>NW_028247330.1:0-600000 GCF_964263255.1 Lissotriton vulgaris | reverse complement strand
GGGGGTTTGCCTCTAGGAAGGGCTTACCTGCGGGGCGTGGGGGTTTGCCTCTAGGAAGGGCTCACAAGCGGGCGTGGGGGTTTGCCTCTAGTAAAGGCTTCTGAGCGGAACATGGGAGTTTGCCTCTTGGATGGGCTTACGAGCGGGAGTGGGGGTTTGCCTCTAGGAAGGGCTTATGAGCGGGGCATGGGGGTTTGCCTCTAGGAAGGGCTTATGAGCGGGGCATGGGGGTTTGCCTCTAGGAATATAGAATAGAATAGAAGCCATTTATAAAGCGCCTGGTTACTCAAAAACAGAGTGTTCCCGCGCTGAAAACTGCAAAAGAGCCTGGAGGAATGAATACAGGGGAAAACGGACAGGGGCAAGGGGAAGAGAGGGGGATCAGATGCGGGGGAAGAGGAGAGTTTTCAATTTTCCTCGAAATCTTGTTTCAGAAGGTTCCATCCGTATCTCGATGGGGAGTTCCTTCCAGCCTTTGGCAGCCAGGTATCTGAACGAGGAGCCGCCCATCTTGGCTCCGGTTATCTTAGGAATTTTAAACATCATCGTACCAGAAGATCTAAGATTCCGGGTAGGGCGATGTATAGTAAGTAAACTATGCAGATAACTTGGGCCAGTTCCATGGGCTATGCGGTGGGCGAAGCAAAGGGCCTTGAATTTAATTCGTTCCCTGATGGGGAGCCAATGGAGTCTGGTCAAGGCCAGTCTCCCTGAGGCTCTTCGAGGTAACTTGAGCACAAGGCGCGCAGCGGCGTTTTGAGCACATTGGAGCTGGTGAGTGCTCTTCTTGCTCAGACCCAATAACAAGGCGTTCCCATAGTCCAGATGGGGGGTGACTAGGGCATTGACAATTGTCTTTCTTGAGTCTATGGGAAGGAGATCAAGTACCTACCGAAGGACCCTCAGTATGCTGAAACATCTTGCTGTGATTTTGTTCACATGGGGTTTGTATGACAGGTTAGAATCCAACGTTATGCCCAAGTTCCGCACCGAAGCCACAGGGCAAGGTAAACTGCCCAGTTCCGCTGGCCACCACATGTGGGACCATGCGGAGGAGGATTTTCCCACCACCAGCAGCTCGGTTTTGTCGCCATTAAGGAGAAGGCAGTTATTGTTCATCCAAGCTGCCACGGAGGAGTGCCACTTGGAGAAATTGGTGGCATCCTCTCTGTGGTCGGGCGTAAGTTTGAACATCAGTTGGGTGTCATCAGCGTAGCTGACAATGACCACCCCATTAGTCTCTACTATGCGAGCCAGGGGCTCCATATAGATATTAAACAGGGTAGGGCTCAAACTTGAGCCCTGAGGGACCCCGTGGCTCGCATTTCTCAGAGAAGACTTGAAGGGGGGGCAGGGCAGCGGAAAGTTTCTGTTGGCCAGGAAAGACTCCAGCCACGCAAGGGCTGACCCCTTTACTACCATTCCAGACAGCCGAGACAGCAGCGTTGAGTGCAGCACGGTGACAAAGGCTGCACTTAGATCTAATAGTACCAACGGTGCTGTCTCTCCCTCATCCACTATGCGCCTAAGACTCTCTGTGGAGAAAAGTAGGGCTGACTCAGTAGAGTATCCGGCTCTAAACCCAGATTGAGTTGGATGTAAGAGCGAGTAATCCTTCAGATAACTCATGAGCTGCATATTCACTACTTTCTCCACAATCTTGGCACAAAAAGGGAGGAGGGATATGGGGCGGAGATTCTGGAGTTGGGAGATGTGAATGTTGGCCTTTTTTTCAGGGGGATTACTTGGGCGATTTTCCAGGCATCTAATACCTTACATTCCTCAAAGGACAGGGATACAATTTGATTGATATAATCAATAACCGTAGACTCCATGACTCCTCTGCAGCGAGTCGGTGGGCATACGTCACTCGGGGAACCAGATTGTATGCTGTTAACAATGCTGAGAAGTTCTTGTTTCTCCGGGGTGATGAAGCACATAAGATCTGAGGTCCTCGTGTTGCTGTTTTTAACTTCTGTCGATTCGCTAGAACTAGACTCATCTTTTATGAAGGTGGCATGAATTTTGTCAATCTTGTTGACAAAAAAATCGGCAATGGAGTCACATAGCTCCTTCGAATATATGTCCTGAGCTTCCAATCTAGTAGGAATAGTAAGTTCTCTATAGATTGAAAACAATTCTTTAGTAGGATTATCCGCTGAGGCAATTCTATTTTTGAGATGGCAGCTTTTTTCCGATCTCATTAATTTGTGATATTTATGGAGTTCAGTCTTATAAAGCATTTTATCCTCAGGATTGTAATGCTTTCTCCAATTGCGCTCTAGCGTTTTACATCTGGCTTTGGCTAGTTTTAATTTTTCAGAAAACCATGGAGCGGTTTTAGACTGCCTGACAGGGGGCTTAAATGTCCAGGGGGCTATCTCATCTAAGGCATTGGACAGCCAGTTTTCATAATTTTCGTAGGCTTCTTGGAGAGAGTTACTTCGCAAGGGAGGATTTTTTAGGAGAGCAAGTCTAAAGGTTTCTTGATCAAACTTCTTCCAGTTTCTTCGTTTAAGGGAAGGGGGCTTAGGGATTTTGAGCGGGCGTGGTAGTTTGCCTCTAGGACAGGCTTACGAGCGGGGTGTGGGAGTTTGCCTCTAGGAAGGGCTCACGAGCGGGGTGTGGGAGTTTGCCTCTAGGAAGGGCTTACGAGCGGGGTGTGGGAGTTTGCCTCTAGGAAGGGCTTGCGAACGGGCGTGGGGGTTTGCCTTTAGGAAGGGCTTACAAGCGGGCGTGGGAGTTTGCCTCTAGGAAGAGCTTCTGAACGGGGCTTGGGAGTTTGCCTCTTGGATGGGCTTACGAGCGGGAGTGGGGGTTTGCCTCTAGGAAGGGCTCATGAGCGGGGTGCGGGGGGTTTGCCTCTAGGAAGGGCTCACGAGCGGGGCATGGGGGTTTGCCTCTAGGAAGGGCTTACGAGCGGGGCGTGGGGGTTTGCCTCTAGGAAGGGCTTACGAGTGGGTGTGGGGGTTTGCCTTCAGGAAGGGCTTACGAGCAGGGTGTGGGAGTTTCCCTCTAGGAAGGGCTCATGAGCGGGGTGTGGGAGTTTGCCTCTAGGAAGGGCTCACAAGCGGGGTGTGGGGGTTTGCCTCTAGGAAGGGGTTACGAACGGGCGTGGGGGATTGCCTCTAGGAAGGGCTTACGAGCGGGGTGTGGGAGTTTGCTTCCTGGAAGGGCTCACAAGCGGGCATGGGGGTTGCCTCTAGAAAGGGCTTACGAGCGGGGCATGGGGGTTTGCCTCTAGGAAGGGCTTACGAGCGGGGCATGGGGGTTTGCTCTAGGAAGGGCTTACGAGCAGGCATGGAGGTTTGCCTTTAGGAAGGGCTTCTGAGCGGGGCGTGGGAGTTTGCCTCTGGGAAGGGCTCACGAGCGGGGCGTTGGGGTTTGCCTCTAGGAAGGGCTCACGAGCGGGGGTTTGCCTCTAGGAAGGGCTCACTAGCGGGTGTGGGGGTTTTCCTCTAGAAAGGGCTTCTGAGCGGGACGTGGGACTTTGCCTCTAGGAAGGGCTCACGAGCGGGCATGGGGGGTTGCCTCTAGGAAGGGCTCACGAGTGGGGCGTTGGGGTTTGCCTCTAAGAAGGGCTTCTGAGCGGGGCGTGGGGGTTTGCCTCTAGGAAGGGCTTACGTGCGGGCGTGGGGGTTTGCCTCTAGGAAGGGCTTACGAGCGGGCGTGGGGTTTGCCTCTAGGAAGGGCTTACGAGCGGGACGTGGGGGTTCGCTCTAGGAAGGGCTTACGAGCGGGGCATGAGGGTTTGCTCTAGGAAGGGCTTACGAGCGGGGTGTGGGGGTTTGCCTCTAGGAAGGGCTTATGAGAGGGTGTGGGGGGTTTGCCTCTAGGAAGGGCTTACGAGCGGGGCGTGGGGGTTTGCCTCTGGGAAGGGCTTACGAGCGGGGCGTGGGGGTTTGCCTCTAGGAAGGGCTTACGAGCGGGGCGTGAGGGTTTGCCTCTAGGAAGGGCTTACGAGCGGGTCATAGGGGTTTGCCTCTAGGAAGGGCTTACGAGCGGGGCGTGGGGTGTTTGCCTCTGGGAGGGGCTTCCGAGCGGGGCGTGGGGTGTTTGCCTCTGGGAAGGGCTTACGAGAGGGCGTGGGGGTTTGCCTCTAGGAAGGGCTTACGAGCGGGCGTGGGGTGTTTGCCTCTGGGAAGTTAGGAAAGTAAAAGGAGATAGATGGGATAATATGAAAGAGTTTGAGGAGGAAACCATGAGAAAGGAGAAGAGGAAGAGATAATTAATGGTAACAGATGCAAGTGGAAGAAATACCAATAGGATGAAATGGGGAGAAGAGATAAAACAGTACTATAAAATGATAAAAGACACCAGGAAAGAAGGGAGGGCATACGGTGGAGCGAAGAGTAGAAAACGAACGACAGGACAGAAATAATACCGGTGGAGGAGCAATGTATGGAAGGGAGTGGGGAGGGAGAAGCCACTCTGATATAAAGAATCACTGGAGGGGGTGATATTTCCTGGGACTGTGGCAGAACATTGCTTGTTGAACAAACACAAACATAGAAAGTGAGAGACGTCACTGGGAGAGGCAGCGGTGTCTCTGCACTGCTCAGGAAGAAAACAAGTTACTTACCTGTATCTTTAGTTCTCCAGTATTGGAATCTTTTATAGATTCACATGCGTGAATCATTCCCCGTCGTCGAGATGGGAGTCTCCGGTATATAAAAAAAGCAGTGCTTAGTAGTATAGCAAACTGCAAAGAGGCCTAGGCCCATTTCCCTTTTGCAACCCATAGCCTTTGTTATGTAAAAAAGGCCCAAACTTTTCCCTGAACCAATCAAAGCTCCTCACCCTCTAGAACACTCCTGAGAGAACCTTCTGCCCCTCAGATTTTTCACGCACTTGTGCAAATAACACACTTTCTGTGCTAAATCCGATGTGAGCCTCTCAGGGTAGGAGGGTGGGTGCATGTGAATCTATGAAAGATTCCAATACTGGAGAACTAAAGTTACAGGTAAGTAACTTGTTTTCTTACTCCAGTATTGGAACTTTCATAGATTCACATGCCTGAATCAGAATAGCGAGCAGTGAAAAAACAAAGCACATTTTCCTGATACATTACATAATCATGCAATACCATTAGAAATTAAGCATAATCTTATATACATATATCCACACTTATATAAAATGTGACTTTGTAAACAAGAGAAATTATGGATGGAGGGATGCAAGATAGGCTCACCGTTACTGGATGATATTCCGCAGTACCGCCTCTCCCACCGCCGCATCCGATTCTGCGGCTGCCTCCAAGCAGTGGTGCCTGGTGAAGGTGTGCGTAGATGCCCAGGTTGCTGCTCTGCAGATATCCTGGATTGGCACTCCTCCACACAGTGCAGTGGATGTGGCCACCGACCTCGTGGAATGAGCACGGACTCGCGCATTCAAAGGCTTTCCAGCAGCTTGATGACAGTAGACAATTGCACTGGAAATCCATCTGGCAATTCCCCTCTTTGACAGTGGGAAACCTTTCCTGGGTGCGCTGAAGGCGACCAATAAGTGAGAAGACTTGCGAAATGCCTTCGTTTCTTTCAAGTAAAATTTCATTCATCTATGAACGTCCAGCGAGTGCAATACTCTTTCTGCCGCTGTCGATGGATGAGGAAAGAAACGTTTCAACACCAATGGTTCGTTCAAATGAAAATCAGTTGGTACCTTCGGAATGAACTTCGGGTTTGTCCTGAGAATCATTCTATCCTCCTGTAACTGCAAGAAAGGCTCCTGAATCGTGAGCGCTTGTAGTTCACCTACTCTTCTCGCTGAAGTCAATGCAATGAGAAGAGCCACCTTCCAGGACAAGAAATTCAGGTCTGCCCTGTGTATAGGTTCAAATGGTGGCTTCATCAATTGAGGGAGTACAATATTCAGATTCCATAATGGTGGTGGAGGCTTTACTGGTGGAAAGACTCTGAATATCCCTTTCATAAATTGTTTGATAATCCTTGAGGACCATAAAGATGGGCCTGACGATGACCTCCTGTAGCGGGATAACGCAGCCAAATGCACCTTGATGGAGGCGTGTGCTAATACTGACTTTGCTAACCGCAGAATGTACGGTATAATCTGATGAGGCGCAGCAGTAAGAGGGTGAACATCATGTCTCTTACACCACAGACTAATCCTCTTCCATTTCATCCTGTAGGTTTTGTTGGTACTCTCCGCTCTGGCCTTGGACAGGATCTCCCTACATTCGTGTGAGATGCTCAGATGGCTAAACTCACAGTGTTCAAGAGAAAGGCTGCTAATCGCCAGGATTTTGGGTCCGCATGGAGCACCTGCCCCATGGACATTGTCAGAAGCGATGGAATTAGGCGCAACCGAATTGGACAGTCCTCCGACAGCAGAAGTAGTTCCGTGAACCAGTGTTGTCTGGGCCACCATGGGGCTACTAGGATCAGCCTGCACGGCTCTTTCTTGATCTTCACCAGTACGCGGGGGAGAAGAGGAATTGGAGGAAAACCGTAGGCAAAGATGCCGGACCATGCCATGGAAAACGCATTCCCCCAAGATCCCTTCTGGGGAAGCCAGCTTGCGAAGTACTGGCATTCTGTTTTCCCTTGTAGTGAAGAGGTCCACTATCGGTGTTCCCCATCTTCGAAAGACGCTGTCCAGGATCCCCTGGTCTAGCTCTCATTCGTGGCAGGAGGATTTTAGGCTGCTGAGAGTATCCGCCTTGGTGTTCTGCTGCCAATGATATTCCTTGCTGAAGAGCCCATTCCCATATCTCCTGGGCTTCCTGAGACAGGGAGAGAGATCTCGTCCCCCCTTGCTTGTTCACATAATGCATCGCAGTGGTGTTGTCTGTTCTTACCAACACCGGCAAACCTTTTATCCTTGGCAGAAAAGCCAGTAATGCCAAGCGGATCACCCTGAGCTCCAGCAGATTTATATGTAATTGCTGCTCCTGTGCCTTCCAACGACCGCTGACTTGAAGGTCCTGAAGGAATTCTCCCCATCCTTCTAACGACGCATCCGTCGTTACCACTAGTGGAGCAGCTCTTACCAGAAACGTCAGTCCTTGAGACACATTTGCTTTTTGCGTCCACCACTTTGCTACCTGTAGCATACTTGGTGTCACCCTTATTGTATCGTCGAAGGATCCCTCCGCCTGAAGCCATTGGAGATCGATCTGTTCCTGCCATGGTCTCATCCTTAGCCTGCAGTAAGGCACAATGGGGAATACAAGAGGACATCGTGCCCAGCAAGGATTTGTACCTGCGGACTGAAAGAGACTTTCTTTTTACCAAGTCTTGGAAGAGGGACACAATCCTCAGTTGTCTTTCCTTGGAGGGAAACGCTTTGTTGCATTCCGTGTCCAATATTGCCCCCAAAAATGTGATCACTTTTGTTGGGTGGAGGTTTGACTTTCCCTCGTGAAGAGTCAATCCTAGATCGGCGAATAAGTCTATGCAGGCCTGCGTCGACGCTCTGGCCTGCACCTTTGATGGTGCTTTGACTAACCAGTCGTCGAGGTAAAGAAATATTTGATGTTTTTGCTTCCTCAACACAGCCGCCACTGGAGCCAGACATTTCGTGAAAACTCTTGGCGCTGACTTTAAGCCGAATGGCAGTACCCTGAATTGGTAATGTCTTCCGGCTACCCAGAACCAAAGGTACTGTCTGTGTGCAGGATGTATCGGCACGTGGAAATACGCGTCTTGTAGGTCCAATGTGGTCATATGATCCCCTGGGTTTAATAACGGAAGGATGTCCTGCAGAGATACCATCCTGAAAGATTGTTTCTTGAGATAGGTGTTTGAGGATCTGAGATCCAGAATGGGGCGCCACTGGAGCCTGTTTTAAAAACCGGGAGTAAAACCCCTTCTTTTCCTGGGATTTCGGTACTGGTTCTATTGCTCCCATTCGGAGCATTGTCCGAATCTCCTGCCGGAGTTGATGCAGATGGTTGACTCTTTGGTGCATCGGTGGCGTACAAGGGGGCGCTTGAAGAAATTCTAGGGTGTGACCGAATTGAACTATTTTGAGGACCCATTGGTCCGTTGTTATTTTCCGCCAGTTGTGAAGATAGTGGGCAATCTTTCCACCCAGGGGAGCATCTGACAGAGCCGGAAGATGGAGGTTGTCATTGTCGACGGGTGTTGTCCTTTCCCCGTCCACTCCGTCCTCTTGGAGTTGATTTTGTATATCCTCCTGATTGACGCTGGTTGTATTGCTGACGGTAAGGCTGTGATGAGGACTGATAAGAAGAAGAATATCTCCCCTGTTGGTATCCTCCTCTATACGAGGATTGTCCTCTACCCCTGGAGCCACGAAAAGGGGTTTTCCTGTATTGCAGTGTTCCCAGAGCCTTTGCCGTATCAGTATCCTTCTTGATACTCTCCAGAGTAAAATAAATGTTTCCCAAATAATTCTTCTCCATTGAAAGGGAGGTCTAAAATCTTGTTTTGCACCTCCGGCCTAAATGCTGTTGCTCGCAGCCATCCTTGCCTGCCCAGGACCGCAGCTCCTCCCAGTGATCTAAATGCCGTGGTAGCTATATCCATAGCGCAGTCTATGACTTCAGCCAAAGTCCTCTCTCCTTCCATGAGAATTTTCTTCGCCTCCTGCTTGTCTGGATCCGGCACCAGGTTAACGTATGGAGACAGGTCGCACCACATCTGCCTGTCATAACTTCCCAAGATAGCGAGGGCATTAGCAGCTCTCACAAGCAGAGCCGACATTAATGAAAACCGTTTTCCCGCGTTATCCAACCTTCTGCCCTCTTTGTCTGGAGGTGCTGCAATCGGAGCAGATGTGTTCCTGGATTTTTTTGTGCCGCCTGAGTGATAACAGAATCCGGTTTTGTTGCGTGTTTATCTAGGTTCCTGATCGATACTGTGACCTTATGCCCCTATTCGGCTATAAATCCATTTATTCCCTATATTGGCATAACCGTTCAAGTGCGATTTTCAGAAAAGTCATCTCTGGCCTCACACGAACAGAGCCACATTCCAGCATAGTTCTCTGCCACTTCCTTTGCGACCAATTAGTGCAATGACAGAGCAGAAGTCACTATCTGATATTCCTAGATTAACACTCCGAGTTCTTCAACAAGATAAAAACTCAGCAAACCTGGAAATCCCCGCTTGCTGTGTTTTGATTAGTAATGGAACTCTAATGAGCAACTGATAACTATCACTTCCTAGTGACATCTTTAATTGACGTCTTATGTCCAGCAAACTTGCGACAAACCCGGCACCTGTCAGGTATAAATATTACCAACGTTGCCTTAAGCAAAGAGCTACTGTTCCTGTTGCTAGCTGTCTGCAAGACCCCGTGTTGGTGAAGCTAGCACCCTGTCGCTGCAGCCTGCTGTCCCTGTGGTGGTGAAGCTACTGATACCATTATCGCTGCTAAAGCGCGAACGATGGTGCAGTACGCTTAGGAGCTGAACAGCCGTCCCTCTGCGAAAACATCCAGCAGATTCCAGCTGCCCGCGGACGCTGTCCCCCCTCCTTCCTCGACGCGCTGAAGAGAGCCGCTGCCTTTCTCCTGCAGAGAAATCCAGCTCCGGCGTTTCCGGTCTACCCTTGCGGGTGACTGGGATATCGAGAGTGACCCCTGAAGGAGATACCAAACCTCCATCATTTTATTCAGAGGTATGGTGTTGACTAAACCCTTAGACGAGAATTCTTGAAACAACCCTTGGCAAAACCAACTTAACTTCAAGCTACTTACTTACTCCCCTTCCACGTGTTAGGCTTAGGTCAGGCACACTGGGGTAGGCGTAGTTAGAAGCACCAGTTGAGTATGTTAGCCTAATGTATATATGAATGTATATATGTTTTATTACTTTTAAACCATTGTATGGCTAAGAAACCATATCAATGCTTTTACAGTATCATTTCGCAATACTTATCTTACTGTACGTACTTTTTATAATAACAAGTCTTGCAATTGTGGCAATATATTTCTCTTGTACGAGAAGAAAGACTGTTCAATAAATGTTAACCCTTTATTGACAAACACCCGTCTCTCTATTCTCTACATCTCGTGAAAGTAAACTGCACTAAACTGACTGAGTGAAATACCTGTCTATTGTTTCACACGACCCTAGAGATTGACTCTTGATCTGAGGAGCAAAGTTGTCATGTTGCACGGTTGTTGGAAAGCTGAATCCCTTCTTATCTGTGCCAGGGAAGCTGATCACTTCCCATGCAGAGAAGAAAGTTTCCAGTGACCTCTGAGCTAGTTGGTAACACACCCAATTAAGTTTAGCATAGTCAGTGGAGGCCTGGAATATCTGCAGTTCCACGTCGATACTACTGTTTATGTTATTCCAATGCGCAGGGCCTAGTGGGAAACTAGGAACTACACTACATGGCGCCCAAACGTTTGGTAAGGCGATAAACTAACGCAAGACGTTAGAGTAACTCAGTCGTGCATATTTCACACCCCTTTCTCCCGTAAATACTCCAATAGACGTCTGGAGTGGGTGAAAGGTTAAAATCCGCCCGACCTTAGTAGGAAGAGATTCCTATGTAAAGCTCTGGTTTATTCAACGTTGAAGGATACAGTGTTCCAAAATATTGTGCACCTAATCTTTGTTTCCTTGGAGACCTACTCTGCAAACCTTGCATTTTAACAATGCCAGGAGAAAATAACGGAATCACTGGGGCCGCAGTAAATGCAACTCAGCAGGATTCCGACGATATGGTACCGGGTGCAATAATCATCCCGGCACATTTAAGAAAATCTATAACGTTAAAACTTATAGAAAACGGACTGACACCTCAAGGTGGTACAGTAATTTTCGTGATAGAGGCTCACGAGTATCGGCAGACAGAGGTATTCTATTCATGGATAAACTTTCCAGCGGTAAACGCTAGAACAAAAGAGTTTTACTATTACAAAATAGAGAAACCTCCGGAAGAGTACGCTCCTTTCGAGGAGATTGAAATTCCACTTAAATTTCAAGAGCACCTGCTCTGGTTTAATGGCGCCCTAAAACACAATGATCACATAACTAGGCTCGGTCCACTAGGTAGACCAGGAGCCACGTGGCCGGTTCTAGCCAGCTACACACCACATCCTGACATTGTAAAAATGTCTAAGGAAGAGCTGTTAGTACAGCTCAAAACACTAATTAAAATACATAGGCAATTAGTCCAATATGTAATGCGGACTGCAACAGTCCAGCCAGCTGTTAATACACCACAGCTGACCCCTCATCAGGGAAATACTAATAAAATCACACCACAGAACATACAGTCATGTCTTGGTAAAACACCCGTAAAACGGGAACAAATTCCTTTCTGGTTAGCACAGAAAATCACTCAAATAGAGGCAGTATTTCCTGATACTACCCCTATTGAGAAACACAGAATCTTGACCATCTGCCTTCCTATGGGAATCGCACCACACGTGGAGGACTGCGACACTTGGGGTACAGTCTTTGCTTCCATTTACACAAAAACACACGGTGTTCCGTCTATGGCGGTGTAGGAGAGTAGGGTCTGCAATCCTATGATCACCCAGATTTTTTGCTTTTGTTTCACTGGTTTACGACTTTCTCTGGCTGTGGGCCTGCCAATCAGACCCACAGCCTGGCTGTTCTCTTTCTAAATTACAACATGTACCCTAGGTGCATTTACCAATTGGTACTGGGCCACCTTATCAGACCCTGTAACTCAGGGCATAGGTGTACCCAGGGCTGCCAGGGGCTGCAGCATGTATTATGCCACCCCTGGCTGGCCTCCTAAATTCGACACAACTGGCTGCATGACAGCTGGGGCAAAGTTGTGTAATCACCCTTTGCTGTAGGTGTAGTATACCTATACCTAACCCTAAAATGGACACACAGATTCCTATCAGTCACTCCTATGGCAGGCCTTGACAATCCTGAAGGCAGAGTGCTTGGAATCGTGTGAGATGGTGCTCTGGCATGAGCTGAGCCTGTCTGCAGCTTGCGGAACCAAGTCCTAATAGCTGTTCCATGATAACGCATACCATATACTCTTAAGTGCATTATAATCCTCGCAGTTAAATGCTAACTTTGGTATTGCTTTATCAAAACATGTCGAGTAAGGTGTCATACGAATTGGAATACTAACCCCTCGCCAATTCTGGCGACGGGGTTAGCATTCCACCCTTCTAGAGGGACACGACATGTATGTAACTGTGAACCCCGGTTAAAGTTAACTGAAGCCTCAGCTCCACAAAATGGATGCTGCCACCACAGACACGAGTCTGACCTCCTGCTGCTGGGAGTCCTTCCAGCGAGGGAGGCCTGGACAAAGGGTTTCCTGTCCGGGGCGGTGCTAGCACCGTCCCAGACATGGTTTTGTGTATCCTGGGTAGGCAGGGCTTTTCAGGAAGGTGACTGCTGAGTGGCACCCCGGTGCTCACTACGCATAGGCCGGTCTGAACCAGTTCCAGGGGCACACCAGCCCCTGGCCTGGGGAAGTCCGGCATGGCAGAGGGGTGTAACAACCCCCCTCCTGGTCCCACCCATAGGCAGGACCTAGTCACCGGGTCAGCCCCCTTTTTTAGTATAAAGATAGGAGCGGACCCCCTGTTCAAATTAGATCATCTTTGGAATCAAGACACGACTTTCTGCGAAAGGACTTCAAGATTTCTTCATCAAGATTCTCCCTTGTGGCTAAGGAGTAGTCACCCTGCATCCGCAGGCACCATCCTAAAGAACACTGCGGTCTGCTGCAAGTCCTTCATCACGAATCCGACGACCCAGCTCGACGAGACCCGGCTTCCCTGGCACCTCTGACCTCTACTCACCTCTACAGCAAAGCTGAGAACCGTGAGTGCGACGAGACCTCGAGGGACCGACGATCGCCAAGACTGCACGACCTCTTTACAACAAGCCCACCGTGTCCTCCACGGGTGAGTGCTTTGGGGTCCGAGAAGCCCCAACCCTGCGCAGCTCCAGCACCCAAGGTCAGCCTCCCTGCATCTCCACGATCTGCGTGGGGCCCTTCTGCTGTTTGCTGTGCACCGCGTTGTTTGGCTACTAGCCGGCTGGCTTGTGGCCTTCTGAACGACGCCCGACGACATCACTGCTGCTGGTCTGGTTGCTCCAGACTGGCCCTTGCTTCCCTTCTCCAAGAGAGGCACCCCGGACCCTCCTGGTCCACTCCAGACGCCATTTTAGGTCCACCGCGTGGGCTTGAATTTGCCAAGGCTTTGTTGCCCAATCCTGGGTCCAGCGACGCCGACAGCTTCTATCTTCGTGGGACAGCTCGATCCTCCTCCCTGGTCGCCGACAACGCCTCCTGGTCCGTGAGATCTCCGAGCACAGCGTCACCCACTCACCTAGTCGAGGTGGCTACCATCCGGTGCCCTCCTGGTGCCCACTGACTACTGGCTAGTAGTCTCGAACTTGGTCCCCTCTGCTTTCAGGTGTCATCTTCCATCGATCCAGGCTTGGATCCACCGAACTTTCTTCACTGGTCGCCTGCCAGCAACTTCTTTCTTCCAGGCTCCTGGTCCGTCAACGAGGATTCCCGACGTCTTTTGAGTCCTATGCAGCTGCAGCCCCTGGGCTAGGTAACTTCGGCATTTCGGTGCCCCAGCATAGCCTCACTATCCAAGGGTCAGAATCTACTGTCGTTTTCCTCCTACCAGGTCGGGTTCGCCCGAGAACACTAACTTTGCAATTTCTAGCTACCATAGACTTTGTCCCGCATCTCGTGTGAGAGTGCACACACTGCACCCGAGTCCCCTGGGTCTCCTAGAAGTAATCTAACGATTCTATAGTCAAGTCCTAGCGATTCCAAAGCCTATTAGTACTGTACTTACCTGCTAGTAATTTCGCATTCCACTTTTCAAGTATATGGTTTTCCGTGCCCCTCGGGCATTTGTATATACTGTGCTAACTTAAGTATTTTTGTAAGAGTTTTGGTTTGTGCTTAGTACCCTGTCCTCATAAAGAGTACAGGGCTGTTGTGAATCTTAATAAATAACTGTTTATTTTCATAACACTTGTGTGGTGTCCTTTCACTTGGTATTCAAGGGGTATATGTGTGGTAAACGGCTGGCTTAACACGCCCTCTCGAGTCTTTAGCCTTAGACTGCTCGTATCCACGCTACTAGGATAGCTGGTCTATAAGGTTGACTTACAACCAATCATCAATAAGGGTTGCTGGACTGATACATAGTGTTCACTAGAATAGTGAGCACTGCATATCAGGCCACCTTCTCACATTGGTGAGCAGCGGTTGGGATTTGAGCTTGCTGTTGTTTTACCACACGTATCCTAAGAATATCTTGTTGAAAGATCACATGAGTATTGTTAGTACATATAACCAAGCTTAGAATACTCTGAGTTCTACCGAACCAGCTGTTGCAGCTCCTCAAGGCCTAGCACACCTTGGCTGCAACTCTTAGCAAGGGATCAGTAGGTAAACACATAGTGTAGGTAGGTGCATCACTTACACCACACTAGAAACAGTATGTCGGACAAAGGAGGAAACTCTGAGTCTCCCCTTGTGTCAGTTGACCCTCCACAGGTCATCCCTTCAAGATATACTGTGCTTAGCTTCCATGAGTTACGACAAGTATGTACCTCTAGGAAGATTAAGCAAGGGGCTAACCCCACCACCTCCTTTCTGATTGGTCTCCTAGAGACTTATGATGCCAGAAAGGCTGAGAGACTTCTTAGCCCTTCTAATCCAGAAGGAGGCATGCCTCCCCTTGAGGGAACCAGAGGAGACCCTGACCTAATCCACCTCTCAACTGAGAATGAAGATGTAGAGGAGGATGAGGATGAGGATCCCTCTGGGGATGAGGCAGATAAGGGACAGGTAGAAGTCAGTAGACTAACCAGGTCCAACTTAAGCAAACATGACAGTGGTACTGGGGGACCCCTGGGGCCACTATCAGGTCAGCTTAAAATTGGGAATGGACGAGCCAGATCTCTGTCAAGAGGCTCTGGCAGATCCCTTCAAACCAATGGCTCTCACAACTCTTCTCAAAGAGGGATGACATCCCCTCAGAGGAGAGTGTATGAAGCTAAAGAAAGGGCAGCCAATCTGAGGATTGAAAGGGAAGAACTTGCCCTGGCCAAAGAAAGGCTTGCCTTTGCTAGAGAGCAACAGTTAAGTGGGGTAGTCCCCACTGGTGGCAGCATTGTACCTAGCAATAGGGAAAGGAGTTTTGATACAAAGCACCTTGGTAAGATAGTGCCCCCCTTTAAACAAGGGGATGACATCCACAAATGGATTACTGCTCTGGAGAGGGCCTGCACTGTGCAGGGTGTTCCCCAGACGCAGTGGGCAGCTATCTTGTGGCTCTCCTTTGAAGGCAAAGGTAGAGATAAGCTCCTCACTACAAGAGTAGAGGATGCTAACAATTACCAAATCTTGAAAAATACACTGGTTGAAGGGTTTGGCCTAACCACTGAGCAGTACAGGGTGCTGTTCAGGGATACCCAGAAAACTCAGTCTCAAGATTGGTCTGACTTTGTAGATTGTGCCACTAAGGCTTTTGAGGGCTGGTTGCTGGGCAGTAAGGTTACTGATTATAAAGGATTGTATAATTTGATGATGAGAGAACAAATTTTAAACAATTGTCAGAACCAGTTGTTGCATCAGCATCTTGTTGACTCAGATCTGACCTCTCCCCAAGAATTGGGAAAGAAGGCAGACAGATGGGTTAGAACAAGAGTTAAACAGAACCAGGGCCAGAATCAAGGTGGTCAGAAGAAAGCAGACCAGAAGGGTAAAGATTCTAAGGGGGAACAAAATGACCAGAAGTCTTCGACAGGTCCCCAACAACCCAAAGAGGGTGGGGGTCAGTTTCCCCAAAAGAAGAAAGAAGGCCAATCTAAAAGGTGGTGCCAATACTGCAAAAGTAAAACTCACTGGTTTAGTGAGTGCACCAAGAAAGGAGGAGGGCAGACTCCTGCCACTGCAGCCCCTAAGGCACCTGTGCCCCCTAGTACAGCCAGCAGTGGTAGTGCACCTCCCTAGGGTTTAGTAGGGTTAACCCTGGGTTCTGAGGGGTGTGACAACTTAGTTGGTACACTCACTCAGGCTGTCCTTGTCAGTACAGGGGAGATGGATATGTCCCCTGACATAAGTCCCAATACTTTGGGCATATACAGACAGACACCTTTCATTAATGGAAAAATGGCTCAGGCCTATAGGGACACTTGTGCCAGTGTCGCAATGGTGACACCTAACTTTGTGGACCCTGGACAGATCATGCCAGGTACAGAATTCCTGGTGACCAATGCAAGCAATGTCACTACCAATCACAGTATGGCAATTGTAGCTTTCTCCTGGGGAGGGGTAACTGGCCAAAAGAAGGTTGTAGTTAGCTCAGACCTCCCAGTGGATTGTTTGTTGGGCAATGATTTGGAGTCATCACAATGGTCAGAAGTGGAGCAGAGGACTCACATGGAAATGTTAGGCTTGCCAGCACATGTGTTTGCTGTGACCAGGTCACAGGTCAGGAAATGCCGCACTGAACAGGTGCTGGATCCTGGAACAATGGACCAGACACCTTCTAAGAAAAAGAGCAGTAGGGTTAAGGCTGTGCCTTCCCCCTTGCCCCAGGTTGTGGATCAAGTCTCAGAGGAGGCTGACCTACAGGAATTGAGGGAAACTGAGCCTAGAGAGTTTGAACTTGATCAAGTTGAATTCTTGGGTTCAGGGGGACCCTCAAGGGAAGACCTGGGGAAGGACCAGTTAGACTGCCCTTCTCTTGAACCCCTCAGACAGCAGGCTGCTGCTGAGGCTGCTGGGAACGCCACAGGTACCCACAAGGTATACTGGGAAGATGGACTCCTGTACACTGAGTCAAGAGACCCCAAGCCTGGCATGACCAGGAGGCTGGTTGTACCCTTGTCTCAGAGAGGTTTCCTACTTACCTTGGCCCATGAGATTCCCTTAGCAGGTCACTTAGGCCAGACAAAGACTTGGGACAGGCTTGTCTCACACTTTCACTGGCCTCACATGAATGAGGATACCAAGGAGTTTTGTTGCTCCTGTGTCACTTGCCAAGCCAGTGGTAAGTCAGGTGGCACCACAAAGGCCCCCCTTATACCAATGCCTGTGGTGGGGGTGCCCTTTGAAAGAGTGGGGATTGGCATTGTTGGTCCAATGGAACCCCAGACAGCATCAGGGCACAAGTTTATACTGGTGGTAGTGGATCATGCCACCAGGTATCCTGAAGCTATTCCACTTAGGACCACCACAGCACCTGTGGTGGCAAGGGCCCTAGTTGGAGTGTTCTCCAGAGTGGGCTTCCCTAAGGAGGTTGTCTCTGACAGAGGTGCAAACTTCATGTCAAGCTACTTAACTGCTATGTGGAAGGAATGTGGTGTCAACTACAAGTTCACTACACCCTATCATCCACAATGCAATGGGCTTGTTGAAAGGTTCAACAGGACCCTAAAAGGGATGATTCATGGACTACCTGAAAAGCTCAGGCGTAGATGGGATGTCCTGATTCCCTGCCTTCTGTTTGCTTACAGAGAGGTCCCCCAAAAGGGGGTTGGCTACAGCCCTTTTGAACTTTTGTATGGGCATCCTGTGAGAGGCCCCCTGTGTTTGTTGAAGGAAGGATGGGAGAGACCTCTCAAAAAGCCTGCAACCAACATAGTGGACTATGTACTTGGTCTCCGCTCCAGGATGGCTGAGTATATGGAGAAGGCATCTGAAAACCTTAAGGCCAGTCAAGAACTTCAAAAAGCTTGGCATGACCAAAAGGCTGTCCTGACTGTTTACCAGCCTGGACAGAAGGTGTGGGTGTTGGAGCCTGTGGCCCCAGCAGCACTCAAAGACAAATGGTCTGGGCACCACACAATTCTTGAGCAAAAGGGAGAGGTCACCTATCTGGTGGACCTTGGAACTCCCAGGAGCCCCCACAGGGTACTCCATGTCAACAGGCTCAAAGCATATGTCGACAGGAAGGACATGAGCTTGCTCATGGCCATAGATGAGGGACAGGAGGAAGAGAGTGACCCTCTCCCAGACCTGCTCACTCAGAATCCTGATGATGGGTCAGTAGATGGTGTTGTCTTTTGAGGCAGCCTCTCTGAACATCAACAGAAAGACTGTAAACAGGTTCTTCAGTCTTTCAGACATATGTTCTCTCTGACACCCAGTCAGACCACTTGGTGCACCCATGAGGTTGACACTGGTGACAGCCTGCCAGTCAAGAGTAAAATCTACAGGCAGCCTGATCATGTTAGAGACTGCATAAAAACTGAAGTGCAGAAAATGTTGGAGTTGGGAGTCATTGAACCCTCAGATAGCCCTTGGGCTAGTCCAGTAGTTCTAGTGCCAAAGCCTCACACCCAGGGTGGTAAGAGAGAGATTAGGTTTTGCGTAGACTACAGGGGTCTCAATGCAGTCACTAAGACTGATGCCCACCCAATACCAAGGGCAGATGAGCTTATAGATAGATTGGCTTCTGCCAACTACTTAAGGACATTTGACTTAACAGCTGGGTATTGGCAAATCAGGTTAGCTGAGGATGCCAAGCCCAAGACAGCATTTTCAACCCCTGGTGGGCATTATCAATTTGTGGTAATGCCCTTTGGTCTGAAAAATGCACCTGCCACCTTCCAAAGGTTGGTGAATCAAGTCCTTACTGGGCTGGATGACTTCTGTGCAGCATATCTTGATGATATTGCTGTCTTTAGCTCCACCTGGGAGGATTACCTGGTCCACCTGAGGAAAGTGTTAGAGGCTCTGCAAGCAGCAGGTCTCACTATCAAGGCCACCAAGTGCCAGATAGGGCAGACACAGGTTGTATACCTGGGCCACCTTGTAGGTGGAGGCCAGGTTCAGCCACTGAAGAGCAAAATACAGTCAATCAGGGACTGGGCTCCTCCAACCACCCAGACTCAGGTTCGAGCTTTCTTGGGCCTGACTGGATACTACAGAAAGTTTGTCAGGAACTATGGTTCAATTGTGACACCATTAAATGAACTGACAAGTAAGAAAATGCCAAAAAAGGTTCAGTGGACAGCAGGCTGTCAAAAAGCATTCGATGACCTAAAGCAGGCCATGTGCACAGCACCTATCCTTAAGAGTCCAGACTACTCCAAACCATTCATTGTCCAAACAGATGCTTCTGAGTTGGGTGTGGGAGCTGTTCTTTCTCAACTGAATTTTGATGGTCAAGACCAGCCCATTGCTTTTATAAGCAGAAGGCTGACCCCCAGAGAGAAGAATTGGTCAGCTATTGAGAGGGAGGCCTTTGCTGTGGTTTGGGCCCTGAAGAAGCTGAGGCCATACTTGTTTGGCACTCACTTCAAGATTCAGACCGACCATAAGCCCCTCTTGTGGCTAAATCAGATGAAGGGTGAAAACCCCAAACTGCTTAGGTGGTCCATTTCCCTACAGGGGATGGACTTTACAGTGGAACATAGACCTGGTACTGATCATGGCAATGCCGATGGGCTCTCCAGATATTTCCACTTAGAACAAGAAGACTCACCTGGTCAAGGTTAGCTTACTGTCCCAAAGTTTGGGGGGGGGGGGGGGTCATGTAGGAGAGTAGGGTCTGCAATCCTATGATCACCCAGATTTTTTTGCTTTTGTTTCACTGGTTTACGACTTTCTCTGGCTGTGGGCCTGCCAATCAGACCCACAGCCTGGCTGTTCTCTTTCTAAATTACAACATGTACCCTAGGTGCATTTACCAATTGGTACTGGGCCACCTTATCAGACCCTGTAACTCAGGGCATAGGTGTACCCAGGGCTGCCAGGGGCTGCAGCATGTATTATGCCACCCCTGGCTGGCCTCCTAAATTTGACACAACTGGCTGCATGACAGCTGGGGCAAAGTCGTGTAATCACCCTTTGCTGTAGGTGTAGTATACCTATACCTAACCCTAAAATGGACACACAGATTCCTATCAGTCACTCCTATGGCAGGCCTTGACAATCCTGAAGGCAGAGTGCTTGGAATCGTGTGAGATGGTGTTCTGGCATGAGCTGAGCCTGTCTGCAGCTTGCGGAACCAAGTCCTAATAGCTGTTCCATGATAACGCATACCATATACTCTTAAGTGCATTATAATCCTCGCAGTTAAATGCTAACTTTGGTATTGCTTTATCAAAACATGTCGAGTAAGGTGTCATACGAATTGGAATACTAACCCCTCGCCAATTCTGGCGACGGGGTTAGCATTCCACCCTTCTAGAGGGACACGACATGTATGTAACTGTGAACCCCGGTTAAAGTTAACTGACGCCTCAGCTCCACAAAATGGATGCTGCCACCACAGACACGAGTCTGACCTCCTGCTGCTGGGAGTCCTTCCAGCGAGGGAGGCCTGGACAAAGGGTTTCCTGTCCGGGGCGGTGCTAGCACCGTCCCAGACATGGTTTTGTGTATCCTGGGTAGGCAGGGCTTTTCAGGAAGGTGACTGCTGAGTGGCACCCCGGTGCTCACTACGCATAGGCCGGTCTGAACCAGTTCCAGGGGCACACCAGCCCCTGGCCTGGGGAAGTCCGGCATGGCAGAGGGGTGTAACCACCCCCCTCCTGGTCCCACCCATAGGCAGGACCTAGTCACCGGGTCAGCCCCCTTTTTTAGTATAAAGATAGGAGCGGGCCCCCTGTTCAAATTAGATCATCTTTGGAATCAAGACACGACTTTCTGCGAAAGGACTTCAAGATTTCTTCATCAAGATTCTCCCTTGTGGCTAAGGAGTAGTCACCCTGCATCCGCAGGCACCATCCTAAAGAACACTGCGGTCTGCTGCAAGTCCTTCATCACGAATCCGACGACCCAGCTCGACGAGACCCGGCTTCCCTGGCACCTCTGACCTCTACTCACCTCTACAGCAAAGCTGAGAACCGTGAGTGCGACGAGACCTCGAGGGACCGACGATCGCCAAGACTGCACGACCTCTTTACAACAAGCCCACCGTGTCCTCCACGGGTGAGTGCTTTGGGGTCCGAGAAGCCCCAACCCTGCGCAGCTCCAGCACCCAAGGTCAGCCTCCCTGCATCTCCACGATCTGCGTGGGGCCCTTCTGCTGTTTGCTGTGCACCGCGTTGTTTGGCTACTAGCCGGCTGGCTTCTGGCCTTCTGAACGACGCCCGACGACATCACTGCTGCTGGTCTGGTTGCTCCAGACTGGCCCTTGCTTCCCTTCTCCAAGAGAGGCACCCCCGACCCTCCTGGTCCACTCCAGACGCCATTTTAGGTCCACCGCGTGGGCTTGAATTTGCCAAGGCTTTGTTGCCCAATCCTGGGTCCAGCGACGCCGACAGCTTCTATCTTCGTGGGACAGCTCGATCCTCCTCCCTGGTCGCCGACAACGCCTCCTGGTCCGTGAGATCTCCGAGCACAGCGTCACCCACTCACCTAGTCGAGGTGGCTACCATCCGGTGCCCTCCTGGTGCCCACTGACTACTGGCTAGTAGTCTCGAACTTGGTCCCCTCTGCTTTCAGGTGTCATCTTCCATCGATCCAGGCTTGGATCCACCGAACTTTCTTCACTGGTCGCCTGCCAGCAACTTCTTTCTTCCAGGCTCCTGGTCCGTCAACGAGGATTCCCGACGTCTTTTGAGTCCTATGCAGCTGCAGCCCCTGGGCTAGGTAACTTCGGCATTTCGGTGCCCCAGCATAGCCTCACTATCCAAGGGTCAGAATCTACTTTCGTTTTCCTCCTACCAGGTCGGGTTCGCCCGAGAACACTAACTTTGCAATTTCTAGCTACCATAGACTTTGTCCCGCATCTCGCGTGAGAGTGCACACACTGCACCCGAGTCCCCTGGGTCTCCTAGAAGTAATCTAACGATTCTATAGTCAAGTCCTAGCGATTCCAAAGCCTATTAGTACTGTACTTACCTGCTAGTAATTTCGCATTCCACTTTTCAAGTATATGGTTTTCCGTGCCCCTCGGGCATTTGTATATACTGTGCTAACTTAAGTATTTTTGTAAGAGTTTTGGTTTGTGCTTAGTACCCTGTCCTCATAAAGAGTACAGGGCTGTTGTGAATCTTAATAAATAACTGTTTATTTTCATAACACTTGTGTGGTGTCCTTTCACTTGGTATTCAAGGGGTATATGTGTGGTAAACGGCTGGCTTAACACGCCCTCTTGAGTCTTTAGCCTTAGACTGCTCGTATCCACGCTACTAGGATAGCTGGTCTATAAGGTTGACTTACAACCAATCATCAATAAGGGTTGCTGGACTGATACATAGTGTTCACTAGAATAGTGAGCACTGCATATCAGGCCACCTTCTCACAGGCGGTAGTACCAGAAGTGCTAAAACAGATTCAAAATGAATTCGGTCCAGAGCCCGCTTTAAATCTAGGTATGAAATTACTGAAAGACTTCAAGCAGGTCTCGGCTATATTATTAGCCAACATTAAAGGAGAAGCAGCATCTGTGGCGATCCGCCAGAAGTTGAAGGAAACAGATATAAAAGATCCTGTTGAGCTTGCAAAAATCATAGAAAAATGCTATGAAGAATTAGGTAGAGACAGCTTGGGTGGGAAACCAGTAAAGCCCCAACTGCTCGAAAATCCTGAAAAATTATTTATTAAAAATAATTTAAACACTCCTAAAAAGAGCTGGGATGGAAATAAACAATCCATTCCCAAGGAAAAAGTTTTCCAGTCCAGAGGAAGGTCTCCTCGACGGAGGGAAAGAACTCCGACTCGAGAACGCCAGTCTCCCCAGAGGGAGCCCTCTGAGAAAAGATATAACCTTAGAAATAGGGATAATCTAAAAAAACCTGATAGATATCAAAGTATTGATACACGTCCCTCTCGATCTTCTCCACAGAATTCGGAAAGAAGAGGACGGTCAGACCCAGGAGAGCACACCAAGTCCAAAGACAAGGAACCTGCTCAGAGTAAAAAATCTCAATTTCAGAAAAAGAAGGTAGCCAGTATTAGAGTAATCAACCATGCCGAGAATACTGAGGACACAGTTGAAAAACGGGGAGTGGGCATTGACAATGTTGGACAGTGCAGCAGAAATCAGTATAGCGCGCAAGATCTTGATGAGTCATCTGGAGACAGTGGACACGAATGAATACATTCAGGTTGAAACTGCCGACACCAGACTTAGCGAGCCCCATAAAATATATGAAATAACATTGCGTATAGAGGGTGATAAGACTAGGAAAATAAAGGGTCTATTTTGGGATAGGCTCTCAAAAGGCTATGATATTCTGTTAGCTGAAAAAGATTGGCTCCCAGAGTTTGTCAGGGAGTGCCCTCGTGGCAAAGAAGTGATTATGCCTGCCTTCTCGAATCACATTCCGATTCACAAAAAATATACATATGCAAGGAAATGGGCGGTAGCCCAGGCACCTGCATTATATAAAAATCATGTAGGATGGGATAAGGATTCCCCTCCTCACAAAATCCAATTAAAAAGTGAACCAACTGCCCAACGGCAGTATCCCATAAAGCAAGAAGCTAAAAAACAAGTCAGGGAGATCTTAGATCAACTTGAATACCAGGGGGTGATTGAAACATGCACCTCTCAAATGAACAATCCTTTGTTTCCTGTCTCCAAGCCAGACAATTCATATTGTCTAGTTTTGGACTACAGACATCTTAATACATGTTGCAAAACTTTTGCAGTACAAAACTCGCATAGTGCAGCCCTAATGAATAATATAGTTAGGAAAAAATATAAAACGACGTTAGACATATCTAATGGTTTCTTTTGTCAAAACATTGCACCAGAAAGCAGATATTTGACCGCTTTCTCTGCATTTGGGTCGCAGAAAAAATTCTGTCGACTCCCACAGGGGTTCAAGAACAGCCCAGGACTATTCTCAGCTAGAGTAACAGAGTTACTACAAATCTATGATGATGAGGCATTATCTTACGTAGATGATATCTATCTCACAGACGACGACTTGGATACTCACTTGAAAAGAGTGAACACCATTATACTTGGGTTCGCAGCAGAGGGTTACAAATTCAACTTTAAAAAGTCCCGAATTGCCCATCTGACAGTACTATTCTTAGGGTACGAATTATCAAGTGAAGGGAAAAGCCTAGCGGACAACTTCTTAGAGAAGTGCGATGTATTCCAAGCTCCAAAGACGCTGAAGAATTTACAATCCATTCTAGGTTTTCTGAATTTCGGAAGAACTTACATCCTAAATTACGCAGAGAGGGTTAAACCTCTCTACGAACTAATTAAACCTGATTTTAAACAAATCAATTGGACTCAAAAACACACAGAAATTTTGAGATCACTGCAAACAGACATGTTAGCAAAAACAAAATTAGATACACGTGACAACACGATCGATCTTGTAATCCGAGTCATCCCAGGAGGATGCGGATTCACGTACCTGACCTCTAATGAGGGAGAAAAGGTACCAATTTCAATTAAATCTCACTTGTACACACAAGCAGAAAAAACATTCAGTCACACAGAAAGAACTGTGAAAGCAGTGCAAATCGCATTAGCAAATGAACGAGAACTAGCACACGGCAAAAGGATTAATATCCTCACAGCGGAATCCGCCTTCGAAGCGCTATTCAGCCCAGTAAACCTGCCTACAGTGTCACTGGATCCGAAATGGATACAGTGTATAGATTCTCTAGGAGCGGAAGATGTGAAATACTATTTCGCCCCGCAATACAAAGAACTGAATGATTTAGAATATGAAGAAGAATATCCTCTGCCAATCGAAATTCTGCCTCTCCCACAATACGCCTGTATAATCTATACAGATAGCTTTGTACAGCATTTCAACGTAGAGAGAAAATCCTACGATGCAGCATGTGCGATCATTAAAGGTCGTTGGCTGTGCGGTAAATTCAGACCGAAAGTAACAAAAACTGAATCTGTAAGAAACTGTTCGGTTCAGAGAACTGAAATCAGATCTTTAAAGATGGCGCTCGAAAATGCAGAACGTGAATTCCCGACACTTATAGTGTACGGTTCTCATTTTTGCGTCAACTCTTACAACAATAAGCTGCAGAGTTGGATTGAAAACGACTACAAAGATGACACAGGTGCCACAATAAAGCATAAAATGCTCTGGAAACAGGTAGCTCTTTTACACAAAGAACTACAAAAGACTCACGTGATTCACGCACAGAGTCTTCAACGTGATGGCGTTCACGTTGCAGGGAATTCATTGGCTAATACAGCCAAAGCGGAAGCAACTAAACCGGCTTCCGTAGCCACAAAAAGCGTACAGATAAATACATAGACGGGGAAACCATGCTGGCAGTAAAAACGACCGTAAAAGGCGACTGTGCAGCACTACCCGTGAACTATCCACTCAATTATGCATACATAATCGATGCAAACTCCGTTCCTTTTGCTCGAATCCCTGGAGTGGGGGACAGAGTAATTCCAAACACGAACAGGAGAATATTTTTAATAGCAGACGCACACATGGGTTTGGGTCCTAGGCACAGAGAGATCAAGGAATCACTGACTGAATTGCAATCAGTATTCTGGTGGCCGGGAATGAGTGTAGAACACCAAATATATGCAAACAACTGTGAAAACTGCAATAGGGATCGCAGTAGCGAACCTTCCTACCGGCTACCAATCAGAAAGAGCGTAACGCTGCCTACACCCCATCCTGCGTCCTATTAATAGTTAAGGCTAAACACACTTAAAGAATGAGGCCCCCAGCGCTCGGCTGACGCTAGAACGGTTATAAAAGATTTGCGAGTCTTTATCGGCACATACGCAATTACCACGTTCCATTCTGACCAGGGTCCTGCTTTCAGCTCTCGAGCTTATAGGGAGGCCATGGCTAGCATGGGAATTGGGTTGCGGTATTCTTGTCCGTCATACCCCGGAAGAGAACAGTGTGGTAGAAAGAAAAAACCGTGACATAAAGCAATCTATAACAGCGAAGGTATTAGGTTCAGGCGCTGGGTGGATCAAACATTTAATAAGTGTCCAGACTAGTCTTAATAACATGCCAAGAAATTCTCTAAAAGGTTTCAGCCCATACGAACTATTGTTCGGAATTAGAATGCGTATTCAGGACCTCGATAGTCAGATGTCAGTGGTACAAGAAAAAGCAACAAACTTTGACATCAAAGATCGTTTGGCTGTTTTACAGGAACTGAATGAAACAAGAAAATCGTTAAGCAACATAAAGTTAAAGCAACAGCCAAGTACCACTGACGAGGCACCACCAGCAACAGCCCCAGCAAGGCCTGTCTGGATTCCAAAGATTGGGGATCTAGTCAGAGAAAAGATCGCGGTGAAGAAGGAATTTGGGCCTTCTTACAGAAAAGCAGTACCTGTCTTGGCAGTCACCGGAACAAGATCAGTTGTGCTACCGCCCCTTGCTGGTAAAAAGGAGAACAGAGTCGTGTCCATCGACCTGGTAAAACCACAAGCATGTGGCCTATAATCAACAGTAGGCCCAGTGGACTCCCGAGAAACAACAGAATACCCAAACTTGCAACAATCCAAGAGGTTCAAACTGAAAGACTAATCACATTCGATCAGCCTGCAGTGCACAATGAAGGACTATGCAATAATGCCATGGAACTCGTGCCTCTTGAAACACAGATTGAAACAGTTCGTCAAGAAACAACACCAGTCTACACTAATGTGGCATCAGAAAGTGCTACCGAGAGACAGATTGAAAAAACAATCCCATCAATTGACAGAACTGCCTCTGGTTATTTCATCAACTTCGACAACTTCTCTGAAGATCAAAACGACCCCGAAGTGATGCCAGAAACAAAAAAGTATTCTAAAGAAAATACAACAGGACTCCTTCAACAAATCAAAGAACTATATCTGGATTCACCGTTGATTGAGCATTGGATTATTTCAGGGGTATTCATACTCCTACTCTGCCTAATTTTAGTTTTAATTTTAGGAAAGTTCATTACAATTGAATGGACACAGCAAGTCAGAACATCAACCTAGTCCTGAAACCACACAGATCATCCCATGTGAAGAAAAGAGAACTGTCAACAGTAAACGTCACAGCAATTCCAATACCTGGTGGGGTAGTATGGGAGAAAACTGACTATGAGATATATGGTCCGGTCGAAATCCTGAAGTATCCTCATCAACTGAAGGTTTCCTTAAGTGACTTTGTAACACCTAGTACATTCTCTGATGATTGGGACTTTAACAGTATTAATGACATGATGTCTGATTTAGTAATGTCAGCTAGATTCACAGATCATGATTATTTACAAGGTTCATCTAGTTATGAGCAGTTATTCTGTTACACCCACTATGGTGATCACTACTTGCATAAATCTGCACAGCCTAGAAATGTTTTTATGTATAATCAATGGGAACATTGTTCTACACCACCTAAAAGCAGTTCTAAAGCATTTTTTGAGAAATTCAAATACTTCTCAGGGTTTAACACCAGTAATGCAGAAACGTTTTATTACAAACTGTTAGATAAAACAGGAATGAAAACAATGCTGACAAAAATTCAAAATTGATATATTCAGAAGCATTTTATGACAAAATGATGACATTTGGTTTTGATTATTAGAAAAATAATATTGAAACGAAAACAATTTGGGGTACAAAAGATTGGCAGGTGCAAGGCATTGAAGCACTATTTAGAACCTGCATGATACCAGAACAAATGTTGTTTTTAAATGACACAATACACCAAACATCTTGTCTTGGCCTAGCTAAGATCAAAGACCTTAAAACACCATCTATTCCAAAGCCAATACCTGAAAATGCAACTGCAGATATTGAGTTAGACGTGTCACAAATTTTACATTTCAACAGAACACATCCTGATTGGAAAAAGTGGTTAATCTGGCCTACTGACACAAACAGCTGTCAAGATAGATTCCTGAATAAAACACAGGGTTTAAAAATGACCAGATTAGACTCAAGATATTCCCAGAGACAACATCCAGGGATAATAACAACATACAGTGTAGGGAAACTCTGCCTTGAATGGCTAACGACATCCACACTGGCTGAAATTAAGCAACACTTGTCTTTACTAAAAGATGGTGCTGATTTGCGCGATTTCATTCTTGGACCACGCAAACAGCGTCAAAAGCGTTTCATAGCGACCAGTATCTATGCTGCTTACAACGAGGCTTGGAAAGTCAAACAAATTGAAACTGCTGAAAAAATACGAGAAATTGATCGTATTAATTTGGAGAAATCACTTTCTGTGGTAGACAATGGGTTAATGACTCTGTCTTCCAGAATATATTCGTTGGACAATATTGTATCATCTGCCTTTGATGTGATAGACAGAGACTTGCTAATGTTACAACATGGCCAATCTCAATTACGTTCTATTATAGAATTAGGCTGGACGCTGCAAAATCTTCGTTCAGGCTATGTGCCTTGGCGTTTAATCAACACAACGTCATTATTTTCCATTTTTAACCTTACTGATAAACAGATCAGTTTGGCACAGAAAGGAGCAGACTATACAATCCTGAGCATCGAAAAACTCGAGAGATTACCATTGACAATGTCAGAGAGTCCTGTCATTGAATGGATAATACACGGAATTATCACAATTCCGATAACAACTTTCCGATTTAAAAAGTGCCTTGAATACATACTTGCTGGCCAGTATGAACAATCGGGTAAAGGATATGTAAAATCTATATGGAAATTACCATACACACATTCTTGCTATAGTGACAGCGACAAAAATGTATTTCTTAGTGGTGACAACTGTAAACATTCACTAAGCGGTATACTTTTGTGTCAGGGTATTAATTTACACGGAGCATGTGATGGAAATTCTAACAACCTTTCATGCCACCAGCTAGTCACACCTGCAACTCAGATAGAGCCCTTCTTTATGCAACTCGCAAACGGGAGTTACATTCTTAGAACGGATCACAGATGTTGTGGCCTCGTGCCAGGGAAAAGTTATCTAGTAAAAGTAACATCCATGGTCAAATGCTGTATGCAAGCATTGTTTCCGAGTGGGCCTGCAGACACAGTGACTCCCATCTGGCCTCGTCTGAATCTCTATTCTATACGAATTGATACTTTAAGCAAAATGAAATCTGTACTTTTACAGACAACAGTGCCTATAACGTCATCAAAAGAGACGTATGATCTTCTAGTTGCAAGGACAGCTACTGAAGTTCATGAACTTTTATCAACAAATTGCCCCGTGCATTTCATACAAATGCTAAGCCAACTCCTTAACATGTCTAGTGCCACAAGCATCCCAGGCATATTTAAGACAGTCTTTACGGGACTGCTAACACCCTTCCAGGCAATTTTGGGAATCGTTCCTAATTTTGTACACTCTGTTTTTGGCGGAATACCATTATTTTTGGGACTTGTAGCAGGGATTTTATTTTTGACCCTCCTGCTTCGTTATGGCAAGCCGAAACTCAGACATAGCTCCCATGGGAATGAAAGAGACAATCCTAGCAATGCGCTACCGGGACAGGATAACTAACGTCCTTGGATTGGCCAGGCTGAGAGATCTAAACATGACCTGGTTCCTTTCATTCAGACCTATATGGCAGAACTGTATCTTACCGGTACTAAGATGTATGCTTTGCGGAGATGAATGCGTGTTGTACATCAGTCTTTCACTTCCATCAGCAGTACCAATGGACGTCGATACTTTGCTCAGTCCAATAACGGCTCACGCATTGTGTTGTCCCCAGCGGCTACCAATCCTGATGACGGCATTTGTGGAGACTCCTGTGCTACGACTAGGTGGTAACAGTGGAGCAAACGACAAAAGCAGCATCACCCAGGTACAGCCATCTGTGAGCATTGCTGCTCCTGACTACGATGACAGCAATCATCCTCACACCTGCCAAGTTACAGCGCTATCGAATTTGGTTGAACTGTCACCTGATTTTGTAGACCAATTTTTTGAGAGCCTGTCTGATACGATGTTCTCACCCGTACAGAAACAATAACTTTTGAGAAGCCTTCCGACTCACAGCGTTCCCATGAACTCTGAATTCGGCCTTCAGTTTTGATCAACAAAAACTGCTAAAAGCTTTGGAACTCTATTTCCCCGTTCAAGCATTAATTCCTTTTAAATTGGATATTTTTCAAATATTGACCCTTTTTTGGCACGAACAATTCTTTGCTTGAGGTAAAATCTATTCTTAAAGAACAGAAGTTCGTACTTCTATTTTTTACACACACCTAGAGACACAACAACTTACATTAGCCTCTAGCACACATTTTTGCAATGCATTTATATGTGATGATTTATCTCGCCCTTCTTCTGTCAGAGATACTTCATGTGTAATTCTTATGCATAATCGTTCACTGATTTCATATGCAATAGTTTTTGAATGATTCTATGCTTAAAAAAAAAACGTACAGTACCTAAATTTCATGTATTACAAGTACGCTTATTTCGAATGCATTTTATGTATTTTGGGGTGGGCAATGTTACACATGCATCTGATTGCTCTAGTTTTAGTAATTTGATGGACATGAATACGTGGAGTGGGTGTTGCGTGTTTATCTAGGTTCCTGATCGATACTGTGACCTTATGCCCCCATTCGGCTATAAATCCATTTATTCCCTATATTGGCATAACCGTTCAAGTGCGATTTTCAGAAAAGTCATCTCTAGCCTCACACCAACAGAGCCACATTCCAGCATAGTTCTCTGCCACTTCCTTTGCGACCAATTAGTGCAATGACAGAGCAGAAGTCACTATCTGATATTCCTAGATTAACACTCCGAGTTCTTCAACAAGATAAAAACTCAGCAAACCTGGAAATCCCCGCTTGCTGTGTTTTGATTAGTAATGGAACTCTAATGAGCAACTGATAACTATCACTTCCTAGTGACATCTTTAATTGACGTCTTATGTCCAGCAAACTTGCGTCAAACCCGGCACCTGTCAGGTATAAATATTACCAACGTTGCCTTAAGCAAAGAGCTACTGTTGCTGTTGCTAGCTGTCTGCAAGACCCCGTGTTGGTGAAGCTAGCACCCTGTCGCTGCAGCCTGCTGTCCCTGTGGTGGTGAAGCTACTGATACCATTATCGCTGCTAAAGCGCGAACGATGGTGCAGTACGCTTAGGAGCTGAACAGCCGTCCCTCTGCGAAGACATCCAGCAGATTCCAGCTGCCCGCGGACGCTGTCCCCCCTCCTTCCTCGACGCGCTGAAGAGAGCCGCTGCCTTTCTCCTGCAGAGAAATCCAGCTCCGGCGTTTCCGGTCTACCCTTGCGGGTGACTGGGATATCGAGAGTGACCCCTGAAGGAGATACCAAACCTCCATCATTCTATTCAGAGGTATGGTGTTGACTAAACCCTTAGACGAGAATTCTTGAAACAACCCTTGGCAAAACCAACTTAACTTAAAGCTACTTACTTACTCCCCTTCCACGTGTTAGGCTTAGGTCAGGCACACTGGGGTAGGCGTAGTTAGAAGCACCAGTTGAGTATGTTAGCCTAATGTATATATGAATGTATATATGTTTTATTACTTTTAAACCATTGTATGGCTAAGAAACCATATCAATGCTTTTACAGTATCATTTCGCAATACTTGTCTTACTGTACGTACTTTTTATAATAACAAGTCTTGCAATTGTGGCAATACATTTCTCTTGTACGAGAAGAAAGACTGTTCAATAAATGTTAACCCTTTATTGACAAACGCCCGTCTCTCTATTCTCTACATCTCGTGAAAGTAAACTGCACTAAACTGACTGAGTGAAATACCTGTCTATTGTTTCACACGACCCTAGAGATTGACTCTTGATCTGAGGAGCAAAGTTGTCATGTTGCACGGTTGTTGGAAAGCTGAATCCCTTCTTATCTGTGCCAGGGAAGCTGATCACTTCCCATGCAGAGAAGAAAGTTTCCAGTGACCTCTGAGCTAGTTGGTAACACACCCAATTAAGTTTAGCATAGTCAGTGGAGGCCTGGAATATCTGCAGTTCCACGTCGATACTACTGTTTATGTTATTCCAATGCGCAGGGCCTAGTGGGAAACTAGGAACTACACTACAGTTTGGGATGTCCCAAAAGGCAAGATGGAGCATCCACTAGTGCCTTATACTTCTTCTCCAGTCTGGCCAGAACCGGTGTTACGCTTGCTGGCGTCTCCATGACCTTTAATCCTTCCTTCCAAATATGAGACACTATAGGCAGGGATCGCACGGATTTCCGATGAGTCCTTGAAGTAATATAGAAAACATTCTGTTTTCTCTTCTGTCATGGTCAGTGCAAATCTCTTAATGGCTCTTTCCATCAAATTATGAAATCCACCAATATCCTCCGGTGGAGAATCTACTGGTCTCTGCGGAGGAGTTGAAGGTGATGGGGCGATATAGTCATGCTATTCTGCACTTGTGTCCGCAATCTCACCATCCTCATGATCCTCATCCGAGGTATCATGGTGTGTCGTCGGCGGTGGGGACCTAGCAGTAGGTTCCGGTACAATCTCTCTCATACGAATCGGCGTCCCTGGAACCGATCGTGGAGGTGGAGTAGCCTCTAGGGACTGTTGAGCGACTGGAGTTGCTGGGTATCTCTTCCTATAATCCTCCTACATTCCCTGGAGAACCTTCAACAAAGAGGATGGCACACTTGTCATCTCCTCCCGTTGCTGTTGGCGATATCGGTGCTGTTCCTGGGGTTGTTCTTGATAACCCCCATATTCCTCCTCAGAATCGCCTTCTTGGTACTGGACCTGTAATTGCGAAGGACTACTGGCAATTCCATAATCATCATCTTCTTCCGAATCTTCCTCCTCCAGTAGGTGAGATGGCAGCAATGGGGAGACCTTGCTTGGAGATGTAACCTCCGGTGCTATAGGTTTTTTCCAAGGCACCAACTTTTTTTCTGGTGTTTTTTTCCCTCGTCGACAAGCCCGTCGACGAGATTCCCATCGCCGTCGTCGACCAAGTCATCGTCGTCGACGCCACCGTCAACGTTGAAGTTACCGTCGACGCATCGCCGTCGTCGACCAAGTCATCGTCGTCGACGCCACCGTCAACGTTGAAGTTACCGTCGACGCTGTCCTCGTCGACGTCGACGTCCTCGTCGACGCTGCCGTCGACACTGCCGTCGTCGACACAGTCCTCGTCGACGCTGCCGTCGTCTGCGCCGTCGTCGTCTGCGCCGCCGTTGACACGGTCATCGACATCCTCGTCGACGGTGAAACCGTTGACGATATCGCTGTCGACGGTGAAATCGTCGACGCTGTATTCTCACCAGCCTTAACATTATCCTTTTTCGTCGACAACGGAGGTGTTTATGTCGTCGTCGATGGTCCCTTTTTTATTGACGACGGTCCCGTCGACGTAGCTGAAACAGCACCCTTCACCTCAGAAGGCGTAGAAGAAGACCGTTTGATGGTAATCTTGATCTTCTGAAGTGACTGTGGTGGATCTGAAGTGGATTTTGCTCCTTTCATCTCACCAGCAGAACCCTTCTTCCCCTTAGATGAGACTGAAGGGGATTTTGAGGGACTGCGCCCTGAAGACCCTGGAGTGGTCTTTTTTGGGGCCTTCTCAGGTCTTTCCCCTGAGGAATGTGTCTGAGGAGATCTACTTCTCTTCTGAGATCTCTTAGACGCCACAGATTCCTCCTCACTCTCACTTGAGAGGATTTCCTTCCTGGCTTTGACCTTCTGGAGCCGGATCAGTAGCCTTCCCTCACGATCCCTCAAGGTCTTATTCGAAAAGGTACGACATACCTTACAATCTGCTGCCTTATGGTCTGGATAAAGACAGTAGATGCAGTCCTTGTGAGGGTCATCTGTATAAAGCCTCTTCTTGGAGCAGGTGGAACAAGCTCTTAATAATCCTTTTTTCTCCTTATCAGACATGGTTTATGTAAAAACCTCAAATCTAAGTCAAAATACTGTAGAAGTAAAGAGTTTGAGCAGAGCTCTAAGGAGTGTTCTAGAGGGCGAGGAGCTCTGATTGGTTCAGGAACACGTTTGGGCCTTTTTTACATAACAAAGGCTATGGGTTGCAAAAGGGAAATGGGCCTAGGCCTCTTTTCAGTTTGCTATACTACTAAGCACTGCTTTTTTATATACCGGAGACTCCAGTCTCGACGACGGGGAATGATTCAGGCATGTGAATCTATGAAAGTTCCAATACTGGAGTAACAGCAGTGCTGCTGAGAAGCTGCCAAGAGAGTGCAGTGCTACTGAGGAGGGAGCTGCAGTGCAGGTAAAGGGGAGGCAGAGCTGCTGAGAAGGGTGCAGTGCTGCTCATGGCACAGCAGTGCCGCTGAGGAGAGGCTGCCAAGAGAGTCAGTGCTGCTGGGGAGGGAGCTGCAGTGCAGGTAAAGGGGAGGCAGAGCTGCTGAGAAGGGTGCAGTGCTGCTCAGGGACAGCAGTGCCTCTGAGGAGAGGCTGCAAAGAGAGCACAGTGCTGCTGGGGAGGGAGCTGCAGTGTAGGTAAAGGAAGGCAGAGCTGCTGAGAAGGGTGCAGTGCTGCTCAGGAGTCAGCAGTGCTGCAGGGGAGAGGCTGCTAAGAGAGTGCTGTGCTGCTGGTGAGGGATCTGCAGTGCAGGTAAAGGGGAGGCAGAGCTGCTGAGAAAGGTGCAGTGCTGCTCAGGGGACAGCAGTGCCACCGAGGACAGGCCGCCAGTAGAGCACAGTGCTGCTGGGGAGGGATGTGCAGTGCAGCTAAAAGAAGGCAGAGCTGCTGAGAAAGTGCAGTGCTGCTCAGGGGTCAGCAGTGATGCTGAAGACAGGCTGCCAAAGGACTGCAGTGCTGCTGGTCAAGGAACTGCAGTGCAGGTAAATGGAAGGCAGAGCGCTTGAGAAGGCTATGGTGCAGCTCAGGGGACAGCAGTGCCACCGAGAATAGGCTGCCACGAGAGCACAGTGCTGCTGGGGAGGGAGGTGAAGTGCAGCTAAAGGGAAGGCAGAGCTGCTGAGAAGGGTGCAGTGCTGCTCAGGGAACAGCAGTGCCACCGAGGTTAGGCTGCCACGAGAGCACAGTGCTGCTGGGGAGGGAGGTGCAGTGCAACTAAAGGGAAGTCAGAGATGCTTAGCAGGCTATCTGTTTGTCCTGCTCAGTTGTCAGCAGTACCACAGAGGAGACCCTGCATGGGGAGGGCATGTGCTGTGCAGCTAAAGGGATGGTAGAACGACTGTTAAGGGTGCAGTGCTGCTCAGAAAGGTGTGCCGTGCCATCGAGGACAGGCTGCTAAGGGAGTGCAGTGCTACAGGAAGGGAGGTGCAGTGCTGCTAAAGGAACGCAGAGCTGCTGAGAAGGGTGCAGTGCTGCTCAGGGGTCAGCGGTGATGCTGAGACAGGCTGCAATAGAGCACAGTGCTGCTGGGGAGTTAGGTGCAGTGCAGCTAAAGGAAGGCAGAGCTGCTGAGAAAGTGCAGTGCTGCTCAGGGGTCCGCAGTGATGCTGAAGAAGGCTGCTAAGAGAGCACAGTGCTGCTGAGGAAGGATGAGCAGTGCAAGTAAAGGGAAGGTAGAACGACTGTTCAGGGTGCGGTGCTGCTCAGAACGCCGTGCCGTGCCATCGAGGACAGGGTGCCAAGGGAGTGTGGAGGAATCTGCAGTTCAGGTAAAGGGGAGGCAAAGCAGCTCAGGGGACAGCAGTTCCACCGAGGACAGGCTGCAATAGAGCACAGTGCTGCTGGGGAGGGAGATGCAGTGCAACTAAAGGAACGCCAGAGCTGCTGAGAAGGGTGCAGTGCTGCTCAGGGGACAGCAGTGCAACGAGGATAGGCTGCCTGCGTAGTGCAGTGCTGCTGGGGAGGGATGTGCAGAGCAACTAAAGGGAAGTCAGAGCTGCTGAGCAGTCTATCTGTTTGTCCTGCTCAGGGGTCAGCAGTGCTGCCGAGGAGAGGCTGCCTACCGAGTGCAGTGCTGCTGGGGAGGGAGGTGCGTGATCTGGCCTGTGGGTAGCACTAGGGCTGCGGATGTTTTGAAATTCAATGAATTAGGATTTATTTATTCTTATTTATTTATTATTTATTTATTTTTTGCACTTATAATGCGCACAGATACCCACAAAGGGTTTCCCGGCGCAAAGGAGGTGAGAGCTGAGAAAACACCGACAGCACAGAAAACAACCTGTTTGAAGCCTGCAATTATTTATCAAAGAGCCAAGTTTTTACCCCTTTCTTAAAGCTGGCAAGTTTTACCTCCTTACGCAGAGCCAAGGGCAAAGAGTTCCAGAGAACAGGTCCCAAATGGGCGAAGGACTTTCCCCCCATACGGGCCAGTTTGAATCTGGGAACCACAAAGTTGGCTCCATTTGAGGAGCGGAGGTTACGTTCAGGAACATAGGGCCTAACCAGATTCTGAAGGTACTTTGGGGCGGTCCCTGCTTTGATCCGAAACATATAAGTCAATGCTTTGAACCGGACACGGTTCTCAACCCTAAGCCAGTGAAGGTCCTTAAGGTGTTTTGATATTCTGGCAGTCCTAGGGATCTTACAAAGCAGCCTGGCGGCGGAATTTTGGACCAGTTGGAGCCGCCTAATCACAGCTAGATTGGAGCCCAGGTATAGGATGTTACCGTAGTCAAGCCTAGATGTAATCAGTGCATTGACTACGGTCTTCTGGGTGTCCATGGGTAGCATCCAAATGATCTTCCGTAACCACTTCAAGATGGTGAAGCACATGCCAGCTACTTTGTTTGCCTGCTGTTTCATTGATAACGAGTCATCAATGCATACCCCTAGGTTTCTGACTTGAGTGGCCGGGCGGGGGAAAGCACCCAGGGAGGATGGCCAATGGATATCCTGCCATAGATCTCTCTTTTTCCCTAGAATCAGAATCTCCGTCTTCTCCCCGTTAAGCTTCAGCTGATTAGTAGACATCCAGCTGAAGACTTCCTGAAGGCCTGATTTCAACACAGAGGGGGATGAAGGCTCTGTGTTGGTAAGGGAAAAAATAATCTGCGAATCATCCGCATAAGACATGAGTTCTAAACCGACTCGCTCAGCTAAATCGGCGAGTGGGCGGAGATACAGATTAAAAAACAGCGGGCTCAGAATAGAGCCTTGAGGCACGCCATGTGGGGACTGGAAGGTGTCAGACTGAGCTTGCGAGGACGAGATCTGGAACGTCCGGTTGCTCAGATAGGACGCGATCCAGTCAAGCGCTTTCCCTCCGACACCATCATCACTCAGCCTAGCAAGTAGTCTGTTATGTGAGATGGTGTCGAAGGCCGCACTAAGATCAAGTAGGACAAGAGCAACTGTTTGCCCCTCATCCAAAAGTCCCCTAATCTTTTCGGTGACTCCCAAGAGGGCGGACTCGGTGGAGTGGCCGGCCCTAAAACCTGACTGAGTGAAATGGAGAAGATTGTTATTCTCCGTGTACATTGAGAGTACACCGTGAATGTGCTTCTCTAGAATCTTAGAGAACGCAGGTAGCAGGGAAATTGGGCGGTAGTTGGCCAGCACCTCAGGATCAGCCGCCGGCTTTTTCAGTAGAGGGCTGACCATGGCATGCTTCCAGGCCGCTGGAACAGTTGCCAGGTGGATAGAGGCATTTAATGTATCAACAATAATCCCTAAAGCTGGATCATCCAGCTGCCTCAGGACGTTGATGGGGAGAGGATCGCAGGGAGAGCCTGATTTAATGGACGCAGCTAAAGATTTCAAGATGTCCAAAGAAATGAGTGGCCAAGAGTCAAGCCGTGGTCCTGTTTGGTTTGCCAAAGGTGGGGACGGAACTTCCCCGTCGTCCCTCATCAGAGGATTAATGTTGGCAATTATCTTCTCTATCTTTTCCACAAAATATGTGGCAAGATTTTGACATTTTTGAGGGGTCAGGGGAGGTGGGGCAGCCATAGAATTTGCTCCGGCCAGTTCCTTAACAGTGTCAAAAAGAGTCCGTGCTTTGTTTGCGGCTGTGTTAATCGTCTCAGTTATGTAACGAGCCTTGGCTCTCGTACAGGCTCTATGGTAGAGATTTCTGGCACTACGATAAATTTCCTTATTTAAAGGATCGTAGTGTTTGCGCCACTTCCGCTCTAAGGCCTTACACTTGGTTTTTTCTAATTGTAATTCACCATTATACCAAGGGGCTGGCGGACGGTGGACGTTGCCTCTGAACTTAGTAGCGGGCAAGCAGATATCAACTGCTCTCTCCAGCCAGGTATGGGCTTCACGCGCAATCGTTTCCATGTCGGTGCCCAAAATGGGGGGGTGAATTTTTAGTGCACTCTGCAGCTCGGATAGGTCTAACCTTTTCCAATTTCTCATAAGAATAGGGGGTCGAGCAGAGATTGATGGCTTAGGGTCAGTAGGGGTAATGCTGAAAAGGGTTAAAAAGTGGTCCGACCAACAGATGGGGTCGGTTTTCAACCATTTTAGTTCCTGTAGGTTGGAAATTATGGGGTCCAGCAAATGGCCAGCTTGATGGGTGGGACCCTCATTCCGCAGTGTCATGCTAAGAGTTTTCAAATCTTCCAGAAGGTTGACAGCCGTGCTATTTGATGTGTCCTCCAAGTGGAGATTTAAATCACCCAGTATGGTCAGATTTTGGGCATTCAGAAAGTAAGGTGAAATGACGTTAGCCAAATTCATAGCCCAAACATTACTGCCTCCAGGAGGACGATAAATTAAAAAACCAGAGAAGGTAAAATTAGGGTTCAGTGCAATTTTAAAAAATGCTGCTTCGCATCCTGGGATATTAACCATTTGGAAATCACAATTAAATTCCCTATTAAAAATCACAGCAATCCCCCCTCCGACCTGTCTTTCCCTGTCAACTCTAGCGATAGCATAATTAGAGGGTAGTGCGGCCGCTACATCGGGGCCAGCACCATCATGCAACCAGGTCTCTGTAAGGAAAATCGCGCATGGTTTTTCCTCTATTAAGAGATGGTAAATATCAGCTTTATGTTGTGGCAGTGATCTGCAATTAACAGAGTAGAAAGAGAAGGAACGAGTATTTTGAGCCATGGTTGGTGTAGGTGGTTTACGTATGTGAGTAACGTCTGGGTAGGGCTGAATATTTGATAAAGCTAAAGCACAATGGTGACAGCTTTGGGAGCCAGCTAATACAGGGTTTAAAGTGGAGCATTTACTGTTTGTGCTAGGGCGCAGAGCCTTTAGTTGGCCCGCCGAAAGAGTACCTCTGACAGTATTTCCTGCCCCGAGCCCCGACCTGGCCCGGACGGGCACAGACGGGCTGGTCTTTGGCTCGTCTTCGGCGCAGTCGATGGCGCCTGCCCTGCGCGCCATCGCTGCGCGCTGGAGCCGACGAGTAGCTAAATACCCTCAGGAAGCGGAGGTCTAGAGCGCTAACCGCTCGACGCGCTCTAGACCTCCGCTCTTTGTTATATAATGCATATATTTTTTTATATATTTCTTTTAAAAAAATAATAATAAATATATTTTTATTTTATATTTTAGTAACGTAAATTACAATTAAATACATTTACTAAATAATATAATGTTGATATTTTGGATCACGTTAATTTGGGAGTCAATATTTTTCTACTTTACATCAAATGTGTGTAAAGTTTATGCATTGAATATATAAAAAGCAGATATTTTGTAGCGCAGTTAATAGTTTTTCATACAAGCTGCTCCTCCACGCCTTACTTATGTCGGTGCCAGGGTGCCCCCCTTCTTGCATTGCTCACTGCCACGCCACCCTCGTGCTTCTCTATGCTGCCTCCGATGCCAAAACGCGTTTATCGCCCATGGTCCTGCGCTGAAGCAGCGACTCGCCCTGGCAGGAGAATGCAAAAAAGGTTTTCAGTTAGGGTTGGATAAGTACAGACCCCTCGGCTCACCTACAAATAGCCAGAAGGTGCCTGCACTGGCAGCAAACACTATGCAATGACTGCACTTAAAAACACTGACGCAGTGCTTAATTTGTAAAAGAATAAGTGCCAGAGCCCAAAGCTTTGCTCAGAAGCACGCAGCGGGCGCTGTCGAAGATTGGGTGTTGAATATCACGACTGCGTATTCTTGATTCCACTTCATGGCTATTTAATACCTTTGCAGAGTCTTGCTTTCTCACTTTGTCACAGTTTTTCTATCTTTATCTTCCTCCTTCTTTCCCCTTTTGTGTTGTATCTCAAAGTCTGATGAGGACAAATGAGTGCCCGTGGGCCCCACCTACAACCGCGGCTCAAATCAAGCCCTGTCTCTGACCTGGTTTGAGTCTGTGCTTGCGGAAAGATGATGGCTGACCACGCCCAGACACAAGGAGCTCCTCTCCCTTAGGTATCTAAACTCACCCTTAGTTCATCTCTCTACCCGTCATTTAAAAAAAAGAATAACTTTAAATTCTGTCTAGCACCACAGTTCTACTCGGGCCAGGCCAAAGGGGAGAGTGGTCGACGTCGCAGCTGGGGAACCGGGTTCGTGTCTCAGTGATGACGCTCAACATTGTGTGATTCTGGGCAAATCGCTTATTCTCCCTGTGTCTCTGTAACAAAACTGGTGCTCATGTAAAGCGCTCTGATGTCTCGGGGCTTGTTCGCGCTATATAAATTTTTTTTAAAGCTGAATTCTTTCCTTTACTTTCACGTGATGCCATCCAGAGGCACTGCTTAATTTAAGCCAGTGGTTTCTGGTGCTAAGCACCGGCAGTTAATTGTCAACACCTACACGCATGACAATCTGACACATGATGGCGCTGTTAGGCTAAATTAGAGGTAAACACAACGAGAGTTGTTTATTAATTCAATATATATTAAACATAACTAATACCCGCTGCTCAAGTCATTCTTACAGCTTTTGGGGCCTGGAATAGTCCAAATTGTCACACTTTTAGGGTGTATGGTTAGCAGTTGTAGTGGTTCTGTCATTGACGGTGCTGGCAGGGGAAATGGGTGGTGCAGCTGCAGTGGGCTCCTGACGAGGGCCCTAGCACTTTTTAGCTCATTTCAATAATACCCTCAATATACCCAAAATGTTTGTCCCTTCTCTGAGGCCCCAATTAAGAGTTAGGTGTATTTAAGTGCAGAGCTACCAGGTGGCTGGAATTAACAATTCCAGGCAGTAGGTTTGCCCCTAAATCTGCCTACTCCAATGTAATACCCAAAGAATGCCAAATAACCATGCAGATTAGGTCTTTCACATTCAAGCTCTGCACAGAAACTCCTTGATATAGTCAAATCCGGACGTTCTCGATCTATGTCCATGTCTGGCACATTTGTCGACACCTCTGTGTTGAAACGAACGCCCTTATCAGATTACTCCGAGCAAATTCAAGAACATCTGGCCGATATTTGACAAAACATACTGAAGACTGTCATGAGAACAAACCCATCAAACCACTTTATGGACCCCATCTCGGGTAACATAGCCATAGACCTTTACACACATTTTCCCGTACTGGACAAACTGGTGAATCTATCACTCAGTCAAGGAACTTTTCCTGACTGCCTGAAGACCGGTCAAGTCACCTCACTTTTCAACAAATTCTCTGCAGATGTGAATGACCTCAACTATTTTGCCCGTCTCCAACCTCCCATTTCTGGCTAAAATCATTGAGAGGTGTCGCTTATCAACCATCAGTACAATCCTGTATGGAGACACTCCACACCCTAAACAGTAAATCCATCATTATTGACGGTGCAAACTCCCTAGGAGTCATCCTAGTTAAAAGATGAAATCTCCAATTGGAAATCAACACCATTGGAGGGTTTGCCTCTAGGAAGGGCTTACGAGCGGGGCGTGAGGGTTTGCCTCTAGGAAGGGCTTACGAGCGGGTCATAGGGGTTTGCCTCTAGGAAGGGCATACGAGCGGGGCGTGGGGTGTTTGCCTCTGGGAGGGGCTTCCGAGCGGGGCGTGGGATGTTTGCCTCTGGGAAGGGCTTACGAGCGGGGCGTGGGGGTTTGCCTCTAGGAAGGGCTTACGAGCGGGCGTGGGTGTTTGCCTCTAGGAAGGGCTTACGAGCAGGTCATAGGGGTTTGCCTCTAGGAAGGGCTTCCAAGCGGGGCGTGGGGTGTTTGCCTCTGGGAAGTTAGGAAAGTAAAAGGAGATAGATGGGATAATATGAAAGAGTTTGAGGAGGAAACCATGAGAAAGGAGAAGAGGAAGAGATAATTAATGGTAACAGATGCAAGTGGAAGAAATACCAATAGGATGAAATGGGGAGAAGAGATAAAACAGTACAATAAAATGATAAAAGACACCAGGAAAGAAGGGAGGGCATACGGTGGAGTGAAGAGTAGAAAACGAACGACAGGACAGAAATAATACCGGTGGAGGAGCAATGTATGGAAGGGAGTGGGGAGGGAGAAGCCACTCTGATATACAGAATCACTGGAGGGGGTCATATTTCCTGGGACTGTCGCAGAACATTGCTTGTTGAACAAACACAAACATAGAAAGTGAGAGACGTCACTGGGAGTGGCAGCGGTGTCTCTGCACTGCTCAGGAAGAAAACAAGTTACTTACCTGTAACTTTAGTTCTCCAGTATTGGAATCTTTTATAGATTCACATGCGTGAATCATTCCCCGTCGTCGAGACGGGAGTCTCCGGTATATAAGCAAGCATTTGCAATGCAATAGGTCTCGCATTAGGAATGTTTGAGCTATTGGTATTGTAAATGACAATTTTTTTATGTATGTGTTGGTTTTGAAAATAGCAAAATTAATAGATTTGTCATTTACAATGCCAATAGTTTTAACTTTCGCAAATGTGACACCTATAGCAATTGTAATGCAATATGTGTTGTATTTACGTGACTTAGATGTATTGATATTACAAATAAAAATGGCTTTTAATTTTTTAATAATACTTAAATAAAAGGTATTGTAATTTATAATGGCAATAGCTTTTGTAAATAACTTTTGTGAAGATTATGTTCATTGTATTGTGACGAAAATCCAAGAACAGAAGTGAAATATTATCATATTTTTGTGACATTTGTAATAAAGCTTGAAACATTGAGAGAACATATTTGAACCAGTTGTTGAATGGTTGCACAGATTGATGTTGTGGTGGCGACTAGTGATGCTGTGGCGTTCAGTGATGCTTTGGTAACGCATAGTGATGTGGTGACCCTGAGTGATGCTGTGGTGATGCGATAGAGTGAGGGCGATAAATAGATAGACAGATAAAGTGTATTTATGTTGCATTTAGTAGAGCGTAAGTATGAGGTGTGTAATTATATGGCACTGAGTGGTATTATGTGGAGTGCATTTACGTTGCATTGAGAAGAGTGTAATTATGTGGCGTGCAATTATGTGGCACTGAGTGGTAATATGGGGAGTATGTGGTATTCAGTAGAGTGTAATTTTGTGGCATGTAATTATGTGGCACTGAGTGGTATTTGGAGTGTATGTTGCATTGAGAGCAGTATAATTATGTAGCATATAATTATATGGCACTGAGTGGTATTGTTTGGAGTGCATGTTGCATTGAGTGCAGTGTAATTATGTTGCATATAACTACGTGGCACTGAGTATTATTTGGAGTGTATGTTGCATTGAGTGCAGTGTAATTATGTGGCATGTAAATATGTGGCACTGAGTGGTATTTGGAGTGTATGTGGCATTGAGTGCAGTGTAATTATGTGGCGTGTAATTATTTGGCGTGTAATTATGTGGCACTGAGTGGTATTTAGAGTATGTTGCATTGAGTGCTGTGTAATTATGTAGCGTGTAATTATGTGGCACTGAGTGGGATTTGGAATGTATGTTGCATTGAGTGAAGTGTAATTATGTGGTGTGTAATTATGTGGCACTGAGTGGTAATTGGAATGTATGTTGCATTGAGTGCACTCCAATTATGTGGCACTGAGTTGTATTTGGAGTGTATGTTGAATGGAGTGCAGTGTAATTATGTGGCGTGTAATTATATGGCACTGAGGGGTATTTGGAGTGTATGTTGCGTTAAGCGCAGTGTAATTATATAGAATATAATTATGTAGCTCAGAGTGGTATTGTGTGGAGTGTGTGTTGTATTCAGTAGAGTGTAATTTTGTGGCGTGTAATTATATGGCACTGAGGGGTATTTGGAGTGTATGTTGCGTTAAGCGCAGTGTAATTATATAGAATATAATTATGTAGCTCAGAGTGGTATTGTGTGGAGTGTGTGTTGTATTCAGTAGAGTGTAATTTTGTGGCGTGTAATTATGTGGCACTGACTGCTATTGTGTGGAGTGTGTGTTGTATTCAGTAGAGTGTAATTTTGGGGCGTGTAAATATGTGGCACTGAGTGGTATTGTTTGGAGTGTATGTTGCATTGAGTGCAGTGTAATTATGTTGCATATAACTACGTGGCACTGAGTGTTATTTGGAGTGTATGTTGCATTGAGTGCAGAGTAATTATGTGGTGTCTAATTATGTGGGACTGAGTGGTAATATGGGGAGTGTATGTTGTATTCAGTAGAGTGTAATTTTGTGGCGTGTAATTATGTGGCACTGAGAGGTATTTTGAGTATGTTGCATTGAGTGCAGTGTAATTATGCAGCATATAATGATATGGCACTGAATGGTATTGTTTGGAGTGTATGTTGTATTTGGTGCAGTGTAATTATGTAGCATATAATTTTATGTGGCACTGAGCGGTATTGTGTGGAGTGTGTGTTGCATTTAGTAGAGTGTAATTAAGTGAAGTGTATGTGGCATTGCGTGCAGTGTAATTATGTGGCGTGTAATTATGTGGCACTGAGTGGTATTTGGAGTGTATGTTGCATTGAGTGCTGTGTAATTATGTGGTGTGTAATTATGTGGCAACTGAGTGGGATTTGGAGTGTATGCTGTATTGAGTGCAGTGTAATTATGTGCCACTGAGTTGTATTTGCAGTGTATGTTGCATTGAGTGCAGTGTAATTATGTGGCGTGTAATTATGTGGCACTGAGTGGTACTTGGAATGTTGCATTGAGTGCAGTGTAATTATGTGGCACTGAGTTGTATTTGGAGTGTATGTTGAATTGAGTGCCGTGTAATTATGTGGCACTGAGTGGTATTTGGAGTGTATGTTGCGTTGAGCGCAGTGTAATTATGTAGCATATAATTATGTGGCACTGAGTGGTATTGTGTGGAGTGTATGTTGTATTCAGTAGAGTGTTATTGTGTGGCGTGTAATTACAAGGCACTGAGTGGTATTGTTTGGAGTGTATATTGCATTGAGTGCAGTGTAATTATATAGCATATAATTATGTTGCACTGAGTGCTATTCGGAGTGTATGTTGCATGGAGTGCAGTGTAATTATGTTGCATGTAACTATGTGGCACTGAGTGGTATTTGAAGTGTATGTTGCATTTAGTGCTGTGTAATTATGTGGCGTGTAATTATGTGGCACTGAGTGGGATTTGGAGTGTATGCTGTATTGAGTGCAGTGTAATTATGTGGCACTGAGTTGTATTTGCAGTGTATGTTGCATTGAGTGCAGTGTAATTATGTGGCGTGTAATTATGTGGCACTGAGTGGTACTTGGAATGTTGCATTGAGTGCAGTGTAATTATGTGGCACTGAGTTGTATTTGGAGTGTATGTTGAATTGAGTGTAGTGTAATTATGTTGCATATAACTATGTGGCACTGAGTGGTTTTTGAAGTGTATGTTGCATTTAGTGCTGTGTAATTATGTGGCGTGTAATTATGTGGCACTGAGTGGGATTTGAAGTGTATGTGGCATTGAGTGCAGTGTAATTATGTGGCGTGTAATTATTTGGCGTTTAATTATGTGGCACTGAGTGGTATTTAGAGTATGCTGCATTGAGTGCTGTGTAATTATGTGGCGTGTAATTATGTGGCACTGAGTGGGATTTGGAGGGTATGTGTGTGAGTGTGCAGTGTGTGTGAGGGTGCAGAGTGTGTGAGGGTGCAGAGTGTGTGAGGGTGCAGAGTGTGTGAGGGTGCAGAGTGTGTGAGGGTGAGTCTCCTGGGAATATAAACTATGGGAAAATAAATATTGGGAAACATTACATACGTGCGTGAGTTTGCAAGGCAATATATAAAATAAAGAAACACAGAGGTAAATGCCAGCTATAAAAAATCCATTAAGTTGCGAGAGACAACTGTGATTTCATGTGAATAAAAAAAACAAGTCACTGCGAACACGATGGCTTCAGCGAAACCTAAAATCTGTGTAATCAAGGCTGACAAACACAGCTGATAAAACCAATTTCTTTAACGATGACTTGTGTTACATATTATGCAGAGAATTAACATTTGGTGTGGCCCTAATGGAAAGATTCAGCCATAGCAAGGTTAATGGCTGGTATAATCATGTGCCTGGTGTAGGCAGCGCATGACAATCAACAGAAACAAAAATTATGACTAAGCAATGGTCTTCCCTCAAGTCTTACGGAGCATGGCAGCCTGCACAGTTTGCACTACCCACCAACAATTTGCTATTGACGATGTGAATTAGTGCACATGGCTCATGGAAATTCTAGATTAAATATGCACTCAGTCAGAACTTATTTAAACCGGCCCATGGTTCCTTGTGTGCAACATAACAGAAATAAAGTTGGTCTCAAATCATCTAGACATAACAAGGGTTTTGGTGGCCCTCAGTTGTCCATTGCCAATAAGCTCACACAAAATACCCTCACAATTGGCCACTAATTGGTATATTTAAACTTTCAGGTTCTCTCAAGAAGTTGAGAACTAACAAACAGCCATGATGCCATGACACATTTCCGGACCTCAATACAGTTTGATGCATTGTTTGCAAGGCAGCGTCACGCAAAGTTCAATATTTACCTGCACCCCACTAATCTTGTTAATTAATGAAACAGATACACTTTTCAGAACTATGATTATCTGGAACGGTCCATTGAGCTGATTCCTCCCAGAAAATAGGCCAGTTTGTGACTTGTGGACTACGCTAAGATATGTAAATAGTTAGCAATATAGCATGGCTAAACAGGAAGTGTGCCATATTATAAAGGAAAATGCAGCTCGATCGAATTAAACAACATTATTATTACCTGGACGACTCTGTGTTTCCGACCCGGGGCACGCTATTACTTTGAAAAATGAGCTTGAGTTCCGGTTCTGCTGCAATAACTGCCAAAGTCGACCGCCTCACGGTTTCCTCTAGTACATTAACATACCACCACTACGGAAGCTGTCAGAAGCATTCCACATTTTTAATCGGGATGCGCACGTGCACAGAAAGGTTAAGAGCAGAGGCACGGCCGCCCACTTCACTGAAAGATCAATCCTTGATCACTCCAGCACTACCGCTTGTAATATAAGAAGTCTCTGAACAATTTAAAAGCCGAAAGCGGCACCCGTCGTTTTCCTTGAAGTCCCCAAATTTCCATGAAATGTGCTGAAATCTGCCATGAGCTCTTCACGGGTGAAGTTGGCAAACCGCAGGTGAATCTTTCTTCTACTCATCAGCTTGAAGGAATGCAGACACCACAACAAATCTCCTTAAGATAAGAAGCGAAACAGAAAGCAGCTGCACATCCGGGCCGTGGAGGAGACATGGGAGGGCGGGGCTGCCCGTGCATGCGCGTATTTGTCACTTTCGTGTTGGAAAGGGAGCCCCGGCGCCAAAGCGAAGGGCTGGTTTCCTGTCCCCGTTGGCGCCGGCTGCAGTGAACGTAACCTAAAGTGTATAAAGAAACCGGAAATGGATCACTTAAATAAGCATGGGTCAGTGGACGGTTCGGTCGAGCACGATCTCTTCCCTCACCGACATCACTCTTCCTGCCTCAGTCCATGCTAGCATGACGAGGTTGACACATCTGATTTACGTAACTGAGCTATGATGACGGCAGCTCATTAGGGTATGTCAGACAAGGTGTAGTAGGCAGGGGCATACCTACGGCAGCGCTGAGAGTGGAGGCTGAAAAAAAACCTCGAGACCCACATCACATGCACATTTTAATGGATAAGACACGGGTAGATTCATGTTCCAAGCGCTCGGCTCAGCGCGTAGGAGTCATTTCTATTCAGTCGTAAAACCTGACACAGAACTGTGCCATCCCCTGATAGGAATATCTTTCCACGAGCTCAGCATGTCACTACCCATAATAATTTCGGTTATAAGACGCTGCAGTGAGATATTTCAGTTGTGGTTAAACCACAAGTCTCCAAGGAGAGCCTGGGGACTTCTGACGTACAGACTGGAGAAACCAGGAGTTTCTTCAAGTTCCCGCCGGGCCGCCGCGCTGCCTGCGACGACCCAGAAGCGGTTGGACAGGCGGCCAATCGCAGCGCGGCCCAACCGGAAGTCCCGCCCCCATCGCGGCGCGAGAGGGAAGCCACTGTCCGAGGAGCCCCGAGGGCTCCTGATCGAGTCCCGGTCCCGAGATGGGGGACCGGGTGAAGAGCGGCCGGGCGCATGGGGAAGGCGGGGCTCTCATGTGGTGAGAGAGCCCCGCAAAGCGCTACCGCCGCCCGAGAGGCAGAACCGCCGCCGAGCACCGCCAGAACAGGTGAGTGTGTTGAGGGAGAGGAGGGGTGAGTGGGGGGTGGGGTGTACGCGCATGTGTCTGTTGTAGTGTGTCTGTGCGTGCGTGCGTGTGTCTGTGTAAGGGGGGGTGCGTGTGTGTGTATGCAGTGTGTGTATGTGCGCATGCGTGCCTGAGCCTTTCTGTGCATGGGAATATTAGGCACGGCGACGTGCGCGCTCACGAGCTCCAATCTCCAGGAGGACAAGCTTGTCACAGTCTGCAGTCCACATTCCCTGGAAAGTGACAACATTAGTTGTCTCCCTAGACAGCAAAGCTTCGCTTTGCTTTCGTCTAGGCGAGACCTAAAAAAGCAGTGCTTAGTAGTATAGGAAACTGAAAAGAGGCCTAGGCCCATTTCCCTTTTGCAACCCATAGCCTTTGTTATGTAAAAAAGGCCCAAACTTTTCCCTGAACCAGTCAGAGCTCCTCACCCTCTAGAATACTCCTGAGAGAACCTTCTGCCCCTCAGATTTTTCGCGCACTTGTGCAAATAACACACTTTCTGTGCTAAATCCGATGTGAGCCTCTCAGGGGAGGAGGGTGGGTGCATGTGAATCTATGAAAGATTCCAATACTGGAGAACTAAAGTTACAGGTAAGTAAGGAGTAGTTTCTGTCCTGTAACTCCAGTTCTGTAGTAGAAACTGCAAAGACACTTAAGAGAGAATTTAAAGACAAATAATGCAGCCTATATCCACAGGCTACACTGTCCAGTACTTCAACTAGAAATTCCACCAAAAAAACACCACACACAACACAGCCTGCCAGTTTCTACCATAAAGAAACTTGCCTCCCCCAGTCAAAGACTCTGGAATGATAGAGAGGAAGGTAGGGACAGACAAGCCCCATAGGCTGCCATTATGTGGCTTAAATAGGATACTGTGCCTTTAAGAGAACTTTCCAGAACTTCTCCCAGTATCCCAGAATGCATAGCAGGTCCCTCTACTTTCAGTTCTTTTTGAAGGCGAAGCACGCCAGACCTGCCGCATTCTATACAAGATGAAATATCTCCACCGGGGAGGAGGGCGGGCGCTTATGACTATAACAGAGATACCCCTACTACAGAACTGGAGTTACAGGACAGAAACTACTCCTTCTGTAGTAGGGGATCTCTGTGTACAGTCATAATCTAGTGAATAGAATGGCAAGCCCATCCCCACACCAAAGCGGCGGTGGAAAATAATTAGGGCTCCCGGTTTTCCGTTTTTACGGATTTTTACATATAAATACAGACGGAAAACAAGTTTTCCTTTATCTGTATTTATATATAAAAAACTGGAAAATACTAGTATATTTTGCTGTGCTGCCGTCTGGTGTCTCACCTTCCTTAGAGGGTTAAGAGGTGACAGCTTCCCCAGCTTCCCATGTGAACACAGAGCTGCCAGCCGCACCCAAGTACTTCACAGGTCTTTGAAAGACCATTTATTTGTTAATGAGGCTGCTTTGTTATTTCACCCCTTTTAGAGCCCCTGCCAGAGTCCGATTAGGTCGGACTTCATAGCTGCCAAGGTTTCAGATTGCAATGTTTAGGCAACCATACACTGTCAGCTAAAATAATTCACCATCATCCTGTGCATAAGACAACCCTATGTCTACCTTTCTGTTTTAAAAATATTATGATGTGATGTTCATTTTATTTATAAATCGCACGTGTGCAGAAGCTTAAAAGCGCTGCAGCTGAACAGGCTGTAACCAAAAACTTTTTTTTGTTTCTTTTTCTTTTTAGTTTTGAGAAGTTTCCTGCTTTTCAGTAATGCAGGATCAGAGCGGTGGCAAAGGGATGAGTATTGCAGAGCTTGGAACCAATATTAAACATTTTAGTTATTTAACCCAGGTGACATTCATGGCTGGCCGAACAATGCAGCAAAGATAACACAACCTAATTGAGCTCTAAACAACGCCTCCAATAATCACACTAACACCTTACAAATAAGATCGGGTGTCACACAGAACATTTTGCCCTGTCAAAGGTTTTTTAATGGATTCTAACAATGTCAGGATGGAGCTGAACTTTTTTTTTAAAGACTGTCTGCAACCAGAGCGAGCGCGACTCTGGGAGACTCTGCTGCTCTGTGGGGGCCTAAGAAGAGGTGAAATACAAAAGCCCCATTAACATGCAAATGGTCTTTTAAAGACCTGTGAAGTGCTCAGGCGGCTGTGTGTGCATGCCCGGGAAGCAGCCTGGGCTGACACACAGGCAAGGTGAGATGACAGAGGTAGGTAGAGGGAGGGAGACAGAGGGAAAGGGAGTGAGGGAAGGGGAGTGAGGGAAGGAGTGAGGCAAGGTGAGGGAGGGAGTGAGAGAAGGGGAGTGCCGGAGGGAGTGAGGGAAGGGGCGTGAGAGAATGAGGGAAGGGGAGTGAGGGGAGGGGAGCGGAGGGAGAGAAGGGGAGGGAGGGAATGGGAGGAAGAGAAGCTTACAGACGCTGGTACTTACTTGGGCCGGGGCCGGAAGCAGAGTCCCAACTTGGAGTGTGGCGAGGACGGCTCCATTAATTACTAAAGCAGCGTCTCTCTGCAAGGCAATGGCTCCAGGCTCATGAATTCAGCCACGAGCCACCGCAGGCTACGGGTTTGTCAAAGCGTATCAGTGATCCCTCTAGGCTTGCACCAGTCCAGTGAGTAGTCCCAGGCGCAGCACGGCCGTCCAGTGACACACAGACCGAGGGCTAATGAACGCGCACTGGGTCTGCATCAATCTCAACGGACGCTGTGGTTATTCACTGAACACAGCTCTGCACGTTTGTATCATGGGAATTCAAGCCAATAGGCTTAAATCTTTTAACCGCATCGCTGCTGCGGTCATTTTTGCGCTGCGCAGCTTTTTTACAAAAGCCGCGTTACATGAAGAGCTCAGCTCGTCATCCGCAAACGCCCCAAGTGGCTGATGACGAGCTGAGCTCGTCATCAGCATCGAAGGGGTTAAACAGGATCTTTTAATCTTCTACCCATTAGCAATCTTCCTTTCTCCCCAAGCAGGAATCTAATGACCCAACATGACCTGTGTCCTGCCTGCCTCCAGGCCTTCGACAGAGATCACAGATTGGGGCTTATTTACAAGCTCCTCGCGTTGCATTGTCAATTTAAATAAATGTGGAAAAATACTAGCTGTAGCGTCATCTTTTACTTGTGGCAAAAATAAATGTGGATAAATACATAAAAAATGCCCGAAAAATAAATATGGATAAATACAGACGGAAATGGCAAAAAAATAAATACCATAAAACCGGGAGCCCTAAAAATAATACATAACGCCACTACTGTGCGAACAAATTCCGCAGCGAAGCCTGCCCAACCTGAGCGTCTGCCCTGGCGTCAGTGTCCAGGCAGTAATGCTTAGCAAAGGTATGAACCGACTTCCAAGTGGCTGCCTTGCAGATTTCAGCAATCGGCACGTTACGGAGCAGAGCCGTCGTGGCAGCTTTGCCCCTGGTGGAATGAGCCTTAGGCTTACCTCCAAAGGTCTTATTAGCCTTCTGATAACACAATTGTATGCAGGACACAATCCACCTAGAGATGGACTGCTTAGAGGTCGCAAGACCCATCCTGACCGATCCATAATTGATAAACAACTGGTCAGACCTACGAATATCTTTGGCTTTATTCAGATAAAATTTCAATACCCTCCTAACATCCAGGGAATGGAGAGACCTCTCCGCTGGGGATGAAGGGTTCTGAAAAAACGTAGGTAAAGTTATAGTCTGGTTGACATGAAAATCAGAAATAACCTTGGGAAGAAATTTAGGGTGAGTGCGCATAACAACCTTAGCAGCATGAAACACAGTATAAGGTTCAGTACAACACAACGCCTGAATTTCACTCACCCTGCGGGCCGATGTAATGGCCACGAGGAACGCCGCCTTCCAGGACAGGTGCTGCAACGAAGCCTTATGAATAGGTTCAAAAGGCTCCCTCATCAATCTGGACAGCACCACATTCAATTCCCATGAAGGCAAAGGAAGCCTGACAGGAGGGAATACTTTCTTCAATCCTTCCAGAAAATCTTTGATCACAGGGATCTGGAAAAAGGAAGTCTGTGAAGGGCATTTCCTGTAGGCAGTCAATGCAGCCAGATGAACCTTAATGGAATGCACATTAAGGCCAGACTGCGCCAAATGTAAAAGGTAAGGAAGGATGACATCTTCCTTACAGGTCGTAGGATCATGGTTCTTAGACTGGCACCAGATACAAAACCTCTTCCACTTGTAAGCATAGGAAGTCCGAGTGGAAGGTCTCTTAGACTCCTTCAGTATGTCCATGCAATCCTCAGGCAGATTCAGATGGCCATATTGCACTATTTCAGGAGCCATGCCGCCAAACTCAAAGACGAGAGGTTGGGGTGTAACATCCGTCCCCCGAACTTCGTGAGAAGGTCCGGCCTGCACGGCAACCGAATGTGAGGAAGGAGAGACCGGTGAAGTAGGTCCGTGAACCACCACTGCCTGGGCCACTCCGGAGCGATGAGTATCATCCGAGCTCTGGACCGAGCCAGCTTGATGAGCACCGCCGGAATCAGGGGAATGGGAGGAAAGGCGTACAGAAAGCTGTTCGTCCAGTTGATCCATAGCGCATTCCCCAGCGTCCCTTGCTGGAAGTACCTGGAGGCGAAGTTTCTGCACTTGCTGTTTTCGGCGGTAGCGAACAAATCTACATCTGGAGTTCCCCACCTTGCGAAGACTTCTCCTAGTACTTCGTCGTTTATGACCCATTCGTGGTTTTCCTGAACCAGTCTGCTCAGTGCGTCTGCCTGAACATTCTGCACACCTGGTAGATGGGTGGCTGTTATCGTCAGTCCTCTTGCTAGGAGCCAGTGCCAGATCGCCTGCGCCTCCTGTGACAGAGTGCGTGATCTTGAGCCCCCCTGCTTGTTGAGGTAATACATCGTGGTGGTATTGTCCGTCTGTACAAGCAGAGAGTTGGTCTGGAAGGACGGAAGAAAGGCTTTCAGCGCCAAGTGAACAGCCCTGAGTTCCAGGAAATTGATGTGATACGTGGCCTCCATCGGTGACCACGTGCCTTGAATCTGTAGAGTCCCGGAGTGCGCTCCCCATCCCAGAAGAGACGCATCCGTCACGACAGTCTGCGTGGGAATGTCCTTGTGAAAGGGAACCCCTCTGAGGAGATTCTCCGCCGAACACCACCACTTCAGAGACTGAAGAGCATGCAGCGACAGACGAATCTTGTCGTCCCAAGATCCTTTCCTCTGATCCCACTGGTCCTCCAAGCACTCCTGCAGTGGTCTCATGTGCAGCCGTGCGTGTGGCGTCAGGAAGATACAAGAGGCCATAGATCCCAGTAGAGAAGACACCGTCCTCACTGTTGTAGATGGAGTCGTCATGAGAGCCTGAGCCTTCCGAAGGAGTGATAATCGTCGCTCTTCCGAAGGAGACACGCTTGCTGACGGCGTATCGATGGAGGCTCCCAAGTACTGTATGCATTGCACCGGAGTCGGGACAGACTTGGCCATGTTGATGTGCAGCCCCAGTTTGTTCAAGAGAACGCACGTCTTCTGGAAGTGTGCTCGCGCTTCCGAGAAGGAGGATGCCTTGATCAACCAATCGTCCAAGTACGGGTAGACGAACACCTTGTTCTTCCTCAGGTGTGCTGCTACCACCGCCATGCACTTCGAGAACGTTCTCGGCGCAGACTTCAGTCCGAATGGGAGTACTGTGTATTGATAGTGATTGGTGCCGACTTGGAACCGCAGGAACTTCCTGTGTTTGTGTGCAATGGGCACATGGAAGTAAGCATCCTGTAGGTCTATGGCGCAAAGCCAGTCTCCCTGTTGCAACTGAGGGTAAATCTGATGCAACAACAGCATGCAAAACTTTTCTCTGCGAATCCATTTGTTTGCCTGCCGCAAGTCCAGAATGGGCCTGAACTCGTTCTTGTCCTTCTTGCGAACCAGAAAGAACCGGGAGTACAGACCTCTTCCTCTCTGAGACAGAGGTACGTCTTCTATCGCCCTTTTCCTCAACAGGATATTCGCTTCCGCCAGAAGCTCGCGCAGCTGAAACTGCGAGCTGACCGGGGGAATTGCTGGAGGAGGGCTGGTGAACCGAAGACTGTATCCATTGCAAACAATATTCAGCACCCACTTGTCCTGAGTAATTTTTCTCCACTCTGCCAGAAAAAACTGAATGCTTCCCCCTACCGGAGTGGGTAACAGATTCGGGGGAAGTAGGTTCCTAGGGCCTAGACCCAGCCTGGCCCTTGGGCGCTGGGGCCGACTGCTGGCCACCTCTGCCCTTCTGGCGCTTCTGGAACGGCTTACGGAACTGGTTTTGCTGTTGCGATTGTCCCGCAGCCTGTCCCCGTCCTCGGCCTTGCCCGCTGTACCACCGTTGGAAAGGGCGGTACTGCTTCTTATTCTCCTTAGGCTTCTCTAGGCCTACAGCCGTCAGCGTCTCCGCCTCCGCCTTCATGCGGTCCATCTCATCGTCCGCATGCTTCCCGAAGAGGGTCTCACCGGAGAATGGTAGATTGGCCACCCTCTGCTGTGCGTCCGGTTTCAGGGACGTAAGCCGGAGCCATGCGTGGCGCCTTTGGTTGATTCCGTGGCAAATACCGTGAGCAGCCAACAGGGAAGAGTCCGCCACCGCAGCGATGATCTGGTTGGCCACCAGCATCCCCTCACTCAGTACTTCCATGAAGTCTTCACGCTTCTCCCGAGGTAAATGCTCCGCAAATCGCTCAAGGGAGTCCCAGAGGGCGCGGTCGTATCGGCCCAATAGTGCCGTGGCACTCGCCGCTTTCATGGAGGTAGCGGAAGTGCTACAAACTTTTCTCCCCGCCGAATCCATCCACCTTGATTCCTTATCCGGGGGAACCGTGGAGGAAGGAGTGGTGGCATGCTGCTTGTGGGCCGCCGTCACGATGACAGAGTCAGGAGGAGGGTCCATTCTCAAAAAGGCCGGATCTGAATCGGGGGCCCGGTACTTCCTCAGTAATCTGGATGGAGCCTCCTTCGTCACCGCAGGGGTGAGAAACAGGGCCATCGCCGGTTCTTCCAAACCCGGCACCAGAGGCAGGAGGGGACGAGACAGATGTTTCTGATGTAAAGTCTCAAAAATGACTGACGTTTTCGGAGTCGGCACCGTCAGGGATATGCCCAACTTCGCAGCGCCCCGTAAAAGGACGTCATGGAACGCCGCCAGGTCATCTATTTGGGAAACTCTCGTGTCCGGTGACCCCGACAGGGTAGGAGAATAGTCCCTTGTCCCAGAGGACCTCGTGTGTGAGCGAGATTCGCGTCTCCTATGGCGGTGTCTCGATCTTGTGGATGATCTGAGTCGCGATCTCTCCTTCCTCCCAGCGCGAGAGTGAGACCTGCCTGCTCATGGCCGCTCCTTCGGCTTTCGCGGAGGGGTCTTCCTCGGTTCCTCACGGGGCTTGGGCTTTTGGGTCCCCTTAGGAGGAACAGGCAGGGACGGCAGGGAAGTGGACCTCGGAGGAGGAACCTTCGGCGGCGGGGCGGGTCCATGTGGAGGGACCGGAGGAGGAGGAGGGTCTCCTGAAGGCAGTGGAGGATTGGATGGAGGGTCCTCCTTAGGAACAGGAGGAGGAGGAGGAGTCAGAGTCCTGGGCCGAGATGGCGTGTACACTTCTGAGTACACCGAGCCCCGTGACCCTTTAGGCGAAGGGCGCGGAGAGCCATTCCCATCAGCGGGTGACCGCTTCCTCTTGCGTCCTCCACTCGAAGCAGCGTGACTCCTGGGACTAGAATCCCTCTTGCGCCGTTTTGGAGAGGCTGACCGACTCCTAGACGCTGACCGCTGTCTGCTGCGCTTGTCCGGTGTCGAACGACGCTTCCTCGACTCCGGCGTCGATCGCCGTCTCCTTGGCGTCGACCCTCTTTTCCTCGGCGTCGAACGTTGGGTCCTCGACGTCGATCTCTTCTTCCGCGACGCCGTACGCCGTCTTCTCGACGTCGAGCGTTCCGTCTCTGACGAGGAACGTCGCCGTCCTCTTGATGCCCTCGACGTCGAGGAGCCCCTCGACGTCGACCGGTGCCTCGACGCCGATCGACGGTGTCGCCTTGACGGCGAGCGTCGACGCCTCTTTGACGGCGAGCGTCGATGCTTGTCACTACGTCTCCGGCGTCGGTATGAAGACCTCGACGTCGACGAAGACTGTGACGTCGGCGGTGGCTTCGACGGCGACTTCCCCTTCGACGTCGAGTTGTCACGCCGTCTCGACCCGGAGCCCCGGGGAGAAGGGGAGCACGCCGCCGTCATCCCTCTCGACGTCGTCGTCGATGCAATCGACGTCGACGGAGACCGGGACCGTTTGCCGGACTTCCTGCCTCCGGGGAGCCCCCCAGAGGCCTCGGCAGGGGCAGAGGGAGCCTTCCCAGCCTGCCCAGACCCACCTGTAGTCTGCAGACGCCTCTCCTCAAGGCCAGAAAGCCTGATCTTCATCCTGTCCCTCAGAAGCCGAGCAGAAAATTGCTGGCAGATGGCACAATCCTCAGGGACATGATCCTCAGGGAGGCACACGATGCAGACATCATGGGGATCACTCGTGGCCTTCTTCCTCCCACATGCTGGGCACTGAACAAACAGGCCAGGCATTTTAGAGCCCTAAAACGCCTAAACAGCACAAAAACGGGGAAGAGAACACCAAGAAGTAAACTGCAACACTATTTGATGGCAAAAGTGTCAAAAAATATTCAATAAACCCTTGAAAAAGGGAGAGCTCAATGCCAGGGTCCTGTAAGCAGGAGCCAGAAAAAAGAACTGAAAGTAGAGGGACCTGCTATGCATTCTGGGATACTGGGAGAAGTTCTGGAAAGTTCTCTTAAAGGCACAGTATCCTATTTAAGCCACATAATGGCAGCCTATGGGGCTTGTCTGTCCCTACCTTCCTCTCTATCATTCCAGAGTCTTTGACTGGGGGAGGCAAGTTTCTCTATGGTAGAAACTGGCAGGCTGTGTTGTGTGTGGTGTTTTTTTGATGGAATTTCTAGTTGAAGTACTGGACAGTGTAGCCTGTGGACATAGGCTGCATTATTTGTCTTTAAATTCTCTCTTAAGTGTCTTTGCAGTTTCTGCATTATTTTGACAACTTACGTGATTATTTTTGATTGCCGGGGTCCACGCACATGGGCGGGACTATTCACTAGATTATGACTATACACAGAGATCCCCTACTACAGAACTTGTTTTCTTACTCCAGTATTGGAACTTTCATAGATTCACATGCCTGAATCAGAAAAGCGAGCAGTGAAAAAACAAAGCACATTTTCCTGATACATTACATAATCATGCAATACCATTAGAAATGAAGCATAATCTTATATACATATATCCACACTTATATAAAATGTGACTTTGTAAACAAGAGAAATTATGGATGGAGGGATGCAAGATAGGCTCACCGTTACTGGATGATATTCCGCAGTACCGCCTCTCCCACCGCCGCATCCGATTCTGCGGCTGCCTCCAAGCAGTGGTGCCTGGTGAAGTTGTGCGTAGATGCCCAGGTTGCTGCTCTGCAGATATCCTGGATTGGCACTCCTCCAAACAGTGCAGTGGATGTGGCCACCGCCCTCATGGAATGAGCACGGACTCGTGCATTCAAAGGCTTTCCAGCAGCTTGATGACAGTAGACAATTGCACTGGAAATCTGTAGGAGAGTAGGGTCTGCAATCCTATGATCACCCAGATTTTTTGCTTTTGTTTCACTGGTTTACGACTTTCTCGGGCTGTGGGCCTGCCAATCAGACCCACAGCCTAGCTGTTCTCTCGCTAAATTGATATGTGTACCTTAGGTGCATTACCCAATTGGAACTGGGCCCCCTTGTCAGACCCTGTAACTCAGGGCATCGGTGTACCCAGGGCCTACCAGGGGCTGAAGCATGTATTATGCCACCCCCGGATGGCCACCTAAGTCTGACACAACTGGCTGCGCGACAGCTGGGGCAACGTGGCGTACTCGCCCTTTGCTTTAGATATAGTATACCTATATCTAACCCTCACATGGACACCCGAATTCCTATCAGCCACTCCTATGGCAGGCCTTGACAATCCTGAAGGCAGAGTGCGTGGAATCGTGTGAATTGGGCTCTGGCACGAGCCGAGCCTGGTTGCAGCTTGCGGAACCAAGACCCAATGGCTGTTCCATGATAACGCGTACCATATTGGTAACTTCGGTATCGCGTTATCAAGACATGTCGAGTAAGGTGTCATACGAATCGGGATACTGACCCCTCACCAATGCTGGCGATGGGGTTAGCATTCCACCCTTCTAGAGGGACACGACATGTACGTAACTGTGAACCCCGGTTAAAGTTAGCTGAAGCCTCAGCTCCACAAAATGGATGCTGCCACCACAGACACGAGTCTGACCTCCTGCTGCTGGGAGTCCTTCCAGCGAGGAGAGCTTGGACAAAGGGTTTCCTGTCCGGGGCAGTGCTCGCACCATCCCAGACAGGGTTTTGTGTATCCTGGGTAGGCAGGGCTTTACAGGAAGGTGACTGCGGAGTGGCACCCCGGTGCTCACTACGCATCTGCCGGCTAGAACCAGTTCCAGGGGCACACCAGCCCCTGACCTGGGGAAAGTCCGGCATGGGAGAGGGGTGTAACTACCCCCCTTCCTGGTCCCACCCCTAGGGCAAGACCTAGTCGCGTACCCACCCCTTTCTTTAGGATAAAGGCAGGAGCGGGGACCCTTCCAAATTAGATCATCTTCGAATCAAGAACTACTTTCTACGAAAGGAACTTTTTCTCAAGATTTCTCCCTTGTGGCTAAGGAGTAGTCACCCTGCATCCGCAGGCACCATCTAAGAACTCTGCGGTTTGCTGCACGTCCTTCCTCAGGAATCCGACTGCCCAGCTCGACGAGAACCGGCTTCCCTGGCACCTCTGACCTCTACCCACATCGTCAGCTCAGCTGAGATCTGTGGGTGCGACGAGACCTCGAGGGACCGGCCATCTTCAAAACCTGCACGCTTTCTTAACCAGCACGACCACTGAGGGATCCTCTGATGAGTGCTCTGGGGTCCGAGAAGCCCCGACCTTGAGCAGCTCCAGCACCGAAGAACAGCCTCCCAGGATCTCCACGATCTGCGTGGGGCCCTTCTGCTTTCCGCTGCTCATCACGTTGTCTGGTTACTAGCCACTGGCTTGTGGCCTTCTCGACAACGCCCGACAACAACGCTGCTGGTCTGGTTGCTCCAGACTGGCCTTTGCTCCCTTCTGAGAGAGGAGCCCCCCGGACCCTCCTGGTCCACTCAAGACGCCATTTTAGGTCCACCACGTGGCCCTGACTTTGCCAAGGCTTGTTGCCCCAATCCTGGGCCCAGCGACACCGACAGCATCAACCTTCGTGGGACAGCTCGCACCTCCATCCTGGTCGCCGACAACGCCTCCTGGTCCATGAGACTGCAGAGCCTAGCGTCGCCCACTCACCTAGTCGAGGTGACGATCATCCGGTGCCCTCCTGGTGCCCTCTGACTACTGGCTAGTAGTTACGAACTTGGTCCCCTCTGCTTTCAGGTGTCATCCATCTCTGATCCAGGCTTGGATCTCTACGAACTATCTCCACTGGTCGCCGGCCAGCAACTCCTTCCTTCCGGCTCCTGGTTCGTAAGCGAGGACTCCCGACGTCTGTAAAGACTTGTGCAGCCGCAGCCCCCCGGGCTAGGTAACTTCGGCATTTCGGTGCCCGCATAGCCTCCTTATCTAAGGGTCCCGAGTCCCTATCGCTTCCGACTTACCTTATCGGGTTCACCAGAGAACACTACCTGTCCGTGCCCTCGGGCATTTGTGTAGATTGTGCACTTGAAGTATTTTCCTAAGAGTTTTGTTGTGTGCTTACTACCCTGGCCACATAAAGAGTACAGGGCTGTTGTGACTTTAAATAAATACACTGTTTATTTTCATAACACTTGTGTGGTGTCCTCTCACTTGGTGTTCAAGGGGTATGTGATGGTATAACAGCTGGCTTAACACGCCCTCTAGAGTTTAGCCCGAAGACTGCTCGTATCCACGCTACTAGGATAGCTGGTCTAAGGTTGACTTACAACCAATCACCATAAGGGTCGTTTGGACCGATGCATAGTGATCACTAGAATAGTGAGCACTGCATATCGGGCCAACTTCCCACATTGGTGAGCAGCGGTTGGGATTTGAGCTTGCTGTTGTTTTACCACGCGTATCCTAAGAATATCTTGTGAAAGATCGCATAAGTACTCCAGGTACATATAACTTAGCTTAGAATACTCTGAGTTCTACTGAACCAGCTGTTGTAGCTCCTCAAGGCTTAGCACACCTTGGCTACAACTCTTAGCAAGGGATCAGTAGGTAAACATATAGTGTAGGTAGGTGCATCACTTACACCACACTAGAAGCAGCATGTCAGACAAAGGAGGAAACTCTGAGTCTCCCCTTGTGTCAGTCGACCATCCACAGGTCATGTCCAGATATGCTGCACTTAGCTTCCAAGAGATGCGACAGATCTGTACATCTCGAAAGCTAAAACAGGGTGCAAACCCTACCATTCCGTTTCTGATTGGTCTCTTAGAGACTTATGATGCTAGGAGGGCTGGTAACACAGACCCTTCTCATCCAGAAGGGAATATGCCCCCCCTCGAGGGAACCTTAGGTGACCCTGACCTTATCCATCTCTCCGCAGAAGGTGAAGAGGAGGATGAGGATCTGGAGCAATCTGAGGACGAGGCAGACAAAGGTCCAGTAGTGGTTAGCCAGCTAACTAGGGACAACTTAAGCCGGCACGAGAATGGTACTAGGAGACCCCTGGGGCCCCTCTCAGGCCAGCTTAACATTGGGAATGGACGAGTTAGGTCTCTGTCTAGAGGCTCTAATAGATCCGTTCAAACCAATGGCTCTCGAGGCTCTTCTCAAAGAAGGATGACATCCCCTCAGAGGAGAGTGTACAAAGCTAAAGTGCGGGAAGTCAATCTGAGGATTGAAAGGGAAGAACTTGCCCTGGCCAAAGAGAGACTCGCCTTTGCTAGAGAGCAAGAATTGAGTGGGACAAACCCCACTGGTGGCAGTATTCCCCCAAGGGAAAACAGGAGTTTAGACACTAGGCACCTGAGTAAGATAGTGCCCCCCTTTAAGCAAGGGGACGATATCCACAAATGGATTACTGCTTTGGAGAGGGCCTGCACTGTACAGTGCGTCCCCCAGAGTCAGTGGGCAGCTATCTTGTGGCTCTCCTTTGAAGGTAAAGGTAGAGATAAGCTCCTCACTACTAGAGCTGAGGATGCTAACGATTACCAGGTCCTGAAGAACACACTGATTGATGGGTTCGGCCTCACCACTGAGCAGTACAGGTTGCTGTTCAGGGATACCCAGAAAACTCAGTCTCAGGACTGGTCTGATTTTGTCGATTGTGCCACTAAGGCTTTGGAGGGCTGGTTGCTGGGCAGTAAGGTTACTGATTACACAGGATTGTATAATTTGATCATGCGAGAACAGATTTTAAACAATTGTCAGAACCAGTTGTTGCATCAGCACCTTGTCGACTCGGATCTGACCTCTCCCCAAGAATTGGGAAAGAAGGCAGACAGATGGGTCAGAACAAGGGTTAAGCAAAACCAGGGCCAGAACCAGGGTGGTCAGAAGAAAGCAGACCAGAAGGGTAAAGATTCTAAGGGTGAACAAAATGACCAGAAGTCTTCGACAGGTCCCCAACAACCCAAAGAGGGGGGGGGTCAGGCTTTCCAGAAAAAGAAGAATCAAGAAGGCCAATCGAAAAGGTGGTGCCAATACTGTAAAAGTAAAACTCACTGGTTTAGTGAGTGCACCAAGAAAGGAGGGCAGACTCCTGCTACTGCAGACCCTAAGACACCTGTGCCCCCTAGTACAGCCAGCAGTAGCAGTGCACCTCCCAAGGGATTAGTTGGGTTAACCTTGGGTTCTGAGGGATGTGAGAACTTAGTTGGCACACTCACTCAGGCTGTCCTTGTCTGTACGGGGGATATGGACATATCCCCTGATGTCAGTCCCAATACTTTGGGCAAATACCGACAGACGCCTTTAATAAAGGGAAGAATGGCTCAGGCCTATAGGGACACTTGTGCCAGTGTCACCATGGTGACACCTAACTTTGTGGACCCTGGACAGATCATGCCAGGTACAGATTTCCTGGTGACCAATGCCAGCAACGTCACTACCAGCCATAGTATGGCGATTGTTGCTTTCTCCTGGGGAGGGGTAAATGGCCAGAAAAAGGTTGTTGTTAGTTCAGACCTCCCAGTGGATTGTTTGTTGGGCAATGATTTGGAGTCATCACAATGGTCAGAAGTGGAGCACCGGACTCACATGGAGATGTTAGGATTGCCAGCACATGTGCTTGCTGTGACTAGGTCACAGGTCAGAAGATGCCCCACTGAACCGGTGCTGGATCCTGGAACAACGGACCAGACACCTCCCAAGAAGAAGAGCAGTCGGGTTAAGGCATCGCCTTTCCCCTTGCCCCTGGTCGAGGATCAGGTCTCAGAGGAGGCTGACCTCCAGGAATTGCGGGAAACTGAAACTAAAGAACTCGAACTTGATCAAGTTGAGTTTCTGGGCTCAGGGGGACCCACACGAGAAGACCTGGGGAAGGACCAGTTAGCCTGCCCTTCCCTTGAACCCCTCAGACAGCAGGCTGCTGCTGAGGCTGCTGGGAACGCCACAGGTACCCACAAGGTATACTGGGAGGATGGACTCTTGTACACTGAGGCAAGAGACCCCAAGCCTGGCATGACCAGGAGGCTGGTTATCCCCTTGTCTCAGCGTGGTTTCCTTCTTACCTTGGCCCACGAGATTCCCTTAGAAGGACACTTAGGCCAGACGAAGACGTGGGACAGGCTTGTCTCGCACTTTCACTGGCCTCACATGAACGAAGATACCAAGGAGTTTTGTCGCTCCTGTGTCACTTGCCAAGCCAGTGGTAAGTCAGGTGGCACAACAAAGGCCCCCCTTATACCAATGCCTGTGGTGGGGGTGCCCTTTGAAAGAGTGGGGATTGACATTGTCGGTCCAATGGAACCCCAGACAGCATCAGGGCACAAGTTTATACTGGTGGTAGTGGATCAAGCCACCAGGTATCCTGAAGCTATTCCCCTTAGGACCACTACAGCACCTGTTGTGGCAAGAGCCCTAGTTGGAGTGTTCTCCAGAGTGGGCTTCCCTAAGGAGGTTGTCTCTGACAGAGGTGCAAACTTCATGTCGAGTTACTTGACTGCTATGTGGAAGGAATGTGGTGTCAACTACAAGTTCACTACACCCTATCACCCACAATGCAATGGGCTTGTTGAAAGGTTCAACAGGACCCTGAAAGGGATGATTCATGGACTACCTGAAAAGCTCCGGCGTAGATGGGACGTCCTGATTCCCTGCCTTTTATTCGCTTATAGAGAAGTCCCACAGAAGGGGGTTGGCTACAGCCCTTTTGAACTTTTGTATGGACAACCTGTAAGAGGACCCCAGTGTTTGGTGAAGGAAGGATGGGAGAGACCTCTCAAAAAGCCTGCAACCAGCATAGTGGACTATGTGCTTGGCCTCCGCTCCCGGATGGCTGAGTACATGGAGAAGGCATCCGAAAACCTTAAGGACAGCCAAGAACTCCAAAAAGCTTGGCATGACCAAAAGGCTGTCCTAACTGTTTATCAGCCTGGACAGAAGGTGTGGGTGTTGGAGCCAGTGGCCCCAGCAGCACTCAAAGACAAATGGTCTGGGCCCTACACCATCCTGGAGAAAAAGGGAGAGGTCACCTACCTGGTGGACCTTGGAACTCCCAGGAGCCCCCACCGGGTGCTCCATGTCAACAGGCTCAAAGCATATGTCGACAGGAAGGACATGAGCTTGCTCATGGCCATAGATGAGGGACAGGAGGAAGAGAGTGACCCTCTCCCAGACCTGCTCACTCAGAATCCTGACGATGGGTCAGTAGACGGTGTTGTCTTTTGTGGCAGCCTCTCTGAATATCAACAGAAGGATTGCAAACAGGTTCTTCAATCCTTCCGGCATATGTTCTCTCTAACACCCAGTCAGACCAATTGGTGTACCCATGAGGTTGACACTGGTGACAGCTTGCCCGTCAAGAGTAAAATCTACAGGCAGCCCGATCACGTTAGAGACTGCATCAAAACTGAAGTGCAGAAAATGTTGGAGTTGGGAGTCATTGAACCCTCGGATAGCCCTTGGGCTAGTCCCTTAGTTCTCGTGCCGAAGCCTCACACCCCAGGTGGTAAGAAAGAGATGAGGTTCTGCGTAGACTACAGGGGTCTCAATGCAGTCACTAAGACTGATGCCCACCCGATACCAAGGGCAGATAAGCTTATAGATAGATTGGCTTCTGCCAACTACTTAAGTACGTTTGACCTGACAGCTGGGTATTGGCAAATCAGGTTAGCTGAGGACGCCAAGCCTAAAACAGCATTTTCTACCCCTGGTGGGCATTATCAATTTGTGGTAATGCCCTTTGGTTTGAAAAATGCACCTGCCACCTTCCAAAGGCTGGTGAATCACGTTCTCATTGGGCTGGATGACTTCTGTGCGGCGTATCTTAACGATATTGCTGTCTTTAGCTCCACCTGGGAGGATAACCTGGTCCACCTGAGGAAAGTGTTAGAGGCTCTGCAAGCAGCAGGTCTCACTATCAAGGCCACCAAGTGCCAGATAGGGCAGACACAGGTTGTGTACTTGGGCCACCTTGTAGGTGGAGGCCAAGTTCAACCACTGGAGAGCAAAATACAGTCAATCAGGGACTGGGCTCCTCCAACCACCCAGACTCAGGTTCGAGCTTTCTTGGGCCTGACTGGTTACTACCGAAAATTTGTCAGAAATTATGGATCGATTGTGACTCCACTTAATGAACTGACAAGTAAGAAAATGCCAAAAAAGGTTCAGTGGACAGCGAGCTGTCAAAAAGCATTCGATGACCTAAAACAGGCCATGTGCACGGCACCTATCCTCAAGAGTCCAGACTACTCCAAACCATTCATTGTACAAACAGATGCTTCTGAGTTGGGTGTGGGAGCTGTTCTATCTCAACTGAATTTTGATGGTAATGACCAGCCCATTGCTTTTATAAGCAGACGGCTGACCCCCAGAGAGAAAAATTGGTCAGCTATTGAGAGGGAGGCCTTTGCTGTGGTTTGGGCCCTGAAGAAACTGAGGCCATACTTGTTTGGCACTCATTTCAAGATTCAGACCGACCATAAGCCCCTCTTATGGCTAAATCAGATGAAGGGTGAAAACCCCAAACTGCTTAGGTGGTCCATTTCCCTACAGGGGATGGACTTCACAGTGGAGCATAGACCTGGCACTGATCATGGCAATGCAGATGGGCTCTCCAGGTATTTCCACTTAGAACAAGAAGACTCACCTGGTCAAGGTTAGTTTATTGTCCCAACGTTTGGGGGGGGGGGGGGGGGGTCATGTAGGAGAGTAGGGTCTGCAATCCTATGATCACCCAGATTTTTTGCTTTTGTTTCACTGGTTTACGACTTTCTCGGGCTGTGGGCCTGCCAATCAGACCCACAGCCTAGCTGTTCTCTCGCTAAATTGATATGTGTACCTTAGGTGCATTACCCAATTGGAACTGGGCCCCCTTGTCAGACCATGTAACTCAGGGCATCAGTGTACCCAGGGCCTACCAGGGGCTGAAGCATGTACTATGCCACCCCCGGATGGCCATCTAAATCTGACACAACTGGCTGCGCGACAGCTGGGGCAACGTGGCGTACTCGCCCTTTGCTTTAGATATAGTATACCTATATCTAACCCTCAGATGGACACCCGAATTCCTATCAGCCACTCCTATGGCAGGCCTTGACAATCCTGAAGGCAGAGTGCGTGGAATCGTGTGAATTGGGCTCTGGCACGAGCCGAGCCCGGTTGCAGCTTGCGGAACCAAGACCCAATGGCTGTTCCATGATAACGCGTATCATATTGGTAACTTCGGTATCGCGTTATCAAGACATGTCGAGTAAGGTGTCATACGAATCGGGATACTGACCCCTCACCAATGCTGGCGATGGGGTTAGCATTCCACCATTCTAGAGGGACACGACATGTACGTAACTGTGAACCCCGGTTAAAGTTAGCTGAAGCCTCAGCTCCACAAAATGGATGCTGCCACCACAGACACGAGTCTGACCTCCTGCTGCTGGGAGTCCTTCCAGCGAGGAGAGCTTGGACAAAGGGTTTCCTGTCCGGGGCGGTGCTCGCACCATCCCAGACAGGGTTTTGTGTATCCTGGGTAGGCAGGGCTTTACAGGAAGGTGACTGCGGAGTGGCACCCCGGTGCTCACTACGCATCTGCCGGCTAGAACCAGTTCCAGGGGCACACCAGCCCCTGACCTGGGGAAGGTCCGGCATGGGAGAGGGGTGCAACTACCCCCCTTCCTGGTCCCACCCCTAGGGCAGGACCTAGTCGCGTACCCACCCCTTTCTTTAGGATAAAGGCAGGAGCGGGGACCCTTCCAAATTAGATCATCTTCGAATCAAGAACTACTTTCTACAAAAGGAACTCTCGACTTCTTCTCAAGATTTCTCCCTTGTGGCTAAGGAGTAGTCACCCTGCATCCGCAGGCACCATCTAAGAACTCTGCGGTTTGCTGCACGTCCTTCCTCAGGAATCCGACTGCCCAGCTCAACGAGAACCGGCTTCCCTGGCACCTCTGACCTCTACCCACATCGTCAGCTCAGCAGAGATCCGTGGGTGCGACGAGACCTCGAGGGACCGGCCATGTTCAAAACCTGCACGCTTTCTTAACCAGCACGACCACTGAGGGATCCTCTGATGAGTGCTCTGGGGTACGAGAAGCCCCGACCTTGAGCAGCTCCAGCACCGAAGTACAGCCTCCCAGCATCTCCACGATCTGCGTGGGGCCCTTCTGCTTTCCGCTGCTCATCACGTTGTCTGGTTACTAGCCGCTGGCTTGTGGCCTTCTCGACGGCGCCCGTCGACAACGCTGCAGGTCTGGTTGCTCCAGACTGGCCTTTGCTCCCTTCTGAGAGAGGAGCACCCCGGACCCTCCTGGTCCACTCAAGACGCCATTTTAGGTCCACCATGTGGCCCTGACTTTGCCAAGGCTTGTTGCCCCAATCCTGGGCCCAGCGACGCCGACAGCATCAACCTTCGTGGGATAGCTCGCACCTCCATCCTGGTCGCCGACAACGCCTGCTGGTCCGTGAGACTGCAGAGCCTAGCGTCGCCCACTCACCTAGTCGAGGTGACGATCATCCGGTGCCCTCCTGGTGCCCTCTGACTACTGGCTAGTAGTTATGAACTTGGTCCCCTCTGCTTTCAGGTGTCATCCATCTCTGATCCAGGCTTGGATCTCTACGAACTATCTCCACTGGTCGCCGGCCAGCAACTCCTTCCTTCCGGCTCCTGGTTCGTCAGCGAGGACTCCCGACGTCTGTAAAGACTTGTGCAGCCGCAGCCCCCCAGGCTAGGTAACTTCGGCATTTCGGTGCCCGCATAGCCTCCTTATCTAAGGGTCCCGAGTCCCTATCGCTTCCGACTTACCTTATCGGGTTCACCCGAGAACACTACCTGTCCGTGCCCTCGGGCATTTGTGTAGATTGAGCACTTGAAGTATTTTCCTAAGAGTTTTGTTGTGTGCTTAGTACCCTGGCCTCATAAAGAGTACAGGGCTGTTGTGACTTTAAATAAATACACTGTTTATTTTCATAACACTTGTGTGGTGTCCTTTCACTTGGTGTTCAAGGGGTATGTGATGGTATAACAGCTGGCTTAACACGCCCTCTAGAGTTTAGCCTGAAGACTGCTCGTATCCACGCTACTAGAATAGCTGGTCTAAGGTTGACTTACAACCAATCACCATAAGGGTCGTTTGGACCGATGCATAGTGATCACTAGACTAGTGAGCACTGCATATCGGGCCAACTTCTCACAAAATCCATCTGGCAATTCCCCTCTTTGACAGTGGGAAACCTTTCCTGGGTGCGCTGAAGGCGACCAATAACTGAGAAGACTTGCGAAATGCCTTAGTTTCTTTCAAGTAAAATTTCATACATCTCTGAACGTCCAGCGAGTGCAATACTCTTTCTGCCGCTGTTGATGGATGAAGAAAGAAACATTTCAACACCAATGGTTCATTCAAATGAAAATCAGTTGGTACCTTCGGAATGAACTTCGGGTTTGTCCTGAGAATCATTCTATCCTCCCGTAACTCCAAGAAAGGCTCCTGAATCGTGAGCGCTTGTAGTTCACCTACTCTTCTCGCTGAAGTCAATGCAATGAGAAGAGCCACCTTCCAGGACAAGAAATTCAGGTCTGCCCTGTGTATAGGTTCAAATGGTGGCTTCATCAATTGAGGGAGTACAATATTCAGATTCCATAATGGTGGTGGAGGCTTTACTGGTGGAAAGACTCTGAATATCCCTTTCATAAATTGTTTGATAACCCTTGAGGACCATAAAGATGGGCCTGACGATGACCTCCTGTAGCGGGATAATGCAGCCAAATGCACCTTGATGGAGGCGTGTGCTAATACTGACTTTGCTAACCGCAGAATGTACGGTATAATCTGATGAGGCGCAGCAGTAAGAGGGTGAACATCATGTCTCTTACACCACAGACTAAACCTCTTCCATTTCATCCTGTAGGTTTTGTTGGTACTCTCCGCTCTGGCCTTGGACAGGATCTCCCTACATTCGTGTGAGATGTTCAGATGGCTAAACTCACAGTGTTCAGGAGAAAGGCTGCTAATCGCAAGGATTTCGGGTCCGGATGGAGCACCTGCCCCATGGACATTGTCAGAAGCGATGGAATTAGGCGCAACCGAATTGGACGGTCCTCCGACAGCAGCAGTAGTTCCGTGAACCAGTGTTTTATGGGCCACCATGGGGCTACTAGGATCAGCCTGCACGGCTCTTTCTTGATCTTCACCAGTACGCGGGGGAGAAGAGGAATTGGAGGAAACCCGTAGGCAAAGATGCCGGACCATGCCATGGAAAACGCATTCCCCCAAGATCCCTTCTGGGGAAGCCAGCTTGCGAAGTACTGGCATTCTCTGTTTTCCCTTGTAGTGAAGAGGTCCACTATCGGTGTTCCCCATCTTCGAAAGACGCTGTCCAGGATCCCCTGGTCTAGCTCTCATTCGTGGCAGGAGGATTTTAGCCTGCTGAGAGTATCCGCCTTGACGTTCTGATCCCCCGGAAGGTGTTCTGCTGCCAATGATATTCCTTGCTGAAGAGCCCATTCCCATATCTCCTGGGCTTCCTGAGACAGGGAGAGAGATCTCGCCCCCCCCTTGCTTGTTCACATAATGCATCGCAGTGGTGTTGCCTGTTCTTACCAACACCGGCAAACCTTTTATCCTTGGCAGAAAAGCCAGTAATGCCAAGCGGATCGCCCTGAGCTCCAGCAGATTTATATGTAATTGCTGCTCCTATGCCTTCCAACGACCGCTGACTTGAAGGTCCTGAAGGAAAGCTCCCCATCCTTCTAACGACGCATCCGTCGTTACCACTAGTGGAGCGGCTCTTACCAGAAACGTCAGTCCTTGAGACACATTTGCTTTTTGCGTCCACCACTTTGCTACCTGTAGCATCACTGGTGTCACCATTATTGTATCGTCGAAGGATCCCTCCGCCTGACGCCATTGGAGATCGATCTGTTCCTGCCATGGTCTCATTCTTAGCCTGCAGTAAGGCACAATGGGGAATACAAGAGGACATCGTGCCCAGCATGGATTTGTACCTGCGGACTGAAAGAGACTTTCTTTTTACCAAGTCTTGGAAGAGGGACACAATCCTCAGTTGTCTTTCCTTGGAGGGAAACGCTTTGTTGCATTCCGTGTCCAATATTGCCCCCAAAAATGTGATCACTTTTGTTGGGTGGAGGTTTGACTTTCCCTCGTGAAGAGTCAATCCTAGATCGGCGAATAAGTCTATGCAGGCCTGCGTCGACGCTCTGGCCTGCACCTTTGATGGTGCTTTGACTAACCAGTCGTCGAGGTAAGGAAATATTTGATGTTTTTGCTTCCTCAACACAGCCGCCACTGGAGCCAGACATTTCGTGAAAACTCTTGGCGCTGACTTCAAGCCGAATGGCAGTACCCTGAATTGGTAATGTCTTCCGGCTACCCAGAACCAAAGGTACTGTCTGTGTGCAGGATGTATCGGCACGTGGAAATACGCGTCTTGTAGGTCCAATGTGGTAATATGATCCCCTGGGTTTAATAACGGAAGGATGTCCTGCAGAGATACCATCCTGAAAGATTGTTTCTTGAGATAGGTGTTTGAGGATCTGAGATCGAGAATGGGGCGCCACTGGAGCCTGTTTTAAAAACCGGGAGTAAAACCCCTTGTTTTCCTGGGATTTCGGTACTGGTTCTATTGCTCCCATTCGGAGCATTGTCCGAATCTCCTGCCGGAGTTGATGCAGATGGTTGACTCTTTGGTGCATCGGTGGCGTACAAGGGGGCGCTTGAAGAAATTCTAGGGTGTGACCGAATTGAACTATTTTGAGGACCCATTGGTCCGTTGTTATTTTCCGCCAGTTGTGAAGATAGTGGGCAATCTTTCCACTCAGGGGAGCATCTGACAGAGCCGGAAGATGGAGGTTGTCATTGTTGACGGGTGTTGTCCTTGCTATATCCATAGCGCAGTCTATGACTTCAGCCGAAGTCCTCTCTCCTTCCATGAGAATTTTCTTCGCCTCCTGCTTCTCTGATCCGGCACAGGTTAACGTATGGAGACAGGTCACACCACATCTGCCTGTCATAACTTCCCAAGATAGCGAGGGCATTAGCAGCTCTCACAAGCAGAGCCGACATTAATGAAAACCGTTTTCCCGCGTTATCCAACCTTCTGCCCTCTTTGTCTGGAGGTGCTGCAATCGGAGCAGATGGGTTCCTGAATTTCTGTTGTGCCGCCTGAGTGATAACAGAATCCAGTTTGCGATGTCCCAAAAGGCAAGATGGAGCATCCACTGGTGCCTTATACTTCTTCTCCAGTCTGGCCAGAACCGGTGTTACGGTTGCTGGCGTCTCCATGACCTTAAATCCTTCCTTCCAAATATGAGACACTATAGGCAGGGATCGTACGGATTTCCGATGAGTCCTTGAAGTCATATAGAAAACATTCTGTTTTCTCTTCTGTCATGGTCAGTGCAAATCTCTTAATTGGTCTTTCCATCAAATTATGAAATCCACCAATGTCCTCCGGTGGAGAATCTACTGGTCTCTGCGGAGGCTTTGAAGGTGATGGGGCGATATAGTCATGCCATTCTGCACTTGTGTCCGCAATCTCACCATCCTCATGATCCTCATCCGAGGTATCGTGGTGTGTCGTCGGCGGTGGGGACCTAGCAGTAGGTTCCGGTACAATCTCTCTCCTACGAATCGGCATCCCTGGAACCGATCGTGGAGGTGGAGTAGCCTCTAGGGCCTGTTGAGCGACTGGAGTCGCTGGGTATCTCTTCCTATAATCCTCCAACATTCCCTGGAGATCGTTCAACAAAGAGGATGGCACACTTGTCATCTCCTCCCGTTGCTGTTGGCGATATCGGTGCTGTTCCTGGGGTTGTTCTTGATAACCCCCATATTCCTCCTCAGAATCACCTTCTTGGTACTTGACCTGTAATTGCGAAGGACTACTGGCAGTTCCATACTCATCATCTTCTTCCGAATCTTCCTCCTCCAGTAGGTGAGATGGCAGCAATGGGGAGACCTTGCTTGGAGATGTAACCTCCGGTGTTATAGGTTTTTTCCAAGGCACCAACCTACCTTTTTTCTGGTGTTTTTTTCCCTCGTCGACGAGCCCGTCGACGAGATTCCCATCGCCGTCGTCGACCAAGTCATCGTCGTCGACGCCACCGTCAACGTTGAAGTTACCGTTGACGCATCGCCGTCGTCAACCAAGTCATCGTCGTCGACGCCACCGTCAACGTTGAAGTTACCGTTGACGCTGTCCTCGTCGACGTTGTCGTCCTCGTCGACGCTGCCGTCGTCGACACAGTCCTCGTCGACGCTGCCGTCGTCTGCGCCGTCGTCGTCTGCGCCGCCGTTGACACGGTCATCGACATCCTCGCCGACGGTGAAACCGTTGACGATATCGCCGTCGACGGTGAAATCGTCGACGCTGTTTTCTCACCAGCCTTAACATTATCCTTTTTCGTCGACGACGGAGGTGTTCTTTGTCGTCGTCGATGGTCCCTTTTTTGTCGACGGTCCCGTCGACGTAGCTGAAACAGCACCCTTCTCCTCAGAAGGCGTAGAAGAAGACCGTTTGCTGGTAATCTTGATCTTCTGAAGTGACTGTGGTGGATCTGAAGTGGATTTTGCTCCTTTCACCTCACCAGCAGAACCCTTCTTCCCCTTAGATGAGACTGAAGGGGATTTTGAGGGACTGCGCCCTGAAGACCCTGGAGTGGTCTTTTTTGGGGCCTTCTCAGGTCTTTCCCCTGAGGAATGTGTCTGAGGAGATCTACTTCTCTTCTGAGATCTCTTAGACGCCACAGATTCCTCCTCACTCTCACTTGAGAGGCTTTCCTTCCTGGCTTTGACCTTCTGGAGCCGGATCAGTAGCCTTCCCTCACGATCCCTCAAGGTCTTATTCGAAAAGGTACGACATACCTTACAATCTGCTGCCTTATGGTCTGGATAAAGACAATAGATGCAGTCCTTGTGAGGGTCATCTGTATAAAGCCTCTTCTTGGAGCAGGTGGAACAAGCTCTAAATAATCCTTTTTTCTCCTTATCAGACATGGTTGATGTAAAAACCTCAAATCTAAGTCAAAATACTGTAGAAGTAAAGAGTTTGAGCAGAGCTCTAAGGAGTGTTCTAGAGGGTGAGGAGCTCTGATTGGTTCAGGGAAACGTTTGGGCCTTTTTTACATAACAAAGGCTATGGATTGCAAAAGGGAAATGGGCCTAGGCCTCTTTTCAGTTTGCTATACTACTAAGCACTGCTTTTTTATATACAGGAGACTCCCGTCTCGACGACGGGGAATGATTCAGGCATGTGAATCTATGAAAGTTCCAATACTGGAGTAACAGCAGTGCTGCTGAGAAGCTGCCAAGAGAGTGCAGTGCTACTGAGGAGGGAGCTGCAGTGCAGGTAAAGGGGAGGCAGAGCTGCTGAGAAGGATGCAGTGCTGCTCATGGGACAGCAGTGCCGCTGAGGAGAGGCTGCCAAGAGAGTCAGTGCTGCTTGGGAGGGAGCTGCTCTGCAGGTAAAGGGGAGGCAGAGCTGCTCAGAAGGGTGCAGTGCTGCTCAGGGACAGCAGTGCCTCTGAGGAGAGGCTGCAAAGAGAGCACAGTGCTGCTGGGTAGGGAGCTGCAGTGTAGGTAAAGGAAGGCAGAGCTGCTGAGAAGGGTGCAGTGCTGCTCAGGAGTCAGCAGTGCTGCAGGGGAGAGGCTGCTAAGAGAGTGCTGTGCTGCTGGTGAGGGATCTGCAGTGCAGGTAAAGGGGAGGCAGAGCTGCTGAGAAGGGTGCAGTGCTGCTCAGGGGACAGCAGTGCCACCGAGGACAGGCTGCCAGTAGAGCACAGTGCTGCTGGGGAGGGATGTGCAGTGCAGCTAAAATAGGGCAGAGCTGCTGAGAAAGTGCAGTGCTGCTCAGGGGTCAGCAGTGATGCTGAGGACAGGCTGCCAAAGGACTGCAGTGCTGCTGGTCAAGGAACTGCAGTGCAGGTAAAGGGAAGGCAGAGCGCTTGAGAAGGCTATGGTGCAGCTCAGGGGACAGCAGTGCCACCAAGGATGGGCTGCCACGAGAGCACAGTGCTGCTGGGGAGGGAGGTGAAGTGCAGCTAAAGGGAAGGCAGAGCTGCTGAGAAGGGTGCAGTGCTGCTCAGGGAACAGCAGTGCCACCGAGGTTAGGCTGCCACGAGAGCACAGTGCTGCTGGGGAGGGAGGTGCAGTGCAACTAAAGGTAAGTCAGAGATGCTTAGCAGGCTATCTGTTTGTCCTGCTCAGTTGTCAGCAGTACCACAGAGGAGACCCTGCATGGGGAGGGCATGTGCTGTGCAGCTAAAGGGATGGTAGAACGACTGTTAAGGGTGCAGTGCTGCTCAGAAAGGTGTGCCGTGCCATCGAGGACAGGCTGCTAAGGGAGTGCAGTGCTACAGGAAGGGAGGTGCAGTGCTGCTAAAGGAACGCAGAGCTGCTGAGAAGGGTGCAGTGCTGCTCAGGGGTCAGCGGTGATGCTGAGACAGGCTGCAATAGAGCACAGTGCTGCTGGGGAGTTAGGTGCAGTGCAGCTAAAGGAAGGCAGAGCTGCTGAGAAAGTGCAGTGCTGCTCAGGGGTCCGCAGTGATGCTGAAGAAGGCTGCTAAGAGAGCACAGTGCTGCTGAGGAAGGATGAGCAGTGCAAGTAAAGGGAAGGTAGAACGACTGTTCAGGGTGCGGTGCTGCTCAGAACGCCGTGCCGTGCCATCGAGGACAGGGTGCCAAGGGAGTGTGGAGGAATCTGCAGTTCAGGTAAAGGGGAGGCAGAGCTGCTCAGGGGACAGCAGTTCCAGCGAGGACAGACTGCAATAGAGCACAGTGCTGCTGGGGAGTGAGATGCAGTGCAACTAAAGGAACGCCAGAGCTGCTGAGAAGGGTGCAGTGCTGCTCAGGGGACAGCATTGCAACGAGGATAGGCTGCCTACGTAGTGCAGTGCTGCTGGGGAGGGATGTGCAGAGCAACTAAAGGGAAGTCAGAGCTGCTGAGCAGTCTATCTGTTTGTCCTGCTCAGGGGTCAGCAGTGCTGCCGAGGAGAGGCTGCCTACCGAGTGCAGTGCTGCTGGGGAGGGAGGTGCGTGATCTGGCCTGTGGGTAGCACTAGGGCTGCGGATGTTTTGAAATTCAATGAATTAGGATTTATTTATTCTTTGTTATATAATGCATATATTTTTTTTATATATTTCTTTAAAAAAAAAAATAATAAATATATTTTTATTTTATATTTTAGTAACGTAAATTACAATTAAATACATTTACTAAATAATATAATGTTGATATTTTGGATCACGTTAATTTGGGAGTCAATATTTTTCTACTTTACATCAAATGTGTGTAAAGTTTATGCATTGAATATATAAAAAGCAGATATTTTGTAGCGCAGTTAATAGTTTTTCATACAAGCTGCTCCTCCACGCCTTACTTATGTCGGTGCCAGGGTGCCCCCCTTCTTGCATTGCTCACTGCCACGCCACCCTCGTGCTTCTCTATGCTGCCTCCGATGCCAAAACGCGTTTATCGCCCATGGTCCTGCGCTGAAGCAGCGACTCGCCCTGGCAGGAGAATGCAAAAAAGGTTTTCAGTTAGGGTTGGATAAGTACAGACCCCTCGGCTCACCTACAAATAGCCAGAAGGTGCCTGCACTGGCAGCAAACACTATGCAATGACTGCACTTAAAAACACTGACGCAGTGCTTAATTTGTAAAAGAATAAGTGCCAGAGCCCAAAGCTTTGCTCAGAAGCACGCAGCGGGCGCTGTCGAAGATTGGGTGTTGAATATCACGACTGCGTATTCTTGATTCCACTTCATGGCTATTTAATACCTTTGCAGAGTCTTGCTTTCTCACTTTGTCACAGTTTTTCTATCTTTATCTTCCTCCTTCTTTCCCCTTTTGTGTTGTATCTCAAAGTCTGATGAGGACAAATGAGTGCCCGTGGTCCCCACCTGCAACCCCGGCTCAAATCAAGCCCTGTCTCTGACCTGGTTTGAGTGTGTGCTTGCGGAAAGATGATGGCTGACCACGCCCAGACACAAGGAGCTCCTCTCCCTTAGGTATCTAAACTCACCCTTAGTTCATCTCTCTACCCGTCATTTAAAAAAAAGAATAACTTTAAATTCTGTCCATGGATCTAGCACCACAGTCCTACTCGGGCCAGGCCAAAGGGGAGAGTGGTCGACCTCGCAGCTGGGGAACCGGGTTCGTGTCTCAGTGATGACACTAAACATTGTGTGATTCTGGGCAAATCGCTTATTCTCCCTGTGTCTCTGTAACAAAACTGGTGCTCATGTAAAGTGCTCTGATGTCTCGGGGCTTGTTCGCGCTATATACATTTTTTTTAAAGCTGAATTCTTTCCTTTACTTTCACGTGATGCCATCCAGAGGCACTGCTTAATTTAAGCCAGTGGTTTCTGGTGCTCGGCACCGGCAGTTAATTGTCAACACCTACACGCATAACAATCTGACACATGATGGCGCTGTTAGGCTAAATTAGAGGTAAACACAACGAGAGTTGTTTATTAATTCAATATATATTAAACATAACTAATACTCGCTGCTCAAGTCATTCTTACAGCTTTTGGGGCCTGGAATAGTCCAAATTGTCACACTTTTAGGGTGTATGGTTAGCAGTTGTAGTGGTTCTGTCATTGGCGGTGCTAGCAGGGGAAATGGGTGGTGCAGCTGCAGTGGGCTCCTGACGAGGGCCCTAGCACTTTTTAGCTCATTTCAATAATACCCTCAATATACCCAAAATGTTTGTCCCTTCTCTGAGGCCCCAATTAAGAGTTAGGTGTATTTAAGTGCAGAGCTACCAGGTGGCTGGAATTAACAATTCCAGGCAGTAGGTTTGCCCCTAAATCTGCCTACTCAATGTAATACCAACAGAATGCCAAATAACCATGCAGATTAGGTCTTTCACATTCAAGCTCTGCACAGAAACTCCTTGATATAGTCAAATCCGGACGTTCTCGATCTATGTCCATGTCTGGCACATTTGTCGACACCTCTGTGTTGAAACGAACGCCCTTATCAGATTACTCTGAGCAAATTCAAGAACATCTGGCCGATATTTGACAAAACATACTGAAGACTGTCATGACAACAAACCCATCAAACCACTTTATGGACCCCATCTCGGGTAACATAGCCATAGACCTTTACACACATTTTCCCGTACTGGACAAACTGGTGAATCTATCACTCAGTCAAGGAACTTTTCCTGACTGCCTGAAGACCGGTCAAGTCACCTCACTTTTCAACAAATTCTCTGCAGATGTGAATGACCTCATTTATTTTGCCCGTCTCCAACCTCCCATTTCTGGCTAAAATTATTGAGAGGTGTCGCTTATCAACCACCAGTACAATCCTGTATGGAGACACTCCACACCCTAAACAGTAAATCCATCATTGTTGACGGTGCAAACTCCCTAGGAGTCATCCTAGTTAAAAGATGAAGGGCCCGATGTAGGTAGGCCATTACCGATCGGTAACGGCCGAAAATACCGATTTTCGGCCCTTACCGATCGGTATACAGCCATCGAGATGTAGGGCAATGAAAATCGTCCAAATCGGTATATATACCGATTCGGAATGGCTACCGAATCAGAAATAATCCGAATCGGAAATACCCCGAATCGGAAAGAGAACGAATCGGTAACATACCGAATCGTTAAAAATACCGATTCGGTACATGTACCGAATCGGTAGTGACACCGATTCGGAAAAAATACCGATTCGGTACATGTATCGAATCGGTAGAGACAGCGATTCGAAAAAATGCCGAACCGGATAACCTACCGATTCAGTAGAGTTACCGATTCGGTAAATCTCCGAATCGGACAGAGAGAGAGATGTAGGGAAGCATAGAAATACCGATTTTGGCTCAAAATCGGTTTTTCAAAATCGGTATTTACCATGGATTACAATCAGGTGGTAACCAACTTCAACCTATAAAAATAGACCCAAAATGCATTGCAACTTGCAGGATGGCTGCTTTTTATGTCATTGCAAGGCGGCTACGGCTACAGCAGGAAGGAGAGAGGGAATGGCAAAGAGAGGAACAGGTCTACAGACAGAGGATCACCCTGTTCATGCTCACAGAGGCAGAGATCCTACAGAGGTACAGGCTGGACTCAGACACCATTCTGGAGCTCATCAGGGACCTCAAACCACTGTTGGACCACCCCACCCCAAGGGCACACGCCATCCCAGCTCATGTGCAGGTGCTATGCAGCCTACACCTGCTTGCGTCTGGCAGCTATCAAAGTGGAGTAGCTGCGGTAGGAGGGGTGACCCAGAGCAGCCTGTCAAGGTTTTTCCACAAATTCCTTGACGCCATGATACAGAGGATGGACCAATACATCTCTTTCCCTGCAACCCACGCAGAACTGGTACAAACAAAAGCTGACTTTTACCAGATGGCACAATTTCCCCAAATCATTGGCTGTATAGATGGCACGCACATTCCGATTTGCCCCCCTGCTGACACAGAATACATATACCGCAATAGGAAGTCTACACACACCATCAATGTTCAGGTGATCTGCAATGCGAAGTGCACCATCACAGACCTGGTCGCTAAATTCCCAGGGAGTACCCACGACTCCTACATTTTTCAACAGAGCGGCATCTATGCACGGCTGACGGCTGGCGAATTTGGTGAAGGATACCTCCTAGGTGAGACACATCATCAGACCCCCATAACACAAAGTAGCTAAGTGAAATACATGTATGCATGTGAGTAATGTTACCCCTTTTCCTTCTAGGCGACAGTGCATATGCCCTCCGCTCATTCATACTCACCCCCTACCTCAACCCCTCTACACCCAGCCAAAGGAGGTATAACCGGGCCCACAAAAGCACAAGGAATGTAGTTGAACGGACCTTTGGCATCTGGAAAAGCAGATTCAGATGCTTGCACAAGAGTGGAGGTGCAAGGCAGTATACCCCCATCACCTGCTGCAAGATCATAGCTGTCTGTGCAATGTTGCACAACATTGCGGTGAAGAAGGGCACTGAGGTGGAGTTGTCAGACTACGAGGACCATGACGACGACGTTGCTGTGCCACAAACACAACCTGCTGGGGTGTCTACGCCAAGTGATGGCAGATACAGACGTGAGGAGATTACAGAAAACTATTTCTGAGTGAGTACAGATGCACAGACAGGTCAATGGATGTAAGGAAATGACATTTTTAATAATGTTGCAACACCGTTACTGCACTGATGTGCAACAAAAGAAAATGTAAACAAAAAGTGGTTCAATGTCAATTGTCCGGGTTGCCTCACCCGCCCTGGCAAGCTTATTTTTTGCTGCGCTTAGCAGCCCCACTGGGATGTGCCTCTCCCCCTTCTGCATGTCCAGCAGCTTCAGCAGAGCGCCTGGTGCTCCGGCGCGGCTCTGACACTGCGCTGGCCGGGCTGCTGCGGCTGCTGCTGTCCGCAGCCTCGCCCAGGTCCAGGGCTGGATTGACCACAGTGTTTGAAATTATAAGTGCCTCCATGGCGGTCGTAATGCGGGCCATGCCCCTGGTGACCTCTGCCGTGTTCTGGGTCAGGCTGGCCTCCATATTTGCCCCACGTTGGCATAGCTGTGCGGTAGCAGCAGCAAGGCGGTTTATTGACCTATTGTGCATGCGGGCATCCCCGCGGCGAGAGTGCTCGTGGTCATCAAGTTTGGTACAGAGCTGCGTGATGGCAGTGGTCATACGGCCAAGACCTGTAGCAATGTCCTTATTGCTTTCTACAAAAGTCTTAAACCCCTGCGCCATCTCTCACATCTGCAGGTTATGGACCCGCAACTGGCGCTGGCAGGCCAAGATGGATTTAGCCTGCATCCGCTGGATCTTTACCATACTGCCCTCCAGCCCTACAAACACGCTGCCCTCCCGTGCTGGAAGTGCACTGCTTGATGATGTTCGCCTCCGGGGATTGCTGCTGCCCTGCTGCGTGGGCTGGGGTGCCACAGGTGTTACTATGTTGCCAGCTGGGGCCTGACCCGCTGCTCCCTCGATGGGGTTCACTGGAGCTACAATAATACTCCTGGCAGGAGATGTGGCAGGTGCAGGGTGGCTCTGTGGTGGAGAGTTATATGGGGAGAACTGCAATGGGGGCGTGCCAGATAGTCGGGGGGAGTGTAGAAATGTGAGGGAATGTCCAAGGTCCTCCTCATTTTCCAGGGCACTGGTGTTCTCATCCGCCTACTCCTCCTGTGCAGGTTGACTGGTGCTTGGCCCTGCCACCGCACTGCCAGATGGTGCTGGTGCTTCAGTAGCTCCTGCTCCTCCGCCTGATGGTGCCCCTAGGTATAAAGAAGCATTTGTGAATTGCGTGCTGATGTATTACAGTCACTACAATTAAAGCATTTCACATATCATTTCAAATACTTTGATTCAGTTTCACAGTTCTTTTCATTATGCTTCTGCACTGGCATTTGTGCCTAGTTCTGCTGACTACATTTACCATGATGCATTTCTCATGTTTGTTGGTAGTAGTACTGGGCTGGGGTTTGGCTGTGCATTGGGTCTGAAGGGGAGGTGTCTGGTAGGGTGTGTCATGATGCGCATGCTTCTTACCTTTAGCTGTAGCTCTGGCTGAGCTATCCAGGTCCCCAACTCCAAGCACACTCTCCCTCTCGATGGTAGTCGCCACTAGTTCCTCCAGGTCAGTGAGGGGTGGCGCCGGGTTCCTGCCTCCACCAGTGAGTTCAGCTTGCCTCTGCAGCTCTGCCAGTTTGCGCTTTGTGAGGCTGCGGATATCATAGAACCTCTTCTTGAGGGCATGGCTTGGACGCCGAGGGTGATGGCGGCGTGAGCCCAGAGCTCCGTGCCTCTTCCCCTCGTTCATCCTGATAAAGACGGCGGAGAGCCCATGTGAACCCCGACGCTGAAGGAGCATATCGCGGTGACTTGCGGGGCGTGGAGGGAGCTGCTGCGGGGGCTGTTTCACCGAGTGCGGCCGCCGAACACCGGAGCGGCCAGAGCCGGAGGAAGGAGGCGCTCAAGATGGCGGCCGCGATGAGGAGCTGAGGGCGCTGAGACTGGCCTGGCCGCCCACTGCAACGCGGCTTTGTGATCGGGCACGGCCGCCGGCCACGAGACATCTGGCGATAGACTTCCCTTAGACCGGAGGACCCGGCGAACCTGGTGGCTGCCGCTGCCATAGCGGGAGGGACCGGCCATTGCTGTGACGCAGGCGGACTCGCTGGAGGAGACGGCCGCCCGGATGCGCCTCTATTAGCGGGAGAAAGGGGACGCGAACCGAACCGGGAGAACCAGGAGCACCGGAATCTGTCCTGAGAACCCGGGCGAGAAAGGAGGTGAGAGGAGGGGACCGCGCAGCAGGCCGGGGGGGGAAATCGAACAGGAGGGGCAGACGCCCCTACCTTCCCCGCGGGCAGCGACCCACCGAAGAGGACAAGAGCCGCTCGGGGGACCGGGTGGTCAAGCCCAAGGAGGCAGCGGGAGGCGGCGGCGGCCTGTCGAAGAGCGGCGGAAGAGCCCCGAATTTGCCTGGTGGCGGCTCCCTGGGGCGTGCGCATATCGAGCATAGCGGAGAGGGGTGAGCAGAGAGTGCCCCCAAAGGCATGTGACGGAGAGGGCCGGTCGAGACTCCAGATATCCCCCCAGAGGCCACAGCAACGAGCGCAGGAGGGGCAGCGGCAGCCGCGCAACAGGACTGCATAACCGATTGAGGGCTTGAGGGACAGCGGAAGCCCAGGAGGGGCACCGGGCACTGAACAGACGCCTGAGACAGGGCCCTGAACATAATGGGGAAGCCGAGAGCCAAGGTGGAGGGGGCGGCGACCTCGGATGCAGCGGAGGGTGACCCTATTGAGCCCACGGACCTGCAGCGGCTGCAGGATCGCATCTTGGAGGCCATAACGGCCACGCGTGACACGCTGCACAACGACATTGCACAAGTGGCGTCGGGGCTAGGCCGGCTCCGGGCGGACCACGACAAGCTGAAGGACAGGGTCAAGGACAATGAGACCACGCTAAAAGACCTGGCGCCCGCTCAGAAAGTGTTGGAGAGCAAACTTACGGACTCCCTAGACCGCATTCAAGCCCTGGAGAAGCGAGCAGAAGATGCGGAAAATAGGAGCCGGCGCAGCAATGTCCGGATAGTAGGCGTACCGGAGACTGAGGGGGTGAAGGATATGGTGGCCTATCTTGATAATTGGCTGAGGACAGTAGTAGCACCGGAGGAGTTGTAGCCATTCTTCACATTGGAGCGAGCCCATAGGGTCCCGTCTGGACCTCCTAAGCCGGGACTGCCGCCCAGACCGATCATAGCCAAGCTACTACATTACAAGGACAGAGACCTGCTCTTGCAAAAAGCCCGGGACGCTGGCCCATTTTAGATTGCGAACAGTAAGGTCACGCTCTTTCCTGATTTCACCTTTGAAACGCAAAAGCAACGCGCCTCCTTCCTGACGATTAAAAGGGAATTGCGCACAGAGGGCATATCCTACTCCTTGCTCTTCCCGGCCAGGCTCCGGATAGTGGTGGACGACAAGATGCTCTTTTTCAGTGCGGCAGCGGACGCTTGGGACTGGTGGGAACCATACAAGGCAGGGACGGATGGAGCAAAGGTCCAAAAGGAAAGGGAAAAGGAACGGGAGCGCTCATCAGCAGGCCTACAGAAATCGAAGAGGCTGCGGAAACGGAAGCTGGGGTCGCGCAAGCCGACGGCCTCCCAAACTGAAGCTGAACGGAAGACCGCGTTGCTGGAGGTGGAGAAGCTGGCGCGGGCCGGGGGCCCCGGCTCCAAACAAGGCACGGACACGCATGTTTCGGCCTCAGGGTCGGAATCGGACCTCTCTGGCATCCATCATGCTAAGGGCCCATTGGTGACGCCACAGACGTCGGAGGAGATCCTGAATGTCTGATTTGCACACTGCAGGCGAGGGGTAACGATTGGGGCACTGGACGGGGGCTCATGACCCAGCAGACATGAGGGCTGGGGAAGGTCGCTGGGCTCGCAGCCAGATCCATTCATGGGGGATTGGGGAAGGGGCGGGGGGGCGGGCGGCGCAGCTCCCTTCTGGCCAAGGCCGCGCTCCATAGGCCCTTAAGGCACCCACGGCTACGGCCGTGTAGCAGCAACCTGGGTCAATCAGGTGCGGGAGTTTGGATGGGAGCAGATATCTTGGTATTGGGGCCTGTTCTGGGGGGGGCGGAGGGGGGTAACACAGTTGGGGTTTGTTTGATCTCTTTAACACCATTGACCCTGGATAGGCTGGGGGATGGGCAGTTGGGAGGTCTTGGTTTGTTTGGGGGGGGAACCACCACCGACGAGGGGCTGGCACTGGAGGGAAGACATCGGTCTGATCAATGGGACAATGGCTAATGTGAACGTTTTGAACTGCATAACCTGGAACGCGAGGGGGCTACACACTATGCAGCGCAGACACAAAGTGCATGCCTTTTTATTGCGGAGGGGGGTGCATATTGCACTATTTCAGGAAACGCATCTCACGAAGCAGGAGGGAGCAGCGCTGCAGAGGAGGTGGAGGGGCCAGCTCTTTCACACCTGTTATTCAGCCTATGCTAGGGGAGTATTGATTTGGATCAGGGCAGGCACACCATTCCAACTCACACGTCAGCTGATAGACCAGGAAGGGAGGTATGTAGTGGTGGAGGGGAAGCTTAGGGGCAGAGACATTGTGCTGGCTAGTATATATGCCCCGAACATCGACCGACTGGCTTTCTTTGCGAAACTATCGGGGACACTGGCACACTCCCTAGCGGGCCCGATCCTACTGGTGGGGGACTTTAACTCCATAGCGGACACTGCCCTGGATCGATCCCATCCCCCATTGCAGGACTCCCCGGTACACCGACTGTCTAGGGGTAGACGGGAGTGGCAGGAGAGTTGGGAACTGATGGATGTGTGGAGAGCGCAGCACCCGACTGACCGGGATTTCTCCTTTTTCTTTGGGCTCCACGACCTGCATGTCCGATTGGATGTGGTGCTGTGTTCTCGGAGTGTACTGCCGGCAGTTACTGGGTTGGAGTACCTGTCGAGAACGATCTCGGACCACAACCCACTCTTGGTCCGGATGGCCTGGGTGGCTGAGGCGCCCAGGGTGCCGACCTGGAAACTTAGACCAGAAACTCTGGAGGACCCCATACTTGGTGCGGCCCTGGAGGAGGGGATGTCCCAGTACTTTGCGGAGAATGAGGGGTCGGCGGCCACTAGGGCTACGGAATGGGATGCCTTTAAAGTAGTGATGAGGGGCCTCTGTATTACGAGGTACGTAGGCACGAGGAAGGTGTTGTTGGACGATCTGGATAGGGCGGATGCCAGACTTAGGGAGGCAGAGAGGAGGCGGCCCGGCCGTCCGGAACTCCAGGAGGCGGTCCGCTCGGCTAGGGAGGCGGTGGCGGCCGAGGTGGAGAGGCTTCGCGCATTTGACTATAGACGGTACATGCTGCGATCCCACGCAGACGGAGATAAATCAGGCACCCTACTAGCCTGGCTCTCGAACCCCACTAAACGCTGCTCTCCCATACTAAATATGCAGGGTGAGGCTGGCCTCATGCCGTACACTCAATCAGAGATAGTACATGGTTTCCAGAAGTATTATGAGGGCCTATATAAAAGTGACCCAGGTAACCGGGGGGGAGCGGCCGAGGCCTTTTTGGACGGCTTAACCCTGCCGCAGCTAGAGGAGGAGCAGGCGAAGGAGCTGGGGTTGGAGATTGAACTGGGTGAGATCAGAAGGGCAGTGAAGAAAATGGCTCGCAATAAGTCGCCGGGGATAGACGGGCTGCCCATCGAATTCTACAGTAAATATTTGGATATTTTAGCTCCGCGTCTCCAAATAGTTTACAAGGAGGCCAGGAAAGCTGGCCGCCTACCTCAGTCTATGCGTGAAGCAATTGTAGTGCCGCTCCTAAAACCGGGCAGGGAAGGCAGCAGCCCTGCGTCTTACCGGCCGCTCTCTATGCTCACCACCGACTATAAAATCTTGAGCTACATTCTGGCGGCGAGGCTCTTGCCACACATGTCGGGACTGATACACGAAGACCAGAACGGGTTCATACCGGCCCGCAACACCACGATTAACATTAGGCGATTTCTCCGCCTCATGGATGATCTGGGTGAAGAGGACGGGACCGCGTTGGTCCTTTCTGTCGACATTGAAAAAGCATTTGACAGTCTAGAGTGGGACTATCTATACACGGTTATGGAACGTTTTGGTCTAGGCGCCGGCTACATTCAGTGGACGCGGGTTCTTTACGCGGAGGCAGTGGCAAGAGTAAGAGATGGGACGACGGTAGCCATTGAGCCCCTAGCGGCTGAAGCCCGAACGGGACGGCAATTCGCTGGGGTGCGAGCCAGGGATGGGCAGCAATTCATCTCACTATACGCCGACGACTTGCTGCTCTTCCTGAACAACGAGGTCGCGGAGTTAGAGGGTGCAGAGGCACTGCTGGAGCGGTTTGGAGCACTATCGGGGTTGAAGGTTAACTGGACCAAGACGAGCCTGTTTCCGCTGCGAGAGGGCACTGCTCGGCCGTGCCACCGGCCGTCGCTGGCCTGGGAACCCACCTGCATTAAATACCTGGGGGTCCACATTTATCACACGGCAGCGGACCTGCTCGAGGGTAATTTAGGGCGCTGCATGCAAGGACTGAGGGGCTGCATGTCCTTCTGGGCCACGCTGCCGCTCTCTGTGGCCGGCAGGATATCCTTATTGAAGATGGTTGCCCTACCGCGACTGTTGTACTACTTCCGCTCGCTCCCAGTATGGATACCTAGCTCCTTCTTCCAGCAGCTCAAGTCCCAGATAACAGCGTTTGTCTGGGGAGCTGGACGATTCAGGGTGGCGCTGGCAACGCTTACCCGCCCGAAAGACGAGGGGGGACTTGCGGTGCCGGACTACGAGCTTTACTACCTAGCTGCCCAGCTACAGGTCTTCACGCAGGAGGTAGCGCGAGTATACAGGGGCACGCCCCGCCACATTTTGGCCTACATCACCCTACAACAGCGGATTGACGGTCGAGACTTGTCGCTAGAACAACGCACGTACCGTCAGTGCTGGAATCGAGCTCAGAAGAGGGCGGGAATTCGACGCCCGTACGCCCCCGAGATCCTGCTGGGCATGTTGACGGCGTTGCCGCATGGAGGCGACTGGTCACACCTACAGCGATGGGAAGACGCGGGCGTGCAGGTGGTCGGAGACCTTTATGAAAATGGAACGCTACTCCCGTTCCAAGAACTGCTAGAACGCTTCCACCTTCCGAGGGGGGGATATCTGCTCCACACGGCGGTGAGTGGAGCAATCCAGATACACTGGGGAACAGGGCTGGGGGAACCCGAGACGGCTGCCGCATGCCAATACACTATGATGGCAGCGCGTACAATCAAAGCAGTGACGTGCCTTTACAATAGGATGGTGCGTGAAAATCTCCCACCCCTCACGTCGTTGAAAGCCAAGTGGGAAGCTGACCTAGGTAAAGACATCCCTGACACGACGTGGGCACAGCTCGTGCGTCGGGCCCGCAACAGTACGAGAAACGCTAGGTTTCAGATTATCCACTACTATATACTACTTAGGGCATATATGACCCCAGGGAGGATTAAGAGGTACTTTGGAACGATGGAGGCGACATGCCCTCGCTATCTGGAGGAGGGGGCTGAACTGGTGCACATGCTATGGGCGTGCCCGGCCCTTCGGGACTATTGGCAGGCTATAGGGGAGACTTTGAACGAGGTGACTGACAGAACCGTAGATTTCGGCCCGGCGGAGTGTATACTGCACTGGTTCCCTCAGACCCCCAAAAACAAACTCACGAGCAAATTCATCGATATGGGGTTGATAGTGGCTAAGCGGGAGATAACCAGGCACTGGAAGGTGAGGGCGGGCCCGACCCCTAGATGGTGGCTCAACGAATTCTTGAAATGGGCGACCTCCGACAGCACACACAGGTACCAGCAAGCGAGCAGGACTCCTAACCCGGGGGCGACTGAGGCAGCAACAGCGTGGGAGATGATGGTACAGGCCCTCAGAGATAGTGGGGAGGACGAGGAGGATGAGACCCCCGGCGCGGGCAGGGAAGCTAGGATAAGCTGAATAACCGACACATAAGCATGGGATATTGGAGACCATGGAACATGCCCTTGATGGGCAGGAACGGACATTGCTGGAAGCTCTCGGGCAGGTGGTGGGGGGGAGGGGGGCAGGGGAGTTCTCTAGTTCGAGGGGGGAAGGGACGGGGTTATTTGCACCAGTTAGGTGAGGGTTAAAAGTAGTCATGCACAGACTTCTGCAACACGGTACTCCTGCAACACTAGCATTAGGCATGGAGGGGCTAAGAACTTATTGCCGCCCAACCCCCGGGTTGTGGGCTTACAGGCTGTGTATGACGGAGCAAGAAATGATACGCAACGGCTCCCTGATTACTGCGATACACGTATGTGATTTGGCCTGATCTATGTATGACTACAATAAAAATTACTTTAAAAAAAAAAAAAGACCCTACATACGTCCAGTCCATGCCACCTGGACGACTTACTCAAGATCTCTGGGGGCACCAGACTATCGCGCAATGCAGAGAAACCGCCATGTAAATCCCCAACCTTTAGATAGGAACGACTCAGGCACAATCATTCTCAGGAAGCGCAACCAGGATATGGAAATCCTTATTTCCGAGCCTACACACCACCACTTCCATGGACGTCTTCAAAACAGACTTGAAAGCCCTCCTCCTTCGAAGACATGTTGTGTAGTCTCAAGAATGACCCTTATCATGGCTTTAAACAACATTTCTCGATTTAGGCATCTTTAGGCGAATATATTTCAACAACAAGAGAGTAAGGGTTTTTATGGGTCACTCCTGTACCACCAATAATTATGCAACAACAACTGAAGAGTGACTCAAAGGTGCTATAGTAATATAGATAACCAAAGCAACCAGAAAAACCAACCCATAAGTGGAGAGACGTTATTTATGAACCAAAAAGTGCTGCATACACAGTGACAAATATGTCTTGCTTTTAAGAAGAGCCCTCACTCATCCTAGTGGTGACATGCTTCATCATGGGGCTCCCACTGAAGGAACCGAATGTCCCCCCAGTGTGCTACAACGCCTGATTTACAGCGGAGCTCGTTGTTGTAAACAAGAATTTTCTGTGTGTGTTTGTGTAAGGTGATAGTGAGGTTAAAAGATAATAACTGTACCCTAAGCAATTTTATTAAGAGGTCAGTTAGTATCAATAAAAACTGTGTATAGGATACCTCAGAGGTTATATTTTGAACCCCTGTATCCTACAAAGGTGTAGGTCGACATGTTTCAGCTGTCAGTAGATTTGCGCAGCTTTCTTCAGGACCAAAAAATGAGTATCCCCGGTGGTCGACGCTCGCTAAGGCGTGTCCTATCCGTGAGGATATGATGTGTGAAAAATATTAAAATATCAAAAAATTAAAAGACAACTCACGGTGTTACCCGTGTAGGCACTCCTAGAAATCCCAGGGGCCACAACAACACGTATTTACAGTGCTTTGGTCATGGGCTAGCGGAGAGGGTAATCTTCACGCTACTTGTCCTTTGCACAGTAACGGCTCCCCGCCCATAACCTATTCAGTTTGCTTCCGCCGCCCGAATTCGGGCGGCGGAAGCGAACTGAATAGGTTACGGGCGGGTTGCTTTGGGTATCTATATTACTATAGCACCTTTGAGTCACTCTTCAGTTGTTGTTGCATCTTTAGGCGAATGTATGACGTTACAACGCAAACATTTACAAAGCATTCCTTTACAACGCAGTTTTTACATTGCAACATCCATTACAATGCATGATTTTACATCGCATGCCATCACAACGCATTTTTAGAAACTACATTAACAACGCATTCCATTACAATGCATACCATTACAACGCATGCCATTACAACGCATATTACTTTTAGGGCAACAGTAGGGTAGGTGTTGGATAGTGTACGGTTAAAAATTACTATTCCCACTCCAGTGAGTGCAACAGTATGGTAAGTGTTGTATAGCGGAGGGGTAAAAATTACTATTCCTCATTACTTACCTTATAATGCGTTGTAATGGCATGCGTTGTAGTTACATGCGTTGTAATGGCATGCAATGTACAGAATGCTGCGTTGTAATGACTGCATTGTAAAGGTAGTGCATTGTAATGACTGCGTTGTAAAGGTTGTTTCCCCTTTAGGCAAGCAGCTACCTCCAGTTATGTACAAACATTTCAGGAATATCGAATCAGTACCTTTTTTATGACTTGTAATCTCATGTCATTGTTATCACGTATCTTTGTAATAATCGGTGTTTAATGTAAAGGCCCTGTTTCAATGATAACTCCGCCCCGGTGATTAGTAGCAACATCCTCCCAGATCAATGGGTCAATCACTTCCAAGGTTTATACAATAAGTCAAAACTAGAAATTCAGGAGGGTGAGTGGCAGGGCACCCGGAGTGATAAAATAATTTTCTCACTAGAGGAGATAACAAAAGCGATCAGTGGGTTGACCCCTAATAAGGCCCCTGGTCCAGATGGTACCCCACCGGACCTATATAGAAGTAATATAGACCTATGTGCCCCGATCCTAACCAGGGTCTTAAATGCGGCCATTAAATCAGGGCTACCACGCTCCTGGTCCACCGCATTGATCGTACCCATTTTCAAGAAAGGGTCCAGAGATGATCCTAAATGCTATAGGCCGATTTCGCTCATAGATGTCTCCGCCAAAATTTTGGGTCGAGTGATCTTAAATCGGCTCATGGAGTGGACTGAAGAATATCAAATTATAGTTGACATACAGTACGGGTTCAGAGCCGGCAAATCGACCAGTGACCAGTGCCTAAATTTGTATCTTTTAACAGCTAAATATACAAAAGCCAGTAAAGGCACGGTCTATATGGCATTCATGGGCCTGGCCGCGGCCTTTGACAATGTCAATATGAGTAAACTGTGGTCCATGATGCAAAAGCTAGGTATTGAAGAGGGGTTGATAAATATCCTGAAAGAGTTGCATTGGAACACTACTGCCAGGGTCCGTTTTAGCCCAGAGGGGGGGCGAACTGACCAATTCCTATGCTCAGGAGGAGTAAGGCAAGGGTGCATACTAGCCCCTTTTCTCTTTTCACTCTACATCAATGCCTTAAAAAGTGCCCTCACTGCCCTAGATGTGGATTGCCCCAAAGTAGGACCGTGTCAAATCCCAGTACTATTGTACGCGGATGACGCGGTCCTGCTGGCCCGGACCCCGAGGGCTTTACAACTTTTGGTGGATGGATTTGTTAAATTTATGGCTGACTTGGACCTATCTGTCAATTTAAATAAATGGTTTGTCATGGTGGCTGGCAAAAAACCCGCCAATAAGTGTGTGTTCAAGATAGGGTCACATACCTTGGGTAAAGTAAAGACTTTTCCCTACCTGGGCTTGCTATTTGATGATAACATTCAGTTTAGCCAGCTGCTCGAGGAACATTGTACCAAGCTTGTCTCTTCGAATGGTGCCATATTAAGCTCTGCCCGAAGGTTGGGGCGTTGGTGTCCAGAACAGATAATGGCACTATATGGCTCAATCAGTACAGCAAAGGCCTTGTATGGTGCTGAGGTATGGGGTTTCAGGGACTGCAAGCAACTGCAACAACAGGAAGATACATTTTTCCGCAGAATCCTGAAAATCCCACATACCATCCCTGCTAAAATTGCCCATGCCGAACTGGGGATGCCATACATTTCAGACTATCCTAAGCTGAGGCCAATCATCGCATGGACTAGAATTTGGACCAACCCGGAGGCAGCCCTGAGCAGGGAAATCGTGTTAGACTGCTTGCAGAGGGACAAGGGGCTACAAATTCCTTGGCTAAAATATGTGAAAGACTCTTTAGTGAATATTGACCAGTGCCAACTTTTTAATGATCCATCCTCGATCTCAAATAGTTGTAAACCAAGGGTGAAAAAATTGCTCTTAGAAAAATTTGAATCTGACAGAAGTGGTGTTGGCTCTGTAAAGAAATCAATAGCAGCTCACGACCTTGTAAGAAATGGGGTGGGAATGGAACCATATCTGTTTCTGATGTACAGCCAAAATGACCAATTTTTAATGTGCCGTTTTAGGCTCAATTGGTTACCCAACATTTTAGCCTATCCTGCTGGTTTTACTGTAACAATTGAGCAGAAGGGTGCCTGCGGCTGCGACAATAGGTCTTCGCAAGACACCCTTCATTTTGTACTTTTATGTTCATTTTATTGAAACCCTAGACGTTTGTTCTTGGTAGACATTCTTAGGAAACAGAAATTTTGCCATGCAAGAGCTGCATTGTTGTTACTACAGAAAGCTAGTGATACCCATACTTTATGTGCCATTTTAAGATTTTTAAAAGTAGCCGTAAGATTGAGGAACACAATAAATTAATTTATCTTTGTAAATAATCAGACTCTCTTTATGAATTGTACCCTCTCTTTTTAAAGTTTTTATTTACTAAAAGTTCAGGAATGATATATAATGAAATTTTATTATGTAATGTGTTTTTATGAGGAATTTTATTCTTCGAAATAAAGATTTACTGAACTGAACTGAAATCCCTTTAGCTCCTTTGGGTAATATCCACGCTATATAAAAATACATAAATAAATGTACCCTCTCTTTTTATGTGGGTGAGCCTTCAGTTGGGGGGCAGTTTTAAACCTTGCTTGACAAAGGTTTTGCCTTGTTATGCTAAGTTTCTGTGCTTTTAGTTTGTTTACATTCAAAATGTTTAGAGGTCTCACACTCTGTCCAGGTCCAAATAGAGTCTTCAAAAGCATTGAAGCGGCTAGAACGTGGGACAGCATAAGCGCTGGCTCTAGAGGAGGGGCACTATTTTACCAACCGCATTTAAAAACGGCCAAAAAGGCGTTTACAATCAGCTCAGGCAAGACTTTATTGATTTATCGCCTGGCCTCGAGTACCGTAATTTAGGCCTGGGTGAAATTTTAACTATGCCGATGTAATTGGCCTCATTTTGGTAATTTCTGTAGTGAAATGTAAGCAAAATTACCAACATTACACATCGCATAATTTCTGGGAGATATTTTACCGTAGGTTGTTACATTTGGGTAATGTTTTAACGCGAGCAGCTTTCAGGTAGATTGTTTACCCAAGAGGCCCTTTTTTTGCCACTTTTTTCCCACAAAATTACAAATCGGAACCTAGGCACAATGCTTTAAATAGGAGCAACAGTGCCTTAAACCTGGGTGGTCAACAAACATTTTGCGTAGTTTTTTTTTTACCGAAGCGGGCCGGTCAGATAATTACGCTACAGCGACTTACGCGAGTTTTGCACGCCCTCAGCTTTGGCATTCGACATTCAAGTGCTGCCAAAGCCAATGGCTCTAGCTCTAATAAGCTGTCACAGAGATGCACACTTGGTGTTGGCATGTGTTATCAATTAAATACAGATCTGTTGGCTTAGTCAAGGTTTGCTTACTTCTTCTTTCCCGTTCTTCTAATTTCCTTTATACTTCTGTTTCCCCTACGCCTCTCAATAACCTTTTGACCTTGTGACAAGGTCTATAATGTCGACCTACAATTGAATAGTATTGAGCACATCGGCTACAACTACGTAATTATGATAAACATTTAGGGGCAGATTTACAAGCCCCTTGCACCTCTAAATTTGTATCTTTTAATAGCTAAATATACAAAAGCCAGTAAAGGCACGGTCTGTATGGCATTCATGGGCCTGGCCGCGGCCTTTGACAATGTCAATAGGACTAAACTGTGGTCCATAATGCATAAGCTAGGTATTGAAGAGGGGTTGATAAATATCCTGAAAGAGTTGCATTGGAACACTACTGCCAGGGTCCGTTTTAGCCCAGAGGGGGGGCCAACTGACCAATTCCTATGCTCAGGAGGAGTAAGGCAAGGGTGCATACTAGCCCCTTTTCTCTTTTCACTATACCTTGCGTGGCCCTGCGTGGCTTAGTAAATCCAGAGTAACACAAAGCATCACAAGTCGCTCCCTTGCGTCCCTCTGCGCCCGAGGGCATTCCATGGGTGGTGGGGAGGGGGGGGGGGGGGGGTTCCGCGCATCCATCCAGGCTTTTTGTTGCATTCTCAGATTTACTACGAATAGTAAACATGGGTAGGTGTGAACCTCGTATGTCTTTCCGACACTAGTGCAACGGGGAGAAATATCTTCATTCCTCCTCATTGTTTCCTCTTTCTAAGTGCAGCCTCTAAGGATTATTTTTCCACAGGAAGGTGTCCATTCCTGCATAAACACAATCTTGCCTGCAATGCAGCACCTTTACACCATGGCTCAAGGGGACCTGCATTGGCGCTAGACAGCACAAAGTGTGCCAGAGCGAGAGCAGGAATGTGCCAGATCTTGGTAGACATGGCGCATTCCTGCCCTCTGCGTTTGGCACAGCACAGAGTAGAAAATTGTCTAGCTGAGTTGCGCTGTGTCAAATATTCATAAATCTGACGCATAATGCAAGGAGAGGTGGGCACCTGTGCACAGAGAATATTCAAAGAGGAAAGGAAAGACAGGGAGGAGAGAAACGTGCATCAGAGGGGACAGAGAAAGTAATGACAGAAAAATAGACTGAAGAGGAGAAGGAATTGACGGAAAAGAATAAATATGGAAACACAAAAAGCTGAGAGTGTCGAACAGCTGTGGAAATGAAGAACAAGGGGCAGTGGTGTAAAAGAGGAACACGAATGGGGTAACAAAGGAAACAATAAATAGAGGAAGGAAATACATAACTGAGGAAAAATGGGAAATGAGAAAAAGAAGGCAAAAATAGACCAAAGCTGGAAAGTGCAGAGCACAAATTGGAAACTAATAATGGGCGAAGCAAATAGTATGAAAGAGAGCACAAGCAAGAGGTGAAAGGAGTGGGTAAAAAAGATCTAAGCAGGAAAGAATCTAAAGAGAATGAAAACAGCCTAAAAACTAACAGGTTGTGCATGTACGTCACAGGATAGAGTATGCCTCAGCTACCTCAGTGGTTAAGTTACTTGCTGCTGAGATGCATGTATAATGTTCAGCTCACAGGCTTCAATCCTCGAGATGTATGTGTCATCTGCGCGTCAGTGAGTTTTAATCTAGTGAGTTACCTGATGTCCTACTGCAGAAAAGGGTGTGTCATCTGCAGGGCACATGTTCTAATCCCAACCATAGCCACCGATAACAGAAATCTGTTTGGCCTGCAGGTGGCGGTCTACATCCCACTGCCACGGCTGGTGCATGTGTATCTAGCAGGCCATAGGCAGTGCCACAGGAGAAGAGCAAATTATGTGGCAGAGTTAATTAAGCCATGAGACAAGAAAAGGCAAATTATGTGACACATTTTGTGACAGTATTACTGCATTCTTTTGTCTTTTTGCACGTGTTAACACTGTCTGGTGAAAGGGACCGCCTCATTAGCAACAGATTAACACTCAATACAACAACGGGAAGTTGAAAGGTGACTAGTCAACTTTTGCAAAGGGGGTTCACTGCACAACAACATGTGTCCCTGCATTTATAGTAACCTTTGATCCATTGGAGTTAGAAACAATTTGGGGCAGATTCACAAGCCCCTTGCCCCTTTTTTACGCCGTAGTTGCATCACTTTTGTGACGCAGCGTTGGCGCAAAAGATGCGCCATGGTGCAGGATATTTACAACGTGACGCATCTCCCAGGGGCGTCACGTTGTAAAGCCCTGCGCCAGAAGGAGGCGTTCCATTGCAGGGGGGTGGAGGGGGGTCGTTCCAGCGCAGGAACGCCTCCTAAAAGTGGCTGAGTGAAATCTACAAGATCTCACTCAGTCACTTTTGGGCCCATGCTGCATCAAACCCCTGCGCCTGCTTGAAGCAGGCGTAAGGATTGACGCAGCATTGTGGAGATACGGCCCCCAGAGCATTGCTGGAGCTGCGTCGCGCTTGCAACGCAGCTCCAGCAATGCACCGCCTTTACGGCACAGATGCGTGACGCATCTGCGACGTTTTTGCCCCATGGTGTGCTGCATTGTAAATGCGGCGAATCCAAGGTGGCGGAGCTGTGGCGCACAATAACTGGTGCATCCCTGCTGATATGCAGGGATGCGCCAGTTATTGTAAATCTGCCCCTTTGTTTGTAAAATATGCTGGGGCCGATTCACAGACCTAATCTGAGGTAACATCCTAAACGTACTACTTTTGGTATTCACAGAAGGCATTTAGCAGTAGTAAAGTTAGGACTCCTAACTTTGCAACTACTAAACTGAGATAAAATCCTAAACGTACTACTTTTGGTATTCACAGAAGGCATTTAGCAGTAGTAAAGTTAGGACTCCTAACTTTACTACTACTAAATGCCTTTTGTGAATGCTGCACTTCAGGAATGGCAGCCGCTTCTTGTTTTTATTTGCAGTGCACCATGCACCACTTTCAATTTCACAGTGGCCGCAGTCCTTCCCTTAATGAGGTGGCAACACTTCTTGAATCCTCACTCCTCGTCCCACAGCATTCGCTGCTCTGCCCGACCTACTCCCGCCGCTCTCGGGGGTCTCCCCGCTCCACCGTGGCACCAATGTACCCGCCTGCACTTTGTAAGTGCTAGACCCGCAGACGCCAGCATGGCTGTGGATGTTTCACCCGCCTGTACAGGTCCTACCGGTGCCTAGTTGTGTCTGTTCACTCCAGTAACAGGTTGCATTCTTGTGATCACTGCATAGATTCCTTCGCAACAACTTTGTCAGTTGTCTTAACTCATAAACATGCATTCATACTTCGATGCCTGTCGCATTTTAGCAAATTAAGCTGCCAAATATAACAGAACACTATATCAACAGGTAAATATTAGCATTATATAGAAATATATGTTAACATGTTAACATATGCCTGCATTTAAAGGAATCTCATCCTGTTTTTAAGTTCCCATGGTGTCTATTTGCTCAGCTGTCTGGAATTCATGAAGGGCAACAAGGAGATACGACCAAAAAAAGCACAATTTTCTGTATTTTTCTGCTTTTAAAAGTAAATACAGACAGGAAATAGATTGTTTCCTGTCTGTGTTTATCAGTAAAAATGGAAAACTGAAAGACTTATCCATGATCCATCCTCAGTCATCCATCATCAATCATTCCTTAATTATCATTCATTTAGCTTCATCCATTGTCCATCAACCCTTATCCAGCATCCGCCATTCTACATTCTTCATCCCTCATCATCATCATTTCTCAACCGTCTTTCCTTATCTGTTATCATTCGTCCCCATCTATCATTCATCATTGCGCATCCATCATCCTCCGTGATAGATCCATAATTTATTTCCCACCATCCATCATTCCTCACTCATCATCTATCATCCATGATCCATCATCGATCATCCACTATCAGTCATCAATCATTCATTATTCAAGATCCATCGGTCGTCATCCATTGTCCATCATCCATCATTCTTCATCCACCATCCCTCATCCTTCATCATTCCTCATTCATCATCCTTCGTGATATATCCATAATTTCTCCGCCCTCATTTATTTATCATCCATCAGTCTTCATCCATTGTCCATCAACCCTGATCCAGCATCCGCCATTCTTCATCCATCATCCATCATCATTGCTCAGCTGTCATTCCTCATCTGTCATCCATCACCCACTATCCATCATTCATCATTGCTCGTCAATCATCCTTCTTGATGTATCCATCACTTCTTGTCCATCATTCCTCAGTCATCATCTAACGTCCATGATCCATCATCAACCAGCCACCGCCCATCAACAATCATTCATTTATCATCCATTGTCCATCATCACTGACCTATCACTCATCATCCCTCATCATTGCTCAGCCGTCATTCCTCATCTGTCATCCATCACTCACTATTCATCATTCATCACTGCTCAACCCTCATCTATCACCCTTCATGATATATCCAACACTTCTTGTCCATCATCCATCATTCCTCAGTCATCAGCTATCATCCATGATCAATCATCAGTCATCCACCATCAATCATTCATTATTTATCTCCATCATCATTCCTCATCTGCCATCCATCATCCACTATCCATCAGTAATCATTGCTCATCTATCATCCTTCATGATATATCCATCACTTCTTGTCCATCATCCATCACTCCTCAGTCATCATCTATCATCCATGACCCATCATCAGTCATCCACCATCAATCGTTCATTATTTATCATCCATCATCCCTAATCCATCATCATTCCTCATCAATCATCCACCATCCATCAACAATCATTCATGTATCATCCATTGTCCAACATCCCTGACCCATCACTCATCATCCCTCATCTTTTCTCACCCGTCATTCCTGATCAGTCAACCATCACCCTCTCTCTCCACCCCCACCATCCATCATCTCTCTCCATTCCCTATATTTTCCCTCGGCCCCAGATGTGGGTGTCCAAAGCCTGTATATTCCAGAAGGTTTGTTCATTGTGAAGTTCACCATTCTAGTGAGCTCATTCTAGCTCTCATATTCCACTCTGATATCCTGGGGTGGACCAGGCTTCATGGCCATTCTTAGCTGTCGACGTTTGAACACCAGTTACATGATTGCTCCTCTTGCTATTAGGTAAGAGTCCAGATATACATACTCCACATGGTCTATCACACCAATGTGAAGGTTTCTGGTTGGCTTACACAAGCTACTGGTGAAAATAAATCCTACCAGAGAGGAGCAGAGTACCCTGGAAAAAAAAAATTTAAATGTTGGCATAGTTGATCTGAATAGCGCAGGGAGAGCACAACCTACATCAAGTCTGGCCCCCTTATAGTACCCTTCTACTGCATGAGGTAGTGGCATCCTGCAAAGATACCCACACGCGAGAGCCAAACTCAGAAGGGATCAACAGTTAGTAACCAGAAACAATACCAGAAGATGCCATTGACAGGCTGAGGTCTACACAAAAGAAAAAACATGGCAGCCAATCAGGATTGGTTCTCAAGTACCCGGAAACCCCACCCGGGAAATGGCCGAGTGGCATGTGTATCACTGACTCAGGACTGCGGAGAAGCAAAAGTTATTGACAGTTGTACAAGTTGGTTTGAGGAGGTGAACATGTAATCCATGTTTTTATGTTAAGTCAGAAAGTGCTATTGTATGTCAGGGGCCTTCTGTATGGGGCCCTCGGGCAATCAGGGGCCACTATGCCACAACCAATGTGGTTGTGGCATTTTACAACTGCTATTCCATGATCAAACCTACTATAACACTTAGAACTGAGTAACAAGTATCCTTTTCAGCGATTGACTCTCACGGTAGCGGAATGAGCAGTCCAAGGCTTCTCGAAGAGTTTGTGTCTGAAATCAACAATCAGGAAATAGAGCGAAATGCCAGATGTCCAGTCCAGGGCTTATGATGATCCGAAAGAGAAACAATTATTATTATTATTATTATCCACGAGTCCGACGCAATACTACACAAATAGAATATATAATGCAAGATCTATGACCTTTAGGTTAGTGTCAGGGGGCACTTGATCTCAGTTCACTTTGCAGTTAGGCCAGTCTCAGATCTAGGCCCATGTGCCAGCTGAGACCCAGATCACTTCAGGCTGAACTTCTCTAGGCCAATCTGCCAGCTTAGACCCAGATCACTCCAGGTTGAACTTCTCTAGGCCCAGGTGCCAGCTTAGACCCAGATCACTTCAGGTTTAACTTCTCTAGGCCCAGGTGCCAGCTTAGACCCAGATCACTTCAGGTTTAACTTCTCTAGGCCCAGGTGCCAGCTTAGACCCAGATCACTTCAGGTTTAACTTCTCTAGGCCCAGGTGCCAGCTTAGATCCAGATCACGTCAGGGTGAACTTCTCTAGGCCCAGGTGCCAGCTCAGACCCAGATCAATTCAGGTTTAACTTCTCTAGGCCCAGGTGCCAGCTTAGACCCAGATCACTTCAGGTTTAACTTCTCTAGGGTCATGTGCCAGCTTAGACCCAGATCACTTCAGGTTTAACTTCTCTAGGCCCAGGTGCCAGCTCAGACCCAGATCACTTCAGGTTTAACTTCTCTAGGCCCAGGTGCCAGCTCAGACCCAGATCACTTCAGGTTTAACTTCTCTAGGCCCAGGTGCCAGCTTAGACCCAGATCACTTCAGGTTTAACTTCTCTAGGGTCATGTGCCAGCTTAGAACCAGATCACTTCAGGTTTAACTTCTCTAGGCCCAGGTGCCAGCTCAGACCCAGATCACTTCAGGTTTAACTTCTCATGGGTCATGTGCCAGCTAAGAACCAGATCACTTCAGGTTTAAATTCTCTAGGGTCATGTGCCAGCTTAGAATAAGATCGCTTCAGGTTATTTTTTTAATTGTCTTTATTGAGTTTTTCGAATTAATCCAGCTTATACATTGGTACAAACATATATCAGCAATATATATTTCTCATGTTTCTACAAGTCAATAGCGGAACAAAACATCCGTACAAACCAAGAACAAGGACCGGTCTCGGGCCTGGCATAATATACAGCACAATAAACCGACTAGTTGAGGCTACATATATCTAACATTATGGCGGGTCTTTGAGGATTGTCAGCCCAATTGAAGTTTACAGTAAAAATAAAAACATACAGGCATCATACATTTACCACCAAAGAGTTATCAGTGTCAGGGGGGGTCCACCCTCGTTCGTGCCCAAGTAAGAAACGGCTCCCAAATGCCTCTGGGTCTAGAGGCAACTGGCATCAGTTCCCAAAACGTGGTTAGCTGTGTCTACCCATAAGTCACGTCCGCCAGCCACGCCTGGAATGTATGAACTGTTTTCCGCCCCCAACATAAAGCAATCTGTCTTTTAGCATATAACAGCAGGAGCGCATGTAGTTTCCTCACAGAGGGTTCAGTATCACATACAAGGCCTAACAGACCCCGGTGCGGGGTGGGGTCTTCTGTTCTGTCCAGAATCTGATTTATGGATTCAAAAATCGCACACCACAACCTCTGCAGCTGGGGGCAGGTGCACGCCATGTGTATAAAACTAGCAGGTTCATACCCGCACCTCCAGCATCTAGCGTCATCTCAAATGTTCATGCGATGTAAATTAGTTGGTGTTCTATAATATCTATGCAAAAATTTGAAATGCACTAGTCGCAACTAATTAGGTGAGAGCTCGAGTAATTGTCTACAACAGAACTCCCATAGTTTTTCTGTCAGCTGGGGGTACAAATCTTCATTCCACAACTGGAATGATTTAGGTTGTACAATTGGGGCCTGGTCCTGCATAGCTGTGTATAATCTTGTGACTAGTTTACGCGGTGAGGCCCTAGCCAATATATCCTGCAGTGCATGGAATGTCAAGGCGGCCTCAGGGAAATTCGTAGATAGTGTAGTGCAGGCCAGCTTCAGCTTGTGATATTCAAACTTCTCTCTAAAGGATATCTCCCTGTCTGCGTCCTCCACCAGTGGAGGGCGAAACCGCCCTTCCAGGTACAGATCTGCAAACGTTCGCAATTGAACTCCATTCAATTCCAACAAACCCCTACCTTCCTCCAAACAAGCCAGCATCAGGTTACCTCTCAAGGGAATTGCAGGGGCATATAACAGTGGGCGACGGGCTCTGTGTTTTAGCGCCCTCCAAGTCCACCTTAGCATATCCACAGTGTCTACATCCAATCTGGGGCGCGCCGTTTTCTTATAAAGGGCTACGTCTAGTGCCACAGGAGCTACAGAATCTATTTCCACAGCCACATGATGTTGGTATGGCGTACGGTGCATCCAAAAATGCAAAAATTGGGCCTGGGCACAAAGCGCATATAGCTGCACATCCGGGGCGCCCAGTCCACCCTGCCGCAGTGGCAGTTTCAAAAGCGCCCATGACACCCTGGCCTGACCTCCAGCCCAAACCAAAGTCAGCAATTGGGTACGAAGGGACTTAAAAAATTGCTGCGTTAGGGGGATTGGGATGTTTACAAAGAGATACAAAAACTTTGGAAGCACCTCCATTTTGGACAGCGCCACCCGCCCTGCCACAGATAGATGCAGCCTGGATCATATCTCCACCCTCTCTTCAAGCCAGTTCACTGCCCCCCCAAAATTCATGCTCCAAATATCCTGTAATTTCTGCATATCCATACGCCCAAGTATTTCATCTCCACAGGTGCCCAGCGCAGTGGAAATTCAGACGTCACCTCCGGGGTGCTGTCAGTCAATGGGAAAATGACAGATTTTGCCCAGTTAATGGACACACCTGAGAGTCCTCCGAATTTAATAAATTCCCGGAGTAATGGATCCAGGTTTTCTGATGGGTTTGAGATATATAAGGTGACGTTGTCAGCATATAATGAGATTAGCAAGCTTCGAGTGCTGAACCCAATACCCCTGGTGGTGTGGTGTTGGCGGATCCTGGCAACTAGTGGGTCCATGGCAATGGCAAATAGCAGAGGCGAAAGCGGGCATCCCTGTCTAGTGCCGTGGGTGATAGAGAAGGACTCTGATATCATGCCATTTACCCGTACTCTCGCTTTCGGGGCAGTATAAAGAAGTTTTATCTGGTTAATAAACATATGACTGAAGCCCATTCTGGTAAGGACTTGGAATAGATACGGCCATTCAAGTGTATCAAAGGCTTAGTAGCATCCAAGAAAATGGCGGCGGCTTTCACATTAGGGTGGAGATAGTGTAGGACTGCAAATATAGTGCTAAGATTGTGTGATGTACTCCGTCCAGGTATAAACCCCGACTGGTCCGGCAAGGCCAGTATGGGAAGAAGGGGTTGCAATGTATTTGCCACTAGTTTCGCATACATTTTCACGTCTACATTAATAATAGAGAAGGGACGATAGGAGTCTATTTCTGCCTCATCCTTGTCAGGTTTCAATAATGTTATCACTAGGGCTTCTCTTATCGAGTCTGGGAGCACCCCAGCTTCTAGTGCCTCACCATACACTTTGTATAGTCTCGGTGCAAGCTCTTCGGCATATGCCTTGTAAAAAGCAGTGGTAAGGCCATCTGGGTCTGGCGCCTTATTCAGCGGAAGGCTCTTAATGACCTGTTTGATGTCATCCACTGAAACCGAGAGATCCATATATTTACGGTGCGCATCATTGAACCACACCAGAGCGAGTGAATCCAAGAAGGCTTGCAGACCCTCGGGGCTGCCTACCTGTTTGGCTGTGTATAGCTTAGCATAGAATTCTTTAAATTCATTTAGGACCTTGGCCTGGCCTATTACAGCGTTCCCATCTCGTTTTTTGATCATGTGTAGGAAAGGTGTCGATGTAGTCCTTCGAATCATATTTGCTAGAGTCTTCCCCGGCCTATCCCCTTCACCGTAGCACCTAGCTTCAGCATATTTTCCTAAGAATGTTACCTCACGCGGGGCCTCCTCTGAATATTCCAAAAGTTTGTCTTTTAATTGCGCTGCAATTTGGGGACTGCGGTCAACACAGAATTTACCCTCCAGCTCTTTAATCTGACTTTCAACGCGTGTCAAGGTTCCTCTAATCGCCTTCAAAACTCCAGGCGTCCGACAGAGTTGCCTCAGTAAATACCAACCCAGCATTTATAGCAAAGTACTCAGTTATATCAGTACAAATCTCCTCTTTAAATACATCATCTAGTAGAGCATGTGGCGGAAGCCTCCAACCGAAGGCCAGGGTGAGCGAGTCGGGAATAGAGACAACAAGCAGATTGGGAGCATGATCCGACAGGGAGCGGGCCAAGTGGCTCACCTCCGACGTCCATGCAGTAATGTTGGAGGAGACAAGCCAAAAGTCCAATCTGGACCAAGTAGCATGCGTACTGGATATGCACGTCCCCTCCAGTACGCCAGGGTGTCGGACGCGCCAAATATCCAACAGAGCGCCCTCCCTCATTAAGTCGTGTAGGGCCTCTCGAGTATGCGGATGTAGTGTCTTAGCTGTACCCCTTCTGTCCAGTTTGCCATTCAAAACAGCGTTGAAGTCCCCGTCCCAAATGATAGTGTCACAGTTTGTGGAGGCAATCCGTGCCCACACCTCATGAAAGAGTTGTGGGGAGTCTACATTCGGACCATAAATTGCTTCCAGAACCACTTGTTTACCTCCCAGTGTACCATGCAATATAACATAACGTCCCTCAGGATCCAAGGTCACCCCGTGTTCCCTCCAGTCCAGCCCTTTACGTAACAGAATTGCGACCCCACGAGCATAGTTCGAATATATTGCAGCATGCACGTGTGCCCATCTACTGTGTTTGAGCCTCAGGGATGGTATTGTGTTTAAATGTGTCTCCTGAAGGAAACAAATGTCGATACTGTGCCGTGTTAAATAAGCGTGTACTAAGCGTGCCTTCCTACAATCGTTGAGTCCTCTCACATTCCAAGTGAGAATCCTAATTGCAGCCATGGGGGGGGGGTAGCGGTGCGAGGCTCAGTGAAGCCGGAAGGGGCTCTATTCACCCAAAGTGGATACCTGATTACATACATCCAGTCTTTATAGCAATAGTGGTGATTAGTCCAACAAAATACAACATACCCAACTCGACCACCCCCCACCCGCTCCAGCCCCCCAATCAGGCGGAGACATAAACCCCCCCGAGCGCCACCACAAAGTGGTTAAACAAAAACATATGGGAACTCCCCGTGGAGGCGTGGGAGCTCCAGCATACACCCCTGTTCACACAGGGTGGCTGAGTACCGTGTAAGGACTGACCATTTGGATCATGCCACTATAAAGGGAGTGTAAACGGTCCACCAACAGCAAATGTAAACAACCATGTACCCATAACAGTCCATCCAATAGTAGCCCGAACAGTCCATGCCTAGTCTGAAAACTTATCTTGCGGTCCCACACTTTACTATTATGCAATAAACATGATAGGTCATACATCAATCCCTCTGCTAGCATGTAAGGATAAATGATAGTGGTACAAGCTACAATTTAACTTATGAGTAATACAGTATGGCGAGGTATTATGAATTCAAACGTGTAGCATTCATGGCTAAGTATAAAGTTTCGGTGCTAGCTAAGCAAGTCAATACAGTGTAGTATTTAGGAACCTCAAATCAGGAGGAACAGTTCGTTACCTCCCAAAGTATTGAAGATAAAGGACATAGGCGACTGTAAAGACCAGGAGTTCTGAGCTGGGATGGTGCAGTGAGCTAAAAAACGGTGATGGATCAAGCCCTGATCTTTGGACTGGGTAAGAGTGGTCTGCTTAATTCAGACACTCTGTTCATCACCACCCCCTTTTCTGAATCATTTTTGTCCACTATAAGCGTGGAAGGGTATACTCAGATGTGAGTCCCTAGCTCATTGCACCATCAGGATTCAAGCAAGCCGGGCCGAAGACGGCTGAAATGCCAGAAACCGGTCCCCGGTAGCTTGTTTCCTTCCCAGTATAAGAATTGGCTTGGTAGTTTGGTCTGCCCTGTTCCCATGATGCACTGGGCCAGGGTCAGACTAATTTGCATATAGCCAAGTTCTGAGCTGGGATGGTGCAGTGAGCTAAAAAACGGTGATGGATCAAGCCCTGATCTTTGGACTGGGTAAGAGTGGTCTGCTTAATTCAGACACTCTGTTCATCACCACCCCCTTTTCTGAATCATTTTTGTCCACCATAAGCATGGAAGGGTATACTCAGATGTGAGTCCCTAGCTCATTGCACCATCAGGATTCAAGCAAGCCGGGCCGAAGACGGCTGAAATGCCAGAAACCGGTCCCCGGTAGCTTGTTTCCTTCCCAGTATAAGAATTGGCTTGGTAGTTTGGTCTGCCCTGTTCCCATGATGCACTGGGCCAGGGTCAGACTAATTTGCATATAGCCAAGTTCTGAGCTGGGATGGTGCAGTGAGCTAAAAAACGGTGATGGATCAAGCCCTGATCTTTGGACTGGGTAAGAGTGGTCTGCTTAATTCAGACACTCTGTTCATCACCGCCCCCTTTTCTGAATCATTTTTGTCCACCATAAGCGTGGAAGGGTATACTCAGATGTGAGTCCCTAGCTCATTGCACCATCAGGATTCAAGCAAGCCAGGCCGAAGACGGCTGAAATGCCAGAAACCGGTCCCCGGTAGCTTGTTTCCTTCCCGGTATAAGAATTGGCTTGGTAGTTTGGTCTGCCCTGTTCCCATGATGCACTGGGCCAGGGTCAGACTAATTTGCATATAGCCAAGTTCTGAGCTGGGATGGTGCAGTGAGCTAAAAAACGGTGATGGATCAAGCCCTGATCTTTGGACTGGGTAAGAGTGGTCTGCTTAATTCAGACGCTCTGTTCATCACCACCCCCTTTTCTGAATCATTTTTGTCCACCATAAGCGTGGAAGGGTATACTCAGATGTGAGTCCCTAGCTCATTGCACCATCAGGATTCAAGCAAGCCGGGCCGAAGACGGCTGATATGCCAGAAACCGGTCCCCGGTAGCTTGTTTCCTTCCCAGTATAAGAATTGGCTTGGTAGTTTGGTCTGCCCTGTTCCCATGATGCACTGGGCCAGGGTCAGACTAATTTGCATATAGCCAAGTTCTGAGCTGGGATGGTGCAGTGAGCTAAAAAACGGTGATGGATCAAGCCCTGATCTTTGGACTGGGTAAGAGTGGTCTGCCTAATTCAGACACTCTGTTAATCACCACCCCCTTTTCTGAATCATTTTTGTCCACCATAAGCGTGGAAGGGTATACTCAGATGTGAGTCCCTAGCTCATTGCACCATCAGGATTCAAGCAAGCCGGGCCGAAGACGGCTGAAATGCCAGAAACCGGTCCCCGGTAGCTTGTTTCCTTCCCAGTATAAGAATTGGCTTGGTAGTTTGGTCTGCCCTGTTCCCATGATGCACTGGGCCAGGGTCAGACTAATTTGCATATAGCCAAGTTCTGAGCTGGGATGGTGCAGTGAGCTAAAAAACGGTGATGGATCAAGCCCTGATCTTTGGACTGGGTAAGAGTGGTCTGCTTAATTCAGACACTCTGTTCATCACCACCCCCTTTTCTGAATCATTTTTGTCCACCATAAGCGTGGAAGGGTATACTCAGATGTGAGTCCCTAGCTCATTGCACCATCAGGATTCAAGCAAGCCGGGCCGAAGACGGCTGAAATGCCAGAAACCGGTCCCCGGTAGCTTGTTTCCTTCCCAGTATAAGAATTGGCTTGGTAGTTTGGTCTGCCCTGTTCCCATGATGCACTGGGCCAGGGTCAGACTAATTTGCATATAGCCAAGTTCTGAGCTGGGATGGTGCAGTGAGCTAAAAAACGGTGATGGATCAAGCCCTGATCTTTGGACTGGGTAAGAGTGGTCTGCTTAATTCAGACACTCTGTTCATCACCACCCCCTTTTCTGAATCATTTTTGTCCACCATAAGCGTGGAAGGGTATACTCAGATGTGAGTCCCTAGCTCATTGCACCATCAGGATTCAAGCAAGCCGGGCCGAAGACGGCTGAAATGCCAGAAACCGGTCCCCGGTAGCTTGTTTCCTTCCCAGTATAAGAATTGGCTTGGTAGTTTGGTCTGCCCTGTTCCCATGATGCACTGGGCCAGGGTCAGACTAATTTGCATATAGCCAAGTTCTGAGCTGGGATGGTGCAGTGAGCTAAAAAACGGTGATGGATCAAGCCCTGATCTTTGGACTGGGTAAGAGTGGTCTGCTTAATTCAGACACTCTGTTCATCACCACCCCCTTTTCTGAATCATTTTTGTCCACCATAAGCGTGGAAGGGTATACTCAGATGTGAGTCCCTAGCTCATTGCACCATCAGGATTCAAGCAAGCCGGGCCGAAGACGGCTGAAATGCCAGAAACCGGTCCCCGGTAGCTTGTTTCCTTCCCAGTATAAGAATTGGCTTGGTAGTTTGGTCTGCCCTGTTCCCATGATGCACTGGGCCAGGGTCAGACTAATTTGCATATAGCCAAGTTCTGAGCTGGGATGGTGCAGTGAGCTAAAAAACGGTGATGGATCAAGCCCTGATCTTTGGACTGGGTAAGAGTGGTCTGCTTAATTCAGACACTCTGTTCATCACCACCCCCTTTTCTGAATCATTTTTGTCCACCATAAGCGTGGAAGGGTATACTCAGATGTGAGTCCCTAGCTCATTGCATCATCAGGATTCAAGCAAGCCGGGCCGAAGACGGCTGAAATGCCAGAAACCGGTCCCCGGTAGCTTGTTTCCTTCCCAGTATAAGAATTGGCTTGGTAGTTTGGTCTGCCCTGTTCCCATGATGCACTGGGCCAGGGTCAGACTAATTTGCATATAGCCAAGTTCTGAGCTGGGATGGTGCAGTGAGCTAAAAAACGGTGATGGATCAAGCCCTGATCTTTGGACTGGGTAAGGGTGGTCTGCTTAATTCAGACACTCTGTTCATCACCACCCCCTTTTCTGAATCATTTTTGTCCACCATAAGCGTGGAAGGGTATACTCAGATGTGAGTCCCTAGCTCATTGCACCATCAGGATTCAAGCAAGCCGGGCCGAAGACGGCTGAAATGCCAGAAACCGGTCCCCGGTAGCTTGTTTCCTTCCCAGTATAAGAATTGGCTTGGTAGTTTGGTCTGCCCTGTTCCCATGATGCACTGGGCCAGGGTCAGAATAATTTGCATATAGCCAAGTTCTGAGCTGGGATGGTGCAGTGAGCTAAAAAACGGTGATGGATCAAGCCCTGATCTTTGGACTGGGTAAGAGTGGTCTGCTTAATTCAGACACTCTGTTCATCACCACCCCCTTTTCTGAATCATTTTTGTCCACCATAAGCGTGGAAGGGTATACTCAGATGTGAGTCCCTAGCTCATTGCACCATCAGGATTCAAGCAAGCCGGGCCGAAGACGGCTGAAATGCCAGAAACCGGTCCCCGGTAGCTTGTTTCCTTCCCAGTATAAGAATTGGCTTGGTAGTTTGGGCTGCCCTGTTCCCATGATGCACTGGGCCAGGGTCAAACTAATTTGCATATAGCCAAGTTCTGAGCTGGGATGGTGCAGTGAGCTAAAAAACGGTGATGGATCAAGCCCTGATCTTTGGACTGGGTAAGAGTGGTCTGCTTAATTCAGACACTCTGTTCATCACCACCCCCTTTTCTGAATCATTTTTGTCCACCATAAGCGTGGAAGGGTATACTCAGATGTGAGTCCCTAGCTCATTGCACCATCAGGATTCAAGCAAGCCGGGCCGAAGACGGCTGAAATGCCAGAAACCGGTCCCCGGTAGCTTGTTTCCTTCCCAGTATAAGAATTGGCTTTGTAGTTTAGTCTGCCCTGTTCCCATGATGCACTGGGCAAGGGTCAGACTAATTTGCATATAGCCAAGTTCTGAGCTGGGATGGTGCAGTGAGCTAAAAAACGGTGATGGATCAAACCCTGATCTTTGGACTGGGTAAGAGTGGTCTGCTTAATTCAGACACTCTGTTCATCACCACCCCCTTTTCTGAATCATTTTTGTCCACCATAAGCGTGGAAGGGTATACTCAGATGTGAGTCCCTAGCTCATTGCACCATCAGGATTCAAGCAAGCCGGGCCGAAGACGGCTGAAATGCCAGAAACCGGTCCCCGGTAGCTTGTTTCCTTCCCAGTATAAGAATTGGCTTGGTAGTTTTGTCTGCCCTGTTCCCATGATGCACTGGGCCAGGGTCAGACTAATTTGCATATAGCCAAGTTCTGAGCTGGGATGGTGCAGTGAGCTAAAAAACGGTGATGGATCAAGCCCTGATCTTTGGACTGGGTAAGAGTGGTCTGCTTAATTCAGACACTCTGTTCATCACCACCCCCTTTTCTGAATCATTTTTGTCCACCATAAGCGTGGAAGGGTATACTCAGATGTGAGTCCCTAGCTCATTGCACCATCAGGATTCAAGCAAGCCGGGCCGAAGACGGCTGAAATGCCAGAAACCGGTCCCCGGTAGCTTGTTTCCTTCCCAGTATAAGAATTGGCTTGGTAGTTTGGTCTGCCCTGTTCCCATGATGCACTGGGCCACGGTCAGACTAATTTGCCTATAGCCAAGTTCTGAGCTGGGATGGTGCAGTGAGCTAAAAAACGGTGATGGATCAAGCCCTGATCTTTGGACTGGGTAAGAGTGGTCTGCTTAATTCAGACACTCTGTTCATCACCACCCCCTTTTCTGAATCATTTTTGTCCACCATAAGCGTGGAAGGGTATACTCAGATGTGAGTCCCTAGCTCATTGCACCATCAGGATTCAAGCGAGCCGGGCCGAAGACGGCTGAAATGCTAGAAACCGGTCCCCGGTAGCTTGTTTCCTTCCCAGAATAAGAATTGGCTTGGTAGTTTGGTCTGTCCTGTTCCCATGATGCACTGGGCCAGGGTCAGACTAATTTGCAAATAGCCAAGTTCTGAGCTGGGATGGTGCAGTGAGCTAAAAAACGGTGATGGATCAAGCCCTGATCTTTGGACTGGGTAAGAGTGGTCTGCTTAATTCAGACACTCTGTTCATCACCACCCCCTTTTCTGAATCGTAAAGAACAGGAGAAGCGCATCAATCATTATCACTAAGACAGTCTTCCGCTCTGCATTAATCCAATTCAATCTTTATTTCGATCTATTAGATCATCAAATATATAGAGATAATCAAAGTCATTATAATATATACAGATCAATAAAACATTAATTATAAAAGTCGAACTACAACATGTGAGTCAGTTCATCCTCAGGGAAGCTTAAAATCATTGATAGGCTGCAATTGTTAAAAATTATTAAAAATCCACGTCCGCCTTCAAAAGCCGGGTGCGAATGAACCACATTGCTGTTAGATACTTTGCCACTGCAAACACAATTGGAGGTGACACATCAGTCTTTAAGATTCTGTACGCGGGGAAGAACTGTCTGAAGCCCAGATTTTTAAGGAGGGTGACAAGCAAATATTTCCTGATTCTTTGGTAGGCTTTGCAGAAGAGAACCACATGTAAGTCATTTTCTTGAGAATGCGCACATGCCGGGCACTGCTCTGTGGTTGGAGGCGAAGACCAAGAACTAGTGAATGACCTGAGAGGTAGTGTGCCATATCTCCACTGCAGAAATAGCTTCCTGGTTAGCACAGGGGTCATGCCATCCAGAACACATTCCAGGAAGTAGAAGTCTTTGCTTTGAATAAATAGGTTCGTCAGGGTTCCCTCTCGCGTGCTATCCAAAGCAATAGTGAGCTTTAGGTCGTAGTAAGCCTTTGACAGTACTTTGCGTGGGATCCTGCTACTTGCGTTAGCTGGGTCAGTCCAAAGTTCTGAGAGGCCCAGGCTCTCGCGTGACCTTTTTATATAGCTTAACCATGGGATGTGGGTGGCATTTGGTAGGGTTAAAAACTCCTGAAGCTCGGTCCTGTAATTGATAAGTTCTTGGCTACTCCATAATCTTCGCCATAAAGTTAAAGGTTTGAGACCCAGTTCTTCTGCAATTGGTCTAATTCCCAAGTCTAATCTCAGAGGGAGTAACGGCGTGCTTAGTGGGAGAGCTACCAACTGCCTGATGAATTTGTTTTCCGTAATCATCAGGTTTTGGGCAGAAGTGTGGCCCCACAATTCAGCCCCATAAGTGACTGCCCATTGCCTGAGATTTATAAATTTGGATGACAGGGCCAAGTGGAAGATATGTTGATTTGTTCACCATCCTGGAGATACCATCCACTATCTGCACCAGTTTCATATTTGCCTTAATCTGGTGTGTCCCCCATGTCATATTCTCATTTAAGGTTACTCCTAGGTACTCAAATGTAGAGACTCTCTCTAATCGCACTGAACCAAGCAAGGGATTAGGGCGTGTTGAAGGGGTGGGGTTTAGGATCATATATTTTGTTTTAGAAGCGTTGATCTCAAGGCCCCTCTCCGTACAAATTTTCAAAAAGCCATCGAGTACTTGTTGGATTCCCATAGGGGATTTTGACAGCAGCAGGGTGTCGTCCGCAAACATGATAGCGGGCACCCTGCTGCCATTCAATTTGGGAGCATCAATGTCGTCAATCCTGGTCAGGTTGGTGATTACCCCGTTCACAAAGAGGCAGAACAGGGTCGGTGCAAGCACACAGCCCTGTCTCACCCCTCTGTCAACGGGGAATCTTTTCGTTAAATTACCATTTCTGCCACACCTGGCACGTGCAAAATTATTCTGATGCAATTTTATCAAAATGGCAAGAATGTCTACCGGGACCCCTAAGTCAGCGAGCACACTCCATAATTGGGATCTTGGCACCAAATCGAAGGCGGCTCGCAGGTCCACGAAAACCGTGTACAAGCTGCCCCCCTCGATTAGTGCGGTCCTCCAGTAAATAAGGTTTAGGCGAAATATCTGATCAGTTGTAGACACCCCCCTTCTAAATCCCGCCTGGTATGGGCTCAAGGTAGCAGATTCCTCGAGCCAGATCTGGAGGCGATCTAATATAAGCCTACCAAACAGCTTCTGGGACACATCTATTAGGCTGATGGGCCTGTAGTTGGCTGGGAGCAGAGGCGAGCCCTTCTTGAATATAGGAACGACCTCTGCGCCCAGCCAAGTACTGGGGACCTCCATACCCTTCAAGACAGCATTAAATATTGTCAATAGATAGGGGGCCCATACATCAGGCTCTTGTTTGAACAGGTCGCCTGGGAGGCCGTCCAGCCCAGGAGCCTTGCCTGATGACAGTCCTGCAATAGCAGCTCGCACCTCCTTTTCTTTGAAGGGGTCCCCCTCGGGATGGCTAAATGTGGTTGGGGATGGGTAGCATGAAGCCCCAAGTTCCACTGTATAGAGGGACTGAAAGTGCTCTTGCCATATCCCTGGCGCAATGTTCGGTTCTATTGCCGATGCTAAATGCTCGGATCCCGTGTTAACAATTCGCCAGAACTTACGGTAGTCCCTGGTAGCTAAAGAACTAGAGAGTTCCTCCCATTTGTCCTGGTCCCATTCAATCTTGGCCTGGGTGACCAATTTCTTATATTCCCGTCTTCTGGCCTGTATCTCCAGTCTGCTTTTGCCCTCCTTAATGCAGAACAGGAGATCGCCCTTCGCCTTGCGGCATGCGGCATTATACCATGTATTACGGTATGACCCGCCACCTCTGCTTTGTCCCTTAGAAAAGAGGTCTGCCGCCAAGGTCCTAATGAGCTCATCATGTGCCAGATACAGTAAGTTGTGAGTTTCCTGGGTGCTCGGTTCCTCAGTCAGGATGCCCACTTTTTCCAATACTGGAATGAGTCTAGCATAAAGCCTGGGAAGCCTCTCTCTACTAATGACTAATTTTTCCCACCTTATTCTCCTTCTGTTATTTTAAAGGAGAAGCCCTGGATTTGCCACCGCTGTAGCATAGTCCCTACCCTCCTGACCAGGGAGAGCATAGTCCAATTCTAGAGCGTTGTGGTCGCTATCTTTCTATCACCGTGAAATCGATGATGTGCGACCACAAGGACAGTTGTACTAGAACATAGTCCAGTCGTGACTCCCTGCCTGCTCTATTAAAGGTGTGTTTGCTAGGAATATCAGATTTGATCCGCCCATTACAAGCTCTGATGCTGTGTTTGAGGGTTAGGGCAGTAATCTGTAGGGCAAGTGGGGTCCAAGCTCTTGGCGGAGGAGCCACCGTGGAGGGAACTGACCACCTTGCGTCCTCTTCCAAGGAGGGCCCATCCAAGAGGCCTGCAAGGGGCTCGAAATGTGAGTTCAGGTCCCCACCCACCACAAATGGGATCCCCTTGGGAATTTCGCTGAGGAAAGCTGATAATTCCTCAATAGTAGGTGATTCCCGTGATATATTTACCAGCCTCAGGAAGGACGGCCCCTGCCCCCCCATTTCGCAGTAATGGAAAATGCCACGAAGCCTTGGCGAGGGTGCTCATCTCTCGCCCAGGTTTCTTGGAACAGGCATATATCTTTGGAGCCAATAAAAGCGGTCCATTCCTGTTGTTCTAGCTTGTTGCCCAGGCCAGCTACATTCCATGAAATTATCTTCAGAGATGGTGGCCTTAGGTTCGAAACTGGAGTTACGGAGAGGACGTTATCAATTGCACTGCCCAAGTCAAGTCAAGTCAAGTCAGAGAATTTATATAGCGCACTACATACCCAGAGGGTCTCAAGGCGCTAAGGAGGGGGGGGAGGATTACTTGTCGAATATCCACGTTTTAAGTTGCTTTCTGAAAGCTAGGTGGTTCTGGGTAAGGCGAAGGTGAGTGGGGAGTGAGTTCCATGTTTTAGCAGCCAGGTAAGAGAAGGATCTGCCTCCCATGTTGGTCTTGTTGATGCGAGGTACAGTGGCGAGGGCTTGGCTGGAGGAACATAGTTGGCGGGAGGGGGTGTAGAAGGACAGTCTTGAGTTGAGGCATTCTGGTCCGATGTCGTAGAGTGATTTGTGTGCGTGGGTTAGCAGTCGGAAAGTGATTCTCTTATTGACGGGTAGCCAGTGGAGGTCTTTCAGGTGACCAGAGATGTGTTCGTTGCGTGGGATGTCTAATATGATTCTGGCTGAGGCGTTTTGGATTCGTTGGAGTTTCTTTTGGAGTTTAGCGGTAGTGCCTGCGTAGAGGGTGTTTCCGTAGTCCAGTCGGCTTGTGACCAGAGCATGGGTGACTGTTTTCCTGGTTTCGGTGGGGATCCATCGAAATGTTTTTTTGAGCATGCGAAGAATGTTGAAGCAAGATGAGGATACGGCGCTGACTTGTCTGTTCATTGAAAGGGAAGAATCCAGGATAACGCCTAGGTTCCGTGCGTGGTCTGTCGGGATGGGTGCTTTTCCAAGGGCTTCCGGCCACCAAGAGTCATCCCATGCAGAGGGGGATGTACCTAGGATGAGGACTTCTGTTTTATCTGAGTTCAGTTTCAGACGGCTGTGTTTCATCCATTCAGCAACTTCTTTCATTCCTTCGTGTAGGTTAGTTTTGGCGGTGCTGGGGTCCTTGGTGAGAGAAAGGATCAGTTGAGTGTCATCCGCGTAAGAGAATCGCGATTCTAAATCTTGCTTTCCCCCCAGAATATACAGTGGCCACTCTTAACCGCGGCTCTAGAGGGGGTGGCATTGCGATGGCAGTGAAACGTTGTTTTCCCTGCGAATGGAAAGAATTAAAACTCCAGGGCTGCGAATGTGCCCGCTTTAGAATTTCTCTTTCCCATTGCTACAGCTTCTCAGGTCTTCTAATATACCGGCCTCCGGGCTGCGATGCGGCCTTTAGAGCCGCTCTCCCGGACGTCATTAGCATAGAAGCGCTTGGCTGTGCTAATTTCAATGTGGTTGGCGATCTCAATCTGCATTTTGACTGCACATCCCAACCTGCTATTAAGAGCTGCCTAGCCGATTTAGAAGCCTTGCAGCTCCTACAAAAAGTGTTTTCCCCTACCCATTCTGGTGGTCATACACTGGATCCGTTCTTCACCACCTTAGAGGATATAATCATGTATCCATCCGTCCCGCTGACATGGACTGATCATATGCTGGTGAAGGCAGCCATTCCTGTGGCAGACCCTATATTTGTGGCACAGAACAAAACCTCTTTTTCTCGCCAGTGGAGCAAATTAAAACTAGAAGATTTTCACTCTCTACTTGGAATGACTCCCTTACCTACCTTCTCGGATGTTGATGGAGGGTACGACTCTTTCTGCGCTTGGATTGAAACGGCCCTAGATTCCCTTATCCCCTTGGTGCGCTCCAAGTGCCGTACTAAGGCTCATAGCCCGTGGTATGATGAGACCCTGGCGTCTCTCAAGAGAGAGTGCAGGCAAGCGGAAAGGCAAGGGAGGAAAGCCTACGACCCCGTGCGTAAATCCTGCTATCTCACTTTGTCCAAGGCATACCATAGAGCGGTCTGCCGAACACGTGCTGCATATTACGCGCAGGAGTTCCGGGATAGCCCTAATCCCTCTAAACTTATCTTTAAGGTTCTAAAAGAGCTGACGACTAAGAGGGCCTCTGCTGCAGAAATCTGTACAGACTCTCATTGTGAGAGACTGGCCTCTTTCTTTGTCCAAAAGGTGCATACAATCTATCGCACCTTCCCAACTGCCGTGCATCAATTGGTCCTGGATGTCGGTCTAAAGGGCAATACTCCGTCTTTGGATTTGCTGGCCCCCCTTTCTGAGGAGGGTTTCGATCTATTGAGCCAAAAAATCAAATCTGGCTCTCCAGCAGACCCTCTCATACCGACTCAGTTCAAAAACATGCAGGCGTTATGTCGTGCTCCCTTGCTGGCCCTTATCAACACGTCTTTGACCTCAGGGGTGGTGCCCACCAAGTGGAAGCAAGCGGTAGTTACTCCCATCCTAAAAAAGCCTACCCTAGATCCTGTAAAACCCGAAAACTATCGCCCCATTTCACTGCTGCCGTGGCCTGCTAAAATCACCGAAGCCCATGTGAATAGGATCCTGGCCGACCATCTTGCCAAAGCTAACATCTTGGATCCCACGCAAAATGGATTTCGTGCAGGTCACAGCACGGAGACTGCCTTGTTATACATGGTTGAACATCTGCGCTCCGTGCTGGACACCGGACGAACAGCGGCACTCCTGTTGTTAGACCTGAGTGCCGCCTTCGATACGGTGTCCCACGAGATCCTATTGCGGAGGCTAGCGGAAGCTGGGGTTAGGGGCACGGCGCTAGGGTGGTTCCGCTCCTTCCTTACCAACAGATCCTTTCAGGTTGCGATACCACCTGGCAAATCCACCTCCCACCCGCTCACCTTGGGAGTCCCACAGGGTTCATCTTTGAGCCCCACTCTTTTTAACCTATACGTGAGTCCGCTGGCTGCGGTAGTCAAACGCTGGGGCCTGACAATGGTGTCCTATGCGGATGACACGCAGCTGGCGGTCACACTAAGTGGGGACTCAGCTGTGGACGCCCGCAACTTCTGTGAGGGGCTACGTGCGGTGGCCAATTGGATGAACTTAAACTGTCTCCAACTGAACACAAAGAAGACTGAGGTGATGGTGGTGGGAAAGCAACCTGGATGGTGGAACGACAACTGGTGGCCCCCTGAGTTAGGAACGATACCTTCTCCTGCCATAGAGATAAAAAACCTCGGGGTATGGCTGGACCCTACATTGAGCTTCATCTGCCAAACTAAGAGGGTGGCTGCCTCCTGTTTTGGCATACTCAGGGGCATCAGGCCGGTGCTCAAATTCTTTGATGCCCCCACTAGACAGCTTGTAGTCCAGGCTTCGATCCTATCCAGGATAGACTATGCCAGTGTCTTACTTGCAGGTGTGAACAAGGCAGAACTCATGCGGCTGCAACGTGTGCAGAACGCGGCCGCAAGAGCGGTACTGGGGTTGCCCCGTCGTTGCTCGACATCTAGAGCATTGCAATCGCTCCACTGGCTGCCTGTCGCTCGTCGGATCGAGTTTAAGGTGCTTTGCCTAGCTTTTAAAATTTTGAAAGGTATGGCTCCACCGATTTTGACGAATTTACTGACCCCATATGTTCCTTCCCGATCCTTGAGATCGATGGGTCAGAATTTGTCTGTTGTTCCACGTTTTCTGCTGAGCAGGATGGGTGGCCGCTCCTTCCGGGTAGTGGCGGCCAAATTGTGGAATTCTCTGCCCAGTGAAATCCGAGCTATGGAGGATTTACTGCTATTCAGACGTGCTATTAAAACTTTTCTTTTTAACTAATTTTCCTGACTTTGCTGTATGCGCTTTGTGATGTTGTGTTTACCTTTCCTGGCGCCAGGACGCCCCTTTGCTGGGGCAGCTGTGCGCGGTATAAAAACCAATAACATAACATAACATAACAGATGATGTTGAGGTTGTGTTGGCGGGCGATGGTCGCGAGGGGGCTCATGTATACGTTGAAGAGGGTGGGGCTGAGAGAGGATCCTTGTGGTACGCCACAGATGACTTCGGTGGCCTCGGACTTGAATGGTGGAAGGCGGACTCTCTGGGTTCTTCCGGTGAGGAACGAAGTGATCCATTCAAGTGCTTTTCCATGTATTCCGATGTTGGTGAGGCGTTGTAAAAGGGTGCTGTGGCAGACTGTGTCGAATGCTGCAGAGAGGTCGAGGAGGATGAGGGCGACTGTGTCTCCATTGTCCAGTAGAGTTCGAATGTCGTCTGTTGCTGCGATGAGGGCGGTCTCAGTGCTGTGTTTTGCTCGGAAGCCAGATTGTGAGGAGTCGAGGGATTTGTTGGCTTCGAGGAAAGCGGCGAGCTGGTTGTTGACAGCTTTCTCGATTACTTTGGCCGGGAATGGGAGGAGCGAGATGGGGCGGTAATTTTTGAGTTCGTTGGGGTCCGCTGTGCGTTTTTTCAGAAGGGCGGTGAGTTCAGCGTGTTTCCAGTTTTCCGGAAAGGTGGCGGAGTTGAAGGAGCAGTTGATGACGTCTCGGAGGTGCGGTGCTATGACGGAGTCTGCTTTGTTGAAGATGTGGTGAGGGCATGGGTCTGTGGGGGATCCTGAGTGGATGGAGTTCATTAGGCGGATGGTGTCCTCAGTGGAGATTGGGTTCCAGTCGTTAAGGGTGTTCGCGGGGGGAGAGTGTTCAGCATGTGGTTGGGTGGGTTGGGCTCCGGGTTGGTTGTCGAAGCTGTTGTGGATGTCTGCAATCTTGTTGAGGAAGAATGAGGCTAGGGAGTCGCAGAGGGCTTGAGAGGGGGTGATGTCGTTTGAGTTGGCCGAGGGATTGGAAAACTCCTTGACGATGTTGAAAAGTTCCTTGCTGTTGTGGGCGTTGTTGTCAAGTCGATCCTTGAATGCTGTTTTCTTGGCCTTTCGGATTAGTTGGTGGTGAGTGCGGGTGGCGTTTTTTAAGGCGTCCTTGGTGCTGGTGGTTGGGTCTTTTTTCCACGCTTTTTCAAGGGTGCGGCAGAGTTTCTTGGACTTCTTAAGATCATCGTTGAACCATGAGGCATTCTTGTTGCCAGGTTTGCTTTGACGTTTTTTCAGTGGTGCTAAGGTGTCGGCGGTGTTGGTTAACCATAGGGTGAAGTTGGCGGCGGCTAGGTTTGGGTCCGAGGAGTGGGCTGGGGTGTTTAGAAGGAGCGATGAGGAGATCTGGTCGGTGGTGATTTTGTTCCAGTTTCTTTGCAGAGTTGGTTGGAGGTGGTTGGTGGGTTTGGGCTTGTTGTAGGTGAAGTGGACGCAGCTGTGGTCAGTCCAGAGGAGATCCGTAGTGTGGCTGAAGGAGACATGATTGCTGGAGGTGAAGATGGGGTCGAGTGTGTGACCTGCGATGTGGGTGGGGGAAGTGACCAGTTGTTTAAGTCCGAGGTTGGCGAGGTTGTCCAGGAGGGTGGTGGTGTTGCGGTCGTTGATCTTTTCTAGGTGAAAGTTGAGGTCTCCCAGAAGGATGTATTCTTTGGAGGGGAGCGCGTGTGGAGTGATGAAGTCCGTGATGTCTTCACTGAATTTTGCGCGGGGTCCTGGTGGTCTGTAGAGGAGGGTGCCTCTGAGTGTGGTTTTGGGGTCGATGTGGACCTGGAAGTGAAGGTGTTCGGAGTTGGCGAGGTTGGCGTCAGAGCTGGTTGAGATGCGGATTGATTTCTTGTGGACGATAGCGATTCCTCCTCCTGTGTGGCTGGTACGGTCTTTGCGAGTGATCTTATAGTCTTCAGGGATGGCAATGGTGATGTCTGGGGCGGAGGAAGCGTTCATCCATGTTTCCGTTAGGAAGGCGACGTCCGGGGAGGTGGTGTCTAGTAGATTCCATAGGTCAATGGCGTGCCTGTGGACTGAACGGGTGTTGAGAAGGATGCATTGTAGGTGGTTGGGGTCGGGAGTCAGTGGTGTGGTCGTAGCGGAGATGTTGTCGATGCCGCTGAATTTGCAGGAGTAGCAGGAGAAAGGTCCATGGGTTTGTCCAGGGGCGGCTTGGACGCAGTTGGGGGCGCCACCGGGGTTAAGGGCTAGGAGGGTGGCGGCATTGTAGGTAATGCGGGAAGGCTGGGCAGCGTGAGGGGCAGGGGGTATGGCGCTGGGCGCGGTCCAGGCGCGGACGGGCGTAGACGGGCTTACCTTTGGTGCGAATTGGGCGCGGTCGCTGCGCGTGGACGCTGCGCGTTAGGTCATTGGTCATAAATGGATGGTGGAGGGGGCGGAGCGTGGGAGGGGCAGCAGCTGGGAGGAGGCGGTGGCGGGAGGAGGGGCGGACCAGGGGAAAAACCAAAACACAAAATGGAGGGTCAAAGGCCAGGGGCAGCAAATGCACAGCGTGAAACGAGTCTTACACGCACAAAACAGCTGAAAGGTCTGAGTTACTGCCTCAGAGACGTCGCGCTGCTAATTCAAATCAAATCAAATCAAAAATCACTTTATTCGGTTTTTCAAAGAAGACCATAAAAGTTCATAGAGATACATTTTTATACATTAGTTCAATTTAAAAAAAGACTGTTAAAAATCATGAATTTAAAATACATTTTATAAAATTATAAAAAAAGGTTAGACTCTTACTGCCAACCCTTATAGTCTCTACATACATTTGATTTTCAGAGATTAGACCTATGGCGTATGCAAAATTTCAGAAAACGTACAGTTGCTTTTGCTATCAATTCATTTTCCAGATATTGTAACACCAGGTAAGCTGGGCGACATTGGCGTAGGCCCCAATATTTAAATATGGGCAATAGCCATTGTCTGCGGGGTGCCTCAAAGAATTTACAAAATAAGATTGTATGTATCGTCGACTGCTTTGATTGGGAGTCACAGGGGCACAATGACAGTTTTGATGACCAATCATTCTGTGTGGGAAAACAGACCATTAAGTGGAACATGTTGAACCTGAAGCGTGTCAGAAGTAGTTTTTCAAATTGGGTCATATTGTACATCAAATAAGGTTCGACGGATGATACTGTTTGGACTAATAGACTTTGTTGTACAGAGGATTTATGGATTTCTTTTAGCAGACGTGTTTGGTGCAGATGTGATAGACATGCTTTCCTCAGTTCTAGTTTGGAAATACTGTTTAGAGATGATGGATCTGTAAAATAACGACTGTGTCCCATGTCTGTAAAAAAGGCTTTTACATAGGCTGTCCATTTCATCCTCCCATAGTGCTCAAGCGTCTGAATGTCTTGGATAATGAGTCTGGTTAGATGGCATTGTTCAGTGACCCAAATTCTGCGCCAGAGCATTATAGGTTGGGTTCTTATAATGTCCTCTAGGTGGTCTATGCCCAGCTCTTCGTGACAGGCGTATGTAGAAGAATTTTTCGGCAGCCCCAATAGGGATCTTAAGAAGGCGTTTTCTATTTTTTGTAATTCAGTCACGTTTGCGTAGCCCCATATCCCTGCCCCATAGATAGCGGTACTGACACATTTTGCCTTGTAGATTTTTAAGGTTTCTAGAGGTGGCTTATGACCCAGTTTTTTAACTAATGATCTCAAGGCCGCTGTTGTTTTTAAAAATGATAGTTTTCTAGCCGAAATTGCCGCTTTCCACTTAAATTTGTCGTCGATGACAATTCCCAGGTATTGGTAAGTGGATGTTCTTTCCAGAGCTTCTCCTTTCACAAATAGTCTTTTAGGTTTCATGTTTTTCCTCCCCGCATGCATAGTAAAAGTTTTTTTAACATTTAAAAACAAGTTCAAACTTAACATAAATTCACAGTATCTATCCAGTTCTCGCTGCAGTTCCACAGATGTTCTAGCCAAAATGACCGCGTCGTCGGCATATAGCAACGCGGGTATATGCCGACGACCGACCGAGGGGAGGTCTCTACTTCCCTCAAGCAATGCTGTCTCAAGGCCATTTGTGTAGAGGGTGAATAGAAAGGGGGCCAGTACGCATCCCTGTCTGACCCCCTTTTCCACACAGAAGCTGTCTGACAGTTGGCCCTTTGTCCCGAATCGCACTCTGCCTGTTGTTCCAGTATAGAGTTCTCGTAGGAAGTCTACAATAGGGGGATCTACTCCCATATTCAACAGGATCATCCACAGCCTTGAATGTATGACACAATCGAAGGCTGCGGATAGGTCCACATACACCATGTGAAAGACACTCCCCTTGGCCTCTAAATACTTTCCTGCCAATAGGGTCAGGTTTAGCGCTTGATCCACAGTGCCTAGACCTTCGCGGAAGCCGTATTGTATATCTGATATAACATTATTAGTAACAGCCCACTCCTGGAGTCTCTCGAGAATGATCCGGCCAGCGACCTTCCCGAGAGAGTCCAGGAGGGAGATAGGCCTATTTATTTATTTATTTTAGCGATTTCTAAAGCGCCTGGTGACCCAAGGGCATCCCCGCGCTATGTAACTTGAAATCCTAATGAGGGGGAGAGAGGGGGGAAAGCGACCGAAGGGTGTTATTTAGGAAACAGATGGGTCTTTAGTTTTTTGCGAAAAGCAAGGTAGTTGGATTCTAGTCTGAGGGCGCGAGGGAGTGCGTTCCAGCCCTTAGCCGCTTGAACGGAGAATTGTCGACCTCCTGTGCGGGTTCTTTTGAATCTGGGGGTGCTGACTAAATTCTCATTTTGAGATCGTAGGGATCTGGTTGCTGTGTAAGGTGTGATCATTTTACTGAGGATCGCTGGACCAGATCCGTTGTAAAGCTTGTGTTGTACACATTGCTTTAAAGTGCACCCTTTGGCGCACGGGGAGCCAGTGCAGGGCTTTGAGGGCTGGCTTGGCGGACGTTCTGGAGGGAGTGTTAGTAATCATGCGTGCTGCCGCGTTCTGTGTCCGCTGGAGTTTCGTGATAGTAGACTCGGGAGCTCCCAAGTAGACCAGGTTGCTGTAGTCCAGGCGGGACAGCACTAGTCCCTGGATGAGGAGCTTCCTGGACATAGGTGGGAGTAAGGGCAGGATTTTACGGGTCGTGCGCATGAGCCCAAAGCATGTGCCCGAGGTTTTGGTTGCTTGGGTTTTCATCGTGAGCTGTGGCTCAAGCCACAGCCCGAGTGTCTTGATTTCGCGTTTTGGGGGGGGGGAATTTCTCCGAACACATCGGGCCATAGTGTAGGAGGGATAGTTGTCCATTGCTTGCCAAGTAGCATTACTTCTGTCTTTGTCCCATTCAATTTTAGTGATGAGTCATTCATCCAGTTGTGGATACCTATGAGGCAGTTAGTCAGATTTTCAGGATGGTCAATCAACTGGGACAAGGAGACGACTAGTTGGGTGTCGTCAGCGTAACTCACCATTTTTATGTTAAATGGTGTTACCACGTCCTCGAGGGGGGCCATATAGACATTAAAAAGCGTCGGGCTCAGGGAAGAGCCCTGGGGGACGCCGCTGGTGAGTGGGAGGGTGGATGAGTGATGGTTATCGTCCCACACTTGGAAAGTGCGTCCTGTAAGAAAGGATTCGATCCATTTGATTGCTGTCCCGGTAAGTCCTGCATTCGCCAGTCTATGCAGAAGGACACGGTGGTTGACCGTGTCAAAGGCTGCACTTAGATCCAGGAGGATCACTGCCACTGATCCTCCTGAATCCAGTAAGCCCCTTGCCTCTTCAATGACTGCGAGGAGTGCGGTGTCCGTTCCATGGCCCGGGCGAAATCCGGTTTGGGATTGTCGGAGCAGGTTATTAGTTTCAAGGAACTGGGATAGTTGGATGTTTACCAGTTTCTCAGTGACTTTGCTGATGGCAGGGAGTAGGGATATTGGTCTGTAGTTGGACAGGTCCGATGGATCTAGCTGAGGTTTTTTTAAGAGTGCTTTGACCACAGCACTCTTCCAGCTGTCGGGAACAGTTCCGTGGGCGAACGAGCAGTTGATGAGATCCGTGATGGTAGGTACAATTACTGAGGCTACGGTCTTGAGGAACCTGATAGGAGCTGGGTCCAAGGGTGATCCACTTTTCATTTTTGTTAGGGTTCGCTCAACCTCTGGGGGGGTGACAGGTCGGAATGTCTGAAGCGTGTGGCGACAGATGCTTTCAGTCTGTTCGAGGGGAGTACGGCTTTCCGTGAGGCTGGGGGAGCTGGGGAGTGGGAGGGAGGCCAGTATGCGGGTGATTTTATCGTTGAAGAAGTTCGCTAGCTCATTACTTCTGTCAACTTTGGGGGTGTTGGAGGGGGAAGTGGTGGGGACCTTGATCAGCTCTTTAACGATTAAAAAGGATTCTCGGGCTGAATTAGATGCTTCTTGTATTCGCGTATCATAGTATGAAGCTTTGGCTGATTTAATGGCCTCTTTGTAGAGTTTGGCCGTAGACTGGTAGGCTTCTTTGTTGGCATGTTGCCAATTTTTTCTCCAGAGTCGTTCGGCTTTTTTGCAGTTTTTGCGAAGTGTTCTTAGATCTGCGGAATACCATGGTGCTGAGCCATGTTTGCCGTTTTTGTCTTCCCTATTTCTGAGTGGGAGTACTAGGTCTAGGGAGGCGGTAATCCAGTCCCTGAATCTTCTGTCTGCCGTAGTTGGATCTCCAGCGTGAGCAGGGATGTTTTTTTCAAGGGTCTTAGCCCATTCATCCGTGGGGAGTCTGGACCAGGTCCTGTCCTTACTGAAGGTGGGGGGTATTCGGTTTTTCCTGAAGGTTCCAGGTAATTGGAAGGGGACAAGGAAGTGGTCTGTCCAAGGGAGGGGAAGGGCCTCCTTCGCTAGCATCGAGGGTGAGCTGGTAAACACAGGGTCTAATAGGTGGCCCTTGGTGTGGGTGGCTCCGGAGTTTAATAGGCGGATGTCAAAAGCCGCTAGATCTTGAATCAGATCATTGGCTACCGAGTCGGCCGGATCTTCTAGGTGGATGTTCAGGTCCCCAACTATCATATAGTTTGATAGGGAGTGGGCCTGAGTTGTGACTAGGTCTAGAAGAGAGCAGGTGAAGGGGCCTGGGAGGCCGGGGGGGGCGGTAAACAAGGAGTCCTGTTAGAGAAGTGGTTGGGTTGAGTGTAACGGTAAAATGCAGACTTTCTGCGTCGGTAATCTGTGCGTCGTGGGTTTTGCAGTGGAGGTGTTCTCGATGGATGATAGCTACACCGCCTCCTCTACCTAGAGGGCGGGGTAGGGATTGAATACAGTAGCCCTGTGGTGTTGCTAATACCATGTCTGATTGCGAGTGAGGGCCGAGCCACGTTTCCGTGAGGAAGAGTATATCAATTTCATGATCTTCTATGATGTCGGTAATCTGTGTCGCATGTTTTGGGAGTGAACGACAGTTTAGAGAGGCAAGGTTAAGGGTGGCGGGTTTGATAGGTTTAGTGGGGAGCGTGAGCTGGACTGGCTTGCATAAGGAGCAGCGAGTGAAAGGTCCATTGAGATCATGGGTGTAATCACAGGAGGGTGGGGGGGGTCTGAGGCTCAGTAGTTCTCTACGAGAGTACCTTATATTTGGGTAAAAAGATTCGGGCAGGGGTTCTGGCCCTAGGCCCGGTCGTGCGCGGACGGGCGCAGACGGGCTTGCCTTAGGCGCGCAAACGGCGCTCCCGCTGCGCTCGTCCGCTGCGCTGGTGGGGGCGGCACATTTGTAGTAAATGGTAGAGGGCGTGGCCTCGCAGGGGGCGTGGCTACACCTTTGCCGCGCTGGCGGAGAGGGCGTTTGTCAAGTCGATCTGGGGGTCTGGCTGGCGCTAAGAGGCAGCGCTTCAGCAGGTGAGCTCGTGAAGTTAAGTGGTATAAAATCAGAGGTTACAATTTTTAAAAACAAACAAACAGTGCGTGAGCAATTAGCAAACCTCCGGCTTCCGCCTCAGAGGGAGTTTCAGGTTAAATGATTTCGTTGCGCTTTCTAGCGTTTTTTATACTGGTTCCTTGGTGGGCGTGGCCTCGCAGGGGGCGTGGCTACACCTTTGCCGCGCTGGCGGAGAGGGCGTTTGTCAAGTCGATCTGGGGGTCTGGCTGGCGCTAAGAGGCAGCGCTTCAGCAGGTGAGCTCGTGAAGTTAAGTGGTATAAAATCAGAGGTTACAATTTTTAAAAACAAACAAACAGTGCGTGAGCAATTAGCAAACCTCCGGCTTCCGCCTCAGAGGGAGTTTCAGGTTAAATGATTTCGTTGCGCTTTCTAGCGTTTTTTATACTGGTTCCTTGGTGGGCGTGGCCTCGCAGGGGGCGTGGCTACACCTTTGCCGCGCTGGCGGAGAGGGCGTTTGTCAAGTCGATCTGGGGGTCTGGCTGGCGCTAAGAGGCAGCGCTTCAGCAGGTGAGCTCGTGAAGTTAAGTGGTAAAAAATCAGAGGTTACAATTTTTAAAAACAAACAAACAGTGCGTGAGCAATTAGCAAACCTCCGGCTTCCGCCTCAGAGGGAGTTCAGGTTAAGTGATTTCGTTGCGCTTTCTAGCGTTTTTTATACTGGTTCCGTGGTGGGCGTGGCCTCGCAGGGGGCGTGGCTACACCTTTGCCGCGCTGGCGGAGAGGGCGTTTGTCAAGTCGATCTGGGGGTCTGGCTGGCGCTAAGAGGCAGCGCTTCAGCAGGTGAGCTCGTGAAGTTAAGTGGTATAAAATCAGAGGTTACAATTTTTAAAAACAAACAAACAGTGCGTGAGCAATTAGCAAACCTCCGGCTTCCGCCTCAGAGGGAGTTTCAGGTTAAATGATTTCGTTGCGCTTTCTAGCGTTTTTTATACTGGTTCCTTGGTGGGCGTGGCTACACCTTTGCCGCGCTGGCGGAGAGGGCGTTTGTCAAGTCGATCTGGGGGTCTGGCTGGCGCTAAGAGGCAGCGCTTCAGCAGGTGAGCTCGTGAAGTTAAGTGGTAAAAAATCAGAGGTTACAATTTTTAAAAACAAACAAACAAGTTGGTGAGTTTCGGTCTCCCTTTTTAAAGATCGGGACGAGTACAGAGGTCTTCCATGATTTTATCAGGCCTTCTTCTAGGGATGCGTTTAAAACATTTGTCAAGAGCGGGGACCAGAGTTCTTCCTCGTATTTATAAATATCAACGGGAACCCCGCCAGGCCCCGGGGCTTTGCCTAGTTTTGTGGATCTTAATGCTTTCTGTACCTCGTCATGCGTAAACTGCAGGTTTAACGGATAGATAACTTGCTTCAGCAAGTCCATTGTTTCCGTATTATCTGATGGACTTAAACCAAAAACATTTGAGTAATGTTTTACCCATTCAGTGTTGGTGATCGCAACGTCGATAGAGGGTATATCCTCCTTGCCTATGAGGTATGGTGACCTTACTATTTTCCAGAACTCAACACTATCTTTGAGTTCTGTACTTTTTTTTAGACGCTCCCAGAGCTCAGTTTTTATCTCGTATTTTCTGTTTTTAATTGCTAAGGCATATTCTCTCCTTAGAGCGGTAATTTTCACCCTGTCTCTATGCTTACTGGCCAATGCTTTTTTTAGTTTTATGTGTGCTTTAGTACAAGCTGAATTGAACCAGCCTTTCTTATCGCAGTTAATCTGTTTACAAGATCTGATAAGCTCCTGAGGCGGAAAGCCGGGAGACTTTTGTGGTGACTGCTTGAGTTTTTTAAAACTTTTAATCTATTGTGTGATACTGTGCTTTTAAACTACCTACAATCTCACCTTGCCATTCGCCCAGTGCACCCTCAGCGAAACAGACCTTAGCGCTGATAGGTGAAACTCTCCAGGGCTGACATCACGGACTGGAAGCACTGTGGCCACGCCCACCACCCTTAGGCCACGCCCCCTCACTCGGTATTTAGGCGCGCTGATATGCGAGCGCGGCTAGAGAACTGGTAAGCTCCTGAGGCGGAAAGCCGGGAGACTTTTGTGGTGACTGCTTGAGTTTTTTAAAACTTTTAATCTATTGTGTGATACTGTGCTTTTAAACTACCTACAATCTCACCTTGCCATTCGCCCAGTGCACCCTCAGCGAAACAGACCTTAGCGCTGATAGGTGAAACTCTCCAGGGCTGACATCACGGACTGGAAGCACTGTGGCCACGCCCACCACCCTTAGGCCACGCCCCCTCACTCGGTATTTAGGCGCGCTGATATGCGAGCGCGGCTAGAGAACTGGTAAGCTCCTGAGGCGGAAAGCCGGGAGACTTTTGTGGTGACTGCTTGAGTTTTTTAAAACTTTTAATCTATTGTGTGATACTGTGCTTTTAAACTACCTACAATCTCACCTTGCCATTCGCCCAGTGCACCCTCAGCGAAACAGACCTTAGCGCTGATAGGTGAAACTCTCCAGGGCTGACATCACGGACTGGAAGCACTGTGGCCACGCCCACCACCCTTAGGCCACGCCCTCCTCGCCCCTATAGAAATGTGCTTCCCCCGGAAGCGCAGCGGACGAGCGCAGCGGGCGCGCCTTTTGCGCGCCAAAGGCGCGCCTAAGGCAAGCCCGTCTGCGTCCGTCCGCGACCGGATTGCGCCCAGCGCCAGCCATGCTGCCGGTCAATCCCCCTACACAAAAAGGATACTCTGGACAAGTATGGAATTATTGGCATTAAATACAGGGAAACCCTGCACGGCGTGCAGGCTCGACCTGACCCAATCGGATCTTCCACCCTCATGCCTGGTCTGTGGCGATCTGCTGGCCAACGCTCCACTCCAACAAAACAAACTGTTGAAAATAATACGCCGACCAATAATGACCAGTTCCCCTACGATTCCGTTTAAGGCAGCTCTACTGAACTGTAGATCTCTCCCTAAACATGTGGATGATATAAACCTATTAATAATGGACTCTGAGTGGGATGCTTTGTTTCTCACGGAAACCTGGCTAAACTTGGACAGTATAGCCTCTATCCCTCTTGCAATACCACCGGGGTTTAAAATAAGCTTCGCAAATAGAGAAGAAGATAGAAGAGGTGGTGGAGTGGCGATTATCTTTAAAGAAAAATTTACACTGACATCCTCTGCTCCCACCACTATTCCTGGTATAGAGGGGCTACATTTCTGCTTTCAAATCAATCCACAATTGTCCCTAGCCGGCCTGCTCATATATAGACCTCCGGACTGCCCCTCGACACGCACCAGTGAACTTTGGGACTTAATAACCCAAAGCTCCCTAGCTCACCCTCACTATATGGTCCTCGGTGACTTCAATGTTCACGCTGATAGGCCTGATTGCCCCCAGACTATTCAACTTCTCTCTACGCTACAAGCCGCCAACCTAACCCAAATTGTTTCAGGACCCACGCACCGTGCCGGCCATATACTGGACCTAATTTTCTCCAACGTGTTGGATTCTACCGCCCTTCCTCCCCTACCCCTGGTCTGGACGGACCATTATTTAATATCTTTTTTTATTTCCCTTCCTCCCCATTCCCAGAAAACAGGCAAACGTTCCTACATATGTAGAAACTGGGATAAATTATCTGCTGACACCTTATGTCCGGCTCTTGCAGTGGCCCTCCCCACACTGACATCGGATGTGAACTCCGATGCAGTGCTGCTAAACCGCTGGATAGGCAACACTGTGGAATCTATCGCTCCTGCTAAAACTGCCACATCTCGCAGAGAATCCCCTACCGCTTCTTGGTTTTCCGTAGAGTTGATGGAGAAAAAAAGAAATTGCAAAAAGTTGGAGCGCCTCTGGAGGGCAAATTATTGTGAAGCAGCAAAAAACTGCTACAAAAAAGCCCTCCGACGTTTACACCAATCTATAAAAAAAGCCAAAAAATTATTCTTTGCAACCTCCATTCAACAAGCTGAGCAATCTAGTAAAGAAGTCTTTAAGATTGTTCAATCCTTTTTTAAACCAAGAGCCATTGACACTGAGATAATTCCATCAGAGAGACTCTGCGAAGATATCTCGGACTTTTTTGATAAAAAAATTATCCAGGTCTATGAGACCTTTTCAAACCCCACGCCCACTGTAATGGAGGACTTCAATATAAAAGACTCGCCCCTTCCCTTCTAGCCCAATTCCATCACATCTCCCGTGATGAGGCCATGAGTGAGCTAAGCAAATGCAAATCGGGAGGCCCAGACGACCCTTGCCCACCAAAACTCTGGAAAGTGATGTCGTCAGCTATTGCTACACCTCTCCTCCATATCTGGAACACATCCATTGAAACTGGTACGTTCCCTGACTGCTGGAAACATGCCACCCTCCTCCCTCTAAAAAAAAAGCCAAATGGTGCCCCAGACGACTTGACCAACCTACGCCCCATTTCCCTGCTAGCAGCCCCCGGAAAAATGCTCGAGAAACTGATTCAACGCCAATTGAACAGTTTCATAGAGAATAACGGTATCCTTCACGAAACACAATCGGGTTTCAGAACTGGTTTCAGCACCGAGACGGCCCTTATTGAGGTTGCTGAGTCAATTAGATGGTCTTTAGACGAAGGGGCGTCAACTATGCTGGTGCTCCTGGATCTATCGGCCGCTTTTGATTCAGTAGACCATGGAAGATTGCTGTTAAGGTTAAGAGATACAGGTCTGGAGGATAGAGCACTGAACTGGCTTCAATCCTACTTAACAGATCGCTCCCAGAAAGTTGCATTGGGCACTTTCTCCTCCAAACCAAAACGGCTCTGGTGTGGGGTCCCCCAGGGGTCTGCACTCAGCCCGTTACTTTTTAATATTTACTTAGCCCCACTTTTTACCTTGATCGCCAAATGGGGGGTCAAGGCAATTTCATATGCCGATGATACTCAATTGGTTTTCCCCTTTGTTGAAGTATCTGAGATTGCTTTCAGTAAAATTAAGGGCTGCCTTAAAGACATAGCCAATTGGATGAACACTAATAAACTTAAGCTGAATGCATCCAAAACGGAAGTGCTATTCTTTGGAAAAAATACGCGTCCTACTCCAGACTTATGGTGGCCCCCGGAAATGGGACCAGCTCCAGCCCCTGGATCTAATGCGAAGAACTTGGGAGTAAGATGGGACGAGAATCTCTCTTTCTCCTCGCATGTTCAGCAGGTCTCCACAGGTTGCCTTCACAAACTTAGGAACCTTCGCAAATTTCTATCTCTCCTACCTCCTGAGTGCCGTAAAACGGTAGTCCACGCAACAGTTACCTCAAGACTGGACTACTCGAACGGCCTCTACCTTGGTCTCCCCAAGTATCTGGTGCAGCGCCTGCAGATCGTGCAGAATGCGGCTGCGAGACTTATAAAACCGATTCCATTTAAACATCATGTCTCTCCGCACCTTCGCGAACTGCACTGGCTTCCAGTGGCGAGCAGAATAAAATTTAAAGTTCTTACCCTGGCGTTTAGAGCATTAAAAGGTACCTGCCCTAACTATTTAAAACTTAGACTCACCCGCTACCATCAGGACAGACATTTACGCTCCAACTCCCTGCTTCAGCTAACTATACCAAGAGTTAGGAAGGCCAGACTTGGGGGTAGATCCTTTTCTGCCGGTACAGCGAAACTGTGGAACGCCCTGCCTCTGGCCATTCAATCCACCTCGACAGAAGCAAGTTTTAAGAAACTCCTGAAGACCTGGCTTTTCATGCAAAAAACCTAGACATTTGTCATAGCTTCTGTCTTAAGCTGTAAGCTCTCTACTAGCGCCGGGACACCTCCTTGTGAGGTAGCTGTTCGCGCTTTACAAGCATCAGTATTATTATTATTATTATTATTATTATCTGGTTAAAGCCTTTTTTATCTTTTCTGTAATAGTGTTGAAACTAGCTATTGTCTTGGAACTTTCTGCCTTATAGTCTAGACAAAGTGATATCTCATTTTTACATGCTGTAACAACTCCTGAGGTGATCGCTTTTTTATCAACATTTCCCCATTTTAGGGTGTAGCCATTAAGAGACCCCATCTCTAAGTTTTGTTGATGCAGTAGAGAAAATGTATCAAAATCTTTTTGTTTTCTTTGTTCTCTTAAGCTGATTGCAATCGGGAAGTGGTCACTTAAAGGGTTTTTGACAACTTCGAATAATTCTATATTTGGACCTTTATGTGCTGAGATCATAACGTAGTCTATCAGACTCGTCAGTCCCCTGCCATTAAAGGTTGGGGTAAAAGGTACTTGGGAGGTTTTTAGTTCGTTTGCAAAGCCCAGTTCTAGTTCAGTTACAGCCTCATTCATTCTTTCACCTTCATGTGAGTGAGTAAAGTGAGTGATCATATTACCATCATCTTCTACTATCCCACATTTATCTGTATTATTATTGTCACATAAGTGGATGTTAAAGTCACCACCCCAGAGTATGGTACATGTTTTATTAATGAATTTCTCTTTTAGATTTTGTAAAGTACCAGAAATTTCTTGAAGAAGGTTAGTTAGATCATCTAGTTTTTTGTTATTGTAGAAGTTTACAATAATGTATAACGTCTGTTTAGTTGTCTTTAGAATAACTATTTGGTAATTCTCATGTAGTTTAACTGGAACTATCTCTTCATGATGTAGAGTGTTGGCTATATAGATAATTAAACCGCCACTGTTTCTTCCAGATGAAGATTTTTTTGCTGAAGAAAGGAAAGTCTTGTATCCCATTATATGTAGTGGGTCGATAGCCCAAGTTTCCTGAAGACAGATAATACTGCTCGCAGTCACTTGGTTTAAAAAGTCAGGGTTTGTTACTTTAGCCAGCAAGCCTGCTATGTTCCAGAAAATTATATGTATTAAGGAAGTACTTTTGTTATTACTGTGCGAAGTTTTCTTAATTAATGAGTTTCCCTGAGGTTGGTGACTAATTTTTGTTTGTGCTAAGTTAGTTTCGTCATTTGGTCCTACTTGATTTTGGGTAGTTAAGGTATTCTCTGGTATTATGTTATGAATGTCTAATCCATAAGTATTAAGGGGGCTATCTGACATCTGGCCTTCTGGGTTTAATGTATGGTTCTCTAGTTCTACAAGGTAGGTATTTTCTTGTCAATCATTGAAGTCAAGAGTAGAAAGTGCAGCAAACCTATTTTGAGTTGGAATACTATAAAGATTGCCAGGTGCCGCGGCAACATGTTGCCAACGAGGGTCCCTATACTCTTTGTTTGGCATTGTGGACAAGTAAGGGTGAGGTGTGAAATGAGAATGGACCTGTGGTTGATGTCTTTGCATATGGATGTTCGGATATGTAAATTTGGGATACTGCTGTAAAAAGGGGGAGTTGTTTGCAAACATTGGATGATGATCGAAGAAAGGTGTGGCTAGGTTAGATTCCATTGTTGGTACATCAGTGATCAGATGCCTATAGAAGTACCCCAGCGGGAGTAAGGTAGTATTAAATTCCCAAACGGAAGGTGGAGGGGCTCTGGCCAGAGTTTTCTCGGCCCATTGTGGATTCTTGAAACTTATAGATACACAATCACCTTCGAATTTTTTCTTTAAAGGGCCTATCCATCCTACTCTCTGTACATTGTTTATTTCTCCTGTGCATTCTATCGGATAGTTACAGTTTGCTATCAACCAATGCAGGATCTTATTTTTCAAAGATGAGTGAGTTTCCTCTTGATCATTCCTAAGCCTAGGCACATTAACCAAAATCAATACATAAGCACCACATTCGGGAGGAAGATTGATTCTTGAAGGGATCTGCCTTGAATTATATGGTGGATCGTGTGTTAACCGGGGTTTTTGAGAGTTTGTGGTAGTAGAGGTTGAATGATTGTGTCTCTTTTTTTGTTCCTGAGATGATGTTGTCGTCTTTCCTGGAGTAATGTTTACCGCCTGAGTGCTAGTGGTTGTACTTAAAGTTGGGCCACTTCCTGTGGTAGAGTTGTTTGTAGGCTTATCTTTGCTTACTAGAATAGATGAGTTTGGTTGCGGTTTTGTTGTTCTAGTTGCAGATGATGTAACTTTTTCTGTCTGTTTTATAGTAGTAGTTTTACTGGTATTTGGTTTTCCTGCTGTATTAGTAGGTACAATGTCTCTAGTGAGAGTCTTTTTGTTAACAGCGATGAGTTCCTCAAGTTTCTTTTCAATTCTAGTCAGTCTAGATTCGATTGGTGAGATGTAAATTGCCAGGAGATTGCCGACACTTTCTATTAGTTGGTCGTCTTTTATTTGCTTTACTGACGCGTCAAGGTTATTTATATACTCCTGGGCCTTTTCCTACATGGCTTCAGTTGAAGGGTCGGGTTGTTTAGTTATTCCATTGGTTATGGGGTACTTGATTGTGGTTTTTCTAGATGGAACTTTAGATTTTTTACGTAATTTACCCACAGAAGGGATACTTATTGTTGGTTGTTGAGTCTGTTTACGAATAGCGCCCTCTTCGGTGGGTCTTATTAATATGGGACTATTCGGTTCTGTGTTTTCCGGAGTAAGATTTATGTTTAGATCTGGTGTCTTTTCAAGATCATTACTCGTGTCAGAGTCGCACTCAATCAGTGGGTCTGTGGCCGATAAATTGATTTCATTAGGAATGGTATGAATATCAGGCCGTATTTCTTGCAAGCAGCCTAGTTGTTGTTCGTGTTGTTTAACAGGAGTTTTTGCCAACAAATTTTCGCCAAGGGAGGAACGTTTAGTTGTTAATAGTTCATATGAGGCCCTACGCTTGGCAGCTTCTAAGTCTTGTGAGACTCTTCTTTCAAGGAGAGAGATGCTTAAATCAATAGCGTCGTGAGTTCTCGTGATAAAGTTGTCAATGGGGCCAATGATGGATGTACTGTTTGCAGCAGCAGTTTTGCTTCTACTTCCCCTGGTAGACATTGCGGTATGATTGTGGCTGGGGTGCAATAGCAAGCAGTGCTAGGAAAGAACAGAGATCTCTCAGTCAATCTGATGCAGGGGAACTCAATATCGTGCAAGCTGTTTAGGCTTAGTATACTAAGGAGCAAGGGAGGTTTTTAGACACATACAGGTAATAATAAAAGTGTACCTGGAGTGACGTTGTGCAAAGATGATAGAGGGGTGTACCCAACCCGACCTCCTCGTCCTCTGAGGGCCTCAGAGGGCCCGCCCTTTGCCCGGGCTTCGCCCGGCGTCCCGCGAGACGGGGATGATGCTTGATTTATGCGCCTCCTGGCGCCGAAATATCGCGGTATGTCCCGCTAAGCCTGCTGGGTGTTGTGGTCCTGTGCCTGCGCCACGCCCACACTCCACTCGTCAGCCGGACTCCCGAGATGGCTGAAGGGGTCCCACGGCGGGAGGCGGGCGGGCTGGGTCTGAGGCAGTATCCCAAGCGATGTCCCAGGGCAAGAGCAGGCAGCGCCTGTACAACAGTGAAGGTTTCTGGTTTTTTTACGAAGGATTCACCCCCTCGACCGGGATGATGCTTGATTTATGCGCCTCCTGGCGCCGAAATATCGCGGTATGTCCCGCTAAGCCTGCTGGGTGTTGTGGTCCTGTGCCTGCGCCACGCCCACACTCCACTCGTCAGCCGGACTCCCGAGATGGCTGAAGGGGTCCCACGGCGGGAGGCGGGCGGGCTGGGTCTGAGGCAGTATCCCAAGCGATGTCCCAGGGCAAGAGCAGGCAGCGCCTGTACAACAGTGAAGGTTTCTGGTTTTTTTACGAAGGATTCACCCCCTCGACCGGGATGATGCTTGATTTATGCGCCTCCTGGCGCCGAAATATCGCGGTATGTCCCGCTAAGCCTGCTGGGTGTTGTGGTCCTGTGCCTGCGCCATGCCCGCACTCCACTCGTCAGCCGGACTCCCGAGATGGCTGAAGGGGTCCCACGGCGGGAGGCGGGCGGGCTGGGTCTGAGGCAGTATCCCAAGCGATGTCCCAGGGCAAGAGCAGGCAGCGCCTGTACAACAGTGAAGGTTTCTGTTTTTTTTACGAAGGATTCACCCCCTCGACCGGGATGATGCTTGATTTATGCGCCTCCTGGCGCCGAAATATCGCGGTATGTCCCGCTAAGCCTGCTGAGTGTTGTGGTCCTGTGCCTGCGCCACGCCCACACTCCACTCATCAGCCGGACTCCCGAGATGGCTGAAGGGGTCCCACGGCGGGAGGCGGGCGGGCTGGGTCTGAGGCAGTATCCCAAGCGATGTCCCAGGGCAAGAGCAGGCAGCGCCTGTACAACAGTGAAGGTTTCTGTTTTTTTTACGAAGGATTCACTAATTAAATAAATAAGGCGACAGTGCGGCACATATAAATAATTAAAGCGACAGTGCAGCGCAATTCAGAGAGTACAGTTCAGAACTATGGAGCGACAGTGCAGCGCTAGCAATTAAATAAATAAAGGACAATGCAGCGTTAGGAGCTGAAATGCAGGAAAACAGACGATACCAGCGTGTAGCTCAGCTGTGGGCAAATCTCCTAATGCTTCCCCTAATTCCCTAATTGTAAGGGGCGGGTCAGCAGTGGTTTGGTTGTCCTCCTTACTGTGTGATGGAACATCAGGCTGCCAAATCTCTACCATTAGATCCGTTGTGAATTTGGGGATATAATATCTGCCTCCACACCCTCCCTGGGATAGCGGTAATGCTCACTAGCATTACACATAAACTGTCAATCTACCATGTCTAAGTGGCTATACCTATTATATGTAGGAAAATATGTAGGGTAGTGGACTCTAGGGCGGCGATAGTCTCCTTTCTCTCTACCCCTCCAGACGCCTCCCCTCCCGTGACAAGTTTCCCAGCCCTTCTCCTCATTGTTTGGTGTAAAGTACTCTTGTTGTTGACTTCTAAGATAGTGAAAGTCTCCTCTCCCTCTGGCGTCCCACCCACCCACCCTCTCCGGGAGGCTACACCATCCCTCATCCTCACATGCATATGTCAGCCGGGGGTAAAAGAAAGAGAGGGGTAGGGACTGGAAATTGCTCCCCTGCTCATCGGGGAACCATCCACAGATGTGGGAGACGGTCATGGGATCTCTGAAACTAATCAGGACACAGTCTCCTTTGATGGATTTTCTTGAACTGCCCACCCATGGGACCCTTCTTACCATAAGGACCTCACTCGTTATACCTTGGGGGAGAGGCCTATACATAGATAACCAACTTACCACCTTGTTCTTTAGAGAGGCGGTAGATTCTTTAATAGTGGTTTTTAACTCCGGAACCCCCGCTAAAATTACTGTATACGGACTCGCCTCCGGTGGCAAGTTCACTACTCTTGACTTATTAGCATTGCCTAATGCCTCATCTGTTGGTACTGCTACTTTATGAGGCTGGCTTAGAACGGGACTATTATCCTTAGGCTGCTTGGATGTGGTTTTGGAAGGGAATGCTTGTGCATGTTGAACTGTAGGCTGGTTGGGGATAGCAGCATTAGACTTGGACTGCGTGGTCGTACCTTGGGAGGGGGTTGGTTTGGCCTGTTGGACTAGGGGTACTGCATTATTGCCCACCTTGGAGGTAGCTGAGACACCCCTCTTATTCTTTGTCTCTACCCCCCTCTACCACCCTTGCTATCTACTCTGAAGTTATCGGCTAGTTGCACCGTCGATTTCTCAATGTTCACTAGCCTGGCTTCCATCTTAATTAGCCGTGCTTCTAAGGGGCTTAGTAAGGAACTCAAGAGAGATCCTATATCGGCAAGAGTAATGTCTTCGCCGGAGGTCTCAAGGGGGTTCGTATTAGTGTGTTCCGTTGTCTCTACAAACGGGATCTCAATAGGTATAGCCTCAGCTCTATCAATAGGCAGGTTCCCCATTGTGCTCAATCCATGACTTTTAGCCTCCAGAGTAGGATTGAGCTTTGGAGTTTTTGCCTTCCTTCCCCCTTTATTTTGTGCCCCTCTTTTCACTTTGGGGATTGCTCCTTCCCTTGTCCCCTGCAGTTGATCTCTGTCGTTGATGTTAACCACAACGGGGCGTGGTCAGGATTTAAGAGTCGGATAGGGTGGGATTGGGCCAATGGCAAATTTAACAAGCTCAGATCAACAAAATCACTGAGGTCCTTCGCACTAATGTGAGAGCTGGAGTTGGTCAAATCTGGATTCACAGAAAACTCGCTAACACTAGTTACCCCAATATTAGACTCAATGTGCTCGGTACCCTTAGGTCTGTTATCTGGGCTCTTAGCCTGTGCCAGGGGGCCCATGGAGAATCTTCTCACCCAGTCTATTTCTTGGGAAATACGCCTCTCCAGGATCGTGATTTCATCGATCAGTAGTGACCCTGCTTTAACAAAGTAATTGTCCAGTGGGCCTTTTGCAGCAGCTCCCGTTGCTGCCAGCGTGCTTTTGCTCCTTGTTTCCCTCGTAGTCATCATCAGGCACTGTTGATTTTGATGTTTGCCAGAGAAGGGCCTGAAGGAGGAGCAGACCAGGGGGGGGGTGGCCCGTTCCCGGTCACGACCGTTCTCGAACGGCCTCAAACGGCACCCCCTTTGCCCAGGCTTCGCCCCGTGCTCCGTCCCGCGCACTACCTGCGGTTGCGTTATGGGCGTTCTTTAAATAGAGGAGGAGCAGGGGCGGGAAGAGGCACCAGGTGCGCGTGATGTCAGAAGCGCAAAGAACCCTGGGCCTCGCAGTCCTGCTCCCCCGCAACCAACAACAGTTCCAAGTGGCAGTGCAGGGTCTAGCTCTCAAAATCAGCAGCAGCACTCCCAGGTAGGCAAAACAGGACAGGAAGGTCCGTGGACTCTAAAACGCCTGGTGAGAGACTCTACAGCCAAACGACTTCGAGCGGCTCTGCATTAGACTTCCTGGACTTGGATCCACAAATATGCTTGGCAAATTTAAGTGCCGATTTAGCATCAGCAAAGAAGTGCGACGTGCCATCATGCGATAACTTAAGTTTAGCTGGGTAAAGCAGTGAATCGGGAATTTCTGCATCCATTAATAGTTTCTTTGCTGGCAAGAATTCACGCCTTGCGGCCTGCACTGTTGGTGTAAAGTCAGGATAGAATGAAATGTGATTACCTTTATGTGTCATTTTCCCTCTTTCACACGCCAACCTCAGCACTACATCTCTGTCCTGGTAGTTCAGCAGTTTGGCCAGTATTGGCCTGGGCGTACCACACACCGGCGGCTTCTGGCCCAGCGCCCTGTGAGCCCTTTCCACCACGAAAACAGGGGAGAGATGAGGGTCAAACAGCTCATGCAGGAGATCAGCGACATATACCTCCATCTTAGAAATGGCCGTCATCTCCGGAATGCCCGTAATACGGACGTTGCTCCTCCGAGACCGCGCCTCCAGGTCATCATTCTTTGCCTGTATTACAGCTAACAGTTTATCCATGTTCGAGATTTGTGCTTTGGTTTCCTGCTGAAAGTCATGTTGTTCTGTATGCCGATTTTCTAGGCAGTCCAGCCGAGTTTCATGAGTGGAGACCTGGGATTTCACTGTCTCCAATTGCGATGTGAGGGTGTCCAGTTTAGAGTCTATGCTTTGCAGGCTAGATCTCATTTCCAACATCAATGTCTCCGCTAGTAGTTTCATCCGATGGCACACCACCTGTCGCACCCAGACTGTCCCGCTCGGTACTAGACTGCTTCGCACCACGTTTGCTGTCAAAAGTTATTTTGGGCTGGCGAGCCTCCACCTTACCCATGATTTCACAGATGTGTTGTCTTGGTTAGGTAAGGATACAGCAGGCGGGCTCCACACAACGCAACAGCCGCCACTTAGCCGGAGTGCATGTATTATAAAGTGAGGCAGAAAGGGCAATGGTCATCCAAGCGGGCATACTGCGAGTCCGTCCACCTAGCTATCCCAGTATAACCGAGGACGTCCACTCGGACACCAAACGAGTGTATTGCCAGGCTCCCACCTTCGAATAGGTATACTGCACACACGGGAGCCAAACTGAGATGAGATGGAGAACAGTATTATGCAGCTTTTTGCGGATATGTCGGGCTCGGTACAGCATCAGCCCTGGCAGCAGCTCAAATATCTTTAAGGAAGATTCTCATCCAATGGAACCGCCACGTACAGCCTATAGGGCCCTGCGCGCGTCTTAGTGCACATAATAGCGCCTTCCTGCAGCAGATACGGAATTCGCGCCAAGGCCTCGAGCTTATCTTTTCGCCGCAAAAGCACGTCTTCTGACCTGCTCATCCACAACGGACATTGCTCCTCGCATCTAGCATCATCCCGTCTGCCTGTCAGCAAGCAAAGTAGCCCCAAGGCGAGGTCTGGCTTAGTTCTTCAGTTACTCAGGCTAGTCGGTTTTTGCCAGTAATTAGGGGAAGTGGGGGCTATGGCCACGTAAGTACATACGTCGTGCTCTTCAAAATCTATCAGATCGCAGTGGCCCCACTGCCTCCAGCCACCGGCAGCCGACGATTGCATCTTATGCGCAGCCCCTCCGCCTCTCGCCCTGGGTCCGCAGCGGAGCCAGAAGAATCCACCGTGGCAGGATAGGCGCACGTCGCAGCGATCTGCTCTGACCCGCTACCGCGGCTCTCCCAGATCCCACGGTTGGCGCATTCCGTCAGCGTCGCAGTCGCGGGCAGGCCTTCAATCCCCGCCCTAGAGTGAGGTATGTCGTCGAGTCGTGCACCTCCTCTCTCGCCTACACCTCCCGACCAGCCCCGGCCAATCTCGTATCTCGCGGTAGGGCTCCGCGGCGGCGATTTCAGCCGTCGAAAGAGTACACCAGGCTTTGCAGGGTTAGTGCACCTCGGATTCGCGTTTTTGAAATTCCGAAGTAAGTCCTTTGGCAGTAATAATTCAGGATTAGTGTCTCAGCCGGCGGAGCTCACTCACAGAGCGGCCATCTCGCTGCCTGGCTAGCCCCCCCCCCCCCCAGATCACTTCGGGTTTAACTTCTCTAGGCCCAGGTGCCAGCTTAGACCCAGATCACTTCAGGTTTAACTTCTCTAGGCCTAGGTGCCAGCTGAGACCCAGATCACTTCAGGTTTAACTTCTCTAGGCCCAGATGCCAGCTCAGACCCAGATCACTTCAGGTTCACCTGCTCTCATGACAGTGGGACCAGGTGCAAGATCCTCACCATGATGCACATCCTGTGGCCCTCAGCTTCCTTCCAATGGTGCTAGGCCTGCTCTAGATGCTGTGACCGGTCTGTGGATACACCAGCGAGGTATGGAAGCTCAAAACCACCATGTGCACACCACCCTCCCAAATGTTGAAAAGCCCACCCTCAGGTTCTGTGTGAAGTGGTTGTTTCCATGCGGTCGAAGGTCATAGGCAGTGTCAGCACCAGTTGCTTATTCTCAGACACAGTACAGGGCATCACGGGCTGCAGTTAAGGTGAACTTTGTGCCAGCCCCTAAGACCCAGTTCAGCACTCGGGTTGATTCCTTTGGCATTCCGCCAATCAAGTGTGACCAATGGCAGCTGTCACACTCTCTTGCTTCACTTCAATGCAGCATGTCAAATGAGATAACAGAGATGCAGGGAGACCCACTCCAGCACTCGGGTTGGCATCTGCAATGTTCCAAAGATAAGTCCACAATCTTGGGTAGTTCACTCCTCCAAGGCACTGCAGCTGGAATTCTGCTGTAGGCAGTCGTCCTTCTGCAGAGAAACCCTCTGCCCCTCTCCCTGCAGGTCAAACAGTCTCCATAGCGAGGTAGACCCCCGGCTCTCTTCTTGTCTTCCCAGTCAACATCAGGCGCTCACCCACCCTGCAGGCCTTCAGGAGGAGCCTCAAGACCTGGCTCTTCAAATAATTCGGAGCTGCACCCTCTCCCCGACCCCCCCCCCCTCCCCTTCCACCCCTAAGCGCCTTGAGACCCTCTCCTCCTTTAAGGGAGACTGACACTCAGAATCACCAGCCCTGGATTGCAAGAATTTCCTGACACTCTGCAGTGTCACCTCTTGGGTCAGTGAACATTTCTGAAACCTCTTTTGAGGGTTTCAGTCCCTTTTAAATAGTCAGTTCTCTAGACAGGAAATGCTGATTCCACTGTTACTGTTCTGGAACTGGTTTGAGGCGGTCCATTTAGATAATGTATCCCTCCTCTCCAGAGCAGATACAGTCTTTGTTCGCAGGTGATGGTCCCACAGCAGGAAGTCAAGAGCGGCATTTGCAAGTGTACCCCCAAAACAAGAGCACAATGAGGTGTGAAGCCCTTGCACATGGCAGCCATGCACCTTTTCGGAGTAGCACATTGGGTAGAGTCAAAAGGTAAGCTCTGATAGAATGGTTCTGTTGGACTTGCCCCTCTCGGCAGGGTCACCCCCAAACGTTTTGCCTTCAACTCTCCTTTTTTGCTAAATTTGTTTTTGTGGAACTTGGTACTCTGTGCAACTTACCACTGTTAACCAGTGCTAAATAGTGTGTGCTCTGTCCTTTAAATATGGTTACATTGGCGTACCTCCAATTGGCACATTTAATTTACTTGTAAGCCCCTAGTAAAGTGGTACTCCATGTACCAAGTGTAAATTAAACGTTACTAATGGGCCTGCAGCACTTATTGAGCCACCCAATTAAGTAGCCATTTTAAACATGTCTCAGGTCTGCCATTGCAGCTTTTGTGTGAAGTGTTAAATTGCCATTTCGACCTGGCAAAACAAACCTTTTACCAGGCCTAAACCTTCCTTTTTAATACATGCAAGTCACTCTTAGGGTGAGCCCTAAACAGAAAATAGAGCAGTGTGTGTTGTATTTCAAAGTATGGATGTGTAATTTATAGTTTTGCAAGTCCTGGTAGTAAAACAAACTCTCAACATCGTTTTTTACTATTCAAAAGCCTACCTCTCCCATTGGGTAACATTGGTTTACCTTATTACGTTTAGTAAGTGTTAACTTTTGTTTGGGTGCAGGAGGAATGTCATGCTTGGTGTCTGAAGAACTGTTTTTAAAACCCTCTTTAACGGTAAAGTTGTATTTTAGGCCACAATTCTGAAAAAGACACTTTTAGAAAGTTGGCTTTTTAGTATCCTAGCAACTTGATGACTGCAGCCTATTTCCTGGGTCACATGATATGTGCAGTTTGCCTTAGTGTATTCCTCCCAGACAACTACACAATAGAGAGCCGGGGTGTTGGCAGGATGGGCCACATACCAAGGAATTAAGCACAGGTTAATTTAGTGACTGTGGATCACCCTGACAAGGATTGTAGCTTTTGCTTGAGAAGAGCTCACACCTCTGCCAACCAACAACCCCATTTCTCAGATTTTTTTTTATAAAGCACATAATTACCTGAGGATATCCTCTCAACATTCAGTATTCTAATGTCATTGTTCACACATGTAAATGATTTTTCTTGACTCAAACTGCTCCAGACATCCACGGGACCAGTAATTGAGTATACTTCCTAACACTCTATGGTGTTAGCAATTTGGCCGAACTGCTGCCCAGAACTTTTTTTTGTCAGTGACTCCTTGGTTATTTTATTTTTACCCCAAACAAAACTATGGAAGAATGTTGTACAGCCCTTCTAGAGTTTCTTCTGGAGGTTGACAGAACCACTCTGATGCTACGAGAAAAGAATATAGGGACAAAAAAAACATTCAGCTCGATTTAACAAAGTAATGCATTGTAGTGTATTCTTTTACCACATTGAAAGAGGGTTTTCTATCCACACATGGCACACTGAGGTGATGCTTACATTGGCAGCAAGCCAGGTCGTCTAGGGTGTGTGATTGGAAAGGTGTTGTCTTTGTTTGTTTTTAATCTTGTGTTGGAAGTCTTCCCATGCCATGCATGATAACCATGAGGTACGGCTATCATTTTATGGGATATAGTGCTTAAAATGCGATGGATGAAGCTCTGCGAGAGATTGTTATGGTTTACCATAATCTGCCCGCTTCCAGTGGAGCTATCATACTGTACTTCGTAGGCTGCTGAACTGGGAAATCCAAATTATATTTTATTTCAAGTTTATGATGATCCTGAGCAGGCATAGGTTGAAGAGAGGCTGACAGAAAGTTCCAGGGTCTGGCAGTTTTTGCTGAGAAAGCAGTGCCAACTATAGGTTTTTTATAGTGAGGCTGGATGATGATCTCTGGTGCAAGCCTGGAGCACAGTGTCCTGTTGGTTTGTATTGCTTGAATTTAACTTGTTGACATAGTGGCCCTTTTCCTTGGGACACTCTGTGGAAAGTGCAGAGTGTCTTGAGCATTACTCTTCTAGCTATCAGCAGCTAGTCGAGTGATTGCAGGACTGGAGTCATGCGTTCTCTTTAGTCAAGGTGGATTAATTGCATTATGTATATGATGAAACTGGAAGCACCAAAATAAAGGCTGTTTGCATAGTCAAGCTTGGAGATGAGGAGTGTGAGGATAGCTTGTAGCTTTTGTTGGTTCCTGAGGTATGAGAATATGTGTTGCAGTGTTTTTACTGTGTAGAAGGTACTCTTTGTTACCTTGTTGACATGTAGTATCAAGGATTGATCTGAATCCATGGTGACCCCTTGGTTTCTAACTTCTATTGATGTTGTTGGGAGGACCTCAGGTTCCTTGGGACACATTGTGAGAGGCTGGAATTTTTGTAATTGTCCCCAGTTGATGATCTCTGTCTTTGCAGTGTTGAGCTTTAGGTGGTTACTCATTATCCATGTTTATATGGTGCGGTGGCAAGCACAACATTTTCCGTTGTAGAGGTCTTACTGGCCATCCCATTTTTGAAGGATTTGCATGTCATCTGCACAGCTGTAAATGGTGAGATTGAAAGATTTAATCAGGTCTGTTATGGGGGTATGGAAGATGTTGAATAACAGAGGATATATGACAGACCCCTAAACAACGCTACAAAGTTGGGTGTGAGGAGCTGAAGTTAAGGCGATAGGTATACCTTGTTGTATCTTTCTTCAAGGAAAGAAGCAATCCATTTTAGAGCATTTTCACTGGTTCTGAGATGATGGAGCCTCTGTATTAGTGCGTGGTGATGGACGGCTTAAAATGCTGCTTATCATTCCAGACGCAATAGGGTGGCCACTTTGTTCTTGTGCACAGTGAGTTTTAGGTCAGTTCATCTTGCAATGATGGTTGATGCTGAGACTCCGCCTCATCTGAAGCTTGATTGTTCGTCTGACATTAAGCAATTTTCTTTCGTAAATTTTGAAAGTTGATTAAACTGCTTTTTCAGATATTTTTCTATGAATGGACTATTTAGTGTGCAATTTTCTGAGTCACATGAGTAGGAGGTTTTCAGCTTGAGTAGGAATGAACCGACTTGTGATGTAAGCTTCTAGTATTTCCCCTGCATAGGTTGTGTTGTGTGAAGAATGTCTTTGGAATTTTTGGGAGCTGTTGGAACTAAATGTGATTCTGAGGGTGTGCTTGTAGTGATAATGTTGAGAAAATCTTGCTCTGAGAGGCAGTAGAAAGTATTTAGTATTTAGAGGGTTTTCTATCCACACATGGCACACTGAGGTGATGCTTACATGGGCAGCAAGCCAGGTCGTCTAGGGTGTGTGATTGGAAAGGTGTTGTCTTTGTTTGTTTTTAATCTTGTGTTGGAAGTGTTCCCATGTCATGCATGATAACCATGAGGTACGGCTATCATTTTATGGGATATAGTGCTTAAAATGCGATGGATGAAGCTCTGCGAGAGATTGTTATGGTTTACCATAATCTGCCCGCTTCCAGTGGAGCTATCATACTGTACTTCGTAGGCTGCTGAACTGGGAAATCCAAATTATATTTTATTTCAAGTTTATGATGATCCTGAGCAGGCATAGGTTGAAGAGAGGCTGACAGAAAGTTCCAGGGTCTGGCAGTTTTTGCTGAGAAAGCAGTGCCAACTATAGGTTTTTTATAGTGAGGCTGGATGATGATCTCTGGTGCAAGCCTGGAGCACAGTGTCCTGTTGGTTTGTATTGCTTGAATTTAACTTGTTGACATAGTGGCCCTTTTCCTTGGGACACTCTGTGGAAAGTGCAGAGTGTCTTGAGCATTACTCTTCTAGCTATCAGCAGCTAGTCGAGTGATTGCAGGACTGGAGTCATGCGTTCTCTTTAGTCAAGGTGGATTAATTGCATTATGTATATGATGAAACTGGAAGCACCAAAATAAAGGCTGTTTGCATAGTCAAGCTTGGAGATGAGGAGTGTGAGGATAGCTTGTAGCTTTTGTTGGTTCCTGAGGTATGAGAATATGTGTTGCAGTGTTTTTACTGTGTTGAAGGTACTCTTTGTTACCTTGTTGACATGTAGTATCAAGGATTGATCTGAATCCATGGTGACCCCTTGGTTTCTAACTTCTATTGATGTTGTTGGGAGGACCTCAGGTTCCTTGGGACACATTGTGAGAGGCTGGAATTTTTGTAATTGTCCCCAGTTGATGATCTCTGTCTTTGCAGTGTTGAGCTTTAGGTGGTTACTCATTATCCATGTTTATATGGTGCGGTGGCAAGCACAACATTTTCCGTTGTAGAGGTCTTACTGGCCATCCCATTTTTGAAGGATTTGCATGTCATCTGCCCAGCTGTAAATGGTGAGATTGAAAGATTTAATCAGGTCTGTTATGGGGGTATGGAAGATGTTGAATAACAGAGGATATATGACAGACCCCTAAACAACGCTACAAAGTTGGGTGTGAGGAGCTGAAGTTAAGGCGATAGGTATACCTTGTTGTATCTTTCTTCAAGGAAAGAAGCAATCCATTTTAGAGCATTTTCACTGGTTCTGAGATGATGGAGCCTCTGTATTAGTGCGTGGTGATGGACGGCTTAAAATGCTGCTTATCATTCCAGACGCAATAGGGTTGTTCTTGTGCACAGTGAGTTTTAGGTCAGTTCATCTTGCAATGATGGTTGATGCTGAGACTCCGCCTCATCTGAAGCTTGATTGTTCGTCTGACATTAAGCAATTTTCTTTCGTAAATTTTGAAAGTTGATTAAACTGCTTTTTCAGATATTTTTCTATGAATGGACTATTTAGTGTGCAATTTTCTGAGTCACATGAGTAGGAGGTTTTCAGCTTGAGTAGGAATGAACCGACTTGTGATGTAAGCTTCTAGTATTTCCCCTGCATAGGTTGTGTTGTGTGAAGAATGTCTTTGGAATTTTTGGGAGCTGTTGGAACTAAATGTGATTCTGAGGGTGTGCTTGTAGTGATAATGTTGAGAAAATCTTGCTCTGAGAGGCAGTAGAAAGTATTTAGTGTTAAAGACTGATTTTGTCTCTTTGTATGGTGGTTGGATCATGTGTAGTGGGGATTTCATCTATTTTGTTCCCTAAGGTAATTTGCTATCTTCTTAGTTTTGGGGTCAATTCCATGAGATTCTGTCACAAAAGGCTTGAAATTGTGATGCTTCTGTGCTTTGGTATTCTGGATTGCGGTCTTCTGCTGATGCTGTGGTCATATACAAAACCCTGCATCCGAAAAAGATTGCATAGCGGTCCAATAGTCTACAGATCCCTCCATTCTATTAATGAGCCCTATATTGGGCTGGGAATCTATACGGTCTCCTTTCTACATTGACTTCAGGATCTCGTAGGAGGACACAGCATCACTCAATTTAGGGTTATTTGTCTCATGACAATGGGGTCTACGGATCCACTTGGCCTGTTGATTTAATTGTTTTGTGAAACATTGGCGTCATTTGGTCCATGCGTTGTTGACCTCATGCTCTTGTGGACAATGGAGAGTCTTTTGTTCGATATGAGCTCTGTCGAACTGATGGTCTTATGAAACAATGGCGAGTCTACGGCTCCATGGGTTCATAGTGGATTCTGTGGTCTCATCCGAGACTGGAGAGTGGACGCCTCCAAGGGTTTGTTGATTTACTGGCCTCATTAATTATTGGAATCTATGGGTTCTTTGTTGGTTCCATTATCTAAGCAGAGCCGATTGATGGATATGAGTTGTCGATCTCATGGTCTCATCAGACAATGGTGAGTTGAGGCATCCATGCTACCAGCCAAAAAGTACTTCAGCACCTCATCAGGGGTAGCAAGCGCAATGTAAATGCAAATCCTTCCCTCATCTATCCCTCCACTATCCTTTTTCAATACAAATAACAATCTTGCATGTCCACAGTTCAAATTAATTTCATATTCCCCTATACTAATTTCCCCACTAATCCTGCTTGCGTTCAGGAGTGGAGTGCTACTCGCCGAAAAGCACTTCAACAACCCATCAGGGGTAGCATGCACTATAGAAATGCAAACCCTTCTCTCTTCTATCCCTCCACTATCCTTTTCAATCCAGATAACAGACTAACATGGCCACCACTCAAACTAATTTCATTTTAGCTCTACACTAATTGAACACTAATTCTTTTTGGGTTCCGGAGTTGCATGCTACTCGCCGAAAAACGCTTGAACACCTCGTCAATTACAATTTGTTCTTTGTTAATTTCATGGTCTCATCAGAAATTGAGGCACATGGATCCATATTGATTCATGATCTCATTAGAGAATTGAATATGGGTCTGTGGATTCCTTATTTATTCCTTATTGAGTCCAATGAAGAACCTATTGTCATTTGTCCTGGAAATTAAAATGCTGGAAAGAAACCTCCAAATCGACTTTTCAGTCCATTTTAGGCAACGCCCCCAGACCAGTAACCCCATTCTTCCAGCGATCAAGACAATTACCTCCTTTGATTATTTAATTTTTTTTTTAAACTACTATTTGAACAACACCTTCTCCTTTCGGCATTGCTCATCTGAGTACCAATGGTGCACCCCCGTAGTCTCAGTTTTGTCTACAACTGGGTCCTCCTTTTTCATTAATTCCATCTAATTTATCCTACAATGTTTCTCTCCCATTATCAACTCTTTTTCCAGATGTTCTTTGCACGTGTGCTTGCCACGTGCTGTATTGCTTCCCCTTGTCTACATTTGCATTGTTTGTTACTTCCTAATTTCTTTTGTAAAGCGCTCTGACGCCCCAGATGTCTGGTCCGTGCTATCGAAAGCCATTAAATAAATGAATCTAGGTCAATGTGTGCGTTGTACATTTCATGATCTTGACAACAATGGAGAGTCGATGAGTCCATGTCTTCTTTGGTGATTTCATGTTCTCATAGGACAATGGAGTCTATTCTTTGTTGATTTCCTCCTCTCGTGAGACAGTGGTGAGTGTATCAATTGATTTGTGCTTTGTTGATTTCATCCCCTCGTGAGACAGTGGTGAGTGCATTAATTGATTCGTGCTTTGTTTGATTTCATCCTCTCGTGAAACACTGGTGGGTGCATTAATTGATTCATGCTTTGTTGATTTCATCCTCTCGTGAGACAGTGGTGAGTCTATTAATTGATTGGTGCTTTCTTGATTTCATCCTCTCGTGAAACACTGGTGAGTACATTAATTGATTCGTACTTTGTTGATTTCATCCTCTCGTGAGACAGCGGTGAGTCTATTAATTGATTGGTGCTTTGTTGGTTCTATCCTCTGGTGAGACAATGATGAGTGCATTAGTTGATTCGTGCTTTGTTGATTTCATCCTCTTGTGAGACACTGATGAGTGTATACATTGATTGGTGCTTTGTTGGTGTCACCCTCTGGTGAGACACTGGTGAGTGTATTAATTGATTTGTGCTTTGTTGGTTCCATCCTCTCGTGAGACACCGGTGAGTGCATTAATTGATTCGTGCTTTGTTAGTTCCATTCTCTCGTGAGACACTGGTGAGTGCATTAATTGATTCATGCTTTGTTGATTTCATCCTCTCGTGAGAGCGTGGTGAGTTTATTAATTGATTCGTGCTTTGTTGGTTCCATCCTCTCGTGAGACACTGGAGAGTGCATTAGTTGATTCGTGGTTTGTTGATTTCATCCTCTCATGAGACACTGGTGAGTGTATTAATTGATTCGTGCTTTGTTGATTTTATTCTCTCGTGAGACAGTGGTGAGTGTATTAATTGATTTGCGCTTTGTTTATTTCATCCTCTCGTGAGACACTGGTGAGTGTATTAATTGATTTGCGCTTTGTTTATTTCATCCTCTCGTGAGACACTAGTGAGTGTATACATTGATTGGTGCTTTGTTGATTCCATCCTCTTGTGAGACAGTGGTGAGTGCATTAATTGATCCGTGCTTTGTTGATTCCATCCTCTCGTGAGACACTGGTGAGTGCATTAATTGATATGTCCTTTGTTGATTACATCCTCTCGTGAGACAGTGGCGAGTGCATTAATTGATTTGTGCTTTGTTGATTCCATCCTCTGGTGAGACAGTGGTGAGTGCATTAATTGATTGATTCATGCCTTGTTGCTTTCATCCTCTCGTGAGACACTGGTGAGTGCATTAATTGATTTGTGCTTTGTTGATTTCATCCTCTGGTGAGACAGGTGAGTGCCTTAATTGATTTGTGCTTTGTTGATTCCATCCTCTGGTGAGACACTGGTGAGTGTATTAATTGATTCGTGCTTTGTTGGTTTCATCCTCTGGTGAGACAGTGGTGAGTGCATTAATTGATTTGTGCTTTGTAGATTCAATCCTCTGGTGAGACACTGGTGAGTGTATTAATTGATCCGTGCTTTGTTGATTTCATCCTCTCATGAGACACTGGCGAGTGCATTAATTGATCCGTGCTTTGTTGATTTCATCATCTCATGAGACACTAGTGAGTGCATTAATTGATTGGTGCTTTGTTGATTTCATCCTCTGGTGGGACACTGGTGAGTGTATTAATTGATTCGTGCTTTGTTGATTCCATCCTCTTGTGAGACAGTGGTCAGTGCATTAATTGATTTGTGCTTTGTTGATTCCATCCTCTTGTGAGACAGTGGTGAGTGCATTAATTGATTTGTGCTTTGTTGATTCCATCCTCTTGTGAGACAGTGGTGAGTGCATTAATTGATTTGTGCTTTGTTGATTCCATCCTCTGGTGAGACAGTGGTGAGTGCATTATTTGATTCGTGCTTTGTTGATTTCATCCTCTGGTGAGACAGTGGTGAGTGCATTATTTGATTCGTGCTTTGTTGATTCCATCCTCTGGTGAGACACTGGTGAGTGCATTAATTGATTTGTGCTTTGTTGATTCCATCCTCTGGTGAGTGCATTAATTGATTCGTGCTTTGTTGATTTCATCCTCTGGTGAGACAGTGGTGAGTGCATTAATTGATTGGTGCTTTGTTGATTCCATCCTCTGGTGAGTGCATTAATTGATTCGTGCTTTGTTGATTTCATCCTCTGGTGAGACAGTGGTGAGTGCATTAATTGATTGGTGCTTTGTTGATTCCATCCTCTTGTGAGACACTGGTGAGTGCATTAATTGGTTTGTGCTTTATTGTTTTCATCCTCAGGTGAGACAGTGGTGAGTGCATTAATTGATTGGTGCTTTGTTGGTGTCACCCTCTGGTGAGACACTGGTGAGTGTATTAATTGATTGGTGCTTTGTTGATTTCATCCTCTTGTGAGACAGTGGTGAGTGCATTAATTGATTCGTGCTCTGTTGATTCCATCCTCTGGCGAGACAGTGGTGAGTGCATTAATTGATTCGTGCTTTGTTGATTTCATCCTCAGGTGAGACAGTGGCGAGTGTATTAATTGATTGGTGCTTTGTTGATTTCATCCTCTTGTGAGACAGTGGTGAGTGCATTAATTGATTCGTGCTCTGTTGATTCCATCCTCTGGCGAGACAGTGGTGAGTGCATTAATTGATTCGTGCTTTGTTGATTTCATCCTCTTCTTGGGCAATGGAGTCTCTAATGCCAGTGATGCAACACGGCCATCTGGGCCTCAGCTCTTGAGGGATCTGTCCATCTATTTTGGGTCATTCCTTCTCCATTTCTGACTCGCGGTCTCGGGGCTCCCTGCTTCTCTTTGTGGAAGTAAACTCTTATTTGCTGAAACAATCTTAACGTGTCTTCCTCCTTCGGTTTTCACTTCCCTTTGGTCTTTACTATAAGTAAGCTCGTTGCTTATTTCGCGGTGTCTTCTTTGTTTGAGAGTTGAACGTCTTCGGTATTACGACTCCAGTCTTCTGATCAGTGAGTATTGTCTTTTCTGAATAAACTCTCCCATGATCTTCTCACCCTCTCTATCTTCTTTCCACCTTTGCTTTCATGTATCCTTATCTTTTCTTTACCTCCACCTGCCTCTCTGTCTGTCTAGATCTGTTGATCACTGTATGTCTTTACCTCTTCGTCTTGCATCCATTTTATTCATATGTCTCTATTTTTTTATCTCGACATCTGTGCTGTCTGGCTTTCTTTCCTTCTATCCCCCTCTGTCATTGTATCATCTCTGTCACTATGCCTTAGTTTTACATCTGAGTTCCTGTCTTTGTATCTGTTGTTTTATTTCATACACGTCTCTATCTCTCGTGTCTGCCTTAATTTCTATTTCCACTCAACAATTACCCTATGACCCACTAACAACCATTTTCAGTGCTCTTGACGGCACACCAAAATCTGCCTATCTGTCTGATGTTCGTCTATCAGTTTCTCTGTCTGTCTGTCAATACCCATGAACTCTCCTGTGTACAGGTACCTCCAGCCCCCAGTCACTGCTCCTCTTCCTCCCTGTCTCCCCTCTTCTCACCTCATCGAGCTGCAATGGTTTTCTTGTTACTTTACTCCGTGCTTTCTAAACTTCTACATCACACTTTTTAAAATTCTGTTGTGTAGTTATTTGTGCTATAAGGTGATAAAAAAGAATTGCTGGTATATCCGCTTTGCAGAGACCTTGAATGCATGACCACTGTGCTCACTGCACAAGCTGTAGTGATAGCTTAAGTGTTGTTAGGTGCCTGGGTTGGGGTCTTGCAAGAGTGGTAGTGACAGCTTAGTCTTGTTTGGAGCCTTGCACAAGTTATAGTGATAGCTTACAGTTGGTTTGGAGCCCTGGGTGGGGTCTTGCACAAGTTATAGTGATAGCTCAAGTCTTGGGTGGAGCCTGTGTTGGGAGTCTTACACAAGTTATAGTGATAGCCTAAGTCTTGTTTGGAGCCTTGGGTGGAGTCTTGAACAAGTTATAGTGATAGCTTAAGCCTTGTGTGGGGCCTTGAAGAAATTATTGGAATAGTTTAAGCCTTGTTTGGAGCCTTGGGTGGAGTTTTGCACAAGTTATAGTGATAGCCTAAGTCTTGTATGGAGCCTTGGGAGGAGTCTTGAACAAGTTAGAGTGATAGCTTAAGCCGTGTGTGGGGCCTTGAACAAATTATTGGAATAGTTTAAGCCTTGTTTGGAGCCTTGGGTGGAGTCTTGCACAAGTTATAGTGATAGTTTAAGTCTTGTTTGGAGCCTTGGGTGGGGTCTTGCACAAGTTAAAGTGATAGCCTAAGTCTTGTTTTGAGCCTTGGGTGGGGTCTTGCACAAGTTATAGTGATAGCTTAAGTCTTGTTTGGATCCTCGGGTGGGGTCTTGCACAAGTTAAAGTGATAGCTTACATCTTGTTTGGAGCCTTGGGTGGGGTCTTGCACAAGTTATAGTGATAGGTTAAGTCTTGTTTGGAGCCTTGGGTGGAGTTTTTGCACAAGTTATAGTGATAGTTTAAGTCTTTTTGGAGCCTTGGGTTGAGTTTTGCACAAGTTACAGTGATAGCTTAAGTCTTGTTTGGAGCCTTGGGTGGGGTCTTGCACAAGATATAGTGATTGCTGAAGTCTTGTTTGGAGCCTTGGGTGGGGTCTTGCACAAGTTATAGTGATAGCTTAAGTCTTGTTTGGAGCCTCGGGTGGGGTCTTGCACAAGTTAAAGTGATAGCTTACATCTTGTTTGGAGCCTTGGGTGGGGTCTTGCACAAGTTATAGTGATAGGTTAATTCTTGTTTGGAGCCTTGGGTGGAGTTTTGCACAAGTTACAGTGATAGCTTAAGTCTTGTTTGGAGCCTTGGGATTAAATTTGTATAACGCTGTCTAGGCATTGGTTGCAGCTTGTTTGTACCAGTTAAATACCCAAATATATAATAATAAACAATTGAAAGGTAACTAGTCTTGTTTTGCAAAGGGCCTTCCGCCCTTCGACAACACGTGGCGATGCATTTTTAAATAATTTTTTTACCGTTTGTTCTAAAATTTGTTTTTGTTAAAATCGGCAGATTATGCTGCAGAGGGTGGATTATGCGGCAAATCTCTAATTATGCGAAATTCTTCGGAGACGCACAATCCCATAATTCCAGTGGCCCTGCCTAAAATCCGCCGGAAGTGAGTGAAGCTTGTGTTAGGAATGTGACTGGTGGGGTGGGTGGGGGGCTGTGGTATCCGTTTCCTGGCCCCTGCTCTCCCTATAAACCCAGGCTAGTGCTCTGCACCAGGGTGCAGGGGGAGGTAGGGTTGAAATCTTATTGTGAGACAAGCCTCACTCCAGCAGCATCGGTGGTAACACCCGACCAGAAGAACGCAGGGGGCAGATTTACAAGCCCCTTGCGCCAAAATGACACAAAAGTGGCGCAAGGGGCTTGTAAACCTGCCCCACAAATTTACAAGCTCCTTGCGCCTCTTTTGCGTCATCTTGCCCATGTTGAAAAAACGACACAATAGTGGCGCAAGGGGCTTGTAAACCTGCCCCACAAATTTACAAGCTCCTTGCGTCTCTTTTGCGTCATTTTTCCCATGTTAAATAAATGAAGCAAAAGTGGCACAAGGGCCTTTTAAATCTGCCCCAGTATTCGCGAAACATTGTAAACTGAATCCGACCGTGGCAGGTGCTATGGAACCATTTATAAAGTCCCTCGCAGGCTGTTGAAAGCGCTGCGAGGCCGTGTAGATAGCAGCAAGAGCACTATACAAGATATGATTGTGATATTTGGTAATATTTTATGGGTCACATTCTGCTGGCTCAGGTCGGGCGCCTCCCCACGATGTGTTTAGGAAAGAAGCAGAAGCCTTCGGACACCACCCCTGTGTGGGGGGCAGTCACATTACAAGAAAAGGCCGAATGAAATGGCTTTTATTTGAGCGGGCTTTGCTATTTTGTATGAACAGCCCACAATTCTTACACCGTTTTTTTACGATGCTAATGTTGCATCTTCCAGTTTAGTTGGTGGCGCAGTTAAAAAAAAAGTGGTTATGTCTTCAAGGAGTCAATTTTTGGCCAGCCTGTTGCGCATGTTTATATGTGAATGCAGGGCCCGACGGAAGTATGTATCAAAATGTAAGAGCGTCACTCGCTCTTAGGGTCCATGAAGCCCTGTTAAAGTGATTTATTGTATTGCACACTTCGAGTGTGCAGGGAAATGTAAGGTGGCAGGCGGGGAGGGGTGGGGGTGAAAGGTGAGAAGAGGGCAGTAACTTCCATTAGAAACGTTTAAAGTTTTCATTCATGTGATGCAAGCCACCAATGGTTTCAGTGAAAGGAGGGACATGTGAAAAGTGTCTTGTCAACATCATACGGGGTGTATGGCTTTGCACGACTAATGAACTACCCCACAAGGAATAGAATCGGGCTGCTGTCCTGCCGCATATGTATGTATACAGAAGAGGCCAATGATAGAATGGGCATGCTTCACTTGATCCATCCAGAGAGGCCTGGCATTGGATGGAGATGGAGGTTGTAGTCTTCCATAACACCGCAGGCATGGGGTCAACCCTGCAAACCATTCTTCAGCTCGAATGATATTACCTACATACATGGTCTAAACATGAAGCGTAGATTAAGCCTGTATCACTCCAGTACCAATGATGTGTCCTTCTGTCAGGCTTTCATCCGTCTGTCCATCCATGCATCTGTCCGTCCGTTTCAGGCTTGTAACCGTCTGTCCGTCCGTTCATTTCAGTCTTTCACCCGTCTGTCCATCAGACCGCTCCTTAGACCCTGTGTCCGTTTGCTCTTTAACTCATCCTTGTATGGCTGTGTTGCCTGTCACTGTGTGTGTCTGCATGTATGCTGTCTCTCTGTGCATGCGTGCTCTCTCTGTGCATGGGTGCCTATGTGTGCTGTCTCTCTGTGCATGGGTGCCTTTCTGTGCATGTGTGCTGTCTCTGTGCATGTGTGCTGTCTCTCTGTGCGTGTGTGCTGTCTCTCTGTGCGTGTGTGCTGTCTCTCTGTGCGTGTGTGCTGTCTCTCTTTAAGCATACTGTCTCTCTTTAAGCATACTGTCTCTCCGTGATGTGTGTTGTCTCTCTGTGCATGGGTGTCTTTCTGTGCAACTGTGCTGTCTCTCTGTGCATGGATGCATTTCTGTGCATCTGTGCTGTCTCTGTGCATGTGTTCTGTCTCTCTGTGCGTGTGTGCTGTCTCTCTGTGCATGTGTGCTGTCTCTCCGTGCATGTGTGCATTCTCTCCACGCGTGTGTGCTGTCTCTCTGTGCATGTGTGCTGTCTCTCCGTACATGTGTGCTGTCTCAATGTGCGTGTGTGCGGTCTCTCTGTGCGTGTGTGCTATCTCTCTGTGCATATGTGCTGTCTCTCTGTAAGCGTGCTGTCTCTCTGTTTATGTGTGCTGTCTCTGTGGATGTGTGCTGTGTCTCTATGCATGTGTGCTGTCTCGGTGTGTGTGTGTGCTGTCTCTCTGTGCGTGTGTGCTGTCTCTGTGCATGGGTGCCTTTCTGTGCATGTGTGCTGTCTCTCTGTGCGTGTGTGTTGTCTCTCTGTGCGTGTGTGCTGTCTGTGTATGTGTGGTGTCTCTGTGCATGTGTGCTGTCTCTGTGCATGTGTGCTGTCTCTCTGTGCATGTGTGCTGTCTCTCTGTGCATGTGTGCTGTCTCTCTGTGCATGTGTGCTGTCTCTCTGTGCATGTGTGCTGTCTCTGCGTGTGTGCTGTCTCTGCGTGTGTGCTGTCTCTCTGTGCGTGTGTGCTGTCTCTCTGTGCGTGTGTGCTGTCGCTCTGCGCATGTGTGCTGTCTCTGTGCATGTGTGCTGTCTCTCTGTGCGTATGTGCTGTCTCTCCGTGCATGTGTGCTGTCTCTCTGTGCGTGTGTGCTGTCTCTCTGTGCGTGTGTGCTGTCTTGTGTGCTGTCTCTCTGTGCGTGTGTGCTGTCTCTCTGTAAGCGTGCTGTCTCTCCGTGCGTGTGTGCTGTCTCTCTGTGCATGTGTGCTGTCTCTCTGTGCGTGTGTGCTGTCTCTCTGTGCGTGTGTGCTGTCTGTCTGTGCATGTGTGCTGTCTCTCTGTAAGCGTGATGTCTCTCAGTGCGTTTGTGCTGTCTCTCAGTGCATGTGTGCTGTCTCTCTGTGAGTGTGTGCTGTCTCTCTGTGCATGTGTACTGTCTCTCTGTAAGCGTGCTGTCTCTCTGTGCGTGTGTGCTGTCTCTCTGTGCATGTGTGCTGTCTCTCTGTAAGCGTGCTCTCTCTGTGCGTGTGCTGTCTCTCTGTGCATGTGTGCTGTCTCTCTGTAAGTGTGCTGTCTCTGTTCATGTGTGCTGTCTATCTGTGCATGTGTGCTGTCTCTCCGTGCGTGTGTGCTGTCTCTCTGTGCATGTGTACTGTCTCTCTGTAAGCGTGCTGTCTCTGTGCGCGTGTGCTGTCTCTCTGTGCATGTGTGCCGTCTCTCCGTGCGTGTGTGCTGTCTCTCTGTGCATGTGTGCTGTCTCTCTGTAAGCGTGCTGTCTCTCCGTGCATGGGTGCTGTCTCTCTGTGCATGGGTGCTGTCTCTCTGTGTATGTGTGCTGTCTCTCTGTGCGTGTGTGCTGTCTCTCTTTGCGTGTGTGCTGTCTCTCTTTGCGTGTGTGCTGTCTCTCTGTGCGTGTGCTGTCTCTCCATGCGTGTGTGCTGTCTCTCAGTGCATGTGTGCTGTCTCTCTGCGTGTGTGCTGTCTCTCTGTTCGAGTGTGCTGTCTCTTTGTAAGCGTGCTGTCTCTCTGTGCGTGTGTGCTGTCTCTCTGTGCATGTGTGCTGTCTCTCTGTGCATGTGTGCTGTCTCTCTGTGCGTGTGCTGTCTCTCTGTGCATGTGTGCTGTCTCTTGGTGCGTGTGTGCTGTCTCTCTGTGCGTGTGTGCTGTCTGTCTGTGCGTGTGTGCTGTCTGTCTGTGCGTGTGTGCTGTCTGTCTGTGTGTGCTGTCTTTCTGTGCATGTGTGCTGTCTCTCCGTGCGTGTGTGCTGTCTCTCTGTGCATGTGTGCTGTCTCTCTGTCAGCGGACTGTCTCTCTGTGCATGGGTGCCTTTCTGTGCATGTGTGCTGTCTCTCTGTGTATTTGTGCTGTCTCTGTGCATGTGTGCTGTCTCTCTGTGCGTGTGTGCTGTCTCTCTGTGCGTGTGTGCTGTCTCTCTGTAAGCGTACTGTCTCTCCGTGCATGTCTGCTGTCTCTCTGTGCATGGGTACCTTTCTGTGCATGTGTGCTGTCTCTCTGTGCATGTGTGCTGTCTCTCTGTGCGTGTGTGCTGTCTCTCTCTGCATGTGTGCTGTCTCTCTGTGCATGGGGCCTGTCTCTCTGTGCGCGTGTGCTGTCTCTCTGCGCGTGTGTGCTGTCTCTCTGCGTGTGTGCTGTCTCTCCGTGCATGTGTGCTGTCTCTCTGTGCGTGTGTGCTGTCTCTCCGTGCATGTGTGCTGTCTCTCTGTGCATGTGTACTGTCTCTCTGTAAGCGTGCTGTCTCTGTGCGCGTGTGCTGTCTCTCTGTGCATGTGTGCCGTCTCTCCGTGCGTGTGTGCTGTCTCTCTGTGCATGTGTGCTGTCTCTCTGTAAGCGTGCTGTCTCTCCGTGCATGGGTGCTGTCTCTCTGTGCATGGGTGCTGTCTCTCTGTGTATGTGTGCTGTCTCTCTGTGCGTGTGTGCTGTCTCTCTTTGCATGTGTGCTGTCTCTCTTTGCGTGTGTGCTGTCTCTCTTTGCGTGTGTGCTGTCTCTCTGTGTGTGTGCTGTCTCTCCATGCGTGTGTGCTGTCTCTCAGTGCATGTGTGCTGTCTCTCTGCGTGTGTGCTGTCACTCTGTTCGAGTGTGCTGTCTCTTTGTAAGCGTGCTGTCTCTCTGTGCGTGTGTGCTGTCTCTCTGTGCATGTGTGCTGTCTCTCTGTGCGTGTGCTGTCTCTCTGTGCATGTGTGCTGTCTCTTGGTGCGTGTGTGCTGTCTCTCTGTGCGTGTGTGCTGTCTCTCTGTGCGTGTGTGCTGACTGTCTGTGCGTGTGTGCTGTCTGTCTGTGCGTGTGTGCTGTCTGTCTGTGTGTGCTGTCTTTCTGTGCATGTGTGCTGTCTCTCCGTGCGTGTGTGCTGTCTCTCTGTGCATGTGTGCTGTCTCTCTGTCAGCGGACTGTCTCTCTGTGCATGGGTGCCTTTCTGTGCATGTGTGCTGTCTCTCTGTGTATTTGTGCTGTCTCTGTGCGTGTGTGCTGTCTCTCTGTGCGTGTGTGCTGTCTCTCTGTGCGTGTGTGCTGTCTCTCTGTAAGCGTACTGTCTCTCCGTGCATGTCTGCTGTCTCTCTGTGCATGGGTACCTTTCTGTGCATGTGTGCTGTCTCTCTGTGCATGTGTGCTGTCTCTCTGTGCGTGTGTGCTGTCTCTCTCTGCATGTGTGCTGTCTCTCTGTGCATGGGGCCTGTCTCTCTGTGTGCGTGTGCTGTCTCTCTGTGCGTGTGTGCTGTCTCTCTGTGCATGGGTGCTGTCTCTCTGTGCGTGTGTGCTGTCTCTCTGCGCGTGTGTGCTGTCTCTCTGCGTGTGTGCTGTCTCTCCGTGCATGTGTGCTGTCTCTCTGTGCGTGTGTGCTGTCTCTCTGTAAGCGTGCTGTCTCTCCCTGCGTGTGTGCTGTCTCTCTGTGCATGTGGGCTGTCTCTCTGTGCATGTGTGCTGTCTCTCTGTGTATGTGTGCTGTCTCTGTGCATGTGTGCTGTCTTTCTGTGCATGTGTGCTGTCTCTCTGTGCATGTGCTGTCTCTCTGTGCGTGTGTGCTGTCTCTCTGTGCGTGTGTGCTGTCTTGTGTGCTGTCTCTCTGTGCGTGTGTGCTGTCTCTCTGTAAGTGTGCTGTCTCTCCGTGCGTGTGTGCAGTCTCTCCGTGCGTGTGTGCTGTCTCTCTGTGCATGTGTGCTGTCTCTCAGTGCGTGTGTGCAGTCTCTCTGTGCGTGTGTGCTGTCTCTCTGTGCGTGTGTGCTGTCTGTGCGTGTGTGCGGTGTCTCTGTAAGCGCGCTGTCTCTCCGTGCGTGCGTGCTCTCTCCGTGCGTGTGTGCTGTTTCTCTGTGCATGTGTGCTGTCTCTCCGTGCGTGTGTGCTGTCTCTCTGTGCATGTGTGCTGTCTCTTTGTAAGCGTGCTGTCTCTCTGTGCGCGTCTGTCTGTGCATGTGTGCTGTCTCTCTGTGCGTGTGTGCTGTCTCTCTGTGCATGTGTGCTGTCTCTCTGTAAGCGTGCTCTCTCCGTGCGCGTGAGCTGTCTCTCCGTGCATGTATGCCGTCTCTGTGCATGTGTGCTGTCTCTCTGTGCGTGTGTGCTGTCTCTCTGTGCGTGTGTGCGGTCTCTCTGTAAGCGTGCTATCTCTCTGTGCGTGTGTGCAGTCTCTCTGTCATGTGTGCTGTCTCTCTGTGCGTGTGTGCTGTCTCTCTGTGCGTGTGTGCTGTCTCTCTGTGTGTGTGTGCTGTCTGTCTGTGCGTGTGTGCTGTCTCTCTGTATGCGTGCTGTCTCTTAGTGCGTGTGCTGTCTCTCTGTGCGTGTGCTGTCTCTCTGTAAGCGTGCTGTCTCTCTGTGCATGTGTGCTGTCTCTCTGTAAGTGTGCTGTCTCTCTGTGTGGGTGTGCTGTCTGTCTGTGCGTGCTGTCTCTCTGTAAGCGTTCTGTCTCTCAGTGCGTGAATCCTGTCTCTCTGTGCATGTGTGCTGTCTCTCTGTGCGCGTGCTGTCTCTCTGTGCATGTGTGCTGTCTCTCTGTAAGCGTGCTGTCTCTCTGTGCGTGTGTGCTGTCTCTCTGTGCTTGTGTGCTGTCTCTCTGTGCATGTGTGCTGTCTCTCTGTAAGCGTGCTCTCTCCGTGCGTGTGTGCTGTCTCTCTGTGCATGTGTGCTGTCTCTCTGTAAGCTTGCCGTCTCTCTGTGCGTGTGTGCTGTCTCTCTGTGCATGTGTGCTGTCTCTCCGTGCGTGTGTGCTGTCTCTCTGTGCATGTGTGCTCTCTCTGTAAGCGTGTTTTCTCTCTGTGCATGTGTGCAGCATCTCCGTCGGTGTGTGCTGTCTCTCTGTAAGCGTGCTGTCTCTCTGTAAGCGTGCTGTCTCTCTGTAAGCGTGCTGTCTCTCTGTGCGTGTGTGCTGTCTCTCTGTGCATGTGTGTTGTCTCTCTGTGCATGTGTGCTGTCTCTCCGTGCATGTGTGCTGTCTCCCAGTGCATGAGTGTGCTGTCTCTTTGTGCGTGTGCTGTCTCTCTGTGCGTGTGTGCTGTCTCTCTGTAAGCGTGCTGTCTCTCCGTGCATGTGTGCTGTCTCTCTGTGCATGTGTGCTGTCTCTCTGTGCATGTGTGCTGTCTCTCCGTGCATGTGTGTGTGCTGTCTCTCCGTGCGTGTGTGCTGTCTCTCTGTGCGTGTGTGCTGTCTCTCTGTGCATGTGTGCTGTCTCTCTGTAAGCGTGCTCTCTCCGTGCATGTGTGCTGTCTCTCTGTGCATGTGTGCTGTCTCTCTGTAAGCTTGCCGTCTCTCTGTGCGTGTGTGCTGTCTCTCTGTGCGTGTGTGCGGTCTCTCTGTGCATGTGTGCTGTCTCTCTGTAAGCGTGCTGTCTCCCCGTGCGTGTGTGCTGTCTCTCTGTGCATGTGTGCTGTCTCTCTGTAAGCGTGCTGTCTCTCCGTGCGTGTGTGCTGTCTCTCTGTGCATGTGTGCTGTCTCTCCGTGCGTGTGTGCTGTCTCTCTGTGCATGTGTGCTGTCTCTCCGTGCGTGTGTGCGGTCTCTCTGTGCATGTGTGCTGTCTCTCTGTAAGCGTGCTGTCTCTCCGTGCGTGTGTGCCGTCTCTCTGTCCGTGTGTGCTCTCTGTAGGCGTGCTATCTCTACGTGCATGTGTGCTGTCTCTCTGTGCATGGCTAAAGTAATGAATGAACGGATGAGGGTACAAATGTCTTCTGGGCTGTGTGCATACCTGGTTGCATGTTGGCGTGTGGGCCTGTATGTCGTTGTGCATGTATAGGTTGTCCTGTGTGCATGCCTGCGTTTCTGAGCATGGCTGAATGAATGAATGAATGAATGAATGGAGAGGATCTATGGAGAGGAGCAGGGGGCAGAGAATGTATTACAACAACAGTAGGTTACAACAGGCGCCTTTTGTTCACTGTTGGTCTAGGCGCTCAAGAGTCAATCCATGACGACTAACCAATGGCCTTGTGGCCCCTTTGTCTTTGCAGGGTCATATCCTGCTGTTACGATGACAGCCCCAGCACCCTTAAAGCCCCTGACTCGTGTTGTCGTGAGCGGAGCCACCCATGGCAATGAAATGTCGGGGGTCTTCCTTGCCAAGCACTGGATTAAAGACCCTTCTGAGCTGCAGCGTTCCACCTTCAGTGCCTCCGCCTTCATCGCCAACCCACGTGCCACGGAGAAGTGCGTACGTTACATAGATCAGGACCTGAACCGCAGCTTCAAAATGCAGGTGTTAGAGTGAGTATCACCTCATCCCTCTCTGTCCCCACTGCTATCACTTTCTTCCTCTGGAGCATCCTCCCTAGAGTGGCCTCCCTCAAGTGAATGCAAACACTGGTCCACCAAAGGGCTGCAGAACCAGAAGGACCTACCCACACACAACACCATTGACAAGACCCAGTTCAGGAGGCACCAACTGTCTACACACAAGCTCCACTTTCTTCCACTACATCATCCCAAGAGTGGCCTCCCTCAAGTGAACGCAAACACTGGTCCACCAAAGGCCTGCAGAACCAGAAGGACCTACCCACAGACAACACCATTGACAAGACCCAGTCCAGGACGCACCAACTGTCTACACACAAGCTCCACTTTCTTCCACTACATCATTCCTAGAGTGGCCTCCCTCAAGTGAACGCAAACACTGGTCCACCAATCAATCAATCAGGGGTTATAAAGCACGCTACTCACCCGTGAGGGTATCAAGGTGCATCAAAGGCCTGCAGAACCAGAAGGACCTACCCACACACAACACCATTGACAAGACCCAGTCCTGGAGGCACCAACTGTCTACACACAAGCTCCACTTTCTTCCACTACATCATTCCTAGAGTGGCCTCCCTCAAGTGAACGCAAACACTGGTCCACCAATCAATCAATCAGGGGTTTATAAAGCGCGCTACTCACCCGTGAGGGTCTCAAGGTGCATCAAAGGCATGCAGAACCAGAAGGACCTACCCACACACAACACCATTGACAAGACCCAGTCCTGGAGGCACCAACTGTCTACACACAAGCTCCACTTTCTTCCACTACATCATTCCTAGAGTGGCCTCCGTCAAGTGAACGCAAACACTGGTCACCAATCAATCAATCAGGGGTTTATAAAGCACGCTACTCACCCGTGAGGGTGTCAAGGTGAATCAAAGGCATGCAGAACCACAAGTAACTTCTTAAAATAGCTACTGCATTTGCATTTGTGGGAGGTCACCTCCCACGATCTCAGGAGAAGCTTGAGGCACCGACGGAGAGGGAGGTGTCTCATATACCTGAGTGGTTACCAGGTGAGGTGAGGCTAATACCTCACCTACGGGTGTGAAGATCAGCAACAACATTTAGGGATTAAGGCAAAAAACGCCTGCACCACTATTAAATATCACACTTATAAGGTTATTTAGCTGTACTCTCATGCCACACTTCTTGCACTTAGACCCCCGTTTAAGCTGTACCATTTTACCTTTCCTCCTGAGATTCTTGTCAACACTCAATGTTGTAAAGGGGCCAGGACATTATCATCATAGAAAACAGGCCAAACCAGGAATCAAATCACCTGCCCCTAATTTTCTTAACGAGGCTGGCTTGCTTTTAAATGCTAGGTATTTGGTCCGTAATAATGTTGCTTTCAACGACTTTGTCTCTCAAAATAAGCCTCCCTGGGTCTTTATCACCGAAACTTGGGGTTCTGAAGCTTCAGGCCCAGATATGGTGGAGGCAGTTCCGGAGGGCTATATTCTGTCCAGGATGGATAGGATTGGTCATAGGGGGGTGGGCTGGGAATCCTGTTTAGAGACACTTTCACCTGCAGTATTGAGCCTCTTTCTTCGCCCTCTGACAACTTTGAGGCTCTGCATTTCTCTATTAAATTTCTCCCCTCAGCCTGCTTCTCGGGCAGTCTTTGTTATAGACCCCCCGGCCCTAGAACGACTTTCCCTCAGGACATTCTTAAACTTATCGAGCCATACGTTGATAAGCCACAATTTAGCATCTTGGGCGACTTCAACTTTCATTTAGAGGCCTCAGAGGCTAAGGACACATTAGCACTTGTAGACGGCTTAGTCGCATGCGGGTTGGCCCAACTGGTAAATGGCCCTACACATTTGGCTGGCCATACGCTGGATGGCATCTTTTCGAATGATGAAGAACAACAATCAATTTATGAGGGTCAAAGGGGATTTTAAAGACCAAACTGTGATACGCCCCATGCATATACTGAAAGACAAAAAATATCAGAGGGTCAAGAACAACAAAGAAAAGAACGCCGGATATGCACCCACAAGGGACTCTATTATCATGCCACGTGTATAATATAGAAACACAGGTCACCCCTGCACTAAACCCACAAAGTGGTCAGATAAGGATGCGGAAGATCTGTCTGACCATGTGAGGGTCTTCCTACAATCTAAGCCCTCCATGTGAAAGACAATAGACATTGCCAATGGTGGTCTTTAAGGGAACCCAAATGATGAAGGGCGGTTCCGTGTGGCGACTGATGGGCATCCTTATCTACCACTTTGTGGGTTTAGTGCAGGGGTGACCTGAGTTTCTATATTATACACGTGGCATGATAATAGAGTCCCTTGTGGGAGCATATCCGGCGTTCTTTTCTTTGTTGTTCTTGACCCTCTGATATTTTTTGTCTTTCATCTTTTCGAATTATGCCAGACTTACGACTGGCACACCCATCCCTCTTTCTTGGTCCGATCATTGGGCAGTTCCTTTCCATTGCAAAGTAATTTCCACTCCCTGTAATAAATCTAAGAGCAGTGTGTGGGAAACCAGAAGGAATTACAGAGCAATCACCGATGACACTATGTCACCTTTCATGAATGCTCTTAGCTGTACTTCCTTGGCTGATCCCAACAGGGCTGCCTCTGATCTCTCCAGCGCCTTAGCCAGTACCTTAGACACCCTTGCCCCGGCCAAACGGAACTTTTCAGCCCGAAAAAGTCCCTTTCAACCCTGGTTTTCTGACCGCTTAAGATCTATGCGTCAGAAATGCAGACGACAAGAGAGGTCTTGGAATGCTCGTCCTGACTTACAGGGAGAAGCCTTGCACAAATCCCTACTCAGAGATTACAAGAAGGCGATTGTCGAAGAAAAAAGGTGCCATTTTACCAACCTCACGGCCTCCCTTAAATCTTCAAGAGGCCTGCTTAATATAATCGACTCTCTTTCAGCACCTAAATCAGCCGATCCCACCATCCAAACACAGGAACTCTGTAATAACTTAGCAAGTTTCTTTCATTCTAAGATTCTATAGTTCACTTGAAAGCAGCAATCTTGAGCTCGATGCCAACACAACAGGTCCCCTCCTCTTACCAACTCCCCCTTCTGTTGAAGTTGATGCTCCACCTAAACGGCAGATAACGTGTTTCCCCCTCCTGTCCCTAGATGACCTCAACCTCCTACTCGATGCCACCAAGTCGTGCTCGCCCCTCGACCCTTGCCCTTTAAAAATTCTGAAGACCTGTAGAGGGTCTGTTCTTCCCCCTTTACTAGAGGTTATGAACATGGCGATTAGCGAGGGGATTTTCCCCTCCCCTTGGAAGACAGCCATTGTCAAGCCATTGCTTAAGAAGCCCTCTCTTGACCCGGGAATACTGAAAAACTATCGTCCAATTTCCCTTTTCCCTGCCCCTGCTAAGATCTTGGAGTCTCATATAAATCGTAACCTATCTGTCTTCATCGAGAATTCTAACTTGTTAGATTCCTCACAACATGGGTTTCGGGCAGCCCATAGTACTGAGTCTGCCCTCACGGTGGTGACCAATAAAATCCGGTCTTAGGTTGACAGGGGACACTCTTCTCTGCGGGTGTTATTAGATCTCACGGCAGCTTTTGACACCTTGTCCCCGTCAATCCTGATCTCCAGGCTCAAGGAAATCGGTTTAGAGGGTTCTGCCCTTAGTTTACTCTCCTCCTTCCTTCATCATAGGGAGCAGAGAGTTGAAATGGGCGATTTTCTTTCCGATTCTCAAGAAGTGCAATGTGGGGTTCCCCAGGGCTCGTTGTTGAGCCCCTTATTATTTAACATCTATGTTACCCCACTTGCTAATGTGGTAAGATCCTTTGGTCTTGATGTGTTATCGTACGCCGATGACACTCAGATCCTGGTATCTATCACCCAGCCAGATAGCGATGTTGCCCCCAAGTTCAGAGCATGTATGGAAGCAGTCTCCCGATGGATAGTCCGTAATTTTCTAAAACTAAACGGCGAAAAGACTGAAATCATGGTCTTTGGAGGGAGCCAAGATCTTTAATCAAAAGACTGGTGGCCCCCGTCCTTGGGAGAATGCCCCCGCCCCACTCTTACTGCCAAGAATCTTGGAATCTTAATTGACCCCGCTTTATCATTCGACTCCCAGGTAAATAGGACAGTGTCAACTTGCTGTGGCATAATTAGAATTCTTAGGAAAATCGCCCCCTACCTGTCCCTGGTAGCTCGGAAACAAGCAAGAATTGCCTTAGTTTCATCTAGGCTAGATTATTGCAATGCCCTTTATAGTGGCATCAGCAAAGGCTCCATCCACCGTCTTCAAATGGTGCAGAACGCTGCGGCCAGAATGGTCTTAAACCTTCCTAGACTCTCTTCTGTAACCATAGCCAGAAGGGACCTTCACTGGCTTCCGATTCCATCTAGGATCTCTTTTAAACTTCTCTGTCTGGCCCACAGTGCTATACATGGCTCAGACTTGAAGGGAATCAGGTCTCTTCTGTGTGTTTACACCCCCTCGAGAACCCCCCGATCATCATCTAAGAACATGCTTTCGGTTCCCAGATTCGCTAAGGTGAGATGGGGAGGTAGAGCATTTTCCACCTTGGCTCCAAAACTTTGGAACTCCCTCCCCCTGGAGCTTTCTAGCCAGTCTTCTTTGGCGGTTTTCAGGAAACATCTGAAGACCTGGCTTTTTTCCCAGGCATACAAGGGATCGAGCTCTTAACGGTCTTTTGATCCTGTTATCTGGTAGCTTGGACTTCTCTGTCTGTTTTTTGCGCCTTGATGCCCCTTGGGGCTAAGTATGCACGGTACAAAATGCCATTCATTATAGAAGGTGCTAGTAACCAGGAACGCAATCCCTATACGGTCCTAAAGGGGAACAAGGAAAACCCGGTTCACTTAACAGAATTCACAAAAGATGGTCTGCACCTTTCAACAATCTAGTACATTATTTGAATCTTGCAAGAAAAGATCTTATTGAATACACACTATTTCATCATTATCAGTTTTCTAAAGAAACAGTAAACGGAGGCTTTCTCAATTCAATCCAATTCTTTATTCAATTCTCTTTAAAATGCAGATAGCCAACGCGCTTCGTCCATTACCGGACTTCTTCAGGGCTGATTAAATTTCATAAACGTCACAGTAGTGGTCCCTTCCATGTCGAAAACTGTCAAATAATTTTTAAAAGATTTTGTAGACAAGGTTCTCAAGAAAAAACAATGTATTCCCTTTTAGTATTTTCCGGCGAAATGTGAAGCCGCAATATTTTATCGTCCGAGTCACTGTGTGGTCATCTGGTAAGATCTTTACTTTCAAGATTCAAATAATGTACTAGATTGTTGAAGGGTGCAGACCATCTTTTGAGACAGGTGTGAAGATCACCCTGCCTGTATTGAGGTAATAGTTGGATAATTATAATGCACAATTGTACGTTTTCAAAAATGCAGTAGCTATTTAAAGCATAGGTCCTTCCTGAAGAAAGCCTGGGCAAGTGGCCCATCAGGCTGAAACTAGTCGACCATTTTTTGATCAGTGGCCTATTTGTTACAAGGTGCTTCTGCATGTTTTTTAAAAGGTTTGGGAGAGATATTGTAATAAAACGTTTTTTTCTTCCATATCCTTTTTATACCTTCACTCACTTGCACTGCACCAACACTATCCATCACCTGATCTAATAGATATCCTATGTTTACATCTTGAAAGTAGATGACCAAGTTGGTCATTGTTGGACTTGGCCCTTCTGGCAGGTTGACCCCTGAAACTTGTTCCTTGTGATAGGTGATCTAGTGCTAAGTGTGAGAAGGTGGCCTGATATGCAGTGCTCACTATTCTAGTGAACACTATGTATCAGTCCAGCAACCCTTATTGATGATTGGTTGTAAGTCAACCTTATAGACCAGCTATCCTAGTAGCGTGGATACGAGCAGTCTAAGGCTAAAGACTCGAGAGGGCGTGTTAAGCCAGCTGTTTACCACACATATACCCCTTGAACACCAAGTGAAAGGACACCACACAAGTGTTATGAAATTAAACAGTTATTTATTAAGAATCACAACAGCCCTGTACTCTTTATGAGGACAGGGTACTAAGCACAAACCAAACCTCTTACAAAAATACTTAAGTTAGCACAGTATATACAAATGCCCGAGGGGCACGGAAAACCATATACTTGAAAAGTGGAATGCGAAATTACTAGCAGGTAAGTACAGTACTAATAGGCTTTGGAATCGCTAGGACTTGACTATAGAATCGTTAGATTACTTCTAGGAGACCCAGGGGACTCGGGTGCAGTGTGTGCACTCTCACGCGAGATGCGGGACAAAGTCTATGGTAGCTAGAATTTGCAAAGTTAGTGTTCTCGGGCGAACCCGACCTGGTAGGAGGAAAACGAAAGTGGATTCTGACCCTTGGATAGTGAGGCTATGCTGGGGCACCGAAATGCCGAAGTTACCTAGCCCAGGGGCTGCAGCTGCATAGGACTCAAAGGACGTCGGGAATCCTCGTTGACGGACCAGGAGCCTGGAAGAAAGAAGTTGCTGGCAGGCGACCAGTGAAGAAAGTTCGGTGGATCCAAGCCTGGATCGATGGAAGATGACACCTGAAAGCAGAGGGGACCAAGTTCGAGACTACTAGCCAGTAGTCAGTGGGCACCAGGAGGGCACCGGATGGTAGCCACCTCGACTAGGCGAGTGGGTGACGCTGAGCTCGAAGATCTCACGGACCAGGAGGCGTTGTCGGCGACCAGGAAGGAGGATCGAGCTGTCCCACGAAGATAGAAGCTGTCGGCGTCGCTGGACCCAGGATTGGGCAACAAAGCCTTGGCAAATTCAAGCCCACGCGGTGGACCTAAAATGGCGTCTGGAGTGGACCAGGAGGGTCCGGGGTGCCTCTCTTAAAGAAGGAAGCAAGGGCCAGTCTGGAGCAACCAGACCAGCAGCAGTGATGTCGTCGGGCGTCGTTCAGAAGGCCACAAGCCAGCCGGCTAGTAGCCAAACAACGCGGTGCACAGCAAACAGCAGAAGGGCCCCACGCAGATCGTGGAGATGCAGGGAGGCTGACCTTGGGTGCTGGAGCTGCGCAGGGTCGGGGCTTCTCGGACCCCAAAGCACTCACCAGTGGAGGACACGGTGGGCTTGTTGTAAAGATGTCGTGCAGTCTTGGCGATCGTCGGTCCCTCGAGGTCTCGTCGCACTCACGGTTCTCAGCTTTGCTGTAGAGGTGAGTAGAGGTCAGAGGTGCCTGGGAAGCCGGGTCTCGTCGAGCTGGGTCGTCGGATTCGTGATGAAGGACTTGCAGCAGACCGCAGTGTTCTTTAGGATGGTGCCTGCGGATGCAGGGTGACTACTCCTTAGCCACAAGGGAGAATCTTGATGAAGAAATCTTGAAGTCCTTTCGCAGAAAGTTGTGTCTTGATTCCAAAGATGATCTAATTTTTACAGGGGGCCCGCTCCTATCTTTATACTCAAAAAGGGGGCTGACCCGGTGACTAGGTCCTGCCTATGGGTGGGACCAGGAGGGGGGTGGTTACACCCCTCTCCCCTGCCGGACTTCCCCAGGCCAGGGGCTGGTGTGCCCCTGGAACTGGTTCTGACTGGCCTATGCGTAGTGAGCACCGGGGTGCCACTCAGCAGTCACCTTCCTGAAAAGCCCTGCCTACCCAGGATACACAAAACCATGTCTGGGATGGTGCTAGCACCGCCCCGGACAGGAAACCCTTTGTCCAAGCCTCCCTCGCTGGAAGGACTCCCAGCAGCAGGAGGTCAGACTCGTGTCTGTGGTGGCAGCATCCATTTTGTGGAGCTGAGGCTTTAGTTAACTTTAACCGGGGTTCACAGTTACATACATGTCGTGTCCCTCTAGAAGGGTGGAATGCTAACCCCGTCGCCAGAATTGGCGAGGGGTTAGTATTCCAATTCGTATGACACTCTGCCTTCAGGATTGTCAAGGCCTGCCATAGGAGTGACTGATAGGAATCTGTGTGTCCATTTTAGGGTTAGGTATAGGTATACTACACCTACAGCAAAGGGTGATTACACGCCTTTGCCCCAGCTGTCATGCAGCCAGTTGTGTCAAATTTAGGAGGCCAGCCAGGGGTGGCATAATACATGCTGCAGCCCCTGGCAGCCCTGGGTACACCTATGCCCTGAGTTACAGGGTCTGATAAGGTGGCCCAGTACCAATTGGTAAATGCACCTAGGGTACATGTTGTAATTTAGGGAGAGAACAGCCAGGCTGTGGGTCTGATTAGCAGGCCCACAGCCAGAGAAAGTCGTAAACCAGTGAAACAAAAGCAAAAAATCTGGGTGATCATAGGATTGCAGACTCTACTCTCCTACACTAAGATTATCTGGTGATTGCGCACGTGGCACAGTGTACGTGCCGTGTTCTCTGAATGCGTGGGTGAGAATGGCCTGCCTCCCATAGGAATGCATTGGGAATGTATGTATCCATGGTAGTTCTTGAGGTGTTGGGAGTGCAGGCCCGAGTTTGGTATGGGTGCACTCGTGTGATGAAATGCTACGTGATGATGTATGTTGGAGGAATGTGGCTAGCGTGTAAAGGGCCACTTCTAGAAAGTGGCATAATAAGGTAAAGTATGCTTGTCGTGTGATTGACTGGAGCCGGCTGGTGAGCTTGGCTCCAGGAGTCTGGAGGGGCCTGCCCCAGGGGTGAGTGTGAGATTAGCCTGCAGATGTGAGGGGAGGGTCTGAGCTTTCCCTGAACAATGCTGGCTCCGGCCCCTGCGGTGTGACTGATGACCCTGCCCTGCCAGTGAATACAGTGAGGGGCTGAGCACATCCTGAGTGCTTCCAGACCAGCGGCGCCTGGTTCTCCCCCCACCTTGCCCCCCTACATCAAAGGGTTGTGCTGTATAAAAAGGGGCTGTGTCCTCTTACAAATCGTTCTTGTCCTGTACTTGAATCTACCAGGGGGTGTTGCTGCTTGGGCTCAGGGATGGCTTGCCTCCCTGAGTCCTGCCCAGCCCCTGGACTCCTGCTGGCCTGGCCTCTGCCAGACCCTTGCCCCTTGTCCTAGCGCCTGGAGGTGCCTTATCCTGGACCCTAACCAGACTTGGCTGCTGTGCGAGACTTTAGCGCCTGGAGACGCCGTATTGCTGGCCTAGCGCTTGAAAGCGCCACTTCCGTCACCCCCACGCTGAGAGCGCTCCACTCCTCTGTGCCCCCCTGTGCTGGAGCGCCGTTCTGGACTTATCATGCGCCCCAAGCGCGCTGGGATTCTGGCTAGCGCCTGGGGGCGCTTAATCGATCTCCACCGGTGCCCACCCGGTATGTCCTGAGATCGCCGCCGCAGCCCGAGCCCTCCAGAGAGGCGCTGCGGCCGCCTCCCATCCGAGGCCGCGCTGCCATTGGCGGCCCCGAAGAAGCCGGCGGCCCTGTCATTGGCCGCCGGCCACATTCTTGAAAGTACCTCACTCTTCGGGCCGCGCCCCTATTTACTGCCGGCCGGAGGAGATTGACAGCCTGCCCCCGGATGGCGGGGGCAAAGAAGGAAGAAGCGGAAGGAGCCGCCTCGGGGGCTCCTGCCTCCGCCTGAGGAGAAGCTGTCATCCTGCCCCCACCCGGGGCCCCCATGAACGAGAGGGGGTGCCCCGAGGAGCAAGCAAGAGTCGGGAGAGCACCAGAAGCCCGGTGAGTGCTATGGGAGAGGAGGGGCGTCGGGCACATTGCCGATGCCCGCCCCTCCCCTCCAACCAATGATCCCTGCTGCAAGGAGGCCCGGGAAGCCCCTTAAACTACTGAGTCCCCCGAGAGGGACTCTAACTGCCACACCCCTCTCTGCTCGGAGCCTGGAAGGCTCCCCTGAAGTCTGGCGCCCTGCGACGCTCCAGAGGGCCCCCCTTTTTGCTCTTGAGTCCGGGAAGGACTCCAACGTGCACACATCTGTCCGCCTGAGCCTGAGAGGCTCCAACGATGCCCGAGCCCCATGAGGTTCCACAGTTGTCCTGAGCCAGAGAGGCTCCCTTACCCCCTCTGAGCCCGGCGAGGCTCCAACGTTACCTTGAGCCCGAGAGGCTCCCTTGCCCTTTGAGCCCGGAGAGGCTCCCTTGTTTCTGAGCCCGAGAGGCTCCCCCGTGTTGTCCCATTGTTCTCGAGCCCCCGAGAGGCTCCATCCTTTGACCCTCTGTTTCTTCTAGAGTCCTGAGAGGCTCCACCATGGCCCGTTGTTTCCCTGAGCCTGCGAGGTTCATACGTTGCTCATTCACCACAGCTGCCCAGCACTTCGTGGGCTGCTGCCTCGTTTAGGTCGAGTCTTGGCTCCCTGCAGCCTGTCCTAACTTTATGACTCAGGGCGTCCTAGCCCCTCAGAGGCCCCTTGGCCTAGAGAATGTTATATGTTCTTGCTTCTATCATTACTGTGAGTGATCCTATGTTGCCCCTGGAAAGTAATGTGTTATGTCATGTGCTTTGCCCTTTCTCCCTCTTAAGGTTCTAGCTAACAATGTGTGAGCTTTGCTGAATTGTCCTGTACCTCAAATATGATGCTAATGGTTGTAGTGAGTCCTAATGCCAATTCTAGGATGTCCTTGATTGTTTTGTGTCTTAATGCCAGTTCCATCATGTGCATATTCCTAGCAGTGGCCCCATGGCCCTGCACTGTACATAGCCCCTTGTAAGCCCTGCCCGTGCCTCTGGCACCTTGTAAAGTGTGTGTTCCTATGTGTCCTTTTTAATACAAAGACTATTCTCATATATACCTTGTGTGGAGTTCCTTTTGTGGGAGGCCCTGGATGTTGTTGCTGGTGGGTGCGTGCGCAAATGCTTTACACATGACCTCCGAGATAGGCCTGACTGCTCGCGCCGCGTTACCTAGAGGGTGAGCAGGGGTTGTCTTGGCGTGTGACCCCCTTGCCCTGACATAGGAGTGGTGGTATCTGACTGGCTGTGGCGCAAGCTCTGGCCGGCCGGGGGTCCCATTTCCTACAGTCATTATTTCATTCTATCTTGTCCTGTCGAGATTTCTGTGACTTGTACAAAATCCGAACCACATGATTTCCCTCTGTGATCAAGAGGTGCTGTGGTAGGACGGAAGGATATCCAAATGATGACACTGGCCACTCTTGGCAGTTGATGGAAATCTGACTACTTCGTAATGGTCGCTTTCTCATACGTTATTCTCACCTAATGAGCATGATTCTTTTGGGGTGTTACACATCAGTAGTGCGCCTTTTTTTTCTTTCAATCAATCAATCAATCAAAGACATTTATAGAGCGCACTACCTACCCGTAGGGTCTCAAGGCGCTTGGGGGTGGGGGGGGGGGGGGGGGGGGGGGGTGGGGGAGGTGCCGCTACTGCTCGAACAGCCAGGTCTTGAGCTTCTTCCTGAAGGAGAGGTGGTCTTGGGTCAGGCGCAGGTCGGCCGGGAGGGAGTTCCAGGTCTTGGTGGCCAGGTAGGAGAAGGATCTTCCTCCTGTAGTGGCTCTGCGGATGCGTGGGACGGCGGCGAGGGCGTGGCTGGCAGATCGGAGGTGGCGTTTGGGAGCGTAGAAGTTGATGCGGTTGTTGAGGTAGCTCGGGCCTTGATCGTGGAGAGCTTTGTGTGCGTGGGTAAGGAGGCGGAAGGTGATTCTCTTGTTGACCGGGAGCCAGTGCAGGTCTCTTAGGTGTCCGGAGATGTGGCTGTGTCGTGGGATGTCGAGGATGAGTCTGGCTGAGGCGTTCTGGATGCGCTGGAGTCTCTTCTGGATCTTGGCGGTGGTTCCGGCGTAGAGTGCGTTGCCGTAGTCCAGTCGGCTGGTGACGAGGGCCTGGGTGACGGTCTTCCTGGTCTCCGCGGGGATCCACCAGAAGATCTTCCGAAGCATGCGCAGGATGTTGAAGCACGACGAGGAGACGGCGTTGACTTGTCTGGTCATGGAGAGGGAGGAGTCCAGGATGAAGCCCAGGTTGCGTGCGTGGTCTGTCGGTTTGGGTGCGGTGCCCAGGGCGGGAGGCCACCAGGAGTCGTCCCAGGCGGAGGGCGAGGGGCCCAGGATGAGGACCTCCGTCTTATCTGAGTTCAGTTTCAGGCGGCTCGTCGTCATCCACTCGGCTACCTCTTTCATCCCTTCGTGCAGGTTGGCTCTGGCGGCGGCGGGGTCGTTGGTCAGGGAGAGGATCAGCTGGGTGTCGTCGGCGTAGGAGATTATGTTGAGGTTGTGTTTGCGTGCGATGGCCGCGAGGGGGCTCATGTAGACGTTGAAGAGAGTAGGGCTCAGCGAGGATCCTTGAGGGACGCCGCAGATGACTTCGGTGGCCTCTGACTTGTACGGTGGTAGGCGGACTCTTTGTGTTCTTCCGTCGAGGAAGGAGACGATCCATTCCAGTGCCTTCTCCTGGATTCCGACGTTGCTGAGGCGCTGCACTAGGGTGCGGTGGCAGACCGTGTCGAAAGCCGCGGAGAGGTCTAGGAGGATGAGGGCCGCTGTTTCTCCGTTGTCCATCAGGGCTCGGATGTCGTCAGTGGCGGCGATGAGGGCGGTCTCGGTGCTGTGGTTGGCACGGAATCCGGACTGCGATGGGTCGAGGGATCCATTCGTCTCGAGGAAGGCGGCCAGCTGTTTGTTGACGGTCTTTTCGATGACTTTGGCTGGAAACGGGAGTAGAGAGATGGGGCGGTAATTCTTGAGTTCGGTGGGGTCTGCTGTAGGTTTCTTGAGTAGAGCGCTGAGTTCGGCGTGCTTCCAGCTCTCGGGGAAGGTGGCGGTGTCGAATGAGGTGTTGATGATGTCCCGCAGGTGGGGTGCGATGACAGCGTCGGCTTTGTTGAAGACGTGGTGAGGGCAGGGGTCGGTCGGAGATCCGGAGTGGACGGAGTTCATCATGTGGACGGAGTCTTCGGTGTTGACCGGGGTCCAGGCGCGGAGGGTGGAGGTGGGTGGCGTTGCTGCGATCGTGGCGTGCGTCGGTTGAGTGCTGAAGCTGTTGTGTATGTCCGCGATCTTGTTGTGGAAGTAGGAGGCGAGGGAGTTGCAGAGGTCTTGCGATGGGGTGATGTCGTTGTTTCCGGCGCCGGGGTTGGAGAGCTCTTTCATGATGTTGAAGAGTTCCTTGCAGTTGTGTGCGTTGTTGTCCAGTCGGTTCTTGAATGCAGTTTTCTTGGCAGTGCGGATCAATTGGTGGTGTTTCCGGGTGGCGAGCTTGAGGGTGGTCCTGTTGTCCGGCGTGGGTTCCTTTCTCCAGGCTTTCTCGAGGGCTCGGCAGTTCTTCTTGGAGCTCTTGAGTTCGTCGGTGAACCATGGGGCTTTCTTGCTGCCGGGTCTGCTGGGCGGGATCCTCAGAGGGGCGAGTTCGTCTGCGCATTTCGCGAGGTTGTCGGCGGCCTGGCTGGGGTTCGCTGAGCTGGTCGGAGGGTGCTGGCTCAGGGAAGCGGCGAGCTGGTCGGCTGTGATCTTGTTCCAGCTTCTTCGGGCAGCTTGTTGCTGGTGGTGGTGGATCGTCGTTCTTCTGAAGGTGAAGTGGATGCATCTGTGGTCCGTCCAGTGGAGTTCTGTGGCGTGGCTGAAGGCGATGTCTTTGCTGGATGAGAAGATGGCGTCGAGTGTGTGTCCGGCGAGGTGGGTGGGGGTGGACACCATCTGCTTGAGTCCAAGGTTGGCGAGGTTGTCGAGCAGGGTGCTGGTGTTGCAGTCGTTGTTGTTCTCCAGGTGGAAGTTGAAGTCCCCCAGGAGGATGTAGTCAGCGGAGGGGAGGGCGTGCGGGCTGACGAAGTCGGCGATGTCCTCGCTGAATTGGGTGCGTGGTCCCGGAGGTCGGTAGATCAGGGTGCCTCTGAAGGTGGTCTTCGGGTCGGTGTGAATCTGGAAATGCAGGTGTTCGGCGGAGGGTGGGGTGTTGTCGGTGCTGGTCGTGATGCGGATGGTGTTCTTGTGGATGATGGCGATGCCTCCTCCCACCTGGTTGGCGTTGCGGTCCCTCCGGGTGATCTTGTAGCCTTCTGGGATGGCGATGGCGATGTCGGGCGCTGAGGAGGCGTTCATCCAGGTCTCCGTGATGAAGGCAACGTCAGGGGCTGTGGCGTCTAGGAGGTTCCAGAGTTCGATGGCGTGTCTGTGGACGGAGCGGGTGTTGAGCAGGATGCACTTGAGGTGGTTGCTGCTGGTGTTCGGCTTGGCAGGTGCTGGTGTCGGGCAGGTCCGGATGCAGGTGAACTTGCAGGTGTTGCAGCTGAAGGGTCCGTGGACGCGTCGTGGGGTGGCTCTGCAGCATCCCGGGACTCGGCCGGTGTTGAGTGCGATGAGGGTGGCGGCGGTGTACGTCAGGCGGGTCGGTCGGGGTCCTCGAGGGCCAGGGGTCCTGGCACTGGGCGCGGACGGGCGTAGACGGGCTTACCTTTGGCGCGCCTTCGGCGCACAATCGGCGCGCCCGCTGCGCGTTCGCACGGTCGCCATATAAGGCGAAGTGCGCGGGTGGGCGGAGCAGCTGAGAGGCGGGGAGGGTACAGAAGGGAAAAAGGGGCGGGGTTAGCGGCGGTGGCGGGAAGCGGGGAGGGAGTGCGGAGGGCGGCGAGAAAGCGGGCAAACAGGAAGGAAAACCACAATTACGGGCACAGAATCAATAAAAAATACAGGCACAAAGGAAGGAAACCAGATTTTGTTTGTAATTTATATACACTGGTGGAACACAAAGTTCTTTTCAGCATGTAGTGAGTGATCCAGGGACGGTTAATCGCGGGGCCTTTGTCCAGGAGTGCCGTATGAGCCATGCAGAAGGTTTTAAATGAGATTCTGTGGGGAGAGGTGTGGCGCCGCAGCCAGGGCGCCTGACGCTGGTGATCACGGTTCGAACCCCGGCTCCGGCGGAAGGGGTCTGCCCAGCACCATGCGACTCTGGGCAATAGCTCGTTTAATCTTCCCATTGGCCCCCAGCGCCGAGATACCCCTTCTGGGGTGATTCGTGCGCCATACAAGTACTGGATTTACATTTACATTTACCAGTAGTCAAAGGATGGAGATCAATGCTTGAAGAGCAGAGATGTGCAGGGGGATGTTATGCAGAACCCAAGCCGCGGAGTTCTGCACAACCTGCGGTTTCCAGACAGGTGCTCCCAGGTACAAAGAATTTCCGTAGTCCAGGCGGGATAGAATGAGGACCTGGGTCCCTGTTCTTTTGGAAGATGGGGGAAGGAGATATAGGAGTTTTCTAAGCATCCTAAGGGTGCCGTGACAGGTTTCCGCTAACTTTGTTGCTTGGTTCTCCATAGTTAAGGATTTGTCCAGACATACCCCATTCTATCTCCTGATCTTCCCTTTACCCCTTGCAGTGCTCCGGACTCCGAAGACGAGCCCTATGAGGTCAAACGAGTGAAGGAAATTAACAAAACCTACGGTCCGAAGGGCTCTCCGGACGCTCATGACTTCATGTTCGACATGCACAACACCACCTCCAACATGGGGGCCTGCATCATCGTGGATATCCCCCAGAACGCCTTCGCCATGCACCTGGCAAACTACATACAGGTAAGGTTGGGCACCGGGTCACCCTGTCATGGAAGGGTTTCCGGGGGCATTAATCCAACATGGTGGCTCTTCTTCTCCATTGTGCACACAATCTTTGGAGGAAATTGTGGAGGACAAAACAACTCATCTCCTCACGGTTTCCTAGAGTTGGTATCTCCAAGGTGGGGTTGGTCCAGCAAACGTGACGGCAACCTAGAACCTCATTCCAGAGTGCGTCCGGATAATGTCCACTAATAATCCTTTATATTTATTAGAAAAGATCTTTGTTCTGCATGTATTGCGGAAAAGGTAGCTTTGCGCCAGAGTGTGCATGCTGTCATCTTTTCGGGCAAACTATCTAAGCTGGTTTCCTTTGTAAGGGACTTCTGTTTCCAAGAAAGATATAAACTCTGAGGGGCAGATTTACAATAACTGGTGCATCCCTGCATATCAGCAGGGATGCACCAGTTATTGTGCGCCATGCCTCCGCCACCATGGATGCGCTGCATTTACAATGCGGTGCACCATGGGGCAAAAATGGCACAGATGCGCGATGCATCTGTGCCAGAAAGGCGGCACATTGCTGGAGTTGCACGACGCAGCTCCAGCAATGCTCTGGAGGGGCCATATTCTCACAATGCTGCGTCAATCTTTACGCCTGCTTTAAGCAGGCGCAGGGTTTTGACGCAGCATGGGCCCAAACGTGACTTCGTGAAATCTTGTAGATATCACTCAGCCACTTTTAGGAGGCGTTCAGGTGCTGGAAGGCCCTGCCACCCCCCCGCCCAACCCCCTCTGCCCATAAACACCACCTTCTAGCGCAGGGCTTTACAACGTGATGCATCAGGGAGATGCGTCACGTTGTAAATACCCCGCAGCATGGCGCATCTTTTGCGCCGCCGCGTCACGAAAGTGATGCAACGGCAGGGTAAAAGGGGCGCAAGGGGCTCGTAAATCTGCCCCAGAGTGTAGAGCAGTTGTCTTCAAACTTTTTAATGCCACCTGACACCCCCCCCACCACCCCCAAGTGGGAAAAATAAATAATAAATCGGGGTCCTCTTCAGAATTTATGTATTTATTTATTTATTTTGAGAGTTTTATATAGCGCGAACAAGATCTTTGCAGATATCAGAGCGCTTTAAAACAAGGGGGGGGGGAGTAAAAACAAGAGAGCAATTAACAAGCTTTTGAGCGACAGATAGTTGAGGTAGTAAAAAAAATAAAGTAGATAAAAGAGGGAGCATACACAATCAGTTAAACAATAATACAAATAGTCAATCTGATAAGCAAGTATTACACATAGTCAGTAATCTCAAAAAGTTCCAAAGTTAGGTACATGTTCAGGTGAATTTAGCCATGAGGATAGCTTTCCCTTCTTTCTTAAAGAATGTGGTGGAGGTGATAAGTCTGGTTTCTGGAGGGAGTGAATTCCAGATCCTGGGTGCCATTCCCGAGAAGGAGCGCTTATATGTTTTTTCCTTCCGGAAACTACGAGGTTTCAGAAGGAGATTCTTTGAACTTCTAGTGGATCTTGAGCCACCAGAGATTGTCAGCTTCTGAGTAAGGTAACCGGGTGATCTGTGGTGTATAGCCCTTTGAGTCATGCATGCAATTTTCAGATGTATTCTGGCCTCAAAAGGCAGCCAGTTCAAGGATTTTAGGTCAGGGGAAATATGGGAGTGTTTTTTTGATCCAGTGATAAGTCTCGCTGCAGCGTTCAAAGAGGCTCTCAGGGGTGCAGTTGTAGATAGGGGGAGTCTGCAGAGGGCGACGCTACCGTAGTGTAAGCGCGGCATGACTAGGGCTTGTACTGTCACAGTGTCTATTAAATTGACAATGTTTAAATATGTCCAGACTTATCTAAACATTGCAGGTAAGTTCTGTTACTGTTTTAAAAATGCAATCAAACACACGATTGCTACGCGTACTACTCTGGCCTTACTATGATGTGAAAGTATCCACAGTGTGATTATTAAAAATGGGGGGAGGGAGGGGGTGGTATGGTTTGAAGACTATTTAGAGTCCCTTCCCTTTTGACACATACTCCCCCACAGGATATGAATGACAAACGATGTTGTGATGGCTTACTGTCGCTCATGTTTTCTCCTTTAAAATAAACACTTCTATCAGCAGGGCCTTAAGTGGGCCGGGTCCTGCTGGTGCTCAGCACTGGCAGTTGTAAAAAATACGGAGGCTAAAAGTGGAGATCTTACCGGTCCTCGCCCTCAGGATAAAAACGTTTAAAAAATGTTTTCATATCAAAGGCAGTGAAGGGTGGTACTGCTGCAGAGGTAACTTATAAGAGACTTGTTATAGTTCTTCCACAGTCTCATCATTTCAGAACTGAAGCATTTTGAATATTCTATATAATGAAGCCATAGCTGTTGCTTATTTATCTTATGCGACTAACAACCATTGGCAAAGCCAACAGGCCTGACTTGTTGTAGGCGTAATGTTACTTGCATTATATATCTGGATGCAATGAATGAAGCAGCAAATTACCAGTCGGCACACTATGCCAAGCACAAACTTTTAGCTTGCACGTTTAAAGCCACGCCCTAATTATATCCCTCACACCTCTTTCAAACCACTTAAAAGCCTGTCTGTCAGCATAATGCTTCTTTTGGCCAGAGCCTGTTGCCCCCCCAGGATCACTTAAGCACCCCCCTGGTTGAAGCCCTCGGGCCCTGGCGTAGGGGCTTGCACCTCCCTGGCGGTGTTGTCACCTCAAGTGACCCTCCAGGGGCATTGCCGGATGTCGCTGTGAAGAACATCTGTTCCTCAGGATGCTGAGCACGTGATCAGCTCTGTCCAGTGACGAACCCTCTGCGCTGCAGGTACTCGCCATGCCACGAGTCTAAAGACGTGCCAGGACCGGAGCCTTCAGAAGGCGAGGTTCACTGAAGGCTGTCACAGAGGAAACGCATCCTTGGTGAGATCCTGGAAGCCATGTCAGATGTGTCTAGTGTGCGGTGTGGCTGAGTGACACACAGCCGAGGGCTGATAGTTGTGCAGTGTGTGCGACCTGCGACCAGCTGTGGTTGTTGCACATCAGGGCTCGGTGTAGTAAGTACAGGATTCTACCCTCTTTGTTTAGTGCATGAGAATGGCGCACGGCTGCAGGATGTGCACGAGCATACAATACCCATGCATAGACATGGCGCAGCGCCACAGGCGCAGAGTGCGCTTGGCTTTGATTGACAGCGCGCACTCTGGCTTTATGCAGCACGCACACCCATGTAGCTGGGGGCTGCCGGCTGTGGTTGGTGGAGGTGAGGGCTGCAGGCTGTGATTGGTGGAGGTGAAAGGTGCAAACAGTGCGGAGTGTAGAGTGAGGCCTGAAGCACAGGCCACAGCTTAGACCTATGGCTTATGTTTGTTGTATTTTAGTGGTCCCCCTGGCGGTGCATTCATGCACCACTGCTAATGTTACAGATTGCGTGTGTGTGTGGGGGGAGGGTGGCGGGGTTGTTGGAAAGTGGGTTATTGGTAGGGGCAAATGTAGGTCTGCCACTGGCAATAAGGCTACTAACACAAGATGGGACTCAGCATAGGTCTTAGAAAATTATTCCTTTGCTCAACCCTTGGTAACGTGGCTGCGAGCAGACAGGCTTAACTTCAAAGACATGTATTCAAAAACACCATTTCAGTAAATAATTAAGACACAACACAAAATAAAAATCCAACACCAGTTTATAAAAAATAGGTAATATTTTTATCTTTTAAATGACACCAAAATTAAAATAATTCACTGTAGGGAACCAGAGATATGAATTTTTAAAGATTAGTCACTTTCTAGTGCTTAGAAACCAACAGTGCCCCTTAAGTCATTTTGTCTTCTCTGTCAGGGACACACCTTTATAAATTGTTCTGAAGAATTCTCACCACTGTAGTGGGCCGCCTTCTTCAGCAAGCGGGGTCCAGTTAGAACTCCTTCCTGAAGTTCTGCTTGCGGGTCCCAAAGTATCCAACACGCAATCCAAGGTTCTGGAATCTTCAAGAGGGTCCCCGAAAGTGTGAAACTTCAATTCCACAATCCTCTTGAACAAAACCCTTACAAATCCACTGGCACTCCAGGCTTTGAATTCTTTGTGGGGCTGTCCAGGTGAGCTCTGTTAACCTGTAACTTGCAGGGAGTTCAACTCTTGAGTCCTTTGGCAGCAAGATAATCCACAGGGCTGCAGTTTCACTTGGTGCAGTCTTCAGAGGTCAGGCCTTGGAAATCTTTGCACAGCAAAACTTCTCAGCAGGGCACTTCTTGCTTCAGTAAGTTTCAAGCAGCAGATCTCTCAGATACTTATTCAAAATTCTCTGGGTCAAGCATCAGGTCACTGCTGACCAATGAGAGCAGGGCAACTCCTCTTTGTTATGACCACATCCTGTAGCAGGCGAACTTCAACGCTACATCATCGGTGGCCGGCATTTGTGCGGAATCGCCAATTTAGAAGGGTAGTCAGGTTGGATGAAATTGATCCACTGCCAATATTTCATGATGTTCCTATGACGCTGTGTGCTGCCACACGTCACTGCCACAATTTTTAAGAATTCTTGTGAACGACCATAATGAATTATTGGTCATTATGATTTTATACAGATATAGAACGCTCAAGTAAACTAGGAGTCCTGAAGATGACCGTATAATAATATAGCGGTCGAAACGCCGTTGACGCCTTTCTGTGGCCAGGATTGAATCAAGGACGCAATATCTATGTTTTTGTTCTATGTAATGGTTTTGTGTGCCTCTTGTCTGGTTTATGATTTGTGTTTTGTAGTATACCAGCACTTTTGTCTTTAGCGTAATTGTTTTTAGGTCAAATCTCTTTGTATTATGTTCAATAAATAACGTTTTTGTAATATTTGAAATATTGTTCTAAGGGCTTCTTCTATTATTCTGTCTCATTCATTAACTGATTTTTTCTCACTGTTTGTCAATTGATAGTTTATGTGGTGGATCATATATTTTTGTGTGTGACTCTCTCTCTGAACCTATTGTTTGATGTATCACATCCTGTGGTGTGGCATTAGTTTGTCCCAGAGTGCATCATTCTTCCAAATCCATAATGGCTGATTTCCCAGCAAGGAGGTAAGCGCTGGCTAAACACACCCCCTGGGATTGCTTATTTCCATGGACTCTCCCCCTACCATCTGCACATACCTTCCTTAAGCCTAGCCCTGACTCTGGGTCAAGACTGTCCAAGTGGACTGAAACCCAGGCCTCCCCTCTACCTTTGAAGCGGATGGTTTACGACTCCACCTCCTGGCCTGGCATTCCTATAGACCAGCACATTGCCCTCCCAGCAGAGTGGTTAACCAGAGGGGTTACTTATCAACTCTTCAAAGCAGCCTGGCTAATCCACTTAACTCTGACCAATCAGGGCAGACCACTTGAAGGCTAAATTTGGACTTACAAACAAGAAAGTCTTATAACTTCTTGTATGTATACTTTAGGAGAAATTCAACAATATAATATTGTTGGATTTACTACTACCATTCTGGGAAGTCTTTGAATGGTCCGGCTAGTCCTCTCCTATCAATATTTATTAATCAATAACTTCCTGCCATTTTAACCTACGGGCCATGGGGTTTGCAATGGAGGGAAATGACTGGGGCCTCTTTTGTAGCGCCAGTGCTTATACAATCATATTTTATACGTATTTCCCTAATTTCTCTAGGACCCCCACCCCCTGTGCACCTAGGGGAGACTTCAGGGGTTCTGAATCTGCAGAAATCATGCAGATTATCCTTACCCAATTCTTCTAGCATCAAAGTCGAATTTGAACAGCTCTTTAACACAATGTGGGGAGTGAAATGTAAAATTTCACTTTACCCAGGCATATAAAAACTCATTTTTCAAGGGCGCTCCCTGTAGATAACTAACCCCCCCCACCCCCCCGACCCCTGGGATACCTAGGGGTGACCCTGGGGGTCCCTAATATGCAAAAGCATGGTAGGTTTTTCATTATCAAGGGCCCCTACTCCCAAAGTCGAGTTTGGGCACAATTTAAGGTGTAAAAGCTGCCCTGGCTACCAGAGATGCTTTTAAACTGACCTCAGGCTTTAGCACTGCACAAATGCTGGTGCAGAAAATCTGCTGGCCTCTAAACTGCCATGCCCCAGGATACTGGAGACTTCTAGGAAGTTTCAATCCCCTGCCCTATTACATACTAGGGGCTTATGGGGTAGGTCATGCCAATTACAGGGGGTACCCCACCATGCCAAAGTGTACCCTAGTGTATGTTGGGTGTCTTAACTGTATTCTAGTGTGTTCCTTTTAGCTTGGCACTGGCACGGGCCTGGTTAAACAGAGCCCAGGGTCAGTCAGAGTCAGTTACCACCAGTTCCAGTCAGCAAAAAGTTGGGGGGTGCCCAGGCCACAGGATGACTTTGCAACAGGGGGCACACAGGAACTGCAGGGGAGCAGGACCACAGGGGGTGCAGGTAGGTGAGAAGGGGTAGCAGGGCTCGGCAGCACATGGCTGCAGGAGCCAGGCCACAAAGAGCAGATTCATTCAAGGCTGAGAACACAACAGAAGAGATGCAGAGGGTAACACAGGGGGGCTATACAGAGCCTTTGAGAGGGTTAGAAGGCAAACAGAGGGGAGGCAGGGCCAAACAGAGCGACTGCATTGGGAGGGGGCAAAGATGGGGTGGGGGGATAGAAAGGGGCGGCAAGGGAGATGAAAAGGCACCCAGACTGGATGCAAGGGACACAGACTAGAAGGCAGCACACGGGGTCAGCCCTGGGATTAGATGAACATAGAGGGGAAGCGGGGAACCTACCCCTCTAGCCAAGGTGGCCGCAGGGGGAGCAGAGGGCACACAAAGGCGCTGCAGAGAGTGCTGGAGGACACAGAGATGCTCTTCAGGGCAGGTTTGGGGCCATCAGAAGGGCAGTTGTGAGAGGAGCAGAGAGTGGGGCTGCAGAGGCATGGTGGCAAAAGAGCCCCCCCCCCAAGGGTGGCACACACTAGCTGTAGGGTAGTCGGTGGGGCACAGAGGGCTTGCAGGGGCCTGGGTGGAACAAAAAAGCTTCAGAGGAGGCCGTGGGCTGGCAGAAGGGGCGCAGAAGCAAAAGTGCCAGATAGGGCTGGGCAGCACAAAGGATGCAGTGGGACAGGAGCAGGCCAAGGGTAAACACGGGGCAGCATGAGCAATGGTGTGTGGAACCAAGCCAAGGTGCTCTGTGCCAACACAACCACCATCATATGCGAATACAGCCACCATCAGACTTCAGCAAATGCAATATCACACATCAACGTCATAAACCCACACATCCAGGGCTTTAAGTGGGATGAAAAAATGGAGGGGGTATCTCTTAGGGGCTTGGCCGATATAATTAAGGGCGTGGCTTAAAACACGAAAAGTAGAAATCTGTGCTTGGCACAGTGTGCCGCCCAAGTGGTATGCTGCTGCTTCTGTCCGTACACGCAGATATATAATGCAAGTAACATTACACCTACAATAAACCAGGGTATTGGCTTTGTCAGTGGTTGTTAGTTGCATAAGCTAAATAACCAAAAACTATGGGGCTATGGCTTCCTTATACATAATATTGAAAATGCTTCAGTTATGAAATTATGAGACTGTGAAAGAACTATAACGAGTCTTTTTGACCTTACATCAAAGTAACTGAATGGTGGTACTGCTGCAGAGTTAAAAAACACAATTACACCCTGAGGATGCGGGCAAAAATGAAGAACCCGATAGGGACCCATCTTGGTACCTGCCTTTTAGAAGTGCCAGTGCTCAACACCGGCATGACCCGGCTCACTTAAAGCCCTGCCCACTCCCAACATCATACGCTAGCTAACACATCAACTATTATACATCCATCCACTGTTAAACCCATCATCAGGTGCCAAAACACCCACAATCAGACTTCTACAAAGGCAATATCACACATCAGCACACAGCATAGTCAACATCATAAATCCACACACCCAACATCATACACAAACACATTGACTATTATACAGCCACACACTGTTAAACACATCATCAGGTGCCAAAACACCCACCTTCATACTTATGTTCACCCACCCTTCCTCCATCATACAGCCCTGCCCTAACATCATACATTAAAGCAGACCAAGCATTACATGCCTGCAAATCCGCCAATACACACCCATTAGACATTCCGACAGCCACATTTATGCATCCACCAACATACCTACATCAAATGGTCATGTCTGCCACAACTACTATGCCCACATCACTATATGTACAAAAAACAAACTTCTACACACCCTATCAAACAACCACACAGCCAAATTCATTCGCCGACATCCTTACCATTGTACATCCAAACTGGACAAAAACCTTACTGAAGATCTGCAAAATATTTTCTCCAACTTTTTTTGAATTTGCTCCACCACAATGGGATCAGTGATTTCTGCTAAAAATGCCAGGAATTGAAAGTAATTTTGAAATCCATCACAGTATTTTTCACCTACTGGAGACATTTTCAAGCCTTTCTTTACCTCCCTTTTAGTGTCACTTTGCACCCTCCACCTTGAGCTTTTTCTCAGGTACAATATCCGTGCTACCTCGCTGTGCTAACTCTCCCGAGGACAAAGATGCTCATGATACTCACATAGAGTTTAGGAATCCTTTCTCAAGTTTTAGTGCTACATGTGATCTAGAAATATCACTTGAAACAAAATATGGAATCACTTCATGTCCACCCATGTCTTGTTATGAGAGGGATTAAAAATGTGTCGGAATGGGGTTATGATGTCCCTGGGAAGTCATGTGGCCCGCGATCTCCTGGAAAGCCAGGATCTTGGCCACACCGACGGTATGCGTGATGTGGTATGAGACTGTGAGTACATGGACTGTGGTGTCTTCCCTGTATATCTTGAGCTTCCTGCTCTCTTAGTGATCCCTTGAATTATCTTTTTTATTAGACCAACTATAAGCAAAACTGTCCTATCTACGTGTACAAGCTGGCAGGCGAGGAAGCGTACACCATTGACTCCATATGCAAGAACGGCGTGGGTGAGTCTGGCTCGATGCAGCCCTTGAAGCAGAGTGTATGACTCCATGGGTGGTGTACTGGTGCATGACGCTGTGAGGTCATGCGAGTTAAGAGAGATGTGAGGGGATGTTTCAGAGAGTAAGGAGGTCCACCTCACAGAGAGTACAAGGTATCCCTGACTGAATGGGGTCTGGTGGTATAACAAGTCTTCTCAAACTGGCTATGAGACAGTATATGTGGGGATGTCATATGAGCAATACTGTAAGGACAGATGGTATAGATTACATAGGTCTGTGAGAGATGTGGGGTGATGTATAGAAGGTCACTTCACACAGAAAAGGTTTTTTACGGATGCTGCAAGAGACGTTAACTCATACTGGTTGTGTGTGATGTCCCTTGTACTGTAAGAGATGTTATTACAAATCAATATGTTGTGAGATGTCTCTCTTACTGTGGGAGATGTTTACCTACACTCAGTACAAGTTGATAGTCTCTCTGAGGAATGCCTGATGGTGCACGAGAAGCTACACCAAGTGGGTTTTAAGGTATTTTGTGGTGTGAGTGAGATCTCTGAGGATGTCCTTGCATTCACCTCAAACTTTCCAATCTTTTCTCCTTAGCGATGGAGGTTGGGCCGCAGCCACAGGGTGTTGTCAGAGCAGACTGTCTCGAACAAATGAGAGCGCTCATCAAACATGGGCTGGATTTCATCGAAAAATTCAATCAAGGTTTGAAATCATAGAAACTGATAAACTGTTGCTTTTCTTCTGGGTAAAGAACTTATCTATGTGAGTTTGGGTCTTAGAATTCATCTAGTTTCTTTGGGAGAGCACCAAGCGAGATCCTGGAGACGCAATGCACTCTTTCACCTCTCATTGCCTGCACTAATGACCACATACTCAAGGAGATGAGAACCATCGGAATAGGCCCCTAAATATACAAATAAGTGAGTATCTTAAAAATGTGGCATTTGCACCACTCTCTAGCACTAAGATAAATACCTCAAGCGGCGTCAGTCATTACCTCGCCGTTCTTTACATCAGGAGTTATTACATCATGGCCACTCTTTTGGGAATCACTACATCAAGACTACAGTTCGATCGCAACTGAGCAAATAATCTTGTAATTTAATTTATTTTATTTTTTATATTACAGAGTGGCGGTAGCCACTGTGAATTATAGTTAGATTTCCCAGACAGAGGAAATCCTCAGATTTATGCTTGCGAATAACTTTTCCATTTGTTTGAGGAATCTCCATGAAACTTTGCAGACCTGTTCCCTTTTCTACATTGGCTGATGATGCAAAGAATCGTGGTGATTAGTTCATGGGTGTAAAGAAAAAAAGGGGGTCTCAAAACACGTTTTTTCACCAATGCATTATCAATAGACATTTGCACGGATGTTGTGGCACAACGGTTAAACAGATTTTCATGAATTTTGACAGGAATGTAGATTATGGCCTGGAAAGGATCCTTTTTGTATTTCGTGATAATCCCTTCAATAGTTTTGTAGTAATAAGGGACTAAAACATAGTGATATATTGGGCCGACAAACTACCCTGGAAATCCTAACTATAGATGTAGTATAGAAAGATACTGCCTGCCTCTGAGGTGTATGGGCTTTAATATTGTATTTGTAGTTGTGCATGCGCTCTGTGCATGGAGTGGGAAAGGAGTGCTAGGGGACAGGGCAAAGCAGGGTTGAAGTACCAGTGACAGAGCTGATGGTTGGCAGGAGTTGTTGGAGTGTATATACCTGCATACACAGTGCTTTAAATGGGCCGGTAAGGAGTACCGGCACTTCTTGGAATTGTCATTCTGAGTACCGGCACTTCTCTACTGCCCGAGGAGAGTACCGGTACTCATTAAAAGGTCGGCTCACTGGCTGAGAGTGCGAATGAGCAGAAGTGGAACTGTCTGTCAGCCAAGGCGCTACTTCTGTAGCCCCGATCTGAGCTCCTGCTGAGCTATTCGGCAGGGCTCATTTGAATAATGTGCAGTGCTCACCGTCAAGCTGTGCTTAACAGAGCAGGGCGTGAGGGCAGAGATTCCTTTTACCTGCTAGTGTGCGCGTGTCATTTTCAAAGCGCCGCACTTCAGGTAGTGAAAAGTCAGTGCAGGGTAATACTTTAAATATAAATGTTATCAGGGGCAAGCGTGGCGGATTCTCACACTTCCCTTATTTCTCTAGAACGGAGAGTTAATATCCAGACAATGCGATAGGAAGAGGCTCCTTGGGCGCTAATATAACTACTTTCTTGTCAAATGCCTCAATTACCAGGTCTGTACATTGAAGGCTTTCTCTGATGAGACACCGCAGCAGGTCCACTGTGTGACTGAAGAAGAGACAGGCTAGCGATCCACGCAGTGTCAGGCCAGCAGCTCCTCTCTGTGAATCTTTCTGACAACTGTAAAGAGATTCAGCTAAATCAGATATAAATTTAATAATTTCCTGCTGCTGATTGACATTTATTTATTTATTTATTTGCTTATATAGCGTAGGAATTCGACCCCTGAAGGGGTATCTCCACGCTTATGTTCTTACCAAAAGCCATAACCAAATAAAAAACAATCAGAAACAAGAAGATTAGAGTCTACATTGTCAGGAACAGGTAAGTCTTTAAGCATTTCCTAAAGGCTCCAAGGTTGGAGTTTTGCCTCAGGGTGAGGGGCAGAGTATTCCAAAGGGTGGGGCCACTATAGGAGAGGGCTCGGCCACCCTGTCTTTCCCTTTTGATCCGCGGTACCTGAAGCAGTGATTGATTCTTAGAGCGCAAAGAACGACATGGCTCATAAGGTTTGAATTTTTCTGACAAGTATTTCGGACCAGTATCAAACAGGCATTTATGTATCACGCAGCATATCTTAAATTTCACCCTCTGGCGGATAGGCAGCCAGTGGAGTTTATTCAAGAGAGGGCGAGAAGGGGATCTGGCTGGAACGTTAAGGATCAGCCTAGCTGATGTGTTCTGGGCCACCTGTAACCTGCCAAGTTGCTCTTCATTGGCAGAAATGAGCAGCCCATTGCAGAAATCTAATCTACTGATTAACAGTGCCTGGACCAAGGTTTTTCTATGATTGTCTGCCAGGTATGGGAATACTCTCCTCAAGAGCCCAATGACCCTAAGACAAGATCCCGCTACCTGACTCACATGGTCAGAGACTGATCAAGGCGAACCCCTAAATTTTTTACTACCTGTTTGGGGCAAGGAGCAGAACCTAGTTCGGGAGGCCACCATTCAGGTGACCAAAGGAGCGGGGCCTCTCCGAAGAGCATGACCTCCGTCTTGCCCACATTACATTGCAGGCAATTGGAGGTCATCCAATCGGATACAGCTCTCATGCCTGCAGCGAAGCAGTTTTTAACTGCTGGCGTAAGTGTTTGAAAAGGGAACAGGAGCTGGGTATCATCTGTGTAGGATATAAGCGTTAACCCATATTCTCTCACAATTTCAGCCAAGGGGGTCAAATACACATTGAAGAGTGTGGGGCTTAGGCATGAGCCCTGTGGAACCCCCTTGGTGAGCTCCCTGGAGATAGAAAAATGGAAGCCCAATCGAACGCTTTGTGAGCGGCCAGTAATAAAGCTCTCCAGCCATGACAAAGCAGTTCCGCCTATCCCTACCCTCTTCAGATGACCAATGAGAATGTCATGTGACACCGTGTCGAAGGCAGCGGACAAATCTAACAGCACCAGAATCATGGAGCCTCCTCTATCCTGTGCCATCCTGATGGGATCGGTCACGGAGAGGAGGGCAGATTCGGTGCTGTGATTAGGTCTGAAACCAGATTGTGAATGGTCCAGACCGCCCGCTGCCTCGATAAAATTAGACACATGTGTATTGACATGTTTCTCGGTCATCTTACTAAGATGGCGGTAAAATGGAGATCGGGCGGAGGTTGGAGAGGTCCGACCATGGCAACGCCGTGTTCTTTCGAATAGGGTTCACAATCGCCTTTTTCCAGTCCCTGGGTACCTGCCCTTCCTTAAGGGAAACAATTCAGAAAAGGGGGTGGTGAGGGACAGAGTATCTGAATTAAACAGAACACTCATACCCAGTCAACAGATCAGGGCTTGATCCATCACCGTTTTTTAGCTCACTGCACCATCCCAGCTCAGAACCTGGCTAAATGCAAATTAGTCTGTCCCTGGCCCAGTGCATCATGGGAACAGGGCAGACCAAACTACCAAGCCAATTCTTATACTGGGAAGGAAACAAGCTTCCGGGGACCGGTTTCTGGCATTACAGCCGTCTTCGGCCCGGCTTGCTTGAATCCTGATGGTGCAATGAGCAAGGGACTCACATCTGAGTATACCCTTCCACGCTTATGGTGGACAAAACAATTCAGAAAAAGGGGTGGTGAGGGACAGAGTATCTGAATTAAACAGAACACTCATACCCAGTCAACAGATCAGGGCTTGATCCATCACCGTTTTTTAGCTCACTGCACCATTCCCAGCTCAGAACCTGGCTACATGCAAATTAGTCTGTCCCTGGCCCAGTGCATCATGGGAACAGGGCAGACCAAACTACCAAGCCAATTCTTATACTGGGAAGGAAACAAGCTTCCGGGGACCGGTTTCTGGCATTACAGCCGTCTTCGGCCCGGCTTGCTTGAATCCTGATGGTGCAATGAGCAAGGGACTCACATCTGAGTATACCCTTCCACGCTTATGGTGGACAAAACAATTCAGAAAAGGGGGTGGTGAGGGACAGAGTATCTGAATTAAACAGAACACTCATACCCAGTCAACAGATCAGGGCTTGATCCATCACCGTTTTTTTAGCTCACTGCACCATCCCAGCTCAGAACCTGGCTACATGCAAATTAGTCTGTCCCTGGCCCAGTGCATCATGGGAACAGGGCAGACCAAACTACCAAGCCAATTCTTATACTGGGAAGGAAACAAGCTTCCGGGGACCGGTTTCTGACATTACAGCCGTCTTCGGCCCGGCTTGCTTGAATCCTGATGGTGCAATGAATCGTTTTTGGCCACTATAGGTGTGGCAGGGTATACTCAGACATGAGTCCCTTTCTCACTGCACCATCAGGATTCAAGCAAGCTGGGCCGAAGAAGGCTGAAATGCCAGAAACCGGTCCCCGGTAGCTTGTCTCCTTTCTGGTGAAGAATTGGCTTGGTAGTTTAGTCTGCCCTGTTCCCATGATGCACTGGGCCAGGGACAGACTGATTTGCATATAGCCAGGTTCTGAGCTGGGATGGTGCAGTGAGATAAATAACGGTGATGGATCAAGCCCTGATCTTTGGACTGGGTAAGAGTGGTCTGCTTAATTCAGACACTCTGTTCATCACCACCCCCTTTTCTGAATTGTTTTTGGCCACTATAGGTGTGGCAGGGTATACTCAGACATGAGTCCCTTTCTCACTGCACCATCAGGATTCAAGCAAGCTGGGCCAAAGAAGGCTGAAATGCCAGAAACCGGTCCCCGGTAGCTTGTCTACTTTCTGGTGAAGAATTGGCTTGGTAGTTTAGTCTGCCCTATTCCCATGATGCGCTGGGCCAGGGACAGACTGATTTGCATACAGCCAGGTTCTGAGCTGGGATGGTGCAGGGAGATAAATAACGGTGATGGATCAAGCCCTGATCTTTGGACTGGGTAAGAGTGGTCTGCTTAATTCAGACACTCTGTTCATCACCACCCCCTTTTCTGAATCGTTTTTGGCCACTATAGGTGTGGCAGGGAATACTCAGACATGAGTCCCTTTCTCACTGCACCATCAGGATTCAAGCAAGCTGGGCCGAAGAAGGCTGAAATGCCAGAAACCGGTCCCCGGTAGCTTGTCTCCTTTCTGGTGAAGAATTGGCTTGGTAGTTTAGTCTGCCCTGTTCCCATGATGCACTGGGCCAGGGACAGACTGATTTGCATATAGCCAGGTTCTGAGCTGGGATGGTGCAGTGAGATAAATAACGGTGATGGATCAAGCCCTGATCTTTGGACTGGGTAAGAGTGGTCTGCATAATTCAGACACTCTGTTCATCACCACCCCCTTTTCTGAATCGTTTTTGGCCACTATAGGTGTGGCAGGGTATACTCAGACATGAGTCCCTTTCTCACTGCACCATCAGGATTCAAGCAAGCTGGGCCGAAGAAGGCTGAAATGCCAGAAACCGGTCCCCGGTAGCTTGTCTCCTTTCTGGTGAAGAATTGGCTTGGTAGTTTAGTCTGCCCTGTTCCCATGATGCACTGGGCCAGGGACAGACTGATTTGCATATAGCCAGGTTCTGAGCTGGGATGGTGCAGTGAGATAAATAACGGTGATGGATCAAGCCCTGATCTTTGGACTGGGTAAGAGTGGTCTGCCTAATTCAGACACTCTGTTCATCATCACCTCCTTTTCTGAATCGCTTCCTTAACCCCTTCCATGCTGATGACGAGCTCAGCTCGTCATGAGGCACAGTGGAGCTGTGCTGATGACGAGCTGAGCTCGCCATGAACTCAGGCATTTTCAATTTTTTCAGCATAGGAGGGGAAAATGCACAGCAGCGATGTGGTTAAGGGAATGGTTGAACACTGTTCGAATACCTGAGGAGAGCAGGCTACCTAAGGGGGCTACCATTTTAGCAGGCAGGAGGTCAGTGGGGGACCCTGTTTTAATTGGACTATACAGAGCAGTAACCTCAGACAAAGTAACCTCAGGGATCATGGTAAGTAGACTACTTTGACACTGTGGTAACCGGGGATGAGTGGAGTCAATATTGCTCTTGAAATTTGGGGCTTCAGTGATTTTTCCATATATTGACTCTATTTTGTTCTCAAAAAATGAAGAAATGTCATCGCATATAGTTTGAGTGAAGTCATCAGGGCTTTCACAGACTAGAGGTTTTACAAAAGATTGAAGAATTTTGTAAAGTTCTCTGGAGGAATTACCTGCTTCCTCTAATTGTATCGCGAGACAGTTTTTCCTGGCCAATTTTATATTTTTATGATAGTTGGTTAGGGCCTCCGAATACAGCTTCCTACTATAAGGTGTGTGCATCTTCCTCCAGACTTTCTGCATCCTTGTTTTTCTACTCTCAACTCTTCAGTATACCATATTTCCTGTTTGGATCTAGAATATTGTTTATGAAGTTTCAAAGCCGCAAGTGAGTCCACTGCCTCTAAAAGGGCCTTATTAAACTTAATGAGACCTGTCTCAACATCATCATTCTCCGAAACAGAGGGTTCTTTCCATACCTTCTGAAGTCTATCAGGAATTACTTTAAGCCACTGTCTTCGCCATACTGCTGGAAGAGATTTACGATGTGGCAGATGGAGACCTAAAAAAGTAAAATCAACAACAAAATGATCGGACCAACTAACAGGCGTTGGAGGTTAACATTTTATTTTAGGGCAGTTAGCTAGAATTAGATCCAGGGTATGTCCACCAATGTGCGTTGGACCGCTATTTTGAATTTCAAGTCCTAGTATCCGGAGATCAGAGAGCAGGGACATTATGTCTGAATGATTAGGTAGGTCTGTGCGAATAATAAAATCTCCAAGGAGAATAAAATCTTCCTTGGATTTAAAATAAGGGGCTAATAGCTCCATAAGATTGAGCGAAAAGCCTGTACATGGTCCAGGAGGCCGATAGACTAATGCTCCCTTCCAGTGTGTTTTTGAAGAAGAACAAAACTTAAAAATCATGACCTCCATTTGTGCACAGCATTTCTGGTCCAGAAGAGAGACTTTCAGGCCCTCTTTATATACCGCAGCCATACCCCCGCCAGTTTTGGTGGGGCGATCTAGATTGAGAATCTTATATCCAGACGGAACCCCCAACATAATGGCAGGCACTGTGTGGGGCTTCAGCCAAGTCTCCGTAAGCAAACAGATATCTGGTGTGGCAGTGTCTATAAGATCCCATAATTCCTGGTAATGTTTGGATAAGGAACGGACATTTAACAGGAAACTTCTTAGTCAGATTTGTGTAGGGTATTCTTCAACATTTCTGTAGGTGGAACGGTTCTTAAAAGATCCCTGGGAATGCGACCCTATGGGAACTAAAGTGGGAATAAGAGTGTAATTACCAATAGAAGGATTGATAAGGGATGCCTGGAAGCGACAAGGAATACAGGAAAATGGGCCTTCAGGACACGGCCAAATGCCATATTTACAACCTATTTGAAGGGTGGGTTGTAATCCTTTCAGTACCTGTGCTGAATAAGAGATGATATTACTCCCAACGAGTCCATTGTTCCCAGATATAGAGTCCATGGCCCCTAGCCCCGTCCGGACGCAGACGGGCTTCTCTTCGGCTTATCTTAGGCGAGACCCCTGCACGCAACCGCTGCGCGCTTAGAGCAAGGGCGGGGCTAAATAGTTTGTCACAGAAATGATTAGGGGCCTTCAGCATGGCAGAGGGCCTTGCAAATGGGCACACTAGAGTTGTCCCCCAATGCTGAAAATGTGCTACATTTTGTCTAAACTAGCAGTTTTGCTGATTTATTAGTAGTGCAAAGTGTTTACCATCCCTGCTCGACAGTGACACTACTAAGCAGCACCCTTTAATTTCTCAGCTCAGTTAGACTAGCCAAGTCAGAGATAAGGCATGTGATTATTGTTCCCGCTGGAGAGAGGTCAGAATTTTCTCTACTGGCAGTTTTCACTCTCACCATTAAGTAGTGTAGAGTGTTAATATGCCTCCTTCAAAAAGCATATTGTATTGTACTGAGGTTGGGGTGGGGGGTGCTGATTTTTTTTGGGACAAATAAATAATTAAATAATAATTAAATAATAGCTTTAAAAGCACCTGCTGCAGTGTTTATCTACCTTGCTGCTCAAATGATTGTGATTTCTGATATTTGTCTATTTCCTTTGACTTCATTCCATGATTTTGGAAGCAGCAATGTGCCAATCTAAGTGTTACACATCTAGTTGTTGCCTGACTCTCATAAATCCACTGAATCTATGACAGCAAGGGCAGAGGGAAGCAGAGGAGCACAGAGGCAGGACACCAGCTGCAGGGCAGAGGGAAGCAGAGGCAGGACACCAGCTGCAGGGCAGAGTGAGGCAGAGGAGCACAGAGGCAGGACACCAGCAGCAGGGCAGAGGAGCACAGAGGCAGGACACCAGCAGCAGGGCAGAAGGAAGCAGAGGATCACAGAGGCAGGACCGGAGTCTTTTGTGTGTCTGCTTATGTTTGTTTGTTTGCCTGCATTTGTATGCCTGTTTTTTGTAAGAAAAAAGCGAGAGAGAGAAAATCAAGACACTCTCAGGAGGTATTTTAAAGAAAGTGGGTGGCACTTTGTGTGTACATGTCTGTGGCGAGAAACGTTCATGAATAACGTAGTACGGAGGGTTGGTGGGTGAGTGAGTGATTGGATGGATGGATGAGTGACTGGATGTATGGGTGAAAGAGGGTGGATAATTGGATAAAAGGGCGGATGGTGGGTGAATAAGTGAAAGATTTGATGGATGAATGAAAGGGAGGGAGGACGGATGAAAGGGTGGATGATGGATGAGTGAAAGGAGGTATTGAGTGAAAGTGTGGATGGAATGAAAGGGTGGATGGTATAAAGGAGTGAAAGGGTTGATGGATAGATGAGCGAAAGGATTTAGGGATGAGTGAAAGGGTGGATAAAGAGACAGATGAGTGAAAGGATGAATGGATAGGTTTAAAGATGGATGGATGGATAGGTTTGGATATGAAGGGTGGACAGACGGAATGGCGAAAAACTGAATGATGGATGAAAAACTGAATAGATAACAGAATGTGAAGGGTAAATGGTTGACATCAGCAGCTAAATGGTAGGATGAATGGATAGATCAATGGAAGAGACAAGAGAGATCTTCTGGTGAGGGTCATGATGATTTGCGTAATTTCCTTGTTGCCATATGAGCTTCGGTTTGATGTGGGGGTATTTTCAGTTTTTTTCCTAGTCACGTGCTCAGAAATATATAGTATTGTGCCAAACAACATCAATTCACAGTATGGCATTAAGAAGGTGCATCTATTGCAAAAAAAAGGATATATATTATCGCATTTCTTTTTCATTTAGTGCAATGAGTTAACCTGCTTTGTTTATATAAACACATTTATCATGTGTTTTGGTGTGTGCTGCAACTATTATGGAAGTTGTTAAGCATCATTATGTCTTGCCCTTAGCCCCGCCCCCCCCTCCCCCCCACTACACCTCTAGCTCATGTTAATGAGTACCTGCACTTATTTTTTCCCATTTAAAGCACTGTGCATACATGGTATGGTGTATCACAAACGAACAATTGGAAAGTTAAAATAGGGCAGAATGCCCTTCTCTCAATTCTTGGGAAGTCTGAACACCACATTTACCATTGAGGCGCTAGCTTAGTGAGCGAAGTTGAGGATTCCAGTTTAAAAATGAAAATATATAAGTATATATATATATATGTATGCCTTGCCTCTGAAAGTAAATGAGGCCTAATAAACTAATATTGGAACAAGTGTACTAATATACACGTATTTACACATTAATGACTGCTGCTGGGGACATGTATGAAGATTAAAGTTCGTTTAATACTGACCTCGTCTCCTCGTCATCACCGCAGTCTCGCGCTCACACGGGGTGAGGTTCAAGCACCTCAACCCTCGGAGCTCGGCTCGAGCCGCTAAACCGCCGCCGTGGAACCTTCAGAGCACAACGTTCGAAGACATACCAATGAGCAGGAACGCAACAGGAGGGAAGGGGGTGCGGGAAACGGGTATAAACAATACAAGAAGTAAAATGAATGAATGTGACAGCCCCCCACCCCCTACTCTCCTATGTCGGGATTTTTCCCCTTTCCTCAAGTCTATAGCACGTTGGTCTCCCCCCGCTCCCCCTGTTATCTCGGTGGAGTGTTCCGCCCCTTTTGAGTACGCGCAGGCGCAGTGGGCGAGGAAAGAGCTCAGAGGCAGCAGGGCTAAGGGAGGCAGAGGAGCACAGAGGCAGGACACCAGCAGCAGGGCAGAGGGAGGCAGAGGAGCACAGAGGCAGGACACCAGCAGCAGGGCAGAGGAGCACATAGGCAGGACACCAGCAGCAGGGCAGAGGGAGGCAGAGGAGCACAGAGGCAGGACACCAGCAGCAGGGCAGAGGGAGGCAGAGGAGCACAGAGGCAGGACACCAGCAGCAGGGCAGAGGGAGGCAGAGGAGCACAGAGGCAGGACACCAGCAGCAGGGCAGAGGAGCACATAGGCAGGACACCAGCAGCAGGGCAGAGGAGCACAGAGGCAGGACACCAGCAGCAGGGCAGAGGGAGGCAGAGGAGCACAGAGGCAAGACACCAGCAGCAGGGCTGAGGGAGGCAGAGGAGCACAGAGGCAGGGCAGAGGAGCACAGAGGCAGGACACCAGCAGCAGGGCTGAGGGAGGCAGAGGAGCACAGAGGCAGGGCAGAGGAGCACAGAGGCAGGACACCAGCAGCGGGGCGGAGGGAGGCAGAGGAGCACAGAGGCAGGACACCAGCTGCAGGGCAGAGGGAGGCAGAGGAGCACAGAGGCAAGACACCAGCAGCAGGGCAGAGGGAGGCAGAGGAGCACAGAGGCAGGACACCAGCAGCAGGGCTGAGGGAGGCAGAGGAGCACAGAGGCAAGACACCAGCAGCAGGGCTGAGGGAGGCAGAGGAGCACAGAGGCAGGACACCAGCAGCAGGGCAGAGGGAGGCAGAGGAGCACAGAGGCAGGACACCAGCATCAGGGCAGAGGGAGGCAGAGGAGCACAGAGGCAGGACACCAGCAGCAGGGCTGAGGGAGGCAGAGGAGCACAGAGGCAAGACACCAGCAGCAGGGCTGAGGGAGGCAGAGGAGCACAGCGGCAGGACACCAGCATCAGGGCAGAGGGAGGCAGAGGAGCACAGAGGCAAGACACCAGCAGCAGGGCTGAGGGAGGCCGAGGAGTACAGGGGCAGGACACCAGCAGCAGGGCTGAGGGAGGCAGAGGAGCACAGAGGCAGGACACCAGCATCAGGGCAGAGGAGCACAGAGGCAGGACACTAGCAGCAGGGCAGAGGGAGGCAGAGGAGCACAGAGGCAGGACACCAGCAGCAGGGCAGAGGAGCACATAGGCAGGACACCAGCAGCAGGGCAGAGGGAGGCAGAGGAGCACAGAGGCAAGACACCAGCAGCAGGGCTGAGGGAGGCAGAGGAGCACAGAGGCAGGACACCAGCAGCAGGGCAGAGGAGCACATAGGCAGGACACCAGCAGCAGGGCAGAGGAGCACAGAGGCAGGACACCAGCAGCAGGGCAGAGGGAGGCAGAGGAGCACAGAGGCAGGACACCAGCAGCAGGGCAGAGGAGCACATAGGCAGGACACCAGCAGCAGGGCAGAGGAGCACAGAGGCAGGACACCAGCAGCAGGGCAGAGGGAGGCAGAGGAGCACAGAGGCAGGACACCAGCAGCAGGGCAGAGGAGCACATAGGCAGGACACCAGCAGCAGGGCAGAGGAGCACAGAGGCAGGACACCAGCAGCAGGGCAGAGGGAGGCAGAGGAGCACAGAGGCAAGACACCAGCAGCAGGGCTGAGGGAGGCAGAGGAGCACAGAGGCAGGGCAGAGGAGCACAGAGGCAGGACACCAGCAGCAGGGCTGAGGGAGGCAGAGGAGCACAGAGGCAGGGCAGAGGAGCACAGAGGCAGGACACCAGCAGCGGGGCGGAGGGAGGCAGAGGAGCACAGAGGCAGGACACCAGCTGCAGGGCAGAGGGAGGCAGAGGAGCACAGAAGCAAGACACCAGCAGCAGGGCAGAGGGAGGCAGAGGAGCACAGAGGCAGGACACCAGCAGCAGGGCTGAGGGAGGCAGAGGAGCACAGAGGCAAGACACCAGCAGCAGGGCTGAGGGAGGCAGAGGAGCACAGAGGCAGGACACCAGCAGCAGGGCAGAGGGAGGCAGAGGAGCACAGAGGCAGGACACCAGCATCAGGGCAGAGGGAGGCAGAGGAGCACAGAGGCAGGACACCAGCAGCAGGGCTGAGGGAGGCAGAGGAGCACAGAGGCAAGACACCAGCAGCAGGGCTGAGGGAGGCAGAGGAGCACAGAGGCAGGACACCAGCATCAGGGCAGAGGGAGGCAGAGGAGCACAGAGGCAAGACACCAGCAGCAGGGCTGAGGGAGGCCGAGGAGTACAGGGGCAGGACACCAGCAGCAGGGCTGAGGGAGGCAGAGGAGCACAGAGGCAGGACACCAGCATCAGGGCAGAGGAGCACAGAGGCAGGACACTAGCAGCAGGGCAGAGGGAGGCAGAGGAGCACAGAGGCAGGACACCAGCAGCAGGGCAGAGGAGCACATAGGCAGGACACCAGCAGCAGGGCAGAGGAGCACAGAGGCAGGACACCAGCAGCAGGGCAGAGGGAGGCAGAGGAGCACAGAGGCAAGACGCCAGCAGCAGGGCTGAGGGAGGCAGAGGAGCACAGAGGCAAGACACCAGCAGCAGGGCAGAGGAGCACAGAGGCAGGACACCAGCAGCAGGGCTGAGGGAGGCAGAGGAGCACAGAGGCAAGACACCAGCAGCAGGGCTGAGGGAGGCAGAGGAGCACAGAGGCAGGACACCAGCAGCAGGGCAGAGGGAGGCAGAGGAGCACAGAGGCAGGACACCAGCATCAGGGCAGAGGGAGGCAGAGGAGCACAGAGGCAGGACACCAGCAGCAGGGCTGAGGGAGGCAGAGGAGCACAGAGGCAAGACACCAGCAGCAGGGCTGAGGGAGGCAGAGGAGCACAGAGGCAGTCAATCAATCAATCAGTGACACTTATAAAGCGCGCTACATACCCGTAGGGTCTCAAGGCGCTGGGGAGGGGGGGTGCCGCTACTGCTCGAACAGCCAGGTCTTCAGCTTCTTCCTGAAGGAGAGGTGGTCTTGGGTCAGGCGCAGGTCGGACGGGAGGGAGTTCCAGGTCTTGGCGGCCAGGTAGGAGAAGGACCTTCCTCCTGTAGTCGCTCTTCGGATGCGGGGGACGGCGGCGAGGGCGTGGTTGGCTGATCGGAGGTGGCGTTTGGGAGCGTAGAAGTTGACTCGGCTGTTGAGGTAGCTCGGGCCTTGGTCGTGTAGGGCTTTGTGTGCGTGGGTGAGGAGGCGGAAGGTGATTCTCTTGTTGATGGGGAGCCAGTGAAGGTCTCTCAGATGACCGGAGATGTGGCTGGATCGTGGGATGTCGAGGATGAGTCTGGCTGAGGCGTTTTGGATCCGCTGGAGTCTCTTCTGGAGCTTGGCGGTGGTCCCGGCGTAGAGGGCGTTGCCGTAGTCCAGTCGGCTGGTGACGAGGGCCTGGGTGACGGTCTTCCTGGTCTCTGCGGGGATCCACCAAAAGATCTTTCGTAGCATGCGTAGGATGTTGAAGCACGCCGAGGAGACGCTGTTGACTTGCCTGGTCATGGAGAGGGAGGAGTCCAGGATGAAGCCCAGGTTTCGTGCATGGTCTGTCGGTTTGGGTGCGGTGCCCAGGGCGGGAGGCCACCAGGAGTCGTCCCAGGCGGAGGGTGAAGAGCCCAGGATGAGGACCTCCGTCTTGTCCGAGTTCAGTTTCAGGCGGCTGGTCGTCATCCACTCGGCTACCTCTTTCATCCCTTCGTGCAGGTTGGCTCTGGCGGCGGCGGGGTTGTTGGTCAGGGAGAGGATCAGCTGGGTGTCGTCGGCGTAGGAGATGATGCTGAGGTGGTGTTTGCGTACGATGGCCGCGAGGGGGCTCATGTAGACGTTGAAGAGGGTGGGGCTCAGTGATGATCCTTGGGGGACGCCGCAGATGACTTCGGAGGCCTCTGACTTGTACGGTGGTAGGCGGACTCGCTGTGTTCTTCCGTCGAGGAAGGAGATGATCCATTCCAGCGCCTTGTCCTGGATACCGATGTTGCTGAGGCGCCGTGTTAGGGTGCGGTGGCAGACCGTGTCGAATGCCGCGGAGAGGTCTAGGAGGATGAGGGCCGCTGTTTCTCCCTTGTCCATCAGGCAGGACACCAGCATCAGGGCAGAGGGAGGCAGAGGAGCAGAGGGAGGCAGAGGAGCACAGAGGCAAGACACCAGCAGCAGGGCTGAGGGAGGCCGAGGAGTACAGGGGCAGGACACCAGCAGCAGGGCTGAGGGAGGCAGAGGAGCACAGAGGCAGGACACCAGCATCAGGGCAGAGGAGCACAGAGGCAGGACACTAGCTGCAGGGCAGAGGGAGGCAGAGGAGCACAGAGGCAAGACACCAGCAGCAGGGCAGAGGAGCACAGAGGCAGGACACCAGCAGCAGGGCAGAGGAGCACAGAGGCAGGACACCAGCAGCAGGGCAGAGTGAGGCAGAGGAGGAACGAGGCGCAAGACACCAGCAGCAGGGCAGAGGAGCACAGGGGCAGGACACCAGCAGCAGGGCAGAGGGAGGCAGAGGAGCACAGAGGCAAGACACCAGCAGCAGGGCAGAGGGAGGCAGAGGAGCACAGAGGCAGGACACCAGCATCAGGGTAGAGGGAGGCAGAGGAGCACAGAGGCAAGACACCAGCAGCAGGGCAGAGGAGCACAGAGGCAGGACACCAGCAGCAGGGCAGAGGGAGGCAGAGGAGCACAGAGGCAAGACACCAGCAGCAGGGCTGAGGGAGGCAGAGGAGCACAGAGGCAGGACACCAGCATCAGGGCAGAGGGAGGCAGAGGAGCACAGAGGCAAGACACCAGCAGCAGGGCTGAGGGAGGCAGAGGAGCACAGGGGCAGGACACCAGCAGCAGGGCAGAGGGAGGCAGAGGAGCACAGAGGCAAGACACCAGCAGCAGGGCTGAGGGAGGCAGAGGAGCACAGAGGCAGGACACCAGCAGCAGGGCAGAGGGAGGCAGAGGAGCACAGAGGCAAGACACCAGCAGCAGGGCAGAGGGAGGCAGAGGAGCACAGAGGCAAGACACCAGCAGCAGGGCAGAGGAGCACAGAGGCAGGACACCAGCAGCAGGGCAGAGGAGCACAGAGGCAGGACACCAGCAGCAGGGCAGAGTGAGGCAGAGGAGCACAGAGGCAAGACACCAGCAGCAGGGCAGAGGAGCACAGAGGCAGGACACTAGCTGCAGGGCAGAGGGAGGCAGAGGAGCACAGAGGCAAGACACCAGCAGCAGGGCAGAGGGAGGCAGAGGAGCACAGAGGCAGGACACCAGCAGCAGGGCAGAGGAGCACAGAGGCAGGACACCAGCAGCAGGGCAGAGGAGCACAGAGGCAGGACACCAGCAGCAGGGCAGAGTGAGGCAGAGGAGGAACGAGGCGCAAGACACCAGCAGCAGGGCAGAGGAGCACAGGGGCAGGACACCAGCAGCAGGGCAGAGGGAGGCAGAGGAGCACAGAGGCAGGACACCAGCAGCAGGGCAGAGGGAGGCAGAGGAGCACAGAGGCAAGACACCAGCAGCAGGGCAGAGGAGCACAGAGGCAGGACACTAGCTGCAGGGCAGAGGGAGGCAGAGGAGCACAGAGGCAAGACACCAGCAGCAGGGCAGAGGGAGGCAGAGGAGCACAGAGGCAGGACACCAGCAGCAGGGCAGAGGAGCACATAGGCAGGACACCAGCAGCAGGGCAGAGGAGCACAGAGGCAGGACACCAGCAGCAGGGCAGAGTGAGGCAGAGGAGGAACGAGGCGCAAGACACCAGCAGCAGGGCAGAGGAGCACAGGGGCAGGACACCAGCAGCAGGGCAGAGGGAGGCAGAGGAGCACAGAGGCAAGACACCAGCAGCAGGGCAGAGGAGCACAGAGGCAGGACACTAGCTGCAGGGCAGAGGGAGGCAGAGGAGCACAGAGGCAAGACACCAGCAGCAGGGCAGAGGGAGGCAGAGGAGCACAGAGGCAGGACACCAGCAGCAGGGCAGAGGAGCACAGAGGCAGGACACCAGCAGCAGAGCAGAGGAGCACAGAGGCAGGACACCAGCAGCAGGGCAGAGTGAGGCAGAGGAGGAACGAGGCGCAAGACACCAGCAGCAGGGCAGAGGAGCACAGGGGCAGGACACCAGCAGCAGGGCAGAGGGAGGCAGAGGAGCACAGAGGCAAGACACCAGCAGCAGGGCAGAGGGAGGCAGAGGAGCACAGAGGCAAGACACCAGCAGCAGGGCAGAGGAGCACAGAGGCAGGACACCAGCAGCAGGGCAGAGTGAGGCAGAGGAGGAACGAGGCGCAAGACACCAGCAGCAGGGCAGAGGAGCACAGGGGCAGGACACCAGCAGCAGGGCAGAGGGAGGCAGAGGAGCACAGAGGCAAGACACCAGCAGCAGGGCAGAGGAGCACAGAGGCAGGACACTAGCTGCAGGGCAGCGGGAGGCAGAGGAGGGCAGAGGGAGGCAGAGGAGCACAGAGGCAAGACACCAGCAGCAGGGCAGAGGGAGGCAGAGGAGCACAGAGGCAGGACACCAGCAGCAGGGCAGAGGAGCACAGGACACCAGCAGCAGGGCAGAGGAGCACAGAGGCAGGACACCAGCAGCAGGGCAGAGTGAGGCAGAGGAGGAACGAGGCGCAAGACACCAGCAGCAGGGCAGAGGAGCACAGGGGCAGGACACCAGCAGCAGGGCAGAGGGAGGCAGAGGAGCACAGAGGCAGGACACCAGCAGCAGGGCAGAGGGAGGCAGAGGAGCACAGAGGCAAGACACCAGCAGCAGGGCAGAGGAGCACAGAGGCAGGACACTAGCTGCAGGGCAGAGGGAGGCAGAGGAGCACAGAGGCAAGACACCAGCAGCAGGGCAGAGGGAGGCAGAGGAGCACAGAGGCAGGACACCAGCAGCAGGGCAGAGGAGCACAGAGGCAGGACACCAGCAGCAGGGCAGAGGAGCACAGAGGCAGGACACCAGCAGCAGGGCAGAGTGAGGCAGAGGAGGAACGAGGCGCAAGACACCAGCAGCAGGGCAGAGGAGCACAGGGGCAGGACACCAGCAGCAGGGCAGAGGGAGGCAGAGGAGCACAGAGGCAAGACACCAGCAGCAGGGCAGAGGGAGGCAGAAGAGCACAGAGGCAAGACACCAGCAGCAGGGCTGAGGGAGGCAGAGGAGAGGAGCACAGAGGCAGGACACCAGCAGCAGGGCTGAGGGAGGCAGAGGAGCACAGAGGCAGGACACTAGCTGCAGGGCAGAGGGAAGCAGAGGATCACAGAGGCAAGACACCAGCAGCAGGGCAGAGGGAGGCAGAGGAGCACAGAGGCAAGACACCAGCAGCAGGGCTGAGGGAGGCAGAGGAGAGGAGCACAGAGGCAGGACACCAGCAGCAGGGCAGAGGGAAGCAGAGGAGCACAGAGGCAAGACACAAGCTGCAGGGCAGAGGGAGGCAGAGGAGCACAGATGCAGGACACCTGTAGCAGGGCAGAGGGAGGCAGGGCAGAGGGAGGCAGAGAAGCTCAGAGGCAGGACACCAGCAGCGGGGCAGAGGGAGGCAGAGGAGCAACGAGGCAAGACACCAGCAGCAGGGCAGAGGGAGGCTGAGGAGCACAGGGGCAGGACACCAGCAGCAGGGCAGAGGAGCAACGAGGCAAGACACCAGCAGCAGGGCAACACCAGCAGCAGGGCAGAGGAGCAACGAGGCAAGACACCAGCAGCAGGGCAGAGGAGCACAGAGGCAGGACACCAGCAGCAGGGCGGAGGGAAGCAGAGGAGCACAGAGGCAGGACACCAGCTCCAGGGCAGAGGGAGGCAGAGGAGCACAGGGGCAGGACACCAGCAGCAGGGCAGAGGAGCAACGAGGCAAGACACCAGCAGCAGGGCAACACCAGCAGCAGGGCAGAGGAGCACAGAGGCAGGACACCAGCAGCAGGGCGGAGGGAGGCAGAGGAGCACAGAGGCAAGACACCAGCAGCAGGGCGGAGGGAGGCAGAGGAGCACAGAGGCAGGACACCAGCAGCAGGGCAGAGGGAGGCAGAGGAGCACAGGGGTAGGACACAAGCTGCAGGGCAGAGGGAGGCAGAGGAGCACAGAGGCAGGACACCTGTAGCAGGGCAGAGGGAGGCAGGGCAGAGGGAGGCAGAGAAGCTCAGAGGCAGGACACCAGCAGCAGGGCAGAGGGAGGCTGAGGAGCACAGGGGCAGGACACCAGCAGCAGGGCAGAGGAGCAACGAGGCAGGACACCAGCAGCAGGGCAGAGGAGCACAGAGGCAGGACACCAGCAGCAGGGCAGAGGAGCACAGAGGCAGGACACCAGCAGCAGGGCAGAGGAGCACAGAGGCAGGACACCAGCAGCAGGGCAGAGTGAGGCAGAGGAGGAACGAGGCGCAAGACACCAGCAGCAGGGCAGAGGAGCACAGGGGCAGGACACCAGCAGCAGGGCAGAGGGAGGCAGAGGAGCACAGAGGCAGGACACCAGCAGCAGGGCAGAGGGAGGCAGAGGAGCACAGAGGCAAGACACCAGCAGCAGGGCAGAGGAGCACAGAGGCAGGACACTAGCTGCAGGGCAGAGGGAGGCAGAGGAGCACAGAGGCAAGACACCAGCAGCAGGGCAGAGGGAGGCAGAGGAGCACAGAGGCAGGACACCAGCAGCAGGGCAGAGGAGCACAGAGGCAGGACACCAGCAGCAGGGCAGAGTGAGGCAGAGGAGGAACGAGGCGCAAGACACCAGCAGCAGGGCAGAGGAGCACAGGGGCAGGACACCAGCAGCAGGGCAGAGGGAGGCAGAGGAGCACAGAGGCAAGACACCAGCAGCAGGGCAGAGGAGCACAGAAGCAGGACACTAGCTGCAGGGCAGAGGGAGGCAGAGGAGCACAGAGGCAAGACACCAGCAGCAGGGCAGAGGGAGGCAGAGGAGCACAGAGGCAGGACACCAGCAGCAGGGCAGAGGAGCACAGAGGCAGGACACCAGCAGCAGGGCAGAGGAGCACAGAGGCAGGACACCAGCAGCAGGGCAGAGTGAGGCAGAGGAGGAACGAGGCGCAAGACACCAGCAGCAGGGCAGAGGAGCACAGGGGCAGGACACCAGCAGCAGGGCAGAGGGAGGCAGAGGAGCACAGAGGCAAGACACCAGCAGCAGGGCAGAGGGAGGCAGAGGAGCACAGAGGCAAGACACCAGCAGCAGGGCTGAGGGAGGCAGAGGAGAGGAGCACAGAGGCAGGACACCAGCAGCAGGGCAGAGGGAAGCAGAGGAGCACAGAGGCAAGACACCAGCAGCAGGGCTGAGGGAGGCAGAGGAGAGGAGCACAGAGGCAGGACACCAGCAGCAGGGCTGAGGGAGGCAGAGGAGCACAGAGGCAGGACACTAGCTGCAGGGCAGAGGGAAGCAGAGGATCACAGAGGCAAGACACCAGCAGCAGGGCAGAGGGAGGCAGAGGAGCACAGAGGCAAGACACCAGCAGCAGGGCTGAGGGAGGCAGAGGAGAGGAGCACAGAGGCAGGACACCAGCAGCAGGGCAGAGGGAAGCAGAGGAGCACAGAGGCAAGACACAAGCTGCAGGGCAGAGGGAGGCAGAGGAGCACAGATGCAGGACACCTGTAGCAGGGCAGAGGGAGGCAGGGCAGAGGGAGGCAGAGAAGCTCAGAGGCAGGACACCAGCAGCGGGGCAGAGGGAGGCAGAGGAGCAACGAGGCAAGACACCAGCAGCAGGGCAGAGGGAGGCTGAGGAGCACAGGGGCAGGACACCAGCAGCAGGGCAGAGGAGCAACGAGGCAAGACACCAGCAGCAGGGCAACACCAGCAGCAGGGCAGAGGAGCAACGAGGCAAGACACCAGCAGCAGGGCAGAGGAGCACAGAGGCAGGACACCAGCAGCAGGGCGGAGGGAGGCAGAGGAGCACAGAGGCAGGACACCAGCTCCAGGGCAGAGGGAGGCAGAGGAGCACAGGGGCAGGACACAAGCTGCAGGGCAGAGGGAGGCAGAGGAGCACAGAGGCAGGACACCTGTAGCAGGGCAGAGGGAGGCAGGGCAGAGGGAGGCAGAGAAGCTCAGAGGCAGGACACCAGCAGCAGGGCAGAGGGAGGCTGAGGAGCACAGGGGCAGGACACCAGCAGCAGGGCAGAGGAGCAACGAGGCAAGACACCAACAGCAGGGCAACACCAGCAGCAGGGCAGAGGAGCAACGAGGCAAGACACCAGCAGCAGGGCAGAGGAGCACAGAGGCAGGACACCAGCAGCAGGGCGGAGGGAGGCAGAGGAGCACAGAGGCAGGACACCAGCTGCAGGGCAGAGGGAGGCAGAGGAGCATAGAGGCAGGACACCAGCAGCAGGGCAGAGGGAGGCAGAGGAGCACAGGGGCAGGACACCAGCAGCAGGGCAGAGGAGCAACGAGGCAAGACACCAGCAGCAGGGCAACACCAGCAGCAGGGCAGAGGAGCACAGAGGCAGGACACCAGCAGCAGGGCGGAGGGAGGCAGAGGAGCACAGAGGCAAGACACCAGCAGCAGGGCGGAGGGAGGCAGAGGAGCACAGAGGCAGGACACCAGCAGCAGGGCAGAGGGAGGCAGAGGAGCACAGGGGCAGGACACCAGCAGCAGGGCAGAGGAGCAACGAGGCAAGACACCAGCAGCAGGGCAACACCAGCAGCAGGGCAGAGGAGCAACGAGGCAAGACACCAGCAGCAGGGCAGAGGAGCAACGAGGCAAGACACCAGCAGCAGGGCAGAGGAGCACAGAGGCAGGACACCAGCAGCAGGGCGGAGGGAGGCAGAGGAGCACAGAGGCAGGACACCAGCTGCAGGGCAGAGGGAGGCAGAGGAGCACAGAGGCAGGACACCAGCTGCAGGGCAGAGGGAGGCAGAGGAGCACAGAGGCAGGACACCAGCAGCAGGGCAGAGGAGCACAGAGGCAGGACACCAGCTGCAGGGCAGAGGGAGGCAGAGGAGCATAGAGGCAGGACACCAGCAGCAGGGCAGAGGAGCACAGAGGCAGGACACCAGCTGCAGGGCAGAGGGAGGCAGAGGAGCACAGAGGCAGGACACCAGCAGCAGGGCAGAGGAAGGCAGAGGAGCACAGAGGCAGGACACCAGCAGCAGGGCGGAGGGAGGCAGAGGAGCACAGAGGCAGGACACTAGCTGCAGGGCAGAGGGAGGCAGAGGAGCACAGAGGCAGGACACCAGCAGCGGGGCGGAGGGAGGCAGAGGAGCACAGAGACGGGACACCTGCAGCAGGGCAGAGGGAGGCATAGGAGCACAGAGGCAGGACATCAGCAGCAGGGCTGAGGGAGGCAGAGGAGCACAGAGGCAGGACACCAGCAGCAGGACAGAGGGAGGCAGAGGAGCACAGAGGCAAGACACCAGCAGCAGGGCAGAGGAGCAGAGAGGCAGGACACTAGCAGCAGGGCAGAGGGAGGCAGAGGAGCACAGAGGCAAGACACCAGCAGCAGGGCAGAGGAGCACAGAGGCAGGGCACCAGCAGCAGGGCAGAGGGAGGCAGAGGAGCACAGAGGCAAGACACCAGCAGCAGGACAGAGGAGCACTGTATTGTAAAATTAAAGAAAGGTTCCCTGTAGTAATTGGGACTACACAAAGAGTAGGTTCAAGTAGGTTTATTGAGGAAGAACAGTCAGGTGTCCTCATCCAGCATACATCGACCAGTACAACTCGAAGGAAAACATTCCAAGGCAAGCACTCTACTGAGTGACATAGAGAAGTTCTACATGACATAGTGTAATGGAATGACATAGTGGAATACCACATTCCCTAGAAGAAGAAATAGGCGGAATCCATCAATGAAGTAAGCGGAGCTTTATTTAGCGAGTTAACTTCTGAAAAGCACAAGTTAGAATAACAGTCAACCGCCAGTCATACCATTTATACAAACCACGCACATTCAAAGGACAACACACACACACGACACACATCTACACAGACACCGCACGCGAACCACAACACGCGACATACACACATTTAAATCACAGCAGCACGCATATTGTTTGTGGATGACGCGCGTGTATTCATGCGCGTCATTCCAAACAATAACATTATACCACACACAGAGGCAGGACACTAGCTGCAGGGCAGAGGGAGGCAGAGGAGCACAGAGGCAGGACACCAGCAGCAGGGTAGAGGGAGGCAGAGGAGCACAGAGGCAAGACACCAGCAGCAGGGAGGAGGGAGGCAGAGGAGCACAGAGGCAGGACACCAGCAGCAGGGCAGAGGGAGGCAGAGGAGCACAGAGGCAGGACACCAGCAGCAGGGTAGAGGGAGGCAGAGGAGCACAGAGGCAAGACACCAGCAGCAGGGCAGAGGAGCACAGAGGCAGGACACCAGCAGCAGGGCAGAGGGAGGCAGAGGAGAGGAGCACAGAGGCAGGACACCAGCAGCAGGGCAGAGGGAGGCAGAGGAGCAAAGAGGCAGGACACCAGCAGCGGGGCAGAGGGAGGCAGAGGAGAGGAGCACAGAGGCAGGACACCAGCAGCAGGGCAGAGGGAGGCAGAGGAGCAAAGAGGCAGGACACCAGCAGCGGGGCGAAGGGAGGCAGAGGAGCACAGAGGCAGGACACCAGCTGCAGGGCAGATGGAGGCAGAGGAGCAAAGAGGCAGGACACCAGCAGCGGGGCGGAGGGAGGCAGAGGAGCACAGAGGCAAGACACCAGCAGCAGGGCGGAGGGAGGCAGAGGAACACAGAGGCAAGACACCAGCAGCAGGGCAGAGGGAGGTAGGGGAGCACAGAGGCAGGACACCAGCAGCAGGGCGGAGGGAGGCAGAGGAGCACAGAGGCAAGACACCAGCAGCAGGGCGGAGGGAGGCAGAGGAACACAGAGGCAAGACACCAGCAGCAGGGCAGAGGGAGGTAGGGGAGCACAGAGGCAGGACACCAGCAGCAGGGCGGAGGGAGGCAGAGGAGCACAGAGGCAGGACACCAGCTACAGGGCAGAGGGAGGCAGAGGAGCACAGAGGCAGGACACCTTGCAGCAGGGCAGAGGAGCACAGAGGCAGGACACCAGCAGCAGAGCAGAGGAGCACAGAGGAAGGACACCAGCAGCAGGGCAGAGGTAGGCAGAGGAGCACAGAGGCAGGGCACTAGCTGCAGGGCAGAGGGAGGCAGAGGAGCACAGAGGCAGGACACTAGCAGCAGGGCAGAGGGAGGCAGAGGAGCACAGAGGCAGGACACCAGCAGCAGGGCAGAGGGAGGCAGAGGAGCACAGAGGCAGGACACCACCAGCCGGGCAGAGGAGCACAGAGGCAGGACAGGAGCAGCAGGGCTGAGGAGCACAGAGGCAGGACACCAGCAGCAGGGCAGAGGGAGGCAGAGGAGCACAGAGGCAGGACACCAGATGCAGGGCAGAGGAAGGCAGAGGAGCACAGAAACAGGACACCTGCAGCAGGGCAGAGGGAGGCATAGGAGCACAGAGGCAGGACACCAGCGGCAGGGCTGAGGGAGGCAGAGGAGCACAGAGGCAAGACACTAGCTGCAGGGCAGAGGGAGGCAGAGGAGCACAGAGGCAGGACACCAGCAGCAGGGCAGAGGAGCACAGAGGCAGGACACTAGCAGCAGGGCAGAGGGAGGCAGAGGAGCACAGAGGCAAGACACCAGCAGCAGGGCAGAGGAGCACAGAGGCAGGACACTAGCAGCAGGGCAGAGGGAGGCAGAGGAGCACAGAGGCAGGTCACCAGCTGCAGGGCAGAGGGAGGCAGAGGAGCACAGAGGCAGAACACTAGCTGCAGGGCAGAGGGAGGCAGAGGAGCACAGAGGCAGAACACTAGCTGCAGGGCAGAGGGAGGCAGAGGAGCACAGAGGCAAGACACCAGCAGCAGGGCAGAGGAGCACAGAGGCAGGACACTAGCTGCAGGGCAGAAGGAGGCAGAGGAGCACAGCAGCAGGGCAGAGGAGCACAGAGGCAGTACACCAGCAGCAGGGCGGAGGGAGGCAGAGGAGCACAGAGGCAGGACACCAGCAGAAGGGCAGAAGAGCACAGAGGAAGGTCACCAGCAGCAGGGTAGAGGGAGGCAGAGGATCACAGAGGCAGGACACCAGCAGCAGGGCGGAGTGAGGCAGAGGAGCACAGAGGCAGGACACTAGCTGCAGGGCAGAGGAGCACAGAGGCAGGACACTAGCTGCAGGGCAAAGGGCGGCAGAGGAGCACAGAGGCAGGACACCAGCAGCAGGGCAGAGGAGCACAGAGGCAGGACACCAGCAGCGGGGCGGAGGGAGGCAGAGGAGCACAGAGGCAGGACACCAGCTGCAGGGCAGAGGAGCACAGAGGCAGGAAACCAGCAGCAGGGCAGAGGGAGGCAGAGGAGCACAGAGGCAAGACACCAGCAGCAGGGCAGAGGAGCACAGAGGCAGGACACTAGCAGCAGGGCAGAGGGAGTCAGAGGAGCACAGAGGCAGGACACCAGCTGCAGGGCAGAGGGAGGCAGAGGAGCACAGAGGCAAGACACCAGCAGCAGGGCAGAGGGCGGCAGAGGAGCACAGAGGCAGGACACCAGCAGCAGGGCAGAGGGAGGCAGAGGAGCACAGAGGCAGGACACTAGCTGCAGGGCAGAGGAGCACAGAGGCAGGACACTAGCTGCAGGGCAAAGGGCGGCAGAGGAGCACAGAGGCAGGACACCAGCAGCAGGGCAGAGGAGCACAGAGGCAGGACACCAGCAGCAGGGCAGAGGAGCAAAGAGGCAGGACACCAGCAGCAGGGCAGAGGAGCACAGGCGCAGGACACCAGCTGCAGGGCAGAGGGAGGCAGAGGAGCACAGACACAGGAAACCAGCAGCAGGGCAGAGGGAGGCAGAGGAGCACAGAGGCAGGACACCAGAATCAGAGCAGAGGAGCACAGAGGCAGGACACCAGCAGCAGGGCAGAGGGAGGCAGAGGAGCACAGAGGCAGGACACCAGAATCAGAGCAGAGGAGCACAGAGGCAGGACACCAGCAGCAGGGCAGAGGGAGGCAGAGGAGCACAGAGGCAGGACACCACCAGCCGGGCAGAGGAGCACAGAGGCAGGACAGGAGCAGCAGGGCTGAGGAGCACAGAGGCAGGACACCAGCAGCAGGGCAGAGGGAGGCAGAGGAGCACAGAGGCAGGACACCAGATGCAGGGCAGAGGAAGGCAGAGGAGCACAGAGACAGGACACCTGCAGCAGGGCAGAGGGAGGCATAGGAGCACAGAGGCAGGACACCAGCAGCAGGGCTGAGGGAGGCAGAGGAGCACAGAGGCAAGACACTAGCAGCAGGGCAGAGGGAGGCAGAGGAGCACAGAGGCAGGACACCAGCAGCAGGGCAGAGGAGCACAGAGGCAGGACACTAGCAGCAGGGCAGAGGGAGGCAGAGGAGCACAGAGGCAAGACACCAGCAGCAGGGCAGAGGAGCACAGAGGCAGGACACTAGCAGCAGGGCAGAGGGAGGCAGAGGAGCACAGAGGCAGGTCACCAGCTGCAGGGCAGAGGGAGGCAGAGGAGCACAGAGGCAGAACACTAACTGCAGGGCAGAGGGAGGCAGAGGAGCACAGAGGCAGAACACTAGCTGCAGGGCAGAGGGAGGCAGAGGAGCACAGAGGCAAGACACCAGCAGCAGGGCAGAGGAGCACAGAGGCAGGACACTAGCTGCAGGGCAGAAGGAGGCAGAGGAGCACAGCAGCAGGGCAGAGGAGCACAGAGGCAGGACACCAGCAGCAGGGCGGAGGGGGGCAGAGGAGCACAGAGGCAGGACACCAGCAGCAGGGCAGAAGAGCACAGAGGAAGGTCACCAGCAGCAGGGTAGAGGGAGGCAGAGGATCACAGAGGCAGGACACCAGCAGCAGGGCGGAGTGAGGCAGAGGAGCACAGAGGCAGGACACTAGCTGCAGGGCAGAGGAGCACAGAGGCAGGACACTAGCTGCAGGGCAAAGGGCGGCAGAGGAGCACAGAGGCAGGACACCAGCTGCAGGGCAGATGGAGGCAGAGGAGCAAAGAGGCAGGACACTAGCTGCAGGGCAAAGGGCGGCAGAGGAGCACAGAGGCAGGACACCAGCAGCAGGGCAGAGGAGCACAGAGGCAGGACACCAGCAGCGGGGCGGAGGGAGGCAGAGGAGCACAGAGGCAGGACACCAGCTGCAGGGCAGAGGGAGGCAGAGGAGCACAGAGGCAGGAAACCAGCAGCAGGGCAGAGGGAGGCAGAGGAGCACAGAGGCAAGACACCAGCAGCAGGGCAGAGGAGCACAGAGGCAGGACACTAGCAGCAGGGCAGAGGGAGTCAGAGGAGCACAGAGGCAGGACACCAGCTGCAGGGCAGAGGGAGGCAGAGGAGCACAGAGGCAAGACACCAGCAGCAGGGCAGAGGGCGGCAGAGGAGCACAGAGGCAGGACACCAGCAGCAGGGCAGAGGGAGGCAGAGGAGCACAGAGGCAGGACACTAGCTGCAGGGCAGAGGAGCACAGAGGCAGGACACTAGCTGCAGGGCAAAGGGCGGCAGAGGAGCACAGAGGCAGGACACCAGCAGCAGGGCAGAGGAGCACAGAGGCAGGACACCAGCAGCAGGGCAGAGGAGCAAAGAGGCAGGACACCAGCAGCAGGGCAGAGGAGCACAGACGCAGGACACCAGCAGAAGGGCAGAGGGAGGCAGAGGAGCACAGAGGCTGGACACCAGCAGCAGGGCAGAGGAGCACAGAGGCAGGACACCAGCTGCAGGGCAGAGGGAGGCAGAGGAGCACAGACACATGAAACCAGCAGCAGGGCAGAGGGAGGCAGAGGAGCACAGAGGCAGGACACCAGAATCAGAGCAGAGGAGCACAGAGGTAGGACACCATCTGCAGGGCAAAGGGCGGCAGAGGAGCACAGAGGCAGGACACCAGAATCAGAGCAGAGGAGCACAGAGGCAGGACACCAGCAGCAGGGCAGAGGGAGGCAGAGGAGCACAGAGGCAGGACAACAGCAGCAGGGCTGAGGGAGGCAGAGGAGCATAGAGGCAAGACACCAGCTGCAGGGCAGAGGGAGGCAGAGGAGCACAGACGCAGGACACCAGCAGCAGGGCAGAGGGAGGCAGAGGATCACAGAGGCAGGACACCAGCTGCAGGGTAGAGGGAGGCAGAGGAGCAGCACAGAGGCAGGATACCAGCAGCAGGGCAGAGGGAGGCAGAGGAGCACAGAGGCAGGACACAAGCTGCAGGGCAGAGGGAGGCAGAGGAGCACAGAGGCAAGACACCAGCAGCAGGGCAGAGGGAGGCAGAGGAGCACAGAGGCAGGACACCTGCAGCAGGGCAGAGGGAGGCAGAGGAGCACAGAGGCAAGACACCAGCAGCAGGGCAGAGGGAGGCAGAGGAGCACATAGGCAGGACACTAGCTGCAGGGCAGAGGGAGGCAGAGGAGCACAGAGGCAGGACACCAGCAGCAGGGCAGAGGGAGGCAGAGGAGCACAGAGGCAGGACACCAGCAGCAGGGCAGAGGGAGGCAGAGGAGCACAGAGGCAGGACACCAGCAGCAGGGCAGAGGAGCACAGAGGCAAGACACAAGCAGCAGGGCAAAGGAGCACAGAGGCAGGACACCAGCAGCAGGGCAGAGGGGGGCAGAGGAGCACAGAGGCAGGACACAAGCTGCAGGGCAGAGGGAGGCAGAGGAGCACAGAGGCAGGACACCAGCAGCAGGGCAGAGGAGCACAGAGGCAGGACACCAGCAGCAGGGCAGAGGGAGGCAGAGCAGCACAGAGGCAGAACACGAGCTGCAGGGCAGAGGGAGGCAGAGGAGCACAAAGGCAGGACACCAGCAGCAGGGCAGAGGAGCACAGAGGCAGGACACCAGCAGCAGGGCAGAGGGAGGCAGAGCAGCACAGAGGCAGAACACGAGCTGCAGGGCAGAGGGAGGCAGAGGAGCACAAAGGCAGGACACCAGCAGCAGGGCAGAGGAGCACAGAGGCAGGACACCAGCAGCAGGGCAGATGGTGGACAGGGACGTGACACGGGAGGCTATCCTTAGGAGGCAGAGAGGGTGCACTGAGGCAGGAGGCCCTCATTTCTACCCCTCCCCAACCCTTCTCAATCCAAGTAACTGACTAACATATCCACCACTAAAATTACTTTCATGTTTCACCATACTAATTCAACACGAATCCTGATGGGTTCGAGAGTAGCGTGCTACTTTCGCTTCCAAACCCCATCAGGGGTAGCAAGCGCTATATAAATACAAACCTCTTTCCCTTTACTATCCCGCAACCTACCCTTCTCTACCCAAATAACTGAATAACATATCGTCTACTCAAATTACTTAATATTTTACTACACTAATTTTCAACAATAATCCTTTATGAGTTCATGAGTGGCGTGCTACTCGCCAGAAAAGCGCTTTAACATCCATCAGGGGTAATAAGTGCTATATGAATGCAAACCTTTCTTCCACTTTTATCACTCCACTATCCTTCTCTCTCCAAATAACTGTGACACCTTCGGTTAAAGTCCGCGCTATATAAAAACGCTGTAATGGCTGGATTTTCTGAGTAGGTGGGATCAGCCCCCAGGGGCCCCTCCAACCCAGCCAGAACGTACTCACCTTCCCTCCCCAGGACCACCTATATCCAGGCACCTGGTACCTACCTGAGGATGGGGAACTCGCAATATACAAGCTCATATTATTAAAAACACCACTAAATCTATAGGGATACTAAGAATACTCACTGATTACTAGGGATATCCATACCCTACACCACACTTATTCACATCAGTTGGTCTCGCGGCCACCCTGACCCAGACCGTTCTACCCTAGGGCAGATCTGACACACAATCCGGTGTGTCTACACATGGGCCTGCAGAACCCAATGCTCCCTTTTCCAAACTGTTCGCAATCCTGCGAAACTACACACTAGTTCAACTACCTAGTGCTCTCATTTACTCAAGCCACAATCCAGTGGGTATACACACTGGTTCGACCCCCCAGTGCTCTCATTAACGCCGCATATCAACGACGACCACATTCCTATGAACACCTATACATATATATATATATATATTGGGAAGTCTCTTCACTAAGGGTCTGCTACTACAATATTAGGAGTTAGCCAATTAATATCGTGTGCTCCCTATTCTTGGCATCAAAAGTCCACTCACTCCCTATTTATGTGATCACCACTTACCTGATTGGGATTACTCATCCATTCACGTGCCTAGCAAACACCTAGGAGCTTTGTTCACCTGGATTGAACCAGAGTACAAGGGGACACGTGCCAGTTTTCTACAAACTGGGGGTTGTTTTATTACAGCAATATAAACATTTACACAGATCAACACAGGCTATAGGTAGAACACACCGCTTGAAAGAGAAAAGATTAAACATAACAGGAACACTCCGCTGAAAGGGAAAAGATTGGACATAAAGTGTAAGTGTAACTAATTCAGACTACCTCACCTATTAGAAGGAAGATTTCTCTCTCTGCCTCTGGTGGGATTAGGGCTCTCTCTCTGCCTCTGGTGGGATTAGGGCTCTCTCTGTCTCTCCCTCCTTCACCACATCACCACGCCTCTGGTTCAGTTGCTCCAGCTGACAGCCTTCTTTGATGCTCTCTGCACTGCTTTCTCTCTCCTCATCTTCAGCAATCGTCTGCCTTCTTTCTCCATTCAAGAACTGCACTCTATTCTGCAGCTCCCAGCAGACATCCTCTCTCTCTCTGCAAGCTATTCTGAGCTCCAAGCTGTTCTGGGCTCCCAGCAGTTCTGTGCTCCAAGCTGTTCTGAGCACCACGCTGAACTGCACACCACGCTGCACTGACTTCCAAAACTGAACTGACCACTCCTCCTCTCCTGTAGCTCACTAATATGGAAGCTTGTCCTTTCATGGAAAGTTACGGCCAGTAACCTGCCGCCCACCAAATTCTTGTACCTCCCCGTACCAAGGACACGTTCCCAGCTGGCCAGCCTGAAGTTGTGTCTTCGGAGTGGAGAAAAATACATTCTTTCGATAAGGGCCAGCCTGAACCGGTTCTCTCCAAGCGAACAGCAGCCTTAACTATAAACATTGCCTTTGCCCTGAAAAGCCTCTCTGCTTCCATCAAGATGGAGTCCCTCTAGCTCTAGGCCTGTAGGCCTGAAAAGGGGTGAAATGCTCCTTAGCTCTGTCAGAATACCTACATAAACCATACCAATGTGTCTAATATGTCAAAGCCAATAGGCAATAGACAGGTTAAAGTCAAGAATAAAGGCATATTAAGCAGCTATCCTCTTCTAGGTCTGGAAAAAGGGCTTAAAAGGGCCAACACAGGCTAAGAATACCTATACTAGATGCGAGCAAGACTAATGATCTATATCACTGCTAAATAAAGCCAAAAACTCTGCCATTACAAACGCATAAAATAAAAAATAAAATAATATCCACAACTGAAATAACTTTCATATTTCGCCATATTAATTCATTACTATGGGCTTCCTGAATAGCATGTTTCAACCCCCCATCAGGGGTAACAAGCGAAAAAATCTCACAAGGGAAAAATCTTAGCAATCCACCCAAACAAAGTCAGTTAAATTTACATTATGGTTGTAAAACAAACCCCAGAAATCGGTTTCCACCGCATTTCTCCCCTCTTCCTCATTTTAAAGTACTTTCCAGGCTATTCAAAGGGGGGGTTTATTAATGGTTCAAAATCTATTCTAAAATGGTCCCCGGAGCACCTGGCACCACTTTGGACAGAGGCTGTGTTTTACTCGTGTCCTGGTCCAACCTTTATAAGCACATCACTGATGCAGTTTAATGGTACAGACGGAAGGCGGTGCTGTATCACGAATAGCCAATGGTGTGCTTCCGATGGCGGGAGGAAGCAAGCACAACTCCATATTAGGGCATTGAAGGAGTAAACATCGATTGATCAACCTTTGTCCCGGAAAAAAAGGTTCTAGTAGAGGATAACCGTAAGACTGCAGATCCGATACATTCGTACAATGATGGCGCCACTCTTTCTATTCCTCTTGCTTTTCTCTCCTTGCACCTTTCCATTTTTCTCATCGATCTCTGTTGGGGATTTCACTTTAGTTTTCCCTCACCTCTCTATTTCTCTTCTCTGACAAAATCTCCATCTAAATATATTTCTCAATTCTTTTTCACTTGCCCACCTCTTTTTTTTCTGTTTAATGGCTCCTTGTAAGAAATTTGATTAATAATTAGGGTGCATGACCCCCCTCCCTCCCTCCCCCTCCCCAAGGAACAATCACAATTCTTATCACAGTAAACCCTGAACGTTACAACATTAACCTGGGCTCAACGCCCTGGTATCTAGAGCACAGAGTAAAGGCTTAACTTAAGGCAATGTGTCAAGGATTGATGCAGTGCCAAAACAAAGTCAATACCTCAAAACAATAAAAATCCCAAACAAAATTAGTAAAATAGAGTTATATGTTATAAATACAACATAAACATTATAAAAGTCCAATATGAGGAAAAGGACATATGATTTAAAAAAAAGTTTTAAGTAGAATTAGCACCAAAAGCACAAAGGGTCATTGGTGGTTACTAGCTGCAGTAGATCAGGACCTAGGACTGGTCAGTTGCAAGAAAGGTCTCTAGTGACTTGTATTCCTGTAGCACAAGCAGAAGCTCAGACCATGACCCTTGGAATCCACGTCTTTGTCCTTGGTGCAAAAGATAGCAAGTCTGGTCCTTTATGGCTCCCCTCAGGTCACAGACACCAGGTCCAGTCCTCTTCTGTTCTTCCTCAGGTCCATGAGTGTTCTGAAGTGGGTGCCTGCAGGTGCCACATTTATGCCTGGCATGGGCTGGTGGGCGGGAATGACTCCTGGACATATCCTAACCTATGGGTTGAAGGTTCCACCTGCTACTGCTACCCACTAAGCGCATTCTCAGATTTGCAAAGGGGAATGACACAAGCCACTGAAAAATATGGGCGGAGAGTGGGCGGAGCTTCAAGTCCATACTCAAATACAGCATGCCTCGCAGAGCAGCGCATGCGCCGCCCAGGCTAGACCTAAAAATGACCATCTTTGGATTTGACTAGGGGTGAGCAAAATGTTTCATTCCGGATGCGGAATCTGGCGACTTCGCATTACTCCTGTAACGTGGAGTTCTGCCAAATTCCAGCAATCACTGCTAGGTGATTTTTTTCCCCGCAAGGCTCCACAAATGTGAGCAAGATCTGGCATCCTCTAACAACATTTTCAAATGCGGGTAGTCATGGACAGAGGGCTGCTTCTCGAGTAGATGTGGAGCTGGTCGGGTAGATTTTCTCAAATCAACTTGCATGGGCACGCGCTCTTACGCACTGCATGGTGTCATACCAACTGATTTTTCAGTGCAGCTTGCAGTATTGGCACTAAATTGCAGCACGACGTGCAAATTTCTTCCCACTGGCGGAATTCCAGAGAATCTCGAGAAGTTTTTAATTAACTCTGTTATGTTCCACAGAGTGAAACTCCGCGAGTTCCACCCACCTCTGGATTTGACATTGCAATGTCAAAAAGTATTCCCGTAGGTCCCAATCTGCATATTCTGTGAGGTTCAGGACTCATCTACGCCAATTCAGGTCGACCTGTCAATCACAGTGATGTATTGTGTAGCACATGGGAGGAATTTAACACCTCATTCACACCTATTCAAATACCCAGCACTGGTTAAGAGAAGTTGGAGAGGAAATGCAAATTAGCCTTCTGGAATTTAAGGCAATACCTTGTTAATAATAATAACAATTCTCAAAACTAACAGTTTCATTATTTTTCTAGCTAATCCCATTTCTGAGACACATTATTAGGATTTTAATTTATATTCCTTCTTTTCTACATAGAACATCTAGACATGCCACTGTGGAAAATATCTTTCAGGTGCTAGTTTCTTTACGGACATGTTCACATTAAGTTTCTACATTTCCTACTTTTAAATACCATGTATCATGCTTGTTGCCTATCAGTGTTTATTTTGACAGGTTGAATTGCAGTCTTTATACCACCACAGTTATGCTACACAGGGTTTGGTCTGAAGCTATGTTTGCTATGTATGCTAGGTTAAGCAGTTCACCGGTGGCATTTAACTTGCAGGCTCCAGCTACATTAACTAGGGACTTATAGGCAAGTTAAATATGCCAATTAACAATATGCATTTTCAACCATGTTTAGAGGGGGAGCACAGGCATGTTTCTCGTAGCTAGCAGGGGTAAAATGCACAGAGTTCTAAAGTAGGCAGAAATGCAAAACTATACGGTTCAGCAAAAAATGAAAAATCTGTGGTGACCACATAGAAAAAGAATTTCCTATAGTCTTCCATTGTTTTTCTCCAATCATTCTGCTTTCACAATTAACGCCTCCCCTGCTTTTCTCCCATCTCCATTTCTTGTTCTCTGTATATACTTCTAACTCGCCTCGTTTTTGCTTCCCTTTTGCATCTCTTTACCTATCGCGCAGTCTTTACCACTCCCACTCTCATGCATGGTATTCATCCCCAACCTTTCCATCTCTCATTTAATAAGTCTCTCTTGTGCTGATCCTTTTTCCAGGCACATCCTTCCCAGCCGTTGACATGGTAGCGTACACGCTCATCAGCCGTGAGGACTACCCTCGAAATGCAGAGGGGGAGATGTCAGCATTCATCCACCCCAAGCTGCAGGTGAGTCCGAACTGTTTCTATCTATATTGTTGCTCAGTGTAGAGTATGGGCACCTAGGTGCTGTTACCAGCAAATAATTGTTTGAGGCCTATTAGTCCAATTGGTTCACAGATGAAGGGAGACAAGACTGTGCTCCTAGAATGCATCTGTGCTATAATATGCCACCTCTGATGTCATTGTGACAGTGGTAAAACTACACACGTCTGTGGCCACTTTCTGATGAGACTGAGATGATCCACGTCGTTTTTATTGCAAGTGGGGTGGGTGAGCTAAATGGACATGAAAGTATAACCCATTCTTTTTCACTTACCACAGAATGGCTAATCCAAGTGTTTGTGAATGGTTGTGCTGGTGTTTAAAGTGGATCACTGACATAATATAGAATGCCAAAATATCGACCTACAAAAATATCGAGGTAAAAATATAGAATGCCAAAATATCGACCTCCTATCTCCAAACAGGTAAGTACAAAAATATCGAATCAAAAATATCAATGTTAAAAATATAGTTAGTCAAAATATCGAATTTTTTAAAATGCTTTAAATTAATGAAAAATTAATGAAATAATAAATATAATTAACTTAAACATACTTAAATTACCTTAAAATTAATAAATAATTAATGTAAGTAAAAAGAAAAACATACAAATTGATTTGCGTTGGATAGCGTAAGGGTAAAAAATACTATTCCAACTCCAGAGAGTGCAACAGTAGGGAAAGCGCTGGATAGCGTAGCAGTAAAAATTACTATTCCTACTCCAGAGAGTGCAACAGTAGGGAAAGCGTTGGATAGTGTAGAGGTAAACATTACTATTCCCACTCCAGAGAGTGCAACAGTAGGGAAAGCGTTGGATAGCGTAGGGGTAAAAATTACTATTCCAACTCCAGAGAGTGCAACAGTAGGGAAAGCGCTGGATAGCGTAGCAGTAAAAATTACTATTCCTACTCCAGAGAGTGCAACAGTAGGGAAAGCGTTGGATAGTGTAGAGGTAAACATTACTATTCCCACTCCAGAGAGTGCAACAGTAGGGAAAGCGTTGGATAGCGTAGGGGTAAAAATTACTATTCCAACTCCAGAGAGTGCAACAGTAGGGAAAGCGCTGGATAGCGTTGGATAGCGCAGGGGTAAAAATTACTATTCCCACTCCACAGAGTGCAACAGTAGGGAAAGTGCTGGATATCGTAGGGGTAAAAATTACTATTCCCACTCCAGAGAGTGCAACAGTAGGGAAAGCGTTGGATAGCGTAGGGATAAAAATTACTATTCCCACTCCAGAGAGTGCAACAGTAGGGAAAGCGTTGGATAGAGTAGAGGTAAAAATTACTATTCCCACTCCAGAGAGTGCAACAGTAGGGAAAGCGTTGGATAATTAGAGGTAAAAATTACTATTCCCACTCCAGAGAAGGCAACCGTAGGGAAAGCGTTGGATAGCGTAGGGGTAAAAATTACTATTCCAACTCCAGAGAGTGCAACAGTAGGGAAAGCGCTGGATAGCGTAGGGGTAAAAATTACGATTCCCACTCCACAGAGTGCAACAGTAGGGAAAGCATTTGACACCGCAGGGGTAAAAATTACTATTCCCACTCCAGAGAATGCATCAGTAGGGAAAGCGTTGGCTAGCGTAGAGGTAAAAATTACTATTTCCACTCCAGTGAGAGCAACAGTAGGGAAAGAATTGGATAACGAAGAGGTAAAACTTACTATTCCCACTCCAGAGAAGGCAACCGTAGGGAAAGCGTTGAATAGCGTAGGGGTAAAAATTACTATTTCAACTCCAGAGAGTGCAACAGTAGGGAAAGCGCTGGATAGCGTAGGGGTAAAAATTACTATTCCCACTCCACAGAGTGAAACAGTAGGGAAAGCGTTGGATAGCGCAGGGGTAAAAATTACTATTCCCACTCCAGAGAATGCATCAGTAGGGAAAGCGGTGGATAGCATAGGGGTAAAAATTACTATTCCCACTCCAGAGAGTGCAACAGTAGGGAAAGCGTTGGATAGCGTAGGGGTAAAAATTACTATTCCCACTTCAGTGAGAGCAACAGTAGGGAAAGTAAATACTTCATATATAAATAAAAATAAAATAAATAATAATACCAATTACAAATTAATTAAAATACTTAACACTTTTATATAATATATTAATCAATTAAAAATACAAATACAAAATTAATAAAAATAATTACCTACTAATACAAATTATTTACCAATTAACAAATTAATTAACAATTAGAAAATAATTAAAAATTAGATAAATAAAAAAGAATTTTAAAATAGAATTACTTACAATTAAAGTACTCCCCACCCTATTCCCCTATAAACCCACAACCCAGTACCAAAAATAAAATAGAACATAATTATCAATTAATACATTAAAATTAATTACCCATTATATTTTAATTACCAATTAATAATTAACAATTTTACAATAAATACAAATAAATAAATTAATATATATAATTAAATAACTTCCCACCCTATTCCCCTATAAACCCACAACCCGCTACAGAAAATAAATAACTAAAATTAACATAATTATCAATTAATTAAAAATAATTACCAATTATATTTTAATTACCAATTAATAATTAAACAATTAATTCAAAATAAATACCAATAAATAAACATATTTAATTAATTATAATTAAATTACTTCCCACCCTATTCCCCTATAAACCTGCTACAGAAAATAAATTACTAAAATGAACATAAATATCAATTAATCAAAAATAATTACCAATTATATTTTAATTAATTACCAATTAATAATTAATTAACAATTAATTCAAAATCAATACCAATAAATAAATTAACATATTTAATTAATTATAATTAAATTACTTCCCACCCTATTCCCCTATAAACCCACAACCTGCTACAGAATTATATTACGCAAAAATTAAATACCATAAAAATAATTAATTAATATAAATAATAAAATAAATATACACTTTTCAAACATATACTAACATAAAAAACACTTTAAAAATTGATATTAACTTACTTACCTCAAATTCGATATTTTTGTAGTCTATATTCTGTCCATTCTATAGTTTTGTAGTCTATATTCTGTCTATTCGATATTATGTCCATTCTATATTTTTGAATTCGATATTAATGCTATCCTATTCGGTATTTTTGTAGTCTATATTCTGTCCAGTCGATATTGTGTCCATTCTATATTTTGTAATCGATATTAATGCAAATCGATATTAAAAACTCTATATTTTGACTGTATACCGTTTAAAGTACCAGCCTCTCTCTGGTTGTCTTGCAGATTATTTAGCGTTTGTGTGTGTCAGAGGATAGCTGCCTTTGGCCACTGCCCAGCCTTGAAGCATAGTGTCCCGACAGGTGTAGTTCAGAATCTGGGGCAGTTTTTCCTCTCACGTTTCTTTCACCCCTTTGTTTTTTAATTTGATTTATATAGATTTTTAAAGTTTGTGATAAATACAGTTCCTTGGTATTATTTTTCACTACGGTTTCATGGACCACAAAGCAGTGAGTCAGTCTCAAAAGAGCAATATTACTAAAGTCACATATTAACGGGCAACAGCAGTTTCCTCACCCTCCTGGCATGCGAGCTATGACAGCTGCCCTTATGAATGATCTTCATTTGGATGATGAATTCATCATGGAATGAATACAAGTGACTGTACATTTTGCAGTCTGCACCAAACCTCAGGGCACAGGTTAAACTATGGTACCGGAGTACACCAGCATGCCTGGATCTATGTATTCGGCCTAGTGACTGCCTGGCGGTGTAGACCATTCTGATTGTATTTGATATTAAGTGTTCCTCAACTCCTCGATTACCGAGGCCCACTTCCCCAAGAAATGGAAACATGCAGACGTGAATCCGCTGCTGAAGAACCCACTCGCCAACCCGGGAGATCTCAAGAACTACCAACCCAACTCCCTGCTCTCCTTCCCGGACAAAGTAATTGAAAAAGCTATCAACATCCAGATAACAAGACATCTGGAGAACCACAACCTGCTGGACCCCTCCCAAGTCAGCTTCCGAGCAAACCACAGCACTGAGGCAGCTCTAGTCGCAGCCATGGATGACATCAGAATACTGCTAGACCACGGAAAAACAGAAGTCCTCAACCTTTCAGCAGCCTTCGAAACCATATCCCACACACACATATCCTAGAGGCGCTGGATTTAGGAATACTATGATTTACTATTCTAACTGAAGCCTAGGTAACAGCAGGGTAGTAAATAATACTATTGCTTAGTGTATAGTGCCATCCAGCGCAAGTCGTTGTAACGACCACGTTGTAAACGTATCGCGGTGTACAGACCGCATTGTAATGGATGTCACCCGCAGTGTCATGAATGACAGCTTCAAGAGCACATGCTGCTTTCAGACACAAAAACGGAATGCAGTATGTCTCTCTGCAGCCTCTGGCTGCCCTAAATAAATTAGTGATGTAAGAATAGGTAATGTGCATGGTTTCATTAAAGCAGGAGATTATAGTCATACTAGAACTGGTGCATGATGTCAGTTCCTGTTACTTGCTTATCTACTGGCTGCATTCCTGGCAACACCAATTATGAATCTCTTTAGGCTGACCTTAAGCCGAAGATTTGTCAAGAAATAACCTCTTTATGTTTGGTTTTCAGGACAAGGATTTTCTTCCCCTGAATCCCGGTGACCCCATTTTCCAGACCTTGGATGGGACAGAGGTGTTCTACGAAGGTGATTCAACCATCTACCCTGCCTTCATCAATGAGGCTGCGTACTATGTGAAGAACATCGCCTTTGCCAAGATGGAGAAGAAAGTGTTTTCGGTCCCCGCTCTTCAAGCACAGCTGGACTAATCTGGGAACCACTGCAAAGGGGAGAGGCCTGCAGCCTTTAAGAAAACATTGCTGGGGGTGCAATACATATGGACTTTTTGGGCACAGACACAAACATAATGAAGAGAACTAGAACAGAACCACAGTAACAAACAGCTGCTAATAGGCACATGAAGGGAGCCTGAGACAACAAATACCAGGAGATCTACAAGAGAGTTCTCAAAAGATTCAAACTAAATGCAGAAGGAGAAAAAGTGGATGGCCAAGCCAAAGAAAGACTGAGCTAAAAACTTACTGTTCTGCGAGATACTCTTGGTGTGGGCAGTTGTCCATTCAGGTCTAGAGCTGCTTGAGCAACCTAGGATGTACAGGAGAGACCTTGAAAACTGCTTCCCTCACCCCAACCACAAATAATAACCCACCAGGTGAGTAGGCAGACAGATAGAAGCATAATCTAAGAAGAGAGAACAAGTAGCAAGAGAGTCACAATAAAGGAAGAAGATGTGGACATAAGAGGCGAGGCTATGTCCCTCAGGGAAAGAAGGACTTGGAGACAAAAGAAAGAGAATGTGCACAGAAAATGAAAGATGCATGGAGAATAATGGAGACAGGAGAGGGCTTGAAACAGAAGGAAAGGTAATGGAGAAGAGCCATGTTTGAAGTGAAAGGAAGAATAGATAGACACCCAGATCAGAAAATAATACTCTGAAAACAGAGATGACGAAGGAGATGAGGAGGACAGGGGAGACCAAGCGAACTTTAGTAAGTGGAATGTACGAGATACATGGATGAGATGACATACACAGACCAAAGGAAGAAAGAGTACTCTACGGTGACTTAATTAGCAAGAGGAATCAGAACATGAGAAGAGCAAGAAATAAACTGAGGGGTCCTAACAAAGTGCACCAAGGGTGGAGAGGAATGGAAACAAGAAACAGAGCAATAGTAAACAGAAAGGTAGATAAGAAACACATGGAGAGCTACCATGATGTATTGGTTGAGCATCTTTCAGCAATTCACTTACAAATCACCAAGAACAAGTAAAAAGAAGTGAAATCTGCCCTACTCTGATGGTTCTCGTATTGGGTACTCACCAAACTGCAGTTATCTGTGCAAATATTTTTTGAGATGAGGCTCTTCTGACACCTCAGGACTTCATATGGGCACTTCCATGATGAAAAGCTATTTCTGCTGGCATCACCCATCTTTGTTGGTATTACTTTATTAGGTGCTTTTTCTCCAGTCGAGGCAAAGACACTGGACAGTCCTGTTCTCAGAGATAATCATGGCAATAAACAGTTCACAGATCAGACAATTTTAAAATTTATTCCAGGGACCAATGATCGCAGGTCAGCCATTCTAAAATAGTTTACAGGGTGGAATGGTCACGTCAGACATTTTCAAATATTACCCTGCAGGTAACAGGATGCCTGGTTAACCAAAGATTTTATTGCATCGCTTCTGCAGGTAAAATACATCATACACACGCACACACACACACATCATATATATATATATATATATATATATATACTAGATTCTGCGCATCTAATTGTGGTCCATGCTCCATTTTGTTGAAGAAACACAGCCGCTGTGCAGTGGAGTTTTCAGGAGATATAGATATAAATATATATACGATGGCGAGGAATGGGCAATATCTACTAGGATATTGCCCATTTCTGCTCTCTGCGCTGGCGCGCTAGTGGCTGCCAAGCACCAAATCAGGCAGGATAGGTTTTGTGCAGGAAGGGACACCTTCCTGCACAAAACCTATCCTCTGAGCCGGTTATCTCTTTCTATTTGTGCAGCAAAGGTAGAAAGAGGGAAAAACGAGGAGAAATAAACATGTTTATCCTTGGTACGCCTCCCCTGGGAGGCATGGCATTTTGAATCAGTCCCAGGTTTACTCTTGTTAGTAGATCTGGGAATGCGCCAAAAACCATGGGTGGATGCAGGGGAAACACCCTGGCTCCACCCATATAACGCCGTCCTAGGGCAGAGTTACGCACGGGAGAACTCTGTGTCACTCCAGATTTACTATGAATGCAGAGCCACGCATGGTGGATCCGTGTGGCATAACAAATCTCATTTAAGGGCTTGCGCATATTGCGTGGCGTAAGGGCACTGCAAGCCCTTGGTACATCTGGGCACCAGTCTGCATTTAAGGCAGTAGACGATTTGTGCAACTCCATCCTACCATCATCCCAATACCAATGCCTTGTAGTTACGTTAACAACACACACCAACCTTGCACTGCTTTGATAAATAAAGTGACCTTCCGTATCTGAGGTGACGTCATGAAAATCTGACAATCATGTTTCAATGTATTACACTTTCAAATAAATAATTGTATTTGTATTCATTTTAGGCTAGTTTCAGTTTTTCTGTCACAGAACTGAACCATGAAAATGAATTGCCAATTGGTTTCGTTCAATAAGTGCTGTTTCAAAGGCGTACAAGGATTTCAGTGCTTGCGCTCATTCAAACCTTGGCCTCTCTGCTTGTGATGGACAGGCAGGCCATCACATACATTACCTCTGCAAAGAATGACACAACATTCCAATTGAAAACCTGTTTTTGCATCCTTATCATTAGTGAACTTCATCGTGCAAAATCACTGTTTGAAAAATATTTTGAAATCTGACCCAACCAAATCAGCTGGTCCAAGGAGGGACAAGATAGGAGAAAGGAGTGTATATAAAAAATGTTGCTCTGTAACAATATTAGTCTTATAAATTAAATTGCACTGCTTGTTTTTCTAGTGGACTTGAACGTTTGCTACTTGTTTACCTCGTAAGCAGTTTCTGAGCCACAGGGCCTGTTGTGACTTCACAGGTGACCCATAATGCAATCGACCTCAGATTGATTTCCACTCAAGACAAAGACTGCATAAAACGTACAATGTAGAACCGAGTGATGTCGAAATGTTATCATTTTAAACCTGCACATGTTAGTTATTTGTGTTTTAATAGCCGTGTTTTGTAGAAATTGCTTACTTTGCACATTGCCTATTTTGCACCATAACGAGGTCGACAGCGAGTTAGGCTGCTCCTCTTACCTTTGCTGGTTGCTCGCCGAACCCGGGCTCCGTTCCACCACAGCTGAGTGCCGCTTGTGTGGAGAGCTAAGGGGGAGGTAGGCGGCCCAATCAGAGAGACTCCCAGCAAGCCGGAGGGCGGAGCCAGGTGCCCACGCTTCCCACTACCCCCACCTACATACTTCCATGTGCTGGCCAAGGCGCAGCGGACGGGCGCAGCGGGTGCGACAATGGCGCGCCGAAGGTGCGCCTAAGGTAAGCCCGTCTGCGCCCGTCCGCGACCGACCGGGGCCAGTGGCCATGGACTTTAGTCCGAAACTAGCATACTCAAGTGGTGAACTTCATTCACTAAGACCCCGCAGTCACCGCTGCCACCCTCTACCCCCACACACACTAAGACGCACCTGGCTATGCAGTATCTCCCAAGATACATCACCTTATCTTGCCACTAAACATAAGAATGCCCGGTGCATCAGGACTAATCCCTCTGCTAAAACACGGCGGGAACTTCGCTGTATCTATCTCAACACGCGTTCCATGCCAAAGCACCAATTAGACATATTCCTGTTGCTTACTTCTGACAAACCAGACCTACTTTTGTTTACAAAAACTTGGCTCACCCAAGATTCACTACCAGACATTTTGGCTTCACTACCCTCGGACTACTATATTATCACAGCGAACCGCTCGTCTGCGAAAACAGGCGGGGGAGGGGTTCGCAGCTATTATTCATAAAAACTACAAATGTATTACACTCACACCCATGACTCTTACGGACACAGAAAATTTTGTCATCAAAATGGACACAGAGAGCGGGGCTCTCTTACTTGCTTTGTTCCATCGGCCCCCACAATCCATCCCTACCTTCCCGACATCCTTAGCAGAACAACTTGCCCCCCTTGTAACAAGCTACCTGAAAATTGCTTTACTCGGAGACCTCAACTATTGGTTTGATAATAAGGCTGTTGACCCCCAGGCACTAGAACTTAATGATCTGCTCTCGGATTTAAACCTGATCCAGCATATACATTCCCCCACACACGAGAAAGGTCACAGCTTAGACCAAATACGGTCTCATAACCTCCTACTGTCCACTCCTGACATCTCTCCTTGCATCTGGTCCGACCATTTCCTCATTCAATTCACAATCACCGTCAGTGGACATGTAAAATCAGGGTCCCTACCGGGTGGAGAAACTAGGAAATGGAACGCCATAAACTCACCGGCTTTCTTGGACACTCTGGCTACCACATTGCCCACAACATGCAATAATATAGACATCATGGAGGATAAGCTTACACAATGGCTTCAAAAGGCCACTGACACTCATGCATACCTAGCGAAATTCTCTCGCTCACGTAGCACGGAGGCCCACAGATGGTTCACCTCAGAGTTAAAGTCGCTAAAACTCGAAGTGCGCCAAAAAGAAAGGAAATGGAGATCAAAATATCATCTACAAGATAAGGAGGAATTCTGTGCTGCTCGCAGAAATTATCAAAAAACTATCTTGAAACATAAAACAGATTACTTCTCTGGAAAAATTTTAAACTACAAGAACAGATCGAAAGATGTTTTTAATATAGTGAACGATCTCTGCAATAGTGAAAGAACGTCCCTCCTGGTAACTCCAAAGCAAAAGCTATGCAACACCCTAAACAAATTTTTTGTGGATAAAATTGTCACCATCACACAAAGAATAAACAGCATGTCATATCAGGCCCCTATAAACGATACTTTTTATAATGCTATGACGTTAGACACTTTTCCTCTCATAGACACAAAGACCTTTATAGAACTTCTCTCTCGAGTTAAATCCGGCTCACCTAATGATGTTTGCCCACCACACATCTTAAAAGAAGTATGCCTAGCTCTTCCACAAGGTATCCTCCCATTCTTAAATGAGACGCTCTCTCAGGGTAAGGTACCTAGTAGCTTTAAGAATGCCACAGTCATCCCACTGATAAAAAAGCCGGGAGCAGACCCGCAGGACCCGGCCAACTACAGGCCTATTTCCCTCTTACCCTACCTATCCAAACCCTTAGAGGCCCATTTCTCTAACTGGCTGTCCAAGTTTATTGAAAAATTGGAATACCTGGAGCCAAACCAGACAGGTTTCCGCCCATGCCACTCAACTGAAACCGTGATTCTGGCAGTTCAGGACACCTTAAGATCTTACGCGGGCAGGGACATTCATCAGGCTCTTGTTCTTCTTGATCTGTCGGCCGCATTCGACACGGTTGATTCTAACATCCTTATCAACCGTGTCGAGCATGCCGGCCTCAGGGGCGCCGCTCTGAACTGGATAGCCTCCTTTATCACAGACCGCACACAAGTAGTAAGACTAGGGACTTTCACAACCTCGGGAACCCCTTCCATCTGCGGGGTTCCCCAGGGTTCGTCACTATCACCTTTACTGTTTAACCTCTATTTACGCCCACTATTATATTCCCTAAAATACTACAATGTTACCATATTTAACTACGCAGACGACCTCCAGCTAATATTTCCTTTAAACACCACAGACCCAGTGACCGAGTTCCAAGCCACTATGACAAACATACAGGAATGGATGAACCTCAATCACCTTAAAATGAACCCGGGCAAGACAGAACTGATCTTGCCCGGGAAAAGTGAACTGAGCTGGGGCCCCCACTTTTGGCCATCTGACATGGGTACCCCCCCACTAAAACCCCATCAGTCAAAAGCTTAGGGATCATACTCAGGGCGGACCTCTCACTCAAGGCGCAGGTAGGAGCCGTAGTATCTGCCAGCTTCTTCCAGCTCAGAAAGATTACTAAACTCTGCACACATTTGGACTGCCGATTGGTGGCCTTCCAAACTGGGTGAAGCACCAATACTATCCATCTCTGTAAAAAGCCTGGGAATTCAATTAGACGCCAAGCTAAACATGAAGGACAATATAAAGAACACTACAGGCTCATGCTATTATAGCCTACGGCTACTGCGTAGAATTATTCCCTACTTACCCCTGGAACACCGGAGAACTGTAGTGCAGGCGATGATAGGAAGTAGGTTAGATTATGGCAATGCCCTGCTGGCAGAGGTTGGAAACACAGCCCTTTCCAAATTACAAGTAATTCAAAACACGGCCGCCAGAATGGTCTTGGACACCCCCCCCGGCACTCCATCTCTTCCTCTTCTTAAACAGCTACATTGGCTACCAATCCAAATGCGCTCCGTATTTAAAATCTGCTGTCTGACCTTCAAAGCCCTCAGAGGTGAGGGCCCAGCCTACCTTAGAAATAAACTCACTAAGCACTCAAATGAACGCAACCTTAGATCCAATTTCCTAGCCCTTCTGAATGTCCCCAGGATTCGACTCACCCGCACAGGCGGTAGAGCATTTTCGTTCGTAGCTCCAAAATACTGGAACTCGCTTCCTTTGACACTGCGGGAATCCACAAACTACATGTCCTTTAGGAAACAACTAAAGACTTGGTTGTTCTAACACTCCGTACAACGCCAGTCTTCTCTTCCCCTTTGAGGTTCCTCCTTCAGGTAAAGCGCTGAGATGCCCCTGGGTGATTCACGCGCGATACAAGAATCACTAACATAACATACTCCGCACTTATTCAAGTAGTCATCGCCCTGGTCCTTTCTCGCCTAGATTTCTTGAACAGTCTGTACTTAGGGCTCCCAGCAGGTTTGCTCAAGCGACTTCAGTTCGTCCAGAATCAGGCGGCCAGACTCATCTGGAATCTACCCAGACGGCAATCTATCAGGCCAGGTCTGGAAAAACTTCACTGGCTACCGGTGGCCCAAAGGATCACCTTTGAAACAGGTTGCATCACTTTTAAAGCCCTACATGACAAAGGCCCCAGATTCATCAGAAACCTGGTATCTAACTATGCCCCCTCGCGCAACTTACAATCTGCGCAGAAAGGCTTGGCAACTGTCTGTCCGTTTAAGAAGAAACGCCAAGGAGGTAGTTGCTTCCATCATTTGGCGGCCACCTTTTGGAACTCCCTACCACGTGTCTTAAGACAATGTCAGGACCTTCTGATTTTTAGACAATCTCTCAAAACTTGGCTTTTTAACCACATGCGTGCGGGGGTTATTTTTGCGCTACGCAGCTTTTTTCCAAAAGCCGCATTACATGACGAGCTCAGCTCGTCATCAGCACACGACCACCGTGGCTGATGACGAGCTGAGCTCGTCATCAGCATCGAAGGGGTTAAAGAGGCGCATGCTTAGAGTAACAGTGTTTTGTGCCCTGTTTTACCAGTCAGCGCCAAGAAACCTACGGTGTATGAGCGCCTAAGAAGTTTATTTTAACATAACGAAAGCAAAACATCTGTAATCAAGGCTGGCTACACGGAGGTGGCTGGCTGCATGTGAATCTGCGGCACAACATGTCACATATATGTACAGGGTACCACCGTCTGATCCTAGCTTGTGAGGCTGTAGATACACATGCTCTGCATACACTGTAAAGCTGTTCCCTTCCTCACAGCAGTGGTTAATGAGAAGATAATGCAGATGTTTGGAGCAAAGTCCCTAATAGCCTGGAAAACTAAATCCTGCAGTAGGATTGATCATTCACACAGTGGTGTTTAGTAAATGTTTGTGTGCTGACCAAGGGAGAAATGTGGCGCAGCGGCCTGGAGCGCAGGGCTTACGGTTCAATCCATGGTGTGAACCACATTTAAGTCCCAAACAAGGGCTGTGGGTGTAGAATTCCTTAAGGCTTCTATAAAGATGTTATCAGAGATTTTAAACAGGAAGAAATTCTGTTTGGTGTGTATGCTGCAAATGCAGTTAGATGTTAACAGGAGGACTACACCAATATTGCATCAGCAAATGTGAGAGGTAGTAGGTAACATCATGCAGAGACTTTAAGGCAGCCGATGTGCTCATTTACACAGCTGGAGACAAACAGCTTCCACTTGGCTGTGTAACAGGCACGTGTGGTGGGATTGTGCGTCTCACAGCATTTGGTAACCAAACTCTAGGACCTTAGGTGCCCGTCCATTAGGTAGAGTTTCCCGGGGTCTGGATGCCTGAACGGACCATAATGTTGAAAGAAAAGGTCCAGCCTGAACAACTGTTTTCGGTGCGGGATCAAAAACTTCTTAAGGATCATGGAGTACCAGGGGTGCCCGGACCATATCAATGCCACTAGGATTCTCACCACATGCAGGATGAAAGGGTATTGTAAGCAAATATTCTGGACAAGGTAATCTATGGTGCATTGCCCTGGAGGGGAAGTTTTGGTGAGTAGCAAATAGATTGCTGGTCGGAGTCCATCTTTGCCAAAAGTACCTTTAATTGATTCGTGAGTTTAACTCCCATTTGTGGACTTGGTGATACATCCTGCTTAGCAGGTGCACAAAGTCATTGCCCATTGCAGACAAGTGCTCCCCTGAAAGCTGGATGTTGTTGCGAATAGCCCATTGCCATAACTGCTGGACGAGTGCAAATAGCTGGGGCGAATGGACCCCCTTCTGCTTGTGGAAGCAATTCATTATTGTCTATCTTTGTGATTGAAAAAAGCTCAGAGGGCTAGACGGAGGGCCAACAGTTCCAGGCACACGATAATCAACCCAAATGTTGAGTGGTACAGGTACCCTAAGCTGTCGTGTGGTTGAGGCGAGTTCTCCACCCCATGAGTGAGGCATCTGTAGTGTCACTAGCGGAAAAAGATTGAGAAAAAGCTTGCCGAGCATCAAGTTGTATCTCTTCCACCATGGGAAAGTGCAGATTTCTGACCTTTCTTAACATTAGATCCTCCAAGTAACCCCCCCCGCTTGTGAGCATTGCCGCGTGAGGCACTCTCACAGTCTGCGCAAATGAATTCATCATCACCAACAACTTCATCTTCTTTCTTACAGTAAAATAACATCCTGCCTGAAAAATAGGCATCCGCTTTTGAGATCACCCTTTCTTGGTTGGGATATGCCTTTCCCCTTGACTGCATTTAGGAATGACCCTAAGAAGGGTCAGAACTGCTGGGGCTGAAGATGTTTTTTTTGTCCTTGATGGTGGACATAACCTGTGTAGCAAGGACACCACACAGGATAGGCATCGCTCTCCGTCACTGCTCTTGATCAGCCAATCCTCTAGGTACAGAAAAACTGGAATGATGTTTCATCCCACATGCACCACCACCACTTTGCAAATGCCCCAAGAGCCAAAGTGCCCCCAAAGGGCAGAACTAGTAGTAGGGCCACTTACCACAAGGAGCAGGTACCAGGGTAGACTGGATTTACACATGTGGAAGCGGGCATCTTTTAGGTTGAGTGCTGTCATGAAGTCCCCTGGACAGGGCCGTGGGTTGACATCCTGCAGTGTTCCTATGGAAGTGCTCCTACGGGATGTATTGATTTAATGACCTGAGGTCTAAGATCTGCCGTAGCGATCCACTCTTCTAGTGGATTAGGAAGTCAGGAGTACACTCCTTCAGCGCATTGGTGCGACGGCATCACCACGATGGCAGGCTTGGCCAGGAACACCTGCACCTTGCCTGGAGTAGCCAGAGATGGTCATGGCTGATGCCATGGCACCAAGGCAGAATTTTTGATGGTGTTGATCTATAGGCATCAGACAGCACCTTTTTGCGGACATAATTCAGTCTCAATGGTGGACAGATGTTGTTTGGTCGGGGGATGGAGCGACAGTGCCCATGTACTCCTCAAACATCTCACTGACCTGCAGGATGAAAAGACACATCCCATCGAAAGGCACGTTTAGTAAGTGCAGTTGCACTTCTGGACAAAAGCTAGAAATGTTGAGGCAACCATAGTGTTTCAAGAGGATCCGGCTGTTTATTCCCTGAGTGGTGGTGTCTGCAGCATCCAACACACATATGTTATTTGCATTGGAGATTACCTTGCCCTCAGTTACCAGTTCCTGATCCATATTCCTATGGGCCTCGGGCAGGTGTTTCATGGCTGCCAAGGTTTCAGGTTGGTATGTATGACATTTTCAGTGTAATTAAGAGAGACATTTCTACAAATATGAGGGTACTTTCTCACAAGCAAATGTGGAGTAAGAACCATAACCTTCACTGGGTCTTTGGAGTTCTCTGGGGCAGTTTCGAGCAGCATGCCTTTAGCCATAGGGAGATAATGCTCAGACCTTTCTGTCTGGCCGAGTATTTCTATGAGGAAGTCGTCTTCCTCTTGTACATCATTCATCTTAACATTGTTGCAGAGTACAGCCTTCTGGATTACCACTTGATAGAAGGTAGTTTCGTATGGCAGGGAAGCTTTGGAGGGATACGGTTACAGATTTGGGCCATCAGGATGATCAACTTGGCAGTCTCCCCATCGGTGTGGGGGATGTGCTTGGGCTTCGATGCAGACTTCCTGGGGGCGCAAGTTTCTGTCTCAGCCTAGGGGCATTTCTGGGGTTGAACTGGTGGTCTGCAGCCTTCATAGCTGGATGCTTTACTTATTCGGAGGCCACAGAAGGCAACAGAAGGCAACACCAGGCTCCCCCTCCCCCTTGAATCTAGAAGGCCAGACGGCCCGGCTGTTTCTCCCTTGGCGCCAAAGATATCCTTCTGCCCTAGGACGGCAGAAGTTTCGGGTAACTGTCTTGTGCTGCATCTTATGATGTGCTCAGTGTCTCTTCATTCAGTAACGAATGGTTTCCTTGCACCAAAGTGCCTTACAGGGGTACATGTGGCTTCATAGTTCTTTGGGGACAAGAATAGCTTACACACCCCATGTTGATCGGACAACGTTGGTTATAGGTGTGGCTTCTGGTTGCGATCCGGCGAAAAGTCCTCGGGAGTGATGCACTGAAAACACTTCGGGGTTGATGAGAACTCCTCCACTGTTTTCTGGTCAATGGAATTGAAGTTCAGTGGCTGTCTGCAAAGTTCTCTTCACAAGACTGTATGATCCGGGAGCTGGCAGTCAAACATCTGAACCCAATGTCAGTAAATAGCAGCCTTACTTGGAGACTTTGTCCTGGGGCACTGTGAATCAACTTCAAAGAACAACAGTTTGAAACCATCAGAGCCTACATTAGTTGTCAGGAATATGCAGAGCATGTGCAATAACACCAAACATGCTACAAACACAGATATTCAGTTATGCAACTTTCTCCGCATTTGCCCAAAAGACAGCTGAAGGAGAGTACAAAAAATGCTTGCCACTATTTACTGGCTGTCTTGATTAGGTTATAGCTATTAAGCAGTGTCTGAGTTCTAAGCAAACACCAAAACAAACATGCACCCGTCAAGTTGAAATGCCACCTTTTTGAATGGGCACTGATGAAAAGGTAGCAACGTTCATGAACACCAAGGAAAGCAATTGGCTAAAATATGTGATCTCTCGCCCTGGTCTTTGGGAAGGCCAGTGGTTTTTTTCTCCAACAAAAATGCCAGCCTCTGATTATTTACTTTTGGATCATGCCACTGTAGTTCTACACACATTAGTGCCTGTATCAAGAGGAAAAGCTTAGCGGAAGAAGTCATATTAAGTTTAAACACTGCAGACAAACGCTTGTGATTAGACTAACAAAGATTAGAGAGTAGGGGACCTCAGACAACTCTTGTTAAGTGGGGCCTGCCTTTGAGCAAAAGGAAGCAGGTCAGCTTCAAAGGAAACCTTAACTTTGAGAAAGTCCAAGCAGCCCTGGTTTTTCATGCCACTAGTCAAACATCCGGGAGCCTGCCAAAGTATGGTCCTTTGGCTCAGCACCTCTCATGCCATCTCTTGCTGGTTTCCACATTTACCTTGTGGTTCAAATACCATGAAATAGTATTCATCCTTTCACTTGAACAACAGGCGATCCATGTGGCCCTATATGTACAGTCCATTTTATTTCTTCAAGTGGAGAGAATCAATGGTGCCGGGTCTTAATATTGCTGTATCTGACTGGCATTAGCCATTACCCCGCCCCTTTTCTTTCTGTCTTATTTCTTCCTTGACTGCAAAGAAGTGAACTGCAGTCTATAGGTCTGGATTAAATGCCTTAAACCCTGCGGCTACAGTCAAGCTATTTCAGTGGGGAGCTTGATCGGTTTAAGACCACCTTTAGCACTTACTGAACATTTTGTGAAGGTCGTAAATCTCTGCACCAGACCAGACCTCTTGAATTCTGCTGGAATTTTTTTTGTTCAGATCGAAAAATAGGGGCACGTTTCGGAAAAAATATGGAGATAAGGTCTAGGTTCTGAACAGAATGGAGGGGGCAGTAGAAAAAACGGTTTTCTGTTACCCTCACACATCCCTGGGGATGTCATGCTTCATCATCGGGCGAGAGCTCCTCGTCAGGCCGGAGCTGCAATGCCCTACGGGTCCCCCGAAGGATCACTTTGGCAGAGACCTTTTGGTTTTATCACCATTTGATGAGGGTGTGTCAAAGTGGGGTGGTGCATGGTGTGAACGCGACCCAGTGAGTTAAAACTGACTAGATGTCACCTCAACCTTTAATATATAGATTCCCCAGCCAGCTAAAAAAAAAGCAGATTGGCTGGTGTACTAAAGGGGTTACAATGTATTCTAATAGCTCTGTATGTTTTTTATGTTTACATTTGTTTTATTTTTATTTACTGTAGCAATAAAGATACCATGAGGAGCATTAAAAAGCTTCTGTAAGCTTGGCATCAACATTCAGCTATAGTTAGCTTGCAGTAATTTGTGTCCCAAATCCAACAAACAACACCCCCACTCACTTTTCTCGGTTCCTCCCACCGGGTGCCTAACCTGCTAATTCACATTTGTTGATCACATAACTAATCCCGCTGCTGGAGGGGAGAATGCTCTATTGGGCTGTCGGGTCGGTTAATCTCAGTATTCATAGGTATTTATGGCATGTCAATTCAGTAAATTCATGGGAGAGTATATCTATAAATGGGTTCCAGGATTCTCTTATTGTGTCCCTCTGCTGTTTAAGTGTAGTAGAGTCTTACTATCCCCAACAGATGCCATACGCGATGCAGCCACTGCCTACGTGCCAGGACCTTTTCCGTTGCCCACAGCATCAGGATCGCCCAATGAGCTGCTCCCAGTGCAAGCGCTATGTGCTTGCCATGTTTAGATTTTAGTGGGTAAGTGAGGGTGTTGGGAATGCAGAGAATCACAAACAAGGGGAATCCGGGGAGCTGGGTGTCGCAGTGTCTACTGATGTCTGATGGGATTTCCTTCCAAAACCCATCCAGTTGGGGACACTCCCAAAAAATGTGCACTAAGGTTCCCAGGCAGCCACACCCCCTCCAGAACCTGTCATCCCTGTCAGGGTTCCCTTTCTTCAGGTCTACTGGGGTAAAATAACAATATGTGGAAATCTTCGTTGCGGTTTCTATGGCAGCAGCGTTTGGGGTGGTATGTCTCGCTCTATAGTATATATGTCGCCACTCTTCCTGGGAGAGTTATCTTCACAGTTCCCCCTCCCAGCAGAGCTGGGAGGGCGATTTAACTACTACCTCCTCTCCTCCCAGAAGCCCATACAGCTCTGAAGTCAGGCACCTGTCTGAGTCTTTCAGGAGAAGCCATTTCTCAAAGCTTGCGAGATGCCACTGTGCCGCCTCCCTCACTATCGGTTGAATAAGCCAGTGACGTATCGGAGTAGATCTATATCGTTCACTCTCTGAGATCCTGTATTCCCGTTTCAACTCTACAAATTACATGGACCCTTCCTGGTCAAAGAAATGTCCGATAGATCTTCACCCCTACCTCCACCATACTGAGAATGCAGAGCTATCCATCCCTGGAGTAAACTCTCTATATTCCACTATTGTGGTGACTGGAACAATGACAGTCCAGCTGGTATTACCACCGCATCCCAAACCCTCAAGTAGGCGATGTAATAGCTGATAAATTAAAGTTCATCAGGCGGTGGGCACGGGCCAGAAATAGGACCTTCCACAGATTACGATTGTGTGTGTGTGTGTGTGGTACGCTAGTCTAAATACGTCCTGAGACGGAAGCCGGGACTCACTGTGCATTTTGGATTACTATTCCTTTTAATTCGCCGCATTTTAAAAGCACTTTGAAAAACTTGTTAATTGCACCCTACTTATTTTAAAACTCCGCCGCACCGTAGCGCTCTGATAGCCCCCTGAAAACTGACCTGTTGTCTGACATTGGGGATCTTCTGGCTGCTGATCGTGCTCGATCTTACCTCCTGCAGCCGATTGACGCTGCTCGGGGGGGGCGCCATTTTAGGTGAGGAGCTGGATTAGGGACAGCATTCTAGTGCTAGGACACTCTCGCCCTCCCGCCCTCGGCCACTACAAAAGCCCCGGCATTCCCACTGCAATGATTACGATTGTGTGTGTGTGTGTGTGTGGTACGCTAGTCTAAATACGTCCTAAAGCGGAAGCCGGGACTCACTGTGTGTTTTGGATTACTATTCCTTTTAATTCGCCGCATTTTAAAAGCACTTTGAAAAACTTGTTAATTGCACCCTACTTATTTTAAAACTCCGCCGCACCTTAGCGCTCTGATAGCACCCTGAAAACTGACCTGTTGTCTGACATAGGAGATCTTCTGGCTGTTGATCGTGCTCGATCTCACCTCCTGCAGCCGATTGGATGCTGCTCGGGGGGCCGCCATCTTAGGTGAGGAGCTAGATTAGGGACAGCATTCTAGTGCTAGGCCCCTCCCGCCCTCGGCCACTACAAAATGGAGCCCCCATCCCGGAGGCACAGCGGACGGGCACCAAAGGCGCGCCAAAGGCAAGCCCGTCTTCGCCCGTCCGGGCCCAGGGGCAACGACCCCTGGTCCACACATCGCGTATCCAGCGAAAATCCTCAGGGAACTGCAGTCTTCAAACTTTCCTCTACCGCTTGGCATGCGGGAGCGTACTGCTCATCTGGAGATTGCCAGAAATCTACCGGGCCTAAGTACCCAGCCTGACCACGGTATCACACACTCTTACTCTACGGTCCCTCCACATGCACTCAGCAATGACACTCTCCTTCGGGTGCTTTACCTAAATACCCGTTCCAAGGTGAAGCACCAGCTTGACCTATTTCTTCTGCTCAGTACAGACAAACCCGACGTCTTGCTTCTAACAGAGACTTGGCTCACGCCGGACTCCCATCCGGACATCTTGGCGGCCCTCCCTCCGGACTATTATATCCTTAATGTCAATCGCCCACTGAGTCGCCCCGGAAGAGGAGTAGCGGCCATCATACACAAAAATTTTAGGATTTCTCACCTCCGCCTCGCTCACCCTACCCGGGGTAGATAATATAGTCATTAGCCTGGAAACTGCAGGTGGCGCCCTCGCTATCATACTACTTTATCACACCCCCCAGCCGATGCCATCTTTCCCCTTGTCTATGAGTGAACAGGTAGCTGACCTGCTTACCCATCACTCCAGACTCGCCGTATTCGGCGATCTCAACTACTGGTTTGATGACGACCAAGCCGGGCCCCATGCTTCTGAACTTTTCGAAATCCTGACAAGCCTCAAATTTGACTCAACACATCTCTTCCCCTACCCATATCAAGGGTCATATCCTGGACCATATCTGGACTCACAACCTAGTTCTGTCTCGTCCAATTATTTCCCCCTGCCTCTGGTCAGACCATCACTTGATCGAGGTTACTATCTCAATTAAAGGGAAAATCAAGGCTCCCACCCTCTCTGGTGGACTGTGTCGTAAATGGAATTCCTATGACTCCCAAGGGTTCCTTGACTTCTTGGCCAACACCCGCCCCTCCATCCACCCAGAATCAGGCATCGACTCTATGCAGGACGGGATAACCACCTGGCTGCTATCAGCCAGTGATAGATTCGCCCCTCTCACTAAATTTGCTCACACCAGACATGGCAACTCCCATCGCTGGTTCTCTGAGGAACTTAAAGCACAAAAATCCAAACTACGCCATTTAGAACGCAACTGGAGACGGGGCTACTCCAAGGAGGACCGCGCTGAGTTTGTGAGGGCCCACAATTAATATAAAAACGCTATCACTAAAGCAAAGGCCTCAAATATTACGAAAGAATTGACACAGCCAGCAATAAATCTAAAGAAATTTTAAAAATTCTGAACGATTTCTCATCCGATCATAGAGTACTTCCAACTCAGGCCCCCACCCGAGAAACCTGTAATGCGCTCAACTCCTACTTTATTCAGAAAATTGTAAATATTAAGAATGCTATCCCTCTCTCCACTCCTGCCAGCCCCTCTGACTCCCCCCCTCTCAATCCCTGCTCTTTCACACAGTTCCCACCTATCACCATCAGCACTCTTTCTGAGCTCACCACTCGTGTCAAATCGGGATCTCCCAGGGACTGCTGTCCCCCCCCCAGTCCTCAGGGCGATTTTTTCTGCCCTGCCTGACAGCATTCTCCCCCTTCTGAACACCTCCCTCAGCACTGGAATGATCCCCAGTGCGTTCAAGGAAGCCATACTGGTTCCCCTTCTGAAAAAAGCAGGAGCTGCCCCCGCCAATCCTGCTAACTACAGGCCCATTTCTCTTTTGCCTTACACATCTAAACTTCTGGAGGCCTACGTGACCACCTGCCTTTCGGCGTTCGAGAGCTCTGGGTTCTTGGAACCTAGTCAAGCTGGCTTCAGACCAGCACATTCTACTGAAGCAGTCATCTTAAAAGTCTTCGACACACTTCGGGAGAATGCAGACAGAGGGTCCCCACAGGCATTGATCCTCCTGGATTTATCGGCCGCGTTCGACACGGTGGATCATGACATCCTTCTCCACCGTGTCGGACAGGCGGGCATCCAGGGACCTGCCCAGGAATGGATCAAGTCCTTCCTCTCGGGCAGAGTAGGCGGGCATCCAGGGACCTGCTCGGGAATGGATCAAGTCCTTCCTCTCGGGCAGAGTACAAACAGTCCACCTAGGCCCCTTTACTGCAACCCAGGTCCCTACTACCTGCGGAGTCCCTCAGGGATCCTCCCTCTCCCCATTATTGTTTAATTTATATCTTCGTCCACTGATCCATTCATTGAGTAACTGGAACTGCATTGTCCTCAATTATGCTGATGACATGCAGATTATTTTTCCTTTAGACACCCCTGACGCTGCATCCGACTTTCAGGCAGTGATGCTTCACATCCAACAATGGATGATTTCCAACCAGCTTAAATTAAACCCTGAGAAGACGGAACTCATCTTGCCCGACACAAGATCTTCATATTGGGGCCGTCATTTCTGGCCAAACGAGCTAGGCACTCCCCCTAGTCCCTCAAACTCGGTAAAAAGCCTGGGTGTTACCATTGACACCGACCTCTCTCTTAAAACCCATGTCGGCACCATCATTTCGGCCAGCATGTTCCAGTTACGAAAAATCTGTAAAATCTCCCATCTACTCTCCTACGAATCCTTGGTGGAAATCGTCATTTCTCTTGTCCTCTCCCGCCTGGACTTTTCTAATTCTCTTTACTGGGGACTACTTAAGTCCCTCCTTCATGGTCTTCAGGTGGTGCAGAACCAGGCAGCTAGGCTTATTTGCAAAGCCTCCAAATGGCAATCCGCTAGACCCCTCATGGCCAAGCTGCACTGGCTGCCCATCGAACAGAGAGCTGCTTTTAAAATAGGCTGCCTGGTATATAAGGCCCGACAGACCAAGGGTCCGGCTTTCCTGAAATCTTTCATCAACTCTCACTGCCCGGCTCGTAACCTCCGTTCTGCCCATCTCCACCTCCTCACCACTCCGGTGGTTAAACTGAAGAAACTGGGCAGCCACAGATTCAGCTATCTAGCACCCAAATTGTGGAACTCCCTCCCCCTTCAAATTAAAACCTCTGGCGCCCTGCTAAGCTTCCGAAAGAGCCTAAAAACCTGGCTCTTCTCGAACCTCATTTAAGCTATGGTCCTCACCCTCAATCTTAATCACAGCGCCAGGAAAACTCCGGTGTCAGTGCGCTTTATAAATACAGCATAAGATAAGATAAGACACAGTGCCTTGTTTGGTAGAGCCCAGTCCATGAATAACCATCCCTTCTCTGATTCAGACTTAGACCACTTCCCCAAATATCTAAGTTGCGACGCTTGGAAATAGTGGGCAATGCATGGAATGCCCAAACACCCCTCCTGGGGAGGCCGCAAGCTATGGGTTCGACTCATCCAAGGGCACCAGCCGGCCAACACAAAGTTTTAAAGGGCCTTCTGTAGGGACTGCAGTGTGCCCTGAGGAGGCCTTATCGGTAACGTTTGGAATTTGTACAAGATCCTGAGTAGGACCATGATCTTCAGTGCCGCAATCCTGCCCATCCATGAGAGTGGATAACTTTGCCAGTGCGCTAGGTCCGACTTAACTCTCCAGAGCAGCCCCTGGAAATGAATTAAGGCAACCTCCCATATGGAGGGGACCATCTGGATGCCTAGGAATGTTAAGGGCTCGGTGCCCTACATATAGAGTGGTCTCGAGTCAGAGGTTCTTTAGTGTCGCTTTAAGACTTATTGCCTAGGATTCTTCCAGGTAATGTGAAAGCCAGACACTTCACAGAAACGTTTTACTTCTTCTAATAAGAAAAGCAGGGAAAGTATCCTTTGCATTTCTCAAGGCCACTATAACATCATCAGCATAGAGCGCTATTAAGTGTTCCTCTCCTCCGAACCGTATGCCCGAAATCTCCTCTCTATCTCGAACCCTTTATGAAAAAGGCTCCATATATAGGGCAACTAGCTGGCGGGAAAGCAGGCACACCTGCCACTTATATGGAAATACTTAGAATTTGTGCCATTTACTCAGACTGACGAGTAAAGTCCAAGTAAACTCTGGAACTATACCCGCTGAGGATCCAGGAGCAGAAACGATCCCTGAAGCCAAAGCGTCTCAGCACTGCCACCAGGTAAACCTAATGCACTCAATCTAATACTTTTTCAGCATCAATAGAGAAAAGCATAGTGTCTTGTTGAAAGCGGGTGGTTTTATCTATTAGATGAAATATTCTCTTAGTATTGTCCAAGCATTGTCTAAGCAAAATGAATCCCGCTTGATCTGGCCCGATTAGACCAAACTACAGAGGCTCCAAGCGAGCCAAGCTGACAAAACTCCAGTGAATATCTTTGCATCTACATTTAGGAGTACAATTGGGCAGTAAGAGCCACACAGACGTTTATTTTTGCCCGGTTTCGCGATAGCGGTTACCTAGGCTTCCTTCATTGAATGGGGGAGAGATTCTGACGTCGTAATGAAATTAAGAACTCTTGTGAGGGGACAATTTAGTGCACAGTAGTTTATAGCACATGGCTGGAAAGTCGTCCGTGGGCTTTATTCGCTTGTTATCTGGAGATAACGGATATGACTTCTTCTATCCAGATCAGCTTCTCTAGGTCAATCGCTTGTGTCTCGGTCAAGCACTCTGCATAACTCCATATGTCGTGGTCAGGAAGACTACCTCACAGGCTTCCACCAACGAGCTGATCTGGTGCAGTTGATCGTCGCATTGAAAGATCAGGTGTGTCCTCAAGAATAAGATACTCCTTGTTCTCTTAAAAAATGACGTGATGGGACGAAACTCCCTCCTGTTCTAGAGGGTGGATGCAGCAAGATCCTGAAAGAGAGGTAGCGTATGGTGCTGGATTATTACTTGCGATGAGGTCCAAGCTTCTTTCAGAATCTGTTCTTTAAGGGAGAAATTAAGGACACAAGTTAAAAATTTCTAGTGAACCTGGTGAGTTTGAACCCCATCTTCCTCTGTGGATTCTAGCAAGGCAGATCCCCCCCGCAGGCGTACCGCTAAGTATTTGGGCAAATAGTGTTGCTACATATGCCGCTATGTCCCCTTTTTCCTTGAGTCAGGGTCTCGACTGATTTGTATGTTGTTCCTACCGGAACGGCTTTCCAAGTCCTCCGCATGGGCTTGTAGGTCTATTTGCTGATCAGACAACAGAATGATCTTCTGCTGGAGTTATTCTATCTCCTCGTTGCGGGGTTTCTGCCCTACTTTAAAGGAAACAACGCGGTCACCAATATAACCTTATGGACAGCTTGTAGTTGATTGGTTAATCTCTCTTGACTACTAGGAAATAGTTGTGGAGAGCAGAGAACAGGTACGGATGAGCTACCGGGTCTTCCGGTTCTTCTCCAGTAGGGGAGGCCATGCAAATTATGCTCATTTGGGGAGTCCCATCCTGAGTATTCTGTTTTCAGTAGTAGGTGTTTGATAGTGACCCCCCTTCCTATTTCTTTCGGACGCCATCAGTCCAGGTGCGGCTAATGTTTATTGGTTGGAACGGGCGCTGTGCGGTATCTGTCGTGGGGCAGTGTGTCTAGATCGCTGGAAACAGCGGTTCCCGAATCCGCCCCACCAGCCCAGCAGATTGATTAGTCAGGGCATGTTATAGGTCTGCCTCAGCTGTGTAGCAATTTTAACTGCACCGTCTTGAAGCCGGGCTCTCTATATCATAGCTAGCAGGGCACGGTCTTCTGATGTCTCTGGTACAAGGCCAGGTCTTGAAAGTGACAGGCGCTTTGATTTTTTTAGGGGTCCTAGTTAGAAGTGCTGAGTCCCAGGGACAGTCCTGGCTCTCCTAAAGAAGGTGCCTGTTTGTATGCCTTCAGTTCGCCCTTCTGGCAACGACTATTCAATGCTGCGAGGTGGCGGTCATTTGGATAATTGTGTGCAGCACATCTTCCTCTTCATAGCCTCCTGAAGAATCCGGGATGTTCTGGAGGCACAGGGGACCTCTCCTCTATGTTCCCAGTATTAATTGGGGAATGTGCTTAGTCAGGGATCCTCCCAGGCCGGTGCCCCTTGCAGCCGGGTCCGCTTCAGGACCCATCCAGTCGTGCCGACTTGCAGCTCAGGCTCATCTCCTGCCGCCCCGGGACGTGATGTACCAAGCTCCTTCGCAGGTGGAGAAGAGCCAGTCGCTGTGGTGTGGGCGGCTGCAGTGGTTGTAGTTCTCTCGGGAGATACAGGGACCCACACTCGCTAGCATAGCTGTAGGCGACCGGCGAGGTTAGGCCCATCCCGATCTTCCCTCCAGTGTAGGGGGCACTCCTCTTCACCTCTCTCTGGCTTCCGGCTCTGTCACAGCAGACTGCAGAACTCCCCAGCTCCCACAGCAAATGGAGGGTGGGGGAGGGTATCCACCACCGGCTCAAGTCGCCGCTGCCTTCGGGGTCACCGCCCTCCAGGCCACGATACTCTCTTGTAGGTCGCACCACCGCAACTTGGTAGAGTCCTCAAGCTTACCCAGGTACACTCAGTCTGAAGGACACCGCTAGGGTAAAGCTGCTTTAATCTGGCTCCCCACTGGCAGTGAAACATCTTGGACCGCAATGGGCTCTCGAGGTGGGCGGGGGAGAAGAGGCCGCAATGGTTTTACTCTGGTCGTAGCTCCAAGAGCCCCGACCCTGCTGGCCCCAATATAGGGCTGCCGCCACAGAGGTCAGCCCCGGTGCAGCCGGCCACACAGTGTCTATCCTTGCTCCATCTGGCAGCAACCCTCTCCAGCACCTCAAAGGGTCTGCTCTCATTCCTCCAGTGTCTTCTCGCACTACTGTAGCTATACCAGCGGAGGAAACTGAGGTCCCAAGCCGAGCTAAAGCTGGAGAGACCAGTTACATGTCATACCCGGACACCATCTTGGCCACGCCCCCTGTACGTTTTTTCAGGGTGAAATAAAACACAGGTCAAAATGTTTTGTGCCTCTTTTGGTCTAAAAAGATCTGTGGTGCTTCAAGTACGTACCACCCTTTTTAGAAGGAGACTACTCATTAACCAATTAAGTGATGGGTAGGCAGATTACCCCTTTTCTTGGACCTGAAGAAGCAGCACAGAGGCGCAAAACTTGCTGAACCGCGTTTTATTTTACCCTGGAAAAAACACAGAGCTACAAGGGTATATTGTAACCCGTTTAGTAACACCAACCTATCTTTTTTTTTTAATCTGGCAAGGGAATCTATATATTAAAGGTTGAGGTGATATAACATCCCACTTAGATGCCCTTATACTCATCAAATGGCGATAAAACCAAAAAATCTTGGCAAAAGGGACCCTTTCGGGGACCGATAGGGCATTACAGCGCAGACTCGACGAGGAGCACCCACCAGATGATGAAGCATGACATCCCCAGAGAGGTGTGAGGGCAAGAGGAAACAGTTATGTTGACTGCCCCTACATTCTGTACAGAAACCGGCCCTTCTCTCTATATCTTTCAGGAACAGTGACCCTATTTTTTGATCAGATTATAGTTTTTGGCGCACAGGCATTGGACCCTTATTAGCTCCTAGTCACCCACCTCTCCTTCTTTGATATAAATTAAAAAATTTTGTTGGAAGATTCCCCCAGTCATCCTGCTTTCCCTGAAATTGTTTTGCAGTTTTCATTTATTTTAAACAGAGTGGTTTTCGTTTGATTGCTCATCTTGTAGGTTTATCAGAACCTTGACTCCATCTCAATATTCATTAATTTCTTTGCATATTTCAGTGTATTCCCTCTTCAGTTTCTTTTCGATTAGCTCACTTTATCTCTTTAAAGACTGTTTATGTCCTCTCTTGTGACTACTAGAACAGATATTCTTGTTTCCGCAACTTGCCTTTCATGTTGTTCAAAGTTTCTCTACTCCTAGGGCCTATGGAAGGGTAAACAAATAAGTCTTACATATTTTGAGCTTAGAACCTGTGTTTCGCATCACTTGTGAAGGGGGTGGAGAAAAATATATGGATGCCTCAATGATATCTTTTGATTTCTGGAGATTTTCATTAAGCGCTGACTAGACTGAGATGCAGAAGACACAGAGCACAAAACATAGATATTGCATAGAAAGATACATGCAATCCATAATGCAGTACAGAGGTTAAATTACAGTGCACAATGATGGACTACACAGACCTTTGAACCGTCAATACACAGACACATAAGTAGTTATCAGCAGGGTAGTAATGAGAATGTGTACCATAAATAGGTATTTAATTGGTAGAATCACAATAAATATGATAAAGGGCATAGTCAGCTAGGTGCTTCATTAACAATCACAACATGAAGAATACTCCAATACTTTAGAGCAATTGAGGTCTGGATAACACAGTACAAACAGGACAAAAAGACGTTGTCGAAGGTGAGAGGAAAGGACACTGATAGGAGAAGGAAAATACGTTTATTTTACAGTACACCAAAGAAGAAGGGACGTCAGAGAAGCAGAATAGATTATACTGGAATAGAAGAGGTAAAAAAAGCAATTCTAAAAGTCAGACTGCAGTGAGATTACGATAAAAGTCTATGACAATTTAATACTTGTTCCTTAAAGTTCTGCTTGAAATTTCCAGGAAAGACAAACATCTGGTCTAGTTAGAACGGAAATCTCAAATCCTTGAACAGTTTCCTGAGATTTTGCTGTTTAAGTCCCTTTGATTGAGAATCAAAGGTGCGCGGTGCCAATCCCTTTGTTTCTGCAAGTGACCTACGCTCAACTGGATGGGCGCTGCAGGTTAGTCTGTTCCGTATGTGCAGTACCTCGTGATCAACAGAGAAGTTCAGTGCAATCCATGGGAAGTGGTGTTTTTGACAGGTTCTCTACGTCCCTGCAGAAGCTATGGCGTCATCAGTTTGTTCAGATTTTTGTTGGTTAACTCTAGTTTATCCCAGTTGAGCTATGTTTTCCTTCTTCTATTCCCTAAGTGTTTCTCAGTACCAGGAGGTGCTTTTCCATGCAGATACGATTCAAGTATGGCTACACCAGTTGGTAGAATTTCAATTCTATTTTACATTCGCGTCTTCCAGGAAGGTGCAGGAGTTATTTTTTACTATGATTTCTTAAGATTGCAAACCTAGACGTAGAGCAGCAGACCACTATACAAGTGGTGATGGGAGTAGTGGCAGGATCAGGCTGGTGTTCAGGCAGAGACACCGGGGAAAGAGATGGGATGCCCAGGAATGAATGTGGTTCTAGAAGAAACAACATTGCCTTCTTCAGAAGAACATGATCAAGAGGTCACATGTACCTGAAGTGTTTGTAGAGTAGGTTTTCATATTTGTTTATGAATACTCAAGTAGCACACCAGTGGAGACAGCTTTTTTCTGTGACTCCATTTGGTGACTTTAAATGCTGGAACTATCTTCTGTATTGCAGGAATGGTTGTCAGAGGATCTGCAAGTACTTTTGCAGTTTACGGCAGTCTAAACATTCATTCATTATTGTGTCTTGCTCCAAATGTTCTGTGATCTAATACACAGATGTTGCAGTGTTTCTTTTTCAGGGCAGGCATGTTTTAGGTCTTCGATCTCCCACTGATAAATGTATTCAAGGTACCATTTGGGTAAAAGTGTTCATTCCAATATGTATTTCCTGTTGGTTTGTAAATTTTGGGCGATCTATATACTCTTATTTCTTCTCCTTTGTAGTTGAATAGTCTTCTGCTTCTGGTCTGCCATAGCGTCAACTTCTGTGGTCCTGCTTATCATACCTTTCTTTCTTCTTGTTCATGAAAGCAAGTGTTGAGTAAGACTATTTTGTTTTATTTTGCCCCCCTCTACTTTTAGGTGGACACTTTTGTATTTTTTTTACTTAACACTGAAGGTTTTTTATTGTACTGTTTCAGACATTCCATGTTGAAGGCAAGATACTTTTCAGCTGGTGCCTGGGTACTTTTGTAAAATATTTCAACACCTATTTTATCCTTGTGTGTGTGGATTGAATTATTTAGTTTAGCTTTTACTTCAGCCTACATGCAGCTTCAACAGGGGTGTTCTAATTGGAAGTTTTCTTGATTGGTTTTCCATTTATGCAGGATCCAGCGTTTTCCTCCTTATTTATTTCCATACGCTGATTATTTGTTCTTCATTGCTATTCTATACATAATGTTTCTTTTATCTTTTGACCATTGCATGTATGCTGGCATTTGCTGTTTAGCTTAGCATTTCCTTCAGCGTTACTCTGCTTTTTTTACACTGTGTGCAAACAACCTGGTGCTTTTATTTCAGGATTAATGGCATTGCTTTGCACGTAACCTTGACAATGATCAGAATGACTTACGATCAACACATGTATTGCACTGGTAGTCTTTTGTCCTGTAAGTGTTTTTCATGTTTTGTTGGCCTTTGAAGCTTTTCTGACATTCCGTACACCAGTACAGTTATTTTTCCATGTGTTATCTCTCATGCAGTGTTAGACTGATTTCACAAATTAAGCTTTTTGGATGTTTAGTGCAGTTTTTCTCCGGCATGGAATTGTTCTTATGAAAGTAAACTGATTTTCTGACTAAAGCTTTGACAACTACAGGAGAAAAATGGCTTTTGGATTCTATGTTTTCTTGTGCAGATTTTGATTGGCTTTTTGATGATCGTTTGTTTAATTTTAGAGAAAAGATCGTGTTTCTCTGAGGTTAGTATGGGTTGTTGTTCTGCACACATCATAAGAAAGAACTTCATTCCGGAGTCTCTTTACGTGTGGATATTTTATTCTTCAACCTTTTGTTTAATGTGCGATAAAGTACTGCTGAATGAATGTAGCTTTAATCTCTTTATTAGAAATAAATTATTGAAAGCAAGTTCTGAAAGTCCAATTTGAATAGAGGCAAAAACGACCCTGAAGTGAATGTTGTAAACAGAAACAAAAGCTAATCGAGTGAGATTTGGTCATCACCAAAATACTTCTGGAAGTGAACTCAATCATTATGTTTGATGGAATTTATTTTTTAGCAGGGGAGTTTCCCCTTGACTGGTTCCATTTTAGTGATGGTTAGACGAGCTTCTGTTTCAATGTACCATGTCCTAAACATTCTTTTCAATCAAGTCTAATCTATTTGTTAGTACCGGAGATACACTTTGCTCCAATTAACATTAGCATGCTGCCCACAACATAAAAGCCCAAAGGCAAACTGCAGAACATACTGTTGCCACCATTTCCATTAGAAGATGGATCCGATATTTCCCAGTCCATTGCCTTCAACACTGCTTTCTTCCACCGTGCATAGCGAAATTCACTTTCTTCTGGGTTGATCTGTGGCTCAAATCGTTCGGAGGTCACAGCAGTCAAATTCTCTGGATCGAGGCTCCAGACTCCAACGCCTTCCGCAGCCCCAGCAGCCATAGCAGCTCCCAGTGCCGTAGTTTCTGGCATTGACGGCTTAATAACTGGAATGCAGAGAATATCAGCCTGCAACTGCATTAGTATCTTGTTGCTGGTCATTCCACCGTCAACTTGCAACTGGCTCAAAGGAATTCCACAGTCTTTATTCATTGCATCCAAAATCTCTCGTGTCTGAAAGCAGACTGCCTCCAACGCTGCAAATGCTATGTGATTTCTATTTGTGAACTGAGTGAGGCCACAAATGATACCTCTTGCACTGGGCTCCCAATATGGTGCATACAACCCAGAGAATGCTGGGACAAAGTAGCAGCCGTAAGAAGTTCCAACTTCAGAGGCAAGTCTCTCCACTTCTTCTGTTGACTTCACAATGCCAAGGTTATCTCTCAACCAACGCACAACAGCACCAGCGATGGCAACAGATCCCTCAAGGGCGTAGAAGGCAGGTTTGTCTCTACCCAGTTTGTAGGCCACTGTTGTCAGCAGACCATGCTCAGACAACACAGACTTTTGCCCAGTATTACACAGCAAGAAACAGCCAGTTCCATACGTGTTTTTGGCTTGCCCGTCACGGAAACACATTTGTCCCACTAACGCTGCTGACTGGTCACCCAAGCAACCAGATATAGGTATACCAGTTAGTTCGCCTGATTTCATGAGGCCATAAATCTCTGAAGAGCTCCTTACTTTCGGAAGCAAATCCTTAGGAATATCAAAAAATGTGCAGAGTTCGCTATCCCATTCCAATGTGTGGATGTTAAACAGCATTGTTCGACTAGCATTGGTCACATCCGTGCAGTGTACACCGCCGTTCTTTCCACCAGTTATACTCCAGATAAGCCATGTGTCTATAGTGCCGAACATTGCTCGACCCTCAGCCACAGCTTTTTGAATGTCTTCCACATTGTCCAGGAGCCACCGCAGCTTCACTGCACTGAAGTAAGTGCTGAGAGGAAGACCAGTCCTGCACTTGAAAAAGTTTTTATCATTTCCTGGTATTCTTTTCAGGAGCCTCTCAACTGTAGACTGAGTTCTCAGATCCAGCCACACAATTGCATTGTAAAGTGGTTCTCCAGTAGTTTTATCCCACACAACAGTCGTTTCCCTTTGATTGCTCACACCAATTGCTTTAATGTTGCAGATGTTGATACTCAGTTGACTCAGTTTCTCACATGTCTTTTCTAGACATTCATAGACAGATTGCAAAATTTCTTTCGGATCCTGTTCTACCCACCCTTCTTTTGGAAATTTCTGCTTTATTTCCACTTGATGATGGCTTAATAGTTCTGCTGTTTTTGCATTGAAGACCAAGAAACGAGTGGAGCTTGTGCCCTGGTCGATTGCCCCGACTAGTGGCCCCAGGGTGATTCGATCTGAAGCTGCCATGTACCTTTCTCTCTGTTGTCTCACAGTGCTTCCAACTGTAGTGACCTTACTCTGCAGAGTGATTTGGGTGGGCTTCTTCTGCAGTATCTTCCTCCACCACAACACCCGCTCCGAGCAGGTAATACTGAACATACAATCAAAGTGAATGATTTGCCAGTAGTTTTCCACACTTGATTTTAAGTGAGCTGTCTCTTTCAGCATTAAATGCTACTCTTGGTATCTACACCCAGCCACCAGTTCTTCCCTTTGCTGTTAAGTTCAGAAAGTAGTAATTCCCAGGTTCCTTGGACATTTGTTAAAGTATTCAGAGTTTTGAGAATTCTAGTGGTGTTTCATTTTCTTCCATGTAAGCCTCTTCATGGTGTTGATTTCTGGTACTACAAGGAATTACCGTCTTGCCTTTTGTGCATTCATCAGCCACCTGAAAAATTGATATACAATATTATCATTCCAGATCTAAGATACTACATAAAAATAACAATCTCATTCCATGCTGAATATTCAAAGTTTGAGAGGCGATACAGATAGAGTTGAAAGAGTGAGTTAGGATAGAAAACGTTGTTCATTTCGAAAACTGTACTGCAGTAGTTTGTGAAGAAGTTATACTTAATCTGTGAAGCTATGACAGAATCTGTACAGAAACCAACCATCAAGAAGCAGGTCTTCCTCCTTGCAGATGATAAAATGGGCCACTGAAATATTTGAAAATCAACCAGAGCAACAAAAGAACACAGCAGCAGACCCAGGTCAAGCACATTCACAACCTTATAGTTTCTAAAATTAAGCTTTGAGTGCAGCAACTTCCAGCACCAGCTGCCAAATTATGCTTATTGATAGTACAGGTTAGAGAGAAAGGAAGGTGCACTACATGAACAGATCAAGAGATTATGATTTCGTTGAAGGTTCTTCTTTTTTTTTATATCTTTGTGAACAACAAAGGCACACTGCCAACGCGTTTCGTTCCTTCGTGCCACAGGAACTTCGTCAGGGCTAGTATGATATGAAAACAATTTCCAAAGTTCACGCCTGAATATATCGTATGTCCATAAAATATTATCTCCAAAGGACGTCTTGCCGGAAAAATGTAGAAAAGTCTGACAAAAATCAGAGGTAATCAGAAAAACGAAATTTGGAAACAGTACGTAATCCACATGAATTGCAAGTGAGTGCTAGAGCAGACCAGGTCCTGATGCTTCCGAATATTATGAACTAAGCATAAGGTATATTCCCTGGGAAAACATCAGGGAGAGAAGGTATCCTTCACATGTGAGCGATAAATCCTAATGACAGGCAATGGTAGTTTCAGCTTCTTAAAGTGGCATAGTGTGGACTTCCAAAAGTGCAGCACTTTTGGAAGTCCAAGCTACCCGGTCGTGCACCTCGTATTATGGAGGCACGGATTTGCTTAATTACGGAAAACGCCACTTTAAGAAGCTGAAACTACCATTGCCTGTCATTAGGATTTATCGCTCACTTGTGAAGGATACCTTCTCTCCCCGGTGTGTACCCAGGGAAAATACCTTATGCTTAGTTCATAATATTCGGAAGCATTAGGACCTGGTCTGCTCTAGCACTCACTTGCAATTCGTGTGGACTACGTACTGTTTCCAAATTTCGCTTTTCTGATTACCTCTGTTATTTGTCAGACCTTTCTACATTTTTCCGGCAAGGCCCCCTTTGGAGATAATATTGTATGGACATACGATATATTCAGGTGTGAATTTTGGAAACGTTTTCATATCATACTAGCCCTGACGAAGTTCCTGTGGCACGAAGGAATGAAACGCGTTGGCTGTGTGCCTTTGTTGTTTACAAAGAAATCAAATAAAAGAAGAACCTTCAAAGAAATCATAATCTCTTGATCTGTTCATGTAGTGCACCTCCCTTTCTCTGTAACAGCCACTGAAATATTTTGTCTATGCAGCTTTAAAAAAATCCTTACTTAGAATTAACCCTGGGCGTAGTTTGCATAGTAGCACTACACATAGCTGCAAGTTGTATACTTTGAACTACACGTAGTACTGCGTAGTGCATAGCTGATGGCACTGTGTACTTGTCTGCACTGTGCAATAATTGCAAATGGCATCTTGCACAGGACCAGTTATGATAAAATAAGTATCTCTATCTTTATATGCTAAAGAGCGTATAGTACTTTTACAAAAGTGAAACTGAAAAATTAGCAAGCAGTGAGAGAGGTGATGATTTTGGTATCCTCCCTAACCTAGGGAGAGAACCAAGCAGATGCCTTGAAAACAAAAAGCACATCTTGTTGAATGTTTCGGTGGTCGTACCATCCACTTAGGACCACCCCAAGCACAGTTATTGGCAAAAAAAACAATCCCAACCAAAGGCCCTGCAAAGCATTATGGGACAAGATTAGCAGTGGGCAGTGAATATTATAGCACACAATATCAAAATAATTCTACAAAGAGCAGCAGTTCAACTAGTCGTTACTAGATGTCCCTCACAAGTCAAATGCAAAAGCTTTTTGAAAGGGTTTCAATGCTTTTGCAAATGGTCCTGAGCATGGCGAAGGTAAAGTATAGTCTTGGGGTTATTCAATCGCCCAGGAAGTAGTGTAGTTTGTGGTCCGTGCAAACGAAGATACATTGGCAGTACTATCAGACCATTGAAAGACCGGATTGGGGAACACGTGAGAGCACTCCAGAACCAGGACAACCGTTACCCAATGGCAATACATATCATGACCTGTACCACTCAAAGCATCAAGAAACGCTTTTCCTTCTTTGGCCTGGACGTAGCAGCCAACAGTTCCAGACGAGGTCACATGGATCATGCGTCTCCAGACGGTTGAACACGGGTTGAACACGGACCACGAACTACATTACTTCCTGGGAGATGGAATACCCCCAGACTATACTGTACCTTCCCCATGCTCAGGACAATTTGTTACAAAAGTACACACCTAAGTCCACCTATAGTGTGTAACATGTTCTCCAAACCAATTACTGAAATCGATGATATGCATGTGTACTGATAATTTGGCGCTCTGCCCGTTATTTATACATGCCTCCTGGCTACATACACATCCCTCACTAGCATTTCTGCCTTGTGTACACACTTCCACCAGATCGTCCTTGCCTACTTGCTTTAGACACGGTGGCGCTTCCCTACCCATTCCAGCTCTTTGACATGGCGCACGACATGCAAGTGTTTTATGATACCGCCTGGTTCTCGTACCCTCATCCGGGTCCCAGCAGCACCTCCACCACACACTCTCACAACTTACTCTTCATTCCAGATCGACTCGGCCCACTGAGCAGACTTTGTCATCTTACCCCAACACCATATTCCTCGGCCTCGCAGTGTTTTTTCTCCCCACATTCTTGTCTTCCTTCATGACATCCTTTCACCTAATACCCCAGAGTCCACTGTACTGGTCCAATTCTTTACCTCAGCCTGCGCACATGCGCATGGTGCAAATCCGCTACAGAGGATCACATCATTCCTCACTTCCGGTTGGTCTGTTGAGCCACACGGTCGCACTCTAGTGATTGGAGCCGCGCGACCATTTAACCCCACACTAGCCTCCTTCCGCTGCCGGCAAGCGAGACGGCACCAGTGTTCCCGCAGCTCATCTTTCCCTGTAGACGGTAAGTCCCGACGGCACACTCTCCACAGGGATAGCACTATCCCTGCTCCCCGTGTCCTCAGGGTTGACTTTTAATCCGGTTTCTTCCGTGCAGATCCGCAGCAGCTTTGGTGTACCCGACGGCCACGCCCGAACACTGGACTGCCCAGTTTTACTTCTATTCCGGTAAGCACTAAGTTGCCGTTTCTCTACCTCCTTTCACCGGCCTCACCTGGCACCATTCCCTAATACATGCTCATCTCTTCCACCAGCGGAACCCTTCAGGACCGCTTATCCCCTTCCATGCGGCCGCGATTCTGCGCCTGTGCGGCAGAATCGCGAGTGGGCGGGTTTATGACGGCCCCCAGCCGTCATCAGCACACGAGCACCGTAGCGCATGACGGCTGGGGGCCGTCATCAGCATGCAAGGGGTTAAGGACTGACCTACGCACCTCTTGGTAAGATATAGTGACAACATGGTGCCCAGCTCATCTCCTCTCTCCCCGCCTGATAGCAGCCTACGTTCTCCCGCCTTCTCTCCCCTTCCAGGTCTGCTCTTCGTCGCCCACCCATCCTCCCAGCTCCACCGGAGCGCCTCATTAATTCGGTTTGTGATTGTTAACCGGCCACCAGGTGAGTTCTTGATTCCTACCCTACTTACACAAGGTACACCAACCAGCGCCCAGACTGACTTTTACTCTTCTCCACCATAAGGTTGGCTTGGCACGCGGCCGCCCCTCCTCCTTACTCCTTATCCGGAACACATGACCTAGCCGGGTTGGAATTATCACTGGCTATATGGTAAGAGATGTGAGGAGCTACTTCTACACACTTGTGTAATCTCCTGCATGCAGTGATCTCGCTCTCCTTCCGCGATTTCCCTCCCTTGCTCTCCCCCTCATCATATTTCTCTCTCGCCTCTCCTCACAGACCATCATCCCAACCACACCATTATGGTATCTTGCCTTCCCGTTACTTTTATTTTAATAAGACATCATGTACATGATCCTGTTTTTAGGTCTCGCTATTCGATGCGCACGCATCGAGCTTACGAGGATATAGGGCTTTAAACAAACTTTAACTAACTGGGCGATTTGGTGCTGTGCCCGTGGCTTTTAGGTCAATGCGCAAACGCATTGACCTAAAATGCGCGTGCACATCACCAAATCGCCGTCTGTTCCCTCAGCCGCACTCCAGGCCCCTGCTGCTTTCACACCCTCTCCCCGCTCCGCCCCCTCCCCTGCCGGCCGTGTCGCATTTCTCCTCCCCCCTCCCCTTCTCTGCCTTCCCTCCGTCTTGTTTTTTTTTTACCCGCTCCGCCCCCTGCCCGCCGTGTCGCATTTCTCCTCCCCCCCCCCCCCCCCCCCCCCCTTCTCAGACTGTCCGGCACCCGCACTTCAGCAGTGGCAGCCACACACCACTCGTAGGACGATGCCATTGAACAATAATGGCGGTCGCTACTTGTTAACATAAGGTGCCATACCTGCTTTAGTGTGAAACATGCCTGGTATGCTTGCTTTGTCATAGAGCCTTGGTGCGTTGTGTAGTTGCTCAGAGCATGCCTGCTCTTTATGCCCTTTTCCTTTGCGTCTCTTGCCAGCTAGAGCCTGCCCTAAGCACGGGCTTCCCATAAACGGCAGCCTGACCACTTCTAATTACAGGACCCGTAGCAGGCTACCCTGGACAAGGTGAACGACGGGCACGAGGCGCAGACCCTGTCACTAAGCAACCTCTCTCCTTTCCCTCTGCACAAATGCTCCCTTGGGCAGAGCAGCGGCCTTGCCTGTAAACTACTTCCTGTCCAGAAACAATTAGACATAGCATTGCAAATGCATCCTTGTAGCTCTTGACACAGGCAGCTAATTTCAGGCGGCGCTATTCATTGCAAATGCCATGCTCTCGGCCTGAGATCAGGCCTTTTTGCTGCAGCTGTAGACAAGAAAACTGTGTCAGGTGCCGTCTTCCTCACTGCACATGTGATGTTGCTGTATATAGTACCCATCGACAGCCAGGCTTCGTCACTGCCGATGGATGCCTGCTGCAAACAGCTAATTTCAGATGGTGGCCCTTTCGTTGCATATGGGCATCTGCTGTAGGTTCACCTCCAGTCCCCAGCTGCACACTTGTCGACTTGGTGAGACCAAATTTAGGATTTGTCAGGTTTTAAAACTACTAATTCGCATATGGATGAAATCTCTGAAAATTACACTTGTTGGAAAGAGGATGATGTAACATGAATTCACTCTGTGTTTTTATTTAACTCAATACCTCTGCCCAAAACCTCGCCAAAAATAAACATGGGAGAAGATGTGGCACAACGAGCAGTGCTGATGAATTTGGAGCTGGGGAACCAGGTTCGAGTCTCGGCATCCACTCAACATCCTGTGATTTTGGGCAAATCACTTAATCTCCCAGTTCCATCTAAAAATAAATGGGTACTTGTGTAACTTAACTGGTGCTCATGTAAAGCACTGCAGGTCGAGTTTGCCCTATGTGAAACTGCAGAAGAAAAAGTTTTACTAACGCGTTAGGCTTCATTTCTTATGTGCTGGCGATGCAGATAGAGCGCCCACACTGCATTAAAGTGGCATCCTTCCCTACTGCATTTTCTTTTCCGCAAATTGCTATAAATATCTTTGTTACATTTTCCAAACTATAATGGCAACAAGTCCACGCCTCCAGAAAAAAGGCTGAGTTAACGCTTGTAGCTGGTATCTGTTATTGTTAAGCTACAAGTCCAAATCAAATCAAGGCAAACTCAGACTTTCATCCGGGGCACAAGTGCAAATAAGCATTTGAAATGCAGTAGGTCTCGCATTAATGAAACTTGGAGCTCTTAGCGTTGCAAATGCCACTGGTTTTTTTTTGTCAAAATATCCCAGCAGTAGGCTAAGTAATGAAAAAAAAGTCCACTAAGCAAAGAAAGGGTGCAGTACCACAGGCTGTTACTAGGTGTCCCTAAGGAGTTGGTAATGGACTTCTATTAGCCACAGAAGGTACTGCACCCCTAATGCAATTATAATTTGAAAAATTGCAGCCGAGCATGCGTTTCCATTTGTTTTTATTACAATTGAGATTTTTGCCAGCTTGCATTTTAATAATGTACCATATAAATAAACAACAATGGTGCATTTTTAAAACGCAAGCTAACAACCTGAAAGCTTGTGCGCTGTGGTTTAACCAGCTTTAGTTGTGAAAACCAATATAAACATTTGATATTACAAATGCAGAAGTAGCAGTTGTGTGAATAACCATCATTTCAATGCTGTTGGAAATACCGTGCAGGTCTGATGTTTTCAATTTGACTTTTTCCTCCTCTGTGCTCAAGTGCCTGTTTTAGTTAAAAACCACAAAATGCACAATACTAATAACATAGCCTCTCTTTGCCGAAACACTCATATAAAGATCCTAAATAAATTTGAAAATGTGACATAATTTGATGTAGAGGTGAAGGCATTTTTTTAAACGAGTAATAGCGCTGGAGGGATGAGCAGGGACGGGCAAGCAACTACAACAGCAGGGCTTCAATGACGACATAATGTATCGTATAATACGCATGGGTAGGAGTACAAATTGCCAAATTACCTGTTGAGCTTTGCAATGCAGCAGCGCCCTGTAGCTGGCCACAACAATATCTGAAGAGTATCTGTAGGAAGGTAGGATCTTTCTACCTGGTTACACCCATTTTGAGGTCGAGTGACCTATCTCAATGCGCATGCACATTGAGCGGGAGCTCGATATATAGGGACTTAAACAAAGCTTACCGAGATCAGGCGATTCCCAGGCGATTTCTTGCAGTGCATGTGAAAGCGCGTGCACAATGCCACCAGCCGCTTGCCTCGCAGTACCACATCAAAGGCCCCTGCTGCTTCACACCCTCATGCCGCTCTCCCCGCTCCGCCCCCTCCCCTGCCCGCTGTGTCACATTTCTCCTCGTACTTTATTCACGGCCGGCCGGCCGTACTTTCTCCCTCTCCCCATCTCCCCCTCTGCCTGCTCTCCTCTCTCTCTCCCTCCCCCCTCTCTCTTTCTCCCCCCTCTCTCCCCTCCGTCCTTCGCACTCGCATGCTTAAAAAAAATACTAAAAGTAGCCAAAGTGACAGAATAAATTATTTCAGCCAAGATGATCTCACAAGAACGGCCACTTCTATTGCTCGTAGCTCCTTAAATGTTTCCTATTTATTGCAGAGGCTAATGGAAACGCAGTGAGTTCAAATTACGAAACGTAGACAGGGTTCTTGGCATGGTGTTTACTTTCTGTTCTGCACTGCTTCTGGACCACTCGGGCCATGAGTATTAAGGGCAGATCTCGAGGTAAACAAACAGTAAGCCAGAGGTAACAACACCTGGTAACCCTGACGAATCTCAATTGTCGTCTATTTATGAACACAATCAGACTTTGAGATATTAATCGCATAATTCAAAGGTGCAATTTATATTTGAGGGAGGTCATGATTACTTGCCACAGGCAATACAGTGGAGAGAATGTGTATGGTGTACAGCCGTTGGAACTAAAACCTACTTCTGTGCAGGCATGTGCTTAAGAACAAGAAAGCAAAGTGGAAATGCATACTGCGAGTTAGAAGAGTGAAGAACTTACCCGTCTCATCCTACCATTGGACATGAAGTCTGCAATTCCTTTTGCTGCATCGTTTTTCTCTGCAACACAGAGGACTTTACGAATCTGAACTCTGCGAGCCTGCAACATGGCGGAGGACTGACAGAACCTACTACTACAGTTAGATAAAAACCTAAACCCATAGGAGGCTAAAATCGCCGGCTGAAAGATCATCCCTTACTTAGGGGGGCGCTGCCAACTCCCACTGACTTCATGTCATATAGTACCCCTGCTCAATCATAAATGATTCCCGATTCCTAAAACTCCCTCTTTTAGCTTATATTGCATAGTATGCTTATGGTAGCGTAGTGTACACCTCTATATCAAAATGGGATTAATTACTTTTGACCTGTCATTGCTTTCAAGTATTTAAATATTTGTGAACTGCAGCCATTCTAATTCAGTACTAACAGTCAATTCCGTCATCTTCTTGGGTCTCCATATCAGAGATGCACTGGTATTTTCACTAACACGGGCACTTGTCACCACTGCCCGCGGCTGTTACCTGCAGCACTAGATACAGAGGGGCAGCAAAGTTCAGGGCATACCCAGACACACACAACTACCCAAAATGTATTAAGGAGCGCCCCTCGTCCCAGCACACTATAACCTCAATTCTCTCAGTCACAAAAAGCGGGTAACTCTCCCTATTCCAAAACAAGGCATGCGCAACCCACCATCTACAACCCTTACATTAACATCGGTCAGTGATTGGTACAAAATAAGTACCCCTCTGTATATAATAAAAATGTCATGCCACATCCACCACCACATCCACCATCACCACCGCATCCACCACCACCACATTCACCACCACCACCACATCCACCACCGCATCCACCACCGCATCCACCACCGCATCCACCACCGCATCCACCACCACATCCACCACCGCATCCACCACCACATCCACCACCACCACCACATCCACCATCACCACCACATCCACCATCACCACCACATCCACCATCACCACCACATCCACCATCACCTCCACATCCACCATCACCTCCACATCCACCTCCACATCCACCATCACCTCCACATCCACCATCACCTCCACATCCACCATCACCTCCACATCCACCATCACCTCCACATCCACCATCACCACCGCATCCACCACCCCATCCACCACCACCTCCACCATCACCTCCACCATCACCTCCACCATCACCTCCACCATCACCTCCACCATCACCTCCACCATCACATCCACCATCACATCCACATCCACCATGACATCCACCGCCACATCCACCACCCCATCCACCACCACCACCGCATCCACCACCCCATCCACCACCCCATCCACCACCCCATCCACCTCCACCACCACCACCATCACCATGACATCCACCATGACATCCACCATGACATCCACCACCACATCCACCACCACCACATCCACCACCACCACATCCACCACCACCACATCCACCACCACCACATCCACCACCACCACATCCACCACCACCACCACATCCACCACCACCACCACATCCACCACCACCACATCCACCACCACCACCACATCCACCACCACATCCACCACCACCACATCCACCACCACCACCACCACCACATCCACATCCACCACCACCACCACATCCACCACCACCACATCCACCACCACCACATCCACCACCACCACCACCACCACATTCACCCCCACCACATCCACCCCCACCACATCCACCCCCACCATATCCCCCGATCCACCACCACCACGTGTGTGTGTGTGTGTGTGTAGGTGCAAATGCAATGTTCTTGGATTTCCGTCATAATAAAATACACTGAACATAATCTTCACAAAAGTTATTTACAAACGTATAAGCTATTTCCATTATAAATTACAATACATTTTATTTAAGTATTAATTATTCACAAAATTAAAAGCCATTGTTATTTGCAATATCAATACATCTAAGTCACGTAAATACAACACACTTTGCATTACAAATGCTATAGGTGTCACATTTGCGGAAGTTAAAACTATTGACATTGTAACTGACAGAGCTATTACTTTTGCTATTTTCAAAACCAACACATAAATAAAAAAAAGTGTCATTTACAATACCAATTGCTCAAACTTTCCTAATGCGAGACCTATTGCATTTCCAATGCTTGTTTCACTCCCACCTACCTCCTAGGTAGTGCCATTGCATTCTCCCTCTCCGCATAGACCTCACCAGCCATTCAAGCTTTTACCCCAGCCCTTGTGGACACTTGTCCATATACATTACAAGTACTTAGCTTAATAAGTAGGAAAACCATCATGTTATCATGCATGAATTGTTGTTTGTAGTATCTGGTCAGCACACTAGATTCAGTCCATGCTCACATCTGTTTTTATTAATACTGGTTGTCACAACATGCTAGACAAACCACAAAGTGCCAGGTTCATGTCACTCGTGTTTTTCCTTTTGCCTACTTGTGTTGCATAGAACATGACGTACCCACTTCACACAGTCATCATTTTCATGTTTATGTCTCAATCCACCCACCTAATATCCGCCGCACTTCTCACCTAGGGTTTCCATGCTAAGATGGAGCCGCATCACCACACTATTAGCTGTGCTAGTCGCACATCCCAGGCTTCCCTCACCTTTAATGTTTCTTAGCATAAAGTTTATCTTGTGTCTTGTATCATCCCAGCCCTGAAGAAGTCACGGATCACTCCCACATGTGACGAAACACGTGTCGGCTGGTTTCTCGCACATTTCCGATTGATTAAACACATGTGAAACTACTCATCTGGTGTGGATCTTACATCCTGTTTTTTTCATTATATCGTACGGAACTAATTTTGAATCCATCATTCTTTTTGGCTCACTTTGCCACCCCAGTTCAGACCCAGCTATATGCAAAACAGTCTACACCCCGTGCCTCATGGGAACAGTCTAGTCTGAGCTGCCAAGCCAGGTCTGCCCTGGACAGGAAACAAACACCCAGGACCGGTTTCGGGGTAACGCCCCTCATCAGCCAGGCTAGCTACCAGGTAGCCAAGGTACACCACAGAACTTGCTTGCCTTAACAGTCAGACCTGCCTGCTGCATGGCCTGAAACACTTCCCTCAGGTGGTTTAAGTGATCCTCTCAAGTGGAACTATAGACAGCTATATCATCCTGTTAAGCTGCACTAAACAGCTCCAAACCAGACATGACCCTGTTACCCAAACTTTGGAAGGTCGCAGTGGGATTCTTTAAGCCAAAGGCCATTAATGGTAATGCCCCTCAGGTGTAGAGAATGCAGACCTCTTCTTTGCTCCTTCAGTGAGAGCAATCTGTCAGTAGCCTGAAGTCCATCCAATTGTACTCGGATACTTAGCAGCCCCTAGCCTGTCAATGAGCTTATCAGCTCTAGGTATAGGGTAAGCATCAGTCTTAGGGACTGCATTCCATCCTCTGTAGTCCACACAGAATGGTAACTCCTTTTCCCACTGGGAGTTAGGATTGAGCACCAGCACCACTGTACTGGCCCATTGACTATCAGAGGGCTCAATTACCTCCAACTCCAGCATCTTAGCCACCTCAGCCTTGATGCTGGCTCTGAACTGGTCAGACAACCTGAACAGTTTATTATTGACAGGTATGCTGTCACCATTGTCAATGTGGTGCACACACCAGTCAGTGCTACCTGGAGCCAAAGAGAGCAGACCAGAAAACTGCCCCAGCACCTGCCTGCAGCCTCTGTGCTGTTGGCCTGGGAATTTGGGGGAAGAGTACCACTACCTCCACCAACCTATCTTGCACATTGTTGAAGAGGAGGTCAGGCACTGGTTCAGTTTCCTCCTCTTTTCTGTCATCTGTGGCAAGTAATATCCCTTTAAGTGCTGCGAACGTCCAACGGTCGTCGCGTGCACTACCTCGCTAGTGCTGCGCACGACCGTTGGACGTCCGAATCCCGTTAGCGCGATCGAACGTCCGCACTGGGGCGGAATGTTCGACGCGCTAAACGGGATATGGTTGCGAGTACACACTAGGGGGGCTGGAGGAGATTTTAGGACCTGCGTGGACCACCTTCCCACTCGTAATGACAAACACAAAAAAGGCCACAGGTCGAAGATAGAGGTATGGGGTGCAGCAGGATTTTATCAACCATGTACTAGAGGGGGATCCCGTTAGGGAAGGTTCCCCTCACACACCAAAGGTGTCATGCTTCATCATAGGTGATGAAGCATGACAAATTTGGTGTGTTAGGGGAACCGTCCTTAAAGGAATCCCCTTCTAGTACATGGTTGATAAAATCCTGCTGCACTGCATTCCTCTATCCTGGACCTGTGGCATTTTTTGTGTTTGTCAAGTAATATGGTCGTGTCTGCCCTGTCATGATAGGGCTTCAATCTGTTAACATGCAGGATCCTAGGAGGGTTCCGGGGGGTGTTTAGGTGTAGCAGGTAGGCAACCTAACCCTTCTTTTCAGTGATTGGATAGGGCCTAGTCCACTCGCCATGGAAAGCCCTAGGAGCTATAGGCTCCAATACCCACACTATATACTAATGTATACTCAGGCCTTGCAGCCCTCTAATCATATCAGTGCTTCAAGAGCTACTGGCTGGCCTTCAGCTTCCTGCTTTCCTTGTACATGTACTCTGCCATGTGAGATCTCAGGCCTAGCACATTGTCAAGCACATTGTCCTTTGCTTCCTTAAGAGGATCCTCCAAAGACACTGTCAGCAGGTACAATACCCCTTACACAGGGTGCCCAAACAACAGCTTAAAGAGACTGAAGCCAATCCCTTTTCGTATACCACCCCCCCCCCCCTTGTAGGCAAACTGTAGGTATGGGAGGAGAACATCCCATCTCCTGCTGAGTTTGTCCGACAAACCATTGATCTACCCTTCACGGTCTTATTTAACCTTTCCACCAGACCAACTTTGGGCACAGTTTCCTCCCCTGTCTTCCTGTCTTTGACCATTGCCCCCTCATCGTTTTCTGTAACTCTGCTTTTTCCTTGTCTCCTATCTTTCTATCTATCTGACCGATGCCCGATGGAGCTCCCGTGAGAGCTATAGGGATGATTGGCTGTGGATTCCCCCCCCTCGGCCGTCACCTACCTGGTCGTCTTTGGACAGACCTTCCCTTCATCTCTCATACCTCCACCCCCTCTTCCTCTCCCTTCTCACTTCCCCTCTCCCCCTTTCCTCTTTATTTTGTCTCTCCTTCTCGCTCTTTAAGGTGTTGCATATATTTAATGTAACGTGTAATTGTTATCATGTAAAGCGCTCTGATACCTACGGGTCTAGCCAGCGCTATATAAAACTCTTTAAATAAATAAATGAGTATGGGGGTGATATTGGGTGGTGAACTTGTAGGTAACTATTTATCAGAATGGGGTAGTTCCTCCTAAGCCGAATAGATACAACCTGTTTGATCCAGAGGCTTATATGTGAGTCGCTGGGAGATCTGAAAATCAGATCTTAGTGCCCTCGCGCACCTGTTAGGGTGTCATGCTTCATCATTGAACTGGGGTGGCGGAGTGAGCTAAACAACGGTGATGGATTAAACCCAGCTCAGTTGACTGGGGGTGAGTGTTTGTATTGTCAACGCTCCGTCCATCACCACATTTGGTTTTTCTTTGTTCGCCCCAAGTTGGCAGGGTATGCTCAGACGTGAGTCCCTTGCTCACTTTGCCACTGGAGTCAAGCAAGCCCGGCTGAAGACGGCTGTAATGCCAGAAACCGGTCCTGGGAAGCTTGATTCCGGTCCAGGGAAGGCATGGCTTGGCAGTTCGGGCTGGACTGTTCCCATGAGGCACAGGGTCAGACTGATTTGCATATGGCCATGTCTGAACTGGGTTGGCGGAGTGAGCTAAAGAACGGTGATGGATTAAACCCAGATCAGTTGACTGGGGGTGAGTGTTTGTATTGTCAACGCTCCATCTACCACCACCTTTGGTTTTTCCATGCTTCATCATTGGGCACCCCTCGTCTGGCTGGCGCTGCAATGCCTGAAGGGCCTGGTGGCCACTTTATCGGACATCTTTTGATCTACAGATGCCAAAAAAATGTGGTCCTCAGGTACCAGGATAGCTGCTAGACTAGCGAGAACACTAGTGTGATCTGGTCACCATGTTTCGTGCCCTTGAAGCCCCAATTGCGGGCGCCACTTAATCAGGGCCTAGGGAAAATCAAGTCGGCCCCTTATCAAGAACTAAAACTTGCCTTTCTGACAAGGGCAGTCAACTGTATAGACCAGTGACCCCAGTGCGGGTTCTGATCAGTTATTCCACCTTACTTGAGCACTGAGTCACCAAACCCAGTGCCCTTGTCCATCGATGCTTGGACCATTGTTATAGGGTCCAAGGGCCCATCATTCCCTTCTGGCTAGTCTGTGACCTGGTCACAGAACATACCCTCTCGCAGAGATCCAATATTCTCATATGGAGCCATCACTCTACCTCTGACCATCCAGATGCTTTGAGATAATTTGCCAGTAAACATTGTACTAGGAGTGCAGGAGATGCAACTACCTTCACAGGACCGGTCACACCTCCCCACTTCAAATCCACTATAGCCACGGGATGACGTTTGGTCCTACTGTCTGCACAGGTTACCTGGTGAGACTTACAATGTAGGATCTGCTCTTTAGACACCAGTGTGTCGATAACCATAGTTAATCGTGCTCCTGTCTCTCTCAGAGCTTCAACCTCAGCTCCATTGATGGTAGGCCTCTGCCTGTACTTATCCATGCTTGAAGGTAAAACAGCCTGCCCATCTCTGGGGCATTCTACACCCCCACACTTACACTAGCAATCCCTGGGTGGGCTGCCCACCAGTGAGGCAGCTTCTTCGTGAAGACAGCATCTCCTTTTCCTGTGCCCTGGCTGATTATAGTCAAAGTACTTTCCCACCTTTGAAGGATCAAAGGACCGGCCATTCTTTCCCAGATACTCCCTCCCCTTGAAGTTGGATTGACCCCTACCCCCTCCCCCATTCAAGTTTATGTGGTCTCCTTTTTTATCTTCTTTCCTCGGGGCTGCCCCTGGGAGGGGGGGGCTGTCCTCTGTTCTTCTGCTGATTGGAAACCAGGTTCTCATCCACGCATCAGCTGCCCTGGCTAGTTCCCTAGGACTAGACAGCTTAGAGTCCATTAGGTACTGTCGTAACTTCTCTTGCACACAATGAGTCAAAATGTGTTCTTTCATGAGCAAATTATACAAGGGAAGCTCTGGTCGGATAAACTAAGCGGGAGGCCCCAGTCAAACTTTAACCTTCACTTTTCAGGAGCTTTTTCTTCCAGCATCGCTCGGCCTTCCACAGACGGCTGAAGTCGGTGAAGGTTTGCCAGCTTGACTTTTCGTGAAGCCCCGGTCAAATCCTGGAAGTCTAGAGCTCTGAAGCTTTCAGCAGGACGAAGCTGAAAACTTAGCCGGGTCGCGGTTAAAGATAGTCGCTTGACTCTTGAAGGTATCCTTGCAGGCTCAAAGAGTCTAAAACACCAATCAAATGTCTGGACTCTCCTAGATGGTCCTTGGAATTTCTGGACTACAATCCCCACAATGCACTTGGCCAAATCCTTAAAAGTCCACTGGATGCACTCCAGGTTGGGGACTCTTGGTGGAGATGATGCAGGTGGGCTCTGTTAACCTGTAGCTTTCATAGAGTCACTTCTGAATCCTTCTTGAAGCATGGCACAGTCCCCAGGGCATAGTATCAGATTGTGCAGTAGGTGCAGTCATTTGCAGTCAGGTTCAGGACTTTGGGTGCAAATCCAGATTCCAGCAGGGCAACCCTTTTCCTTGTAGTTTCAGGCAGATCTGAGAGTCTATGCAGCTCTCACATAATTAGTGTTATTGAGCGAGAAGCAGGGGAGTACCTCTGTCCAATGAGATACTGGTGCCACCCAAAAGCACAACAATGTCATCCAAAGTGTGGCATCTTATTGTCCCACAAAGCACTGCACTTCCAAAGTCCAACCTGGATGATTTCTCTTCAGAGGAGTAAGAGCTAGCTAAACCAACCCATAGTGTGGCTCATTACCTTTAGCTCTACTCCCCCTGACCTCTGCAAATTCCTCTCCTAAGAATACAATCTGGCAGGGGCACAGGGTGCGGGGTAGGTATACTGAGCATTTCTTACTGGTCTGTTCTCTCTTTGAGCTCAGTTTCATTTAACCAGCCCCCTCTCTAGGACCTAACCTTCGCAGCTGCAGAGCTCTCTCAATCAGTTAAGCTCTTCTCTGGCCAGGCCACTCATTACCTAATTAAAGCATCCAGGTTAATTCAGCCTGTTTAGGCTGACCAATCAGCAGAGCCCACTAAAAGACTGGATTTTGGCTTACAGAAGAGAGAGTTCTATAAATTCTCTTTTGTATTAGTTATGATAAAAGTTAACAGTTGAAAGTTGTTATGTTCATCATTACCAATCTTAAGTCCTTGAATGATATTTAACCCCTTTCCAGACAATAGTTATATCGAAATAAAATATTGCAATGTTCGCCTATGGAGCTAAGTATCTACAATGGGGGAACATAAAATGGGCAATTTTTTCTCCCCGGGGCATATAAAACATCTTTTATAATGTCCACTTTATAGTTACATGCCCACCACCCCCACCCCCACCCCTGGGATATCTTGGGGGTACCAAATATGTACTAATAAGGCAGATTATCCCTTTTAAAAGTTCGCATACCACCAAAGTTGAGTGAGCACACAATTTTACATTTAAAAAGTCAGTTTACAAAGCCAGACTTCCTTTAACCCCTTCAATGCTCATGACGAGCTCAGCTCGTCATGAGGTACACCTCTCGTGTGCTCATGACGAGCTGAGCTCATTACGACCACACCCATTTACATTAAGGTCCAGCGCAGCAGAAGAATATCTGCAGCATCCATGTGGATAAAATAACTGCAGGGACTCAGCAGTGCACACATGGAAGTGCATAAAATCTTCTGGAGCCTCTAAACTTCCATGCCCTATTCCATACTAGGTACTTATAGAGAGTTTGAACCCCCTCGCCTGATTATATACTCAGGAATTATAGGGTCTGTCAATAACAATAGTGAGAACTTACTTTGAAAGACAAGCAGCAAGGCAAGACTGCCTTTAAAAGCACAGCAGTGTAAACATTTAAGTGTCCGAAATCTGCTGGCCTGCTAAACCTCTATGTTCTATTATATACTAGGGACTTGAAGGTAGGTTTCACCCCCTGGTTCTATTATTTACTAGATCTTATAGGGTCCGTTATCGCCAATTGTGATTGTACCCTATTACATATACTTTTTTTAAACATAGCACTGGCCCTTGGCCTGCTTAGCAGCAGAGCTCAGAGGCAGTTACCACCAGCATCATTGAGCAACAAGCATTTACAATGCAATGGTTTCGCCTTTTGAAAAGTTTGAGCTATTGGCATTGTAAATGACAAAAATTGTATTTGTGTTGGTTTTGAAAACAGATAAATAAATGGCATTGTCATTTACAATGCCAATAGTTTAATCTCTGGCAAATGCCACACAAAAACACACAGACCCCAACACACACACAGACCCACACACACCAACAGAGCCCCCCCCACACACACACAGACAGACCCACACACACACACAAAGAGGATGGTCCTCAAACGACAGCTCCATTATTTTCAATATTTACCTTCATTTTAAAGTATCTCACCTGGAGACCTTGCTTCTAGGGCACGGGCCAGGCCCGGCTGACTCCTGCTGGACACTTGTCATTTAAACATGTGCCCCTCCCACCCCCCTCAGTCCACAGGCATTCTCTAATCTAAGTACTTGCATATGGCAGCAAAAAAAGAAAATAGAAAGTAGGTTATTGATGCAGATTTCCTCTTTCAGGACTTCGAAAACCACAAATGCTAATAAAACGCTGGAAGATGTTCGTGGAGTTCTTACTGCTGCTCATTACTACCCTGCTGTTAATATAGTCTGCAAGCCACCGTCATAATAAAGTCATAAACATGCAATGATAAACTAAACACAAGGGGTACCTCTAGAAGGACCTATATTTCTTTTACAAGGAATGAATCCCAACAACATTCACAATAGAAGGAAACCAGAACTTCAAAATATTATCAAAACATATTTTTATTTATTTTTTCGTATATATTAGTTTGAAAAATTTTTGTGCATTTGTACATTACATTTAGTCATATAACATCATTGACAGAAGTTCATCAACATTCATAATACAATTTATATAATGGGATAAAGTGCAAGTTAAGTAAATGAACAGACCCAGGAACCCCATGCTACGGCGTCAGCTCTCGCCTAAGAAGATGTAGTGGCTGCCTCACATGACATTTCATACTTCGGGAATTAGAATGTCAAAGAATCAGATTTATTAGAAGATATACTTCTCCCATATATGAGCGCTTTATTTTTATCATCATCATATACCGGAGCAACTTTCTGCTATCAACATGTGGATCTTGTCATGTAATGCACTTTGCGCAGTACAGAAATCTCTCTGCTTTCAGCAGCTAGAAGCAGTATCCTATGCCGGTTTCCTACATATATCCAATCTATGTGTATCTAAAAGAATCTCAAATAGAAAAAGAATAAAATTTTGCAATGCCCCTGTCCTTTTAACTCGTGTGCAGATTATGTATATATGTTAGTCTGCTATATGTTTTTTCCTGGCCCTGAGGAAGGTGACATCATCACCGAAACGTACGTCGGCCGTACATCCACAATTTGGATATAGATTGGTCAATGACACACAGACCAAGGATCAATTGGCAGAACTGTTAAATCTAGGTTCTAACTATAAACCACCAAGTACACCTTTGGGTTTTTGTCTTATTGTGTTTAGTTTCTGTATCTATGTTGTTAGGTATGTTTTTAGACTCCTGCAAACGGTATGACTGGTATGTAAGAATGTATGTACGTATGTTAGGAATATATTAGACTGTTAGGGGCATTTTTCCCTCTTCTCATTTTCTTAAATTGCACTTTATCCCATTATATAAATTGTATTATGAATGTTGATGAACTTCTGTCAATGATGTTATATGACAAAATGTAATGTACAAATGAACAAAAATTTTTCAAACTAATATATATACAAAAAAATAAATAAAAATATGTTTTGATAATATTTTGAAGTTCTGGTTTCCCTCTTTAGCATCCTTCTATTGTGAATGTTGTTAGGATTCATTCCTTGTAAAAGAAATATAGGTCCTTCTAGAGGTACCCCTTGTGTTTAGTTTGCCTTTATCTCCCCCCTCTGGACCTCAAATTAACTGGGAGAACTCTTCCTCTTCGTTTATAAACATGCAATGATTCCCACACTTGCAGGGGGGGGGGGGGGGGCAGCGTGCTAGCCAATTAAAAAACAACCCTTGTTTACTCAGATTTTAACTATGGGTCTTCTGGCGGCTGGATTCGTAAAACCTGCTGGGCAGATACAGTGTGAAGCATTTTTTTGTGGTACTGCATGTTTGAGGAAGCTTGGCCAATTTGCGCTGCATGGCACGTTCTGGCCACACAGACTCCCATAAAGATGTGGGAGTTGTGAAGCATGAGGCGATTCCCAGCGCCCCCGAGGTATGCGGCCATTTCGTAACATGTCCTCGTTTAACTTCGACTACATGGGGATCAGCTGCGGCCTCCCCGGAGAGGGAGGCCAGGAACGAAACACCAGCAGTTGCAACTAATGACAACAAGCATTAAGCACGGACAGCGTGAGGGGGGGGGGGGGGGGGGGGGGGGCGGGAACAGGAACGGGCATACGGACAGCGGGAGGGGGGGCGGAAACGGGCACACGGACAGCGGGAGGGAAGGGGAGCACTCACCAGGAATTCTTCCGGCGGCGGTCGGCCTGGAGGAATGACCCCAAAAAAAGAAAAATAAGCCGCCGCATGACGATCGCAAAGGGGCGGGATGAGTAAAAATCGCGGGAACGCCCACAAATCTGCTCCGGCAATGACGGACAGATGTCTGTTCCAATGGCTAGCCTCCATTTATGGAGCTAGCCAATGGAACAGAGGCGGAACAAAGCCACACAGTGTAAGACATAAGATTTCGCCTGCGTGAAAGGCTGCTTGCGCAGCTTACGACAGGCGAAACCTAAAAATGGGGGTTAACAGGGCAAAATGATGACTTTCTAACAATACTGGCCATTTGTCACTGTTTTGAGTTGCAGGAAGGGCAAGGAGTCGGTGCCTAAACTAGAAGGTGTGTCAAGTGTCCTATATTTACATCTTTAAATGTGTCAATTCTGCATCAGAATTCTTTCAAATTAATTAGGAACAATTTAGGTAGCTAAAATATACATCGGATGTTCTCACTTACATTTGGTGTTTTAGGTTTATATCACCCCCTTAGCTGCTCCAGGACCGTTGGACTGGGTCCTATGAGGTGAATAAGACGAAGAGTGATGCCGCCTACCTGGTGGACCTCAAGACCCATTGGCAACCCCACAGGGTGCTCCAGGTCAATCGCCTCAAACCCCACTTTGATATGTCGGAGCTCACCATGCTGTTGGTGACAGACATAACCCTACACCAAACAGCAATGTGCTCGGACAGGAACCACCATGATGGCGGTTCCTGACAATACTTTATAAATAGGTCTCCCAGGACCAGTAAATTAAATGGTACTGGTGGGCTCGCAGCGCTGCTTGCGCCACCCACCAGAGTAGCCTTTCAAACCTGTCTCAGGCTTCTGCCATTGCAGGGCCGGCTTGCGCAGTTTACTGCCGCTGTGGTGTGGCACATAAAGTGGTTGCCACGTCTGTGACTCCCCTCTTACTATATATCAGTCAAGGTATGCCCTCGCTAGCCGTATAGGGAGGGAGCGCTGTAGGTAAAAAGTAGGACATGTGCCTTAGCTGTGTGGCATGTCCTGGTAGTGACAAACAGCCATTTTGGTTTCTCACTACTGTGAGGCTTCCTTTCCATAGGAATGCATTGGTGATTTCCTGATATGTGCTTCAGTGGTAATTCCTGACATGAGGAGTGGAGTGGTCAAGTTTAGTATGTTTGGAAAAGTGGTAATAAATGCTGTGTAATGGTGTTCGCAGATTTATTATCACCATTTTAGAAATGCCACTTTTAGAAGGGGGCACTTCTGTGTGCTGTGTGTCTTTGTGCCTGCCTGATGTGTGTCTGATGCTGGAATGACAGGGATTAGGGAGCTGCAGTGGCTCCAGATGGGGCTGGGTGAGTCAGCGCTAGGCTGAATAGGCCGAACTGCATTTGGAGTAGTGGGAGGAGTAGCACCTGGGACTGAAAAGGAGTGTGCCTGCCTTATACAATGCTAGCTCCGCCCCCCTGTTGAGTGTCTGGGGCCAGAACCCTCCCTGACAAAGGAGGGTGTTAGTGCACTGAAAAGATGTTTCTAAGTGCGCCCCCCCCCCCCCCGAACTCGTTTAGACCGGGCACAAAGCACTGTGGCAGGGCAGTAGAACAAAGACATTTTGCCATATAAATATTGGTGATGTGACCCCATGAAAAGGTTGGGCTTTTTTGTGCTCAATATGGACTGAAGCTGAAGTGCTGCCAGAGGACTGCTGGATGCCAGGAGGTACTGCTGCCAGGGTCTACCAGCTGCCTGCTGGGTACCAGAGAGGACTGCCTCTCTGCTAGGGGACCCTGCGTGCTGGCCTGCCTGGGCCATATTTTCTGCCCTCGCCAGTTCCTGGGGAGGAGTGCTGGCTGCTCCCTGGTTGTGTCTGTAAAGTGGGAGACAGCCTGAGCGCTGTGTTTCCCCCTCCCCCATGAGGCGGTGTCCGTCAGCAAGGAGCGCTACAATTTCTTGGTGCGCTGCAAGATGTGGTGATTGCACCCGAGAAGCGTGTGGGGCACTTGCCCTTTTTTTCTGCTGATGGTTGTGCAGAGGAGAGCCCAGGAGAGCCCAAAACCAATGGAGACTTGGCTCTGTGTCTGTGCCCGAAAACCGGAAGTCAGGCAAGGAGCGCCTGACCGTGGGAAGCAGGGCCAGAGTAGGAAGCCAGGCGGCTGTAGGCGGGGCTCCCCGTAAGGAGGAGGAGAGCCCTGTGTGTCTGTTCAACGAAGACAGAGCCTCACCGGACCACAAGGAAGGACCGGAGCCTCGCAGCCTCCTATTTGCAAACTCTGCCCCTTTCACCGTAGAAGGCAGGCTTCGGCTGAGGAGAAGCGAGACTCCGGTGAGTGGGGCTTACGGGGCATACTGTTTCACCCAGACTTGTCGCAGCTGTGCCGCATTCTCGTGGGCAGCTGCAACGTCGGGGGCATTCACCACAGTGGAGACGAGAGGGAGTTGAACCTCTGCCTCCCCTCCCCTCCCCTCCATTGCATTATGGGGATTACTTTTGCTGCATCAGCAGCTAGGGGTGCCGGTGAATCAGTGCCCTACAAGTGTTGGGGGCCAGTTGGCTCTCAGGAAGGTCATTGGAAAAGGTATGGCGCTGCAGCTAGGGTGACTAACTCCGGGATCTGGGGATCGTGGTACGATCCCCGGCACCGGCGGCAGATTAGCCCAGCACCATGTGACTTAGGCAATAGCTTGCTTAATGTTCCTGAAGGCCCCCAGCGCCTAGAGATCCTTATGGGTGATTGTGCTGTTTACAAATGTGGTTTATTATTATTATTGGGGCAGGTCTGTTCAGGCCCCGATTACGCTGCAGGCTACATTGTTCTCCTTAGGGTTACACTGCCAAGGTTGCAATATGATAAGTGTGTACTAAGGTGCACGGAGGACCATATGTGGCATATTGTGCGGTTATGTTCATACCTGCACTGGGGATGGTGTGTGATGGAGATGATGCCCTACTGATTATTATATGCCTAAAAATGCTCTGCATAATGTGTTGGTGCTAAGTGTTCCCTATTGCCAGTAGTTACTGGTTGTTTTCACTACCTGTGAATTATGATGGTGATGTCGGTGGCCTGATTGGCCCAGTAGTGTATTTTATATAATAAAAGCAATACCTAGTGCCAGGTGGCACAGTGTATATATGCGGTTGCGTTCTAATGTGTTTTATGAGTAATATAAATGCTATTTTTGATATAACCTTGTGTGGAGTTACTTATGTGATGTGCCTAGTGTGTCGCTGCTGTGTGAGAGTTTTGCGCAAATGCTTTACACATTGCCTCTGGTATAAGCCTGACTGCTCTGCCAAGCTACCAAGGGGGTGAGCCACGGTTATCTTCGGTGTGCAATTCCCTTGCCCTGACAAGAGCATGGTGGTTTCTGTCCTGGCTTAGGTGCAAGCCCTAGCCAACAAGAAATCCCATTTCTAAAAGTAACCCTCACTGTCTTATGCAACACATCATACACATTAATTTACATACATTATTTACTGTCAAAGTCTGATGTAAAGCGCTCTAACACCTTGCATTACAAGGAGTAGGACTATAGCGCTATTAAAGAAATAAAACACAATAGTGGAATTTAAATTCTTTTGTTATGTAAAAACTGGGACAGACCAACACATCCAGCATTCCTACAATGTGTGCATATCTCTTGGCTCGAGGGACTGAAGTCAAAAGCAGGCCTCTGTTAAGTATCTGTGAAATGATAAGCTGTGCTCATTATTTTTCCCTCAATTGCTTTTAAGTATGGGTCTTCCTCCTCACTGGCCCACACTCCCATAGCTCCCAGCCAGGATACTTACACAAAAGGATGCCTGATGGCCCCTTAATGTCGACTTTTTTATGGGCTCAGTTGAAATTTGATAAGCCCTCTCACCATCCTCTTCTCCTCGCAGCTATCAGCTAAGGTAAACTTATGTTTTGGCATTTTACCGTTTATATTTATAAATATAGACAAAAGAATAATATTTTCCCCGTCTGTATTTATATGTAAAAATCTGTTTAAATGGAAAACCGTGAGCTTTATTTTTACATAGTGTGCAATTTGCTGGTTATTTATAAACTTCACCAGTCCCTCCCCGGGGGCAATGGGAGGGAGAGGGGGTGGGGGGGGGGGGAGGGGCAATGGGAGGGAGAGGGGGTTGGGAGGAGGGCGAGTGGGGGAGCGGGAGGATGTTAGGTAAATTACTCCACCCCCTGATGGAAAAATGGGCTATTTTCCAACCGCCTATGAATCTTTGATGGATAATGTCTCATGCCAGCCAAACACTTTTCCAGAGTATAAATTGAACCCTTAGAGGAACCAGAACACAACCTTGCTTTAGACTTCGGTTTCTAGGTATCAAAGGTACTCTCTGTAATACTTCTGTTCCATGCCCAAATATCATGTTTCCCAATGCAAGAGCAGTATTGCCCTAAGGAGTGCTGGTGTGATCCCCCTTATCTTCTTCCACAGTACTGACCTGTTGACATGGTCAAAAGTGAATAGTTTAAAAAAGGAATGCATATAGATTTCCAGTTTTACCATTCACTGTTCCTTGTGCCGTTATAGTTAGAGCCCTTATGTTATCTAGAGTTTCTGCCTCTTTCCTCAATCCATATTGGTGCATGGATAGCAGCAAATTGTCCCCACCCAGACTTCCGATTCCTCCATTAAGATCTTACGGAGAGATATTGCCTCGCTTTCTAAAAGTTTTGTTGTTTTGTGGACTGTTGCAATCACCCCTTTTAAAGAGGAGATTCAGTATAGAGACCTTCCATGAACCAGGGATAGTTTTTAATTCTAGTGTGAGGCTGTAGCTACTAGTGATTGAGACAAAACTCACAATTATCTTTGATTACATTGATATCGGTCTGAATATTATTACTTTTCATGCTTTTTTGGTCACTTTCTCCTACTGAAACCAATAGACACCAACACTTTTTACAGTCCTGAGTATGGGCCCAGAGTTTTATATCGGCCCATCTTTCTGCTTAGAGGCTTTCCTTAACTTCCCACACCAGTTTACTATAGCATTTGATTTAGCTTTTTATTTATTGTTGCTTCTCCCACATTCAAGCTCCCTATCTTGTTCAGTTACACCACACTACACACAAAATGACTTTCCAAAGAAGGACCACCTACAGACATGCTTATAGGAGAGGGATTATACCTTGCACCGTATACATCAAAAAAGAACATCCTGCTTTCGGACTTTGGTTCCTAGAACAGAGCAAACTATTTCAAGAGATGAATCCCTTGGCAACCATATTCATTCATAAATACTTCACAAAATATCTCATAGACGCATTCCCATATTTAAGCGGGCAACAGAATATTGTATATAAAATATATATTGTCATGTTTCCTTTTTATTTTTTATCAATTATTTAACGGAATTTTTTTAAACTGTTAGTTAATTGCTTTATTTTTAAAGAAAATATACAAATAAACTTGGTTGTCCCCTAAACACTTAGGAGTCGATTACGATGTAGGGCGGATCGCCGCCGCCCGCATGGTGGTGGCAATCCGCCCTCCAACACACCCCGCCCTCCACCCATTTCCCCCCGCCATATTAGTATGGCAGGAGGGACCCCGGCGGACGGAAAGACCTTCCCCCGGTCACATAGCTGACCGAGCAGAATAAGAGCCTGATATGGTGGCAGTGTCTGTTAGACACAGCCATCCATATTAGGAAGGCAGCGGGGAGCAGGCGTTTCCGTGGCGGCAACACCGCCACGAAAAGGCATGCGGATTGTGCTTACTGGGGCCTGATGCGATCCCCCAGAGTATTGGGGGGTGGGGGAGCACAGTACCCTCCTACATTGTCATGGACAGGGTGGCAGGCACCGCGCGGTGCCTGTCATCTTGTTCATGACGATGCACACAGTGCATTCCCAGCTTTGTGGCGGGCGGTGCTGTGAGCACTGCCCGCCACAATGCCGGGAATGGAGGATGCCACCGCCACGGTGGCAGTGGCATCCTAATTGCAAGTGTGGGACCGCCGCACCACTGGCGGCCGGTCCCAGCACCGCTAGGGGGGCGGGCTTACTACCGTCCGCCCGCCATCCGAATCCCCCCCCTTTGTATAGGCCTAATTTGAGAAGTGACATTCATTTTGATTAAAACATAACCTCACTATTCATTCATACATGGCCTCGTCACTTATACTTCATTTACTCTGTGTGCAACCAAATCGACACTTCCAGTTCGATCTTTAAAACTCACATTAATTTCTACAGTTTGTATGCACTCCTTGTCTACTTTCTTCTCATTTATCCACGAATAGGGAATACAATTATTTCTCCTATTTCAAACATTCTATCTTCTTTGTTATTACTTTTGTATCAATGATTTTATACATTCTCTCCTGTTATGACTTTTACATCTTACCTACGACTACTGATAAATTGAAAAAAGGTCATATCAATTTTTAGACATTCCTTATCTGCTTTCTTTTTGTGTATTCATTGTTAGGGTATAAAATTATTTATCCAATTTTGGACCCAATTTCTTATTTTTTTTCAGAACAAATTGTATTGTTATTTTGCGGACGAGTTACATACGGGACACTGTCCCTCAACACACCAAAGGACAAGTGAGCAAATAATGAGTCATCTCATACATTCTGTCCGATCAGCATTTGGTAATAGACCCCCCCCCCCCCCCCCAACTCCCATCCCCCTACTCCCCCTCCCGGGTCCCCCCCACACCCCCACACAGTGTCCACATAGTCCAATGGCATAGGTTATCGTTTCGCTAACAGTGTGTGCTCCTTTTCACCCACGGCCCACTAGTAAATGTTCTACTCCAACGTCCTGCGGCTCGGGAGGCTCCAGCCACAGCCCTCTACAGTCCGCCCATCGCTTCTATATCTTAAAGTGCTTCCGGGGGCAGCCCCTTGCCTCAAACACTGGACGCTCCAGCCCCATACATTAGTCCAAACCCCTCCTCCACACTTCCAACAAGGGGGCCCTGGGGTCCTTCCAGGCCCGGGCCGTATCGCGTTAGGTCACTACGAGACCCAGGACTAACAGGTGACGTTTGTAAATGTTGCCCCCTACTTGTTCCATGATATGTAGCAGGCCTAGCTGCGGCGATCAGGGGAGGTCCCAGCCCAACACCTCAGACAAGCAATCCCAGACACCCATCCAAAACCTCGACAGCTTCTCGCACGACCATACTGTGTGGAGAAATGTACCCACCGCCCGTTCGCACCTCAAACACTCAGGGGAGGCAATCAAACCAGCCTTCCACAGTCGGTCCCTAGTATAGTAGGCCTTGTGCAAGTATTTAAATTGAATGAATCGTAATCTCATGGCAATCGCCGCACCCCTCGGGGCCTCCAGGGCCTCCCTCCAGTCCTCCTCCTCGAAAGCTCCAACATCCCCCTCCCACACAGAGCGCAGCTTGTCAAGGGAAGAGGAGCAGTGCGTGACTAGGGTCTGATATATGTTAGAGATTTTCTTTCCTTCCAATTCACGCATAAGCACCTTAGCCTCTATGGGACTAAACTCAGGCAATGACTCCAGACCTATCAGGGAGGGGGATAGGGCATGTCGCAGCTGCAGGTACTTGAAAAATTGGGCCTTGGGCATAGCATATTCCTCACTCAAAGCCTGGAACGACTTAAGGGTTGTGCCTTTCATGACGTGCCCCAGCGTGGAGATGCCGATGGCGTCCCAGCCCCGAAAGCCCCGTAGGGACGCCAGAGCCGGTAGTCGCCCGTTCTGCCACAACGGAGTCCCTCTCGTTAGCCTATTCCACCACCCCATGCTGCGCAGGGCTCCACGCCACACCCGGAAGATCACCTGGGTGACCACGGGGAGCCTCTTCCTGATCGTTGCCGAATATAGAATGGTATGTAAAGTGTCCGGGTCCATCAGGTACCGCTCAAGGGCGTTGGCCGGGTCATTGCGGTCTCCATACCACCATTCATTTAGTACCAGCAGTTGGGACGCTTGGTAGTATGACAAAATGTCCGAGGTGGCCAGACCCCCACAATTAGTGGAAAGAAAGCAGGTGCGAAGAGCCACTCTGGCCACTCCTCCGGCCCAGAGAAACTGACTCAGTGCCGAGTTCACTTGGCGGAACCACTGCGGCGCAATGGGATACGGGTAGTTTTGCAGCTGATAAAGGAGGCACGGGAGGGCCACCATCTTGAATATCGCCGAGCGGCCGTAAATATTCAGGGGCATCCTGGACCAGATTTTCATGTCGGATAGCACTCGGTCCCATACGGGCGCCACATTTCGTGCCCAGGCCACACCCGAGACGTCGGTCAAAAAGACACCCAGGTATTTAATTCCGCCAGCCGCCTCCTGTAACATAGACGCCCAGGGCCCCTGCCTTTCCCCCCTCCCAGCACCCATAGCGTGGATTTCCGTACGTTTAAGTGTAGGCCCGATATCTCCCCGAATACGCGCATGATCTCCAATACCCTAGGCCCAGACCTATTTATGTCAGCAAGAAAGAAGAGGACATCATCGTCGTAGAGTGCAATGCGATCTGACGGGCCCATCTCCCATTCGAGTCCCCGCAGCTGTACATCCATCCGCACCCACGCCGCCAGCGGCTCCATGGCCAACGCAAATAGATAGGGTGAGAGAGGGCAGCCTTGCCTGGTACCCCGTCCGACAGAAAAGGGGGCCAACACCATTCCCGCCACTCTCACAGACGCAGTCAGGTCCGTATATAGTAGCCGTAGGTATGAGAGAAAGCGAGGCCCAAGATTGAGGCTGGACAAAAGCGCCTGGAGATAAACCCAACTGAGGGAATCAAACGCTCGGTCAATGTCGGCTAACAGGAGCGCCGCCGGTATCCCAGCAGCTCGGGCCGTTTCCACCACTACCTGCGCGCGGCGAATATTGTGTCTCGTAGCCCTATGGGGCATGAACCCTGCCTGGTCTGGGTGGACAAAATCAGTGATATAAGGAAGGAGGCGATTGGCCAGGGCCTTCGCTAAGATCTTCGCCTCAAAATTTAAAAGGGAAATCGGCCTATACGATGAGTGGTGTTCTGTGGGTCTCCCAGGCTTGCAGAAGACAACAATGTCAGCGTGTCGCCAGTCCGCCGGGAGACGACCTCGCTCCCTGGCCGCCTCTAATGCCAGTCTATATCGCACCTCCAGCTGGAGATGAAAGGTCTTCATAAATTCGCATGGGAACCCGTTAGGGCCAGGGGCCTTTCCAGTGTTCAGCTCCCCGAGTGCCACCCCCAGCTCCTCCAATTTGAGGGGGAGCTCCAACTGATCGCGCCCCTCGTCTGAGAGCGCACGTGGCGGAAGGTCTGCCAAAAATTTATCCACGTCCTCCGCAGGGAGGACCTCCTGGGGGGCATACAGGGCTGCATAGTACTGTGCGAAGCTGGCCGCCATGTCCTCCGGAGCAGTCACGGGATTACCCCGCTCATCGCGAATGCCCGGCAGAGTCTGAGTCTGGAAGGTGTGTTGGCAGAGTCTGTAGAGCATGGTACTGGATTTGTCCCACCATTGATAGATTCTACTCTGCGTAGCCAGCCATAGCTGGCGCGCCTCGTCCAGCAACAGGGACGAATATGATTGCTGTGCTAGTAGCAGCTGCCCAACCGCCTCAACCGTGTCGCCAGTGCTACAGTCCCTCTCTAAGTCCCCAACCCGCCTCGCTGCTTCCTCTATATCCCTTTTACGGGTCCTGCGGGCACCTGCACACCAGGCAATGTCAACACCCCTGATTACAGGTTTCAGAGCCTCCCACTGGGCCACGGCGTCTGTTTCAGGCCCGTCGTTTTCATTCCAGTAGTGAGAAATGGCCTCCCGGATATGTGTCCGGTAGTGGTCTTGTTGCAAGTGCCACGCAGATAGGCGCCACCGAAAGGGCTGTCGCCTCTTATCCAAGGAAAGATCTAGCGTCACCGGAGAGTGGTCCGAGACCCCACGAGGAAGCACAGACGTGGAGGCAACTCTCGCTATCCAGGGAGACGGAATGAACAGGCAGTCCAGCCTAGAGAAGGACCCGTGGACAGCCGAGACATAGGAGTATTCGCGGCTTTGGAAATGCTGGTATCTCCACGCATCTATCCATCCCATTCCCTGAGCCAAGCCGCTAAGTCTTGTAGGGGTGTCTGCCGGGAGCCCCCCAACGGGCCTATAGCGGTCCAACCATCACATCTTTCCAATCACCACCCACAATCGACAATACATTCGGAATCTCGGCCCACACCTCAAACAGCTTTTCAATGAGCGCCTCTTGCAGCGGGGGTGGGGCATACACACTACCAAAAACCATCGGCTCATCCCCAATCGTACCCTTAATAAACACATATCTACCATGGACATCGACCCATTGCGTCTCATGCACATAGGAGAGCCTGCGATGCACCAGAACTGCCACCCCTCGGGACCCCCGTGCAAAGCCCGCATGAAACACTTGCTGATAGCCGTACCGCTGTAAGCGGAGGGTTTTAGAGCCTTGGAGGTGCGTCTCCTGCAGGAGTAGAACGTCTGCATGCTCCCTTTTCCCCAGCCTCAACATCGCCCCTCTTTTGATTTTGTCCAGAATCCCCCGGACATTCCAACTCACCACCCGTAGTATCTCCTGCGGACGGCCCACTCCCTGGACGCCAGCCATTGTCAATGGAGAGAAAAAGCAATGACCCAGGCTTTTGGAGTCCCACACACATACATCGCTGTTGCCAATTTCGCGCAGACACTGTGCCTATCCTAGCTACCCCCCCACACAACCCCCCCCCCTGTTCCCCCAGACCCAACAACCCCCCAAACACCCCATCTTCCCCCCACCCTATACCTCAACAACATTGAAGTACCTGTCGCGGTGTAGGTCGACGCCAGCCCCCAACGGGAGGTCCGGCGCTCACTATCCCAATGGATCCCCGAAAAACTACCCACACAGTCCCAACCAACCCCCCACTAACAAACCCTTCTAAACTGAGGGGTCGAGTCCGCCCTCTTCATGTCATCCCCCCGCCCGTTCCCCAAACCACAAAGTTACTCGTTCAGCCGGCATCTCAAACTGCTGTCTGCAAACGCCGTCTACGTCGAGGAGTATCGCAGTCCCCACTCCGACTCCTGTTAGACAGTTGGCCAAAACCCTCGGAGCTTATGATGTCGGTGGTTGAGAGCCTGTTGTCCCATCGGCCACGGCCGTTCCCGTTTCCGAGGGAGGATTGTTCTTTGTCCGAGATCTCCAGTTGCTCCTGCTCCGTGACCGTCGCGGGGTCCGAGGGGGCCCATTCGTAGATACATCCGAGTCTACACCAGGGGGAGTGTGTACTCTGATCCGGACCGTCTCATCAGTCCAGGCAAAGACTTCCTCCGGGGTGTTGAAGAATTGGGTCTTGGACTGAAATACCACCCGCAGGCGGGCCGGATAGAGCAAAGCATACTGGATATTCAATCCCCGCAGCCGCGCCTTGGCCTCCGCAAAGGACTGGCGTTGACGCTGAACCAGCCTTGTATAGTCCGGGAATATTAGAATTTTGTGGCTATCGAACAGCAAAGGCTCCTTCAGACGCGCTTGCCGCAGGATCGTGTCGTAGTTGAGCAGCCAGGCTATCACCGGTCTCGGGCGTTCCCCCACCGGTGGCTTCTGGGTCAGTGCTCGGTGCGCCCGTTCCACAATGAAACATCTCGAAAGGGATTCCGGAGAGAGCCATCCCTCCAACCAGCGGGTTAGGAAGGCCTCCATGTCGCCCTTCTCGCAGCCCTCCGGAAAACCCACAAAACGTAGATTGTTCCTCCGAGCACGCCCTTCCGCGTCCTCGGCCCTCAGCGCCAGGCCCTTCTGAATCCCCTCCAGGTTGGCCACCCTCTTCTTCAGGGTCGAGACATCGTCCTCCACACCAGTGATTCTCGTCTCCGCTTCCGTTATGCGAGCAACTGCGTTGCGCAAATCCTGGCGCAGTAGCGTAACGTCAGCTCCAACCGCCCCAATTTTAGCGTCAAGCATGTCCCTGGATTGAGTCATCGCTGGCATTAGGGCGGCATTGTCGGGGACGGATGATGAAGGGCCCCCCGCCGCTCCGGCACCCCCAGCCGGCCCGTAAACTTGTCGATCGTTCCTTGTTTTGAGGTGTGACCACTGTTGCCACCCCGTGTCATGGCCGCCTGCTGATGGGGGCACCAGGGCCAGGACAGCACTGGAATCGCAATCCGGGTATGAGTGGCCGCCCTCAGTTGACTCCGCTGGTATTACGCCCTTTCCTTGGTGCCAGTGGCCTCGCACCCCCCTTCTGGGCAAGGCAGGCCGGGACAGCCGCAGCCACACAGAATTGCAGGCCTCACTCCAGGGGCCCCACCACCATGCCCCCTCGCCGCTGGGACATGCAAGTCAATGAAAAGTATGTTTGAATAATTCTGCCCTGTTTTTTAGTATAAATGACAGGCAGGTGCAAAGGGCTCAGTAAAGGTGATACATTTTGCTTGCAGTTGGATAGCATGCACATGGTTTGTGTACAGTGCAAAGAGTCAAGGGCAAAAATGCAATCAGTGAGTGATATTGGGGTGCGCTGTGTATTGAGAGTGAAAACTTTGCTGCCAGCCCCAGCCATTGTTCGTTGCCCCTCTCGAAGTGAATGCCGGGGGTGGATGTAGTCCCCGAGCAAGGTGGGGGGAGTCACAGGGCGGGAGATGACCCGCTGGCCTGCCACGGCCCCGCCGGCCCGATCTGACCGCCGAGCGGGGCCCGCCCGGCCGCCGCCGTACTCCTCACCTCTCCCGGCAGTCCCGATGCTGTCCCTCGCTGAGCCGCCGGGCACATCGCGTCCGCCGAAGGTCCGAGGGCGCGGTCCGGCCCCCGCTCCTCTGCCCCGCCGGCTGCGCCGCGCTTCCGCCCGGCTGCACCAAACTCAATGTCCGGGCTCTATGCTCGACAGCAGGCCGCGCCACCACGGGGCCTCCGCCTTCGCCCCGCAGACAGCCTCAGCCTTCAAAACGCTGTCGGGGAACCTCCGTCTGGTCCGACAGCTGGGACCGTGGTTCAGGGCTTATTCCGGGGAGGGGAATGGAGGATATGCGGCGGATGATGAAACGGCGGGACGGAGCTCGCCTAAGCCACGTCCGCCATGGTCGCCGCCTTGGCCACGCCCCCCCTTATTTTTCTTTTTTGACGTGGCTTTTGCATCAAGTCTAAGTGCGGTGGCACAAGCAGCCTTCCACAGGATTCCACAACACAAGACCCGTTAAAAATTCTCACGACCATATAAATGGGTCAACCAGAATTGTATGACAAAAACCAGGTTCAAGCATCAGGGGAATTACTGTTTCAACCGGTCTGGAGTTAGGCATGAGTCCATGCCGGACTTATTTTAGCTATAATCGATGTCCTCCACAAACTACTATCATTTGTCGGTCCAAACACTTTACATCAGGTCCATGTAGTCCGCAAGCAACCTACCCGGTTATCGACGCCATGAAATTAGTTTATCAATTTCTATTTGTGATTGCATGCTATGAATTATAGTTTGTAGCACCACAAACATTAAATATCTCACTACTTTCGGCCTACTTAAAATTGGGTCCCTAGTCTTAAAGACCACAACAATCCCCTTGTGTGTGTGCAGGGGTGATACTGTCAGGCTATTACTACAACCAGAAATGTTGAGAAAACTATTACCCTCTCTGAAAATGAAATAGGCATGATCCAATCCTTGGATCTCAAGCTCTATAGTTTCACCACATTGATCAATACAAGAAGAACCAAACATCTTCCACCATGCCTAATGGTCTTAACACCAACACCATGCCTGCGACCTGTATGGACTATGGCACATCTTCCACTCCCCTATCTCCCCAACACCCATGTTCCCTTCTGGAATAAAATCAGAAAGCATAATCCCAGCATGCATCAAGGTAACCTGGACAATATTGGAATTAAACTACTTCTACACTGACACAGGCCAGAAAATACCACCAAAGACCAAACCCATTGTCCTACCTGACAGCCATCTCCGCCAATCAACACAGTCTCCTCCCTGTATCATTCAAGCTTTGTCTGGTTCAGTTACACCAGACTGCACACAAAATAACTTTCCACAGAAGCACTTTACCAACTACAGACATGATTATAGAAGAGGTCTTATACTTTGCACTGCACTTTATTTCAGCCACTTATTATTAACCTGATCCCAAATCTCCTATCAGCACCCCAAAATATACTGCTTGGCATCAAACTGAATTACCAAAAATTCCTTCCTACCAGAGATTGCTCTCCTAACTCCCTCCCCTCACCCGCCCACCCCCTAACAACTTGACAGACCTATTTCTGAAAGGCCCAACCTACACACTAAGCCAAAAGCTTCAAAGCAAGCATTCATTTAGTTATTTCAAATGCACCCCACAGTACCTAATACTTACATTGCAGCTTATTATGGCTATCTCCAGAGATGGAGAACCAAACACAATCAAAGATCAATCTGCCTAAGCAACCTCAGAGGAATGACCCAGTTACCCATCTCCTACATGCCACATTAAATCTGCCCTCTGGAACTGTAGGTCTGGAGTCTCTTCCAATGCAAAGTCCAAAACTTAAAATCATGCGTCCTACATGCTATTGCACTCACAGAAACTGGTTTCTGATCTTCCACCAAACCACTATCTTATTACGGAGATCTAGCAAGGTGAAAGATGGTATATCAGGAACAATATATATGCGTGCCTTTAACCATAAGGATGACCCGAAATGCAGACTTTAATGTGGAGACACCTAAAAAAGATACTGTTATTTATAGACAATGAAAGAATATTACCACAATTGAGCAAGAAGTTGGTAAAAAATAATGCCGATTGGTAGCATAACCAATATGGGTAACTGTGCACAAGTAATTACATTTGTTTTACAAACAGCACATACTAAAATTTTGCAGTGTGAAAAATATACCAGTGATGATGCAAAAACTATTCTGTACAGAACGATAAAAACATTACTACTTTTAGACCTAGCCCGCACCGTCCTGACAGCATTTATTCCTATTCCGTTGTCTGATCCTTTGGCCATTCTTAAATCTTTTAAATCAGGTTCCACAGCTCATCCATGCCTAGCCAGGCAGTTGGCAGCAGTGGCGGAGGTAGTTAACCCTGAAGTGAACAAAATCATCAATCTCTCGCTTCAAATCGCCACGGTTCCATCTGAGTGGAACTAGGCCAAACCCCCCTTCTAAAAAAAACCTTCATTAAACCCTGCCACTCTGGCTAGCTATCAACCGATCTCACTTCTCTCGGCTGTGGCGAAGGTGTGTGAGAAAGCAGCCCATAAACAGCTATCGGAGTTTGTTGAGACTTCTGGTGCCCTACACCTAGCCCAGTCGAGGCTTCAGGGCTTCATATAGTACAGAGACGGCTATTAGAGAGTGCCTAGATTCCGGCAGCAGAGCTACCCTGATTTTATTGGACCTCTCTGCCGCGTTTGACATGGTACTGCGTCGCCAACTCCTGGACCGTTTGTCCAATATCAGAATCTCTGGCTTGGTGTGGGATTGGATCAAATCCTTCTTGGAGAACAGAACACAGCAAGTGTGGCTGCCTCCCTTCTCTTTTACACCGAGAAGCGTGACAACGGGCGTCCCCCAGGGCTCTACCTTGAGCCCCCTTCTTTTTAATGTTTATGTGATGCAGCTAATCTATCTGGCAGAGGAGCTGGTCCTAAGATGATAGTGTATGCTGATGATACCCAGCTTCTCTTTACGTGGAAGAAATATGATTTATCCCCTGATTTAGCTAAAAACAGTCTTGCTGAAGTCTTTAAATGGCTAGCGCAGCCCTAACTCAAATGTAACGAGGATAAGTCCTCTATGGGTCTTTCCCGACGCATTTTAGGGCTGACCTTTGGCCCAAGGGTTACCCCATGATCAAGTCAATGGGGAGCCCTGTAAAAAACTTATATATGATATGGTTCAGTGAGGACCTCGGCTTCCTACCACAGATTAAAAAACTGTCCAGAGTATGCTTCGGCACACTGAAACAACTCAAGAAATTTCTGCCATTGCTGCCTAAAGCTGCAAAGGAAGTGGTGACCTAGGCTTGTATTCTCTTACGTTTAGACTAGGCCAATGCATTATACATTGGCATTCCTGACGATCAGTTAAAAAAGCTTCAGACCGTCCAGAATGCGGCCGGCAGAGCACTACTGGGCATCTCCGGGAGGACTAGCACCAAGCAACTTCTCAGGGATCTGAATTGGCTTCCGGTGGTCAGCACGTTCTGTTTAAGGCTCTCACTATTGCTCATGGTGCCCTATATAAATCGAGTCCCATGTATCTAAGGCGATGCTTTGATATCTATGTGCCTCACAGACATCTTCGCTCCACTGGGCAATGCCTTGCTGTTATCCCTCGCTGTCGCCTTGATAGAACGGGGAGGTAGCTCCCTCTCTGTCAAGGAGGCTAAGTAAGGCCAGTAATACCCTGCCTTACGAGCTTCGGAACATCCAAGTTCTTAGGCTGTTAGAAAGCAGTCAAAAACCTTACTTTTCAACTAAGCAATCAGCCTCGTCCCTCGCCACGTGTCTCCTGCAAACTGGCTTTCGTGCCGGGACACTTCCGAGTAACCGTGCGCGCTATAAATGGCGGATAACATAACATAGGGCAGGTTTGCTTTCAGAAACTACAAATTCACAGTCCGAATGTGTAACCAAAATATCTAGATCCTAGTTAAGTAATTGAAGAGCTGCAAACTAGTATTACGTATTGCATAACAAGTCACCCCTTAAATGTTAACTAACAATGCGAGTGCTGGTAATGATAAGTGCTAGGACGGGCCTAAAAATAACTGTCTCCTGAATGTTACTGGAAAACTAAATTAAAATCAATTCAAAGTGTGAAGTTTGCTGCACTGGTCTACATGTAGGGCTGTCCTCCATAGGGACTCCTGTATGCAAACAGACCACAAACTTAAAGTAAAAATAAAATAACTATTGCACCTTTTTAGAAGATAAAAAGAGAAACAAATACTAAGTCAAACAGATTGATACGGTAAAAAGCGAGTAACAAAGCGAGAAAAGAAAACTGAATCTTCAAAGAACATGCCAAACAGTTCTGTAGAGAAACGGGGATAACAAATCCAGATGAAAAAAAAGACCAGGCAACAAAGAATTCCATTTGTTCTGCTGCCACATCATGCAGGGATTTCCACAACTGCCCCAAAATATACAGGCTCCCCCTCAAATTAACAAAAGTTTACAAATATTCACAATACACCCGAAGTGTGGACGAAAATATGCATGACAGAGCACTCAAAACACGCGAAATGAAGATCTCTCAAAGTGCGGGCAATATTCTGCATCAGACACATATCACAGCTTTCCAGAGGGGCATGAGAGCCGTGGGCGTGCCTCCACCCCGAAGCCAGGAGTCTGCCTGGCACAGGCGCCTCCCGGTGACCCTCAGGCCTGCCCGGGTGCGCCCCCTCCCCCCCAGCGCACGGCTCACCTGCAATCCTTTGTTTACAACCTTCAGGTGTTGGGTGAAGGTCTGGGCTAAGGTCATGCAGTCCTTCGGCAGACACGTGTGCATTGCAATGCGCATGTTCGGAACACCTTATACACAGTGTCTTACAAATGGCCGGAAGTCACGCGGAATCATCTACGCATGCTCAGCATTGTCAGACACTATCAGACTCTCTAGCGCAAGGGGCATCTCCGCATGCGCGTTAAGAGCAAACAGTATTACAATATCTGCGCATGCGCTGAGCAAGTATACCTTTACAGATTGTATATAATCTGCGCATGCGTACCGCATCAGTCACGGCCCCTAATTTAACAGAGTCTGAATTTACCAGTGCAGGCGGTCCCGTTGGAGACACTAACCCCCGCCTTGCTGTGCAGGCCACCTTCTTTTTTAGGTTTCGTAACCTGGCGAGGGGCGAAGCCCCTCCCAGATCGAAATCTGTTGTTTAGGTTTCGGCTACCGTCCCACTGCATAAGCAGTGGGTGGGCGGAGCCGAAATCTTTTGTTAGTAGTATGGGGGCCTGAACACGCCCCTCTTCTTCATTGGCTGGCCTCGTAAATGCTGGCCAGCCATTGGAGGAGAGGAGCGTCACTGAGTTCAGGGCCCGCCTTGACGCGATTCGGGGGCGTTTCTGGGTCTTTTTTTAAGTCCCGCCCTCTCCTCTTCCCATTGGCTGGAATTTTACCTTCCAGCCAATGGGAAGGGGAGAGCACGCCCCGAATCCCTACAGGACGCTGTACTTTACGAGCAGCGTCTACCGAGGCCATGAGGTAAGCCTCTGCCCCCCTGTTTGTGCCGTTGTTTCTTGTTCTTCTCTCTCCCTTCTTTTAATGGTTTGCCGGTATTGCCCTTTGCAGCCTCCTCAGGATTTTGCTTCACAGCCGGGCCACTCTCTGCCACTTGAAGGCTGTCTACATTACAGCGCCGCTATGCGCAGATGCCTGGCCTTCCTTCCTTCTCCATGTGGGAGAGGCTGTAGGGCGTGGTGGGCGTGTCCGTGAGGTCGTGTCGAGGTGCGCTCTGAAGCGGGTGAGGCAGCTGCACTCCCTGCTTGCATCCGTTCTTCCTGCAGCGCCCTTCTTCTCAATGTGTGCCACCGCAGGCCAGCGACGTCACTCGAGGCGACAGAGGAAACACCGGCCACTAGGCAGAACCAAGGGCTGCTTCGAGGAGCATAGATCATGCCTCCCCTCGTCACCAGTGTCATGTTCCAGCCTGCACCTTTGGACTGGTCAGAGGACGCCAGGGCCTAATGACAGTAACTGGTAATGAAGGTGGGAAAATAACGAGGCAGACACATGCACTAGTGGTCGGGAGATGAACCTCGTGTGGTTCCTCCCCTTTTATTTTTAACCCTGCGGGCCACGCCTGGCCCACGGATGTCGTGCACATCATATTCGGCTTACAGGTCGGAACACAAGTCCACTACATGGAGCAGTATTGTTGAGGGATGTGAGTGTAGTATTTATGCTTTGAGTGACCGTGTAAGAGTATGTTGCAGGGAGACGTTTACACCGTGTGAAGGTGACGTGTAGCACTTAAGAGGCTGGCGTTGTTGCGGTCTCAGAAACAAACAGGCGTTGTTAATGGAGGGAGTTGCTGCAGATTTGAAGAGTGTCCGTGTTGGAAAACCAGGTAGTTGGTGAGGCAGGACGCCGGGGTGAGGCGAGAGTGCAGCGATGTGGATCTGACTGAGATGGCGACCGCTGTCTTGGGACGTCGCGTTGCCGATGGCCCGGGGGAGAAAGATTAACTCACTGCCAGTCTGGAAAATGAGTTTCTTGTCCTCTGTAGTGCTGTGCGTTGGAAGCGCTGTCAGGATGAGCGAGTTGGGCACCTGATAGTAGTGGATGGAGTGCAGAGCTAGCAGTTCATTCGGCGAGCACTCTCGCGGCTAGCCACACCCCTCCTTGTGATGTACTCTTAAGACCAGCTGCCCTGCCCGTCTCCAATTGGTCTGTTCTTGTGAGTTACTTCGCTGCTGCTGAAACCCAAGTCTGCTCCAGTACATGTGTATGGGCAACTACGAAATTGGAGCAACGGAAGGAATGCGTTCCACTGCTCCTTATGCATATTAAAATATTTAATAAGACACATGAACAAATAAGAATGTAAAATGCAGCGCACTATGCCACATTCCTCTAAACATTTTTACAAACTTGGGTATAGTAACAGATGTCCGGATAAGTGCGCACTCTGGTCAGTAACGCCAAGACAAAAGCGATTCTCATATACGCCAAACTATGTTTCAAGAACCTTTCAAATTAGAGCACCCTAAGGATGTAGCATGCTGCCTGTCCACTTTTAGCTCCACGGTATATAAATGCATTTACAGTACAGGACAATCCGGTGATAAAAGGGCACGTTTAGCTTGACTCTATAGTGCCGGCTTAACCAAGGTTTTTGTAGGAGAGCTCAACTACATAAAGTATAGAAGTGTACAATGATGTTAATGTTCTTCTGTTGCTTTATATGTTTGCCTATTAGCCTAGGACATGCTAGACTGAACAAAGCAATGGCACTACCAAACAATGGTATACAAAAAGTGATGGATGAGATGCTTGTTTTTCTTTTTTCGGTCGTCATAATTTTCGTCTTTTTCGAGCTGTTTTTGTCGGAGTCGGCTGCGCTTTGCGTGTCTCGTTTGTCTCATGTCGGGTTTCTGCCTGCTCAGGCTTCTGGCCTCTATGCTGCCTGCTATATCCACCCTACTTTCTTCCGTGTGGGCTCTCTGCCTACTCAGCCCTCTGTCCCCTCTGCCTGCTCAGTCATCCGTGCTCTCTGCTGCCTACTTCAGCCACCCCGCTCATCCGTGTCGGCTCTCCGCCTGCTCAGTCCTCTGGGCTCTCCCTGCCTGTTCAGGCTTCTGTCCCGTTCCCCCCTGTCCGTGTCTCCAAATGCTTGTTTAATGTTCCTTTGGGTAATGTCCGCGCTGTATAAAAATGCCCTTTATAAAAATAAATAAATGTTTGACAGAGCGAAGGGAACGGAACGCACCGTCCACATCTGGATTTCTGTTTGACAAAATACTTGACACGTAAAAAACATGTATTGATAGGACTTTGGGCTCGCCTATTGTTAACGAGAAGGAGACATCCCTTTTAATCCCCAGTGGACAAGTAGCTAAGTGGGTGTGAAGTGCCTCTCGCTGGAAGGGAATTTATCTCGCCGCAAAGTGCTTTTTACCAGACCTGAAAAAGTTGCCTTGGTTTTCATGGCAGGGGCACGCCGAACTTTGCGAGTTTCCTGCCTTCCTTCCTGGGCAGAAAATCAGTAACTTATGTTTTTTTTAATCCTGCTTTTTTAGAGTCTGAGAAACCGCGCCCATTGACAGCTGGCAAACGGTCCCACGCCTCTTTGTCCTGTGGGGAGATATTGTTTATAGCAACCGGAAATCATCAGGGCAATCGAAACAGCTCATAAAAAATACATAGAAAAATGTGCTGTTTTCGCTTTCCCGCTCCCTTTCCTTCCGTCAGTTCCCTTCACCTATGGTTTCTCACTCTTTGTTCGCGCGCCACTCAAACTGCGTATTCTCCACCTTGAACCAATGCCACCCATCCACCTTTTGTATAACAATCTGCCCTGAAGGCACCAAGATGTCTGCAATCAGGGGCGTAACAAACATTGGTGCAGCAGGAGCAGTGGCACCGGGGCCCAGAGCCCCCTTGAATACTGCTAATTGCTGTGTTTTACTACCCCAACGGCAGTGAAAGAGGCCTTCTTCCTTGCTTGCACCGGAGTTCATGACATCCAAGCCACGCTACTGTCTGCCATCTTGAATATGCGCTCACTCTGACGATGCACAGTCCTTGGTGACAAGTGCAGGAGCTCCGCGTCTATCGCATCTGCAGTCTGGTGAGAAGTGCGAGAACGCATCGAGAGTGCTTGTGGTCTGGTGAACAGTGCAGGCACTCACTATCTGGCGGTGCCAGTGCTCCGGTGAGAAGTGCAGACATTGAGGGCGCTCCTTCTCTGGTGAGAACTGCTGTTCTATCTATCTGTAGCCTGGTGAGAAGTGCAAAGACTGTGAGAAGGGCCTGACACCACATATAATCAGAGGGTAAGTGCTGGTGCCTAGTAACAGAGCCTGTGGTCTGACGTGAAGCCACTTTGTCTGATGAGAAGTGCTGGTACACACTGACAGTGCGTGTGGTCTGGTGAAAAGTGCAGGGACTCACTACCTGATGGTGCGTTTTCTCTGGTGAGAGCAGGTGCTCAATCAGGATCAGTAGCATGGTGAGAAGTGCAGGGACACACTACCTGACACTACACATAATCTGAGGGTAAGTGCTGGTGCCTACTGACAGTGCGTGTGGTCTGGTGAATAGTGCAGGGACTCACTGGCTGATGGTGCATGTTCTTTGGTGAGAACAGGTGCTCAATCTGGCAGGGTCTGTAGTATGGTGAGAAGTGCAAGGGACTTACTGCCTGATACCACATATAGTTTTTTGAGAAGTGCGGGTACACAGTGCCTGAAAGTGCCTGTAATCCAGAGTGAACTGTAGAATTAGATTGAAGTAAACTGAAATGCAGGTGGTCTGGTGACCAATGCAAGTCTCTCTGTCTCACAGTGCCTGTTTTCTGGTGAGAACTGTGGCATGTGGTTTGTTGAGAAGTGCAGGTACTCGCTATCTGTTAGTGCCAGCATTCGTGTATAAAAGTGCTAATATACAGCCTGACAGCGCCTGTGGGCTTGTTATAGGTGCTCTCTGCCAGCGCCTAGAACTGCAGAATCCAACTGAGGCAAAGTTCATGCAGGCTGGAGAACCCTGCAAGCACTCAGGCCCTGAGAGTGACAGCAGTGTGCTCACCAGTGACAGCTCCTGTAGTCACCATTAACAGCCCCTGAGGGCTCGTGAGAAGGGCCTGCGACTGTCAGCCAGTCACTGTACTTCATGCACTCACTGTCTGATGAAATGAACAGATAACAGACACCAGGGACTGCCTGTACTCGAACGAGAAGTGCTGGTGCCGACTGTCAAAAATTGCATGCAGTCTGATGTGAAGTGCAGGTACCCAATGGTATGTCGTGATTGTAGAGTGAAGTGCAGTGTGATGTGCACGTGCTCGTTGTCTGAAAGTGGTATCACCAGGATGAGAAGACGTCCTAGCCCTCTGAAAGTGCCTGCAATAACGAGAAGTGCAGGTCCAGAATGTTATAATGTTTATAGACCAATGAGAACTCTAACCATGTGCTCTCTGAAAGTGTGTGTGTTCTGGTACTTTCCGATTGGGAGTTCCTGCAGTCTAATGAGAAGTGCAGGTACTGACTGTACGAAACTGTTTGACTCTGATGAGAAGTGCAGGCACTCTGTGTTTAATCATGTTTAGTCTAATGAGGAGTGCAGGTCTTCATGCCCATTCAATACACGGCCTATTTTCTGAGAATGAAGAATACCCAGTGGAGTTAGTATGGTAATTGAGGCGTGTTTTGGAGAATTCTGAGCCTGTGTCCTCACAGACCGGGGATTTAGATAGTTTGTAATACTAGAAAGTGTTCAATATACGTATTGTTCTTTTCCTGTTTGCACTGTTCTGTTCTTGTAAGTTTCTAGCACTGAGTGTTTCTCCTGCGGGTACCTTCAGACGCTATTCAGCAGGCTATGCCTAGCCAGTCCCCTGCCTTCGCCCTCTTGGGTGCTGTGATAGCATTCTGCGTGGGCAAACCTGCATATCAGTCTGTTGGCGCAAGTTGTGTGTGCGCGTTAAAATACAAGGCTCTAGTTTTTATCTAGGTCTACTTGCCGAGTCTAGGCGCTGTACAGTGGGCGGGCATGCCTTCTTCATATATGGTTGTCCAAGCGCACAGAGTGTTTGCTGCATGTTGTGTGGCCATGCTGTGTGTTTGCGTGCCCTGCTCTTCAAACACATCATATGCAGGGTTAGCTTTTAAAGGATGTTTTCCAGGGTAGATATTAAGGCAGTTCTAGTTGTGTTCCGAATAGTGTACGCATATGTTTACAGTACGCGGGCACGCATGCGCACTCTTTGTGTACAGTATAGTTTGTGTGAGCTGTCTATAAGTAAAGTACGTGCATACTTTTCAAGTACACGTATTTCCATGTCATGTTTGTATATTGAATAGGGCGTGTGCAGACTGTGTGGACTCCGAACTAACGTTGTCTGCACAGTTTATTTTGTATGCATTGTCTTTGCCATGTCAGTTTTGTTCAGTTTGTTAAGAGTATTTTGTATATGTGGTTAACCTATACCGTAAGCTCGCTCCTTTTACAATATACTCTGTGTCCATTCCATGCATGTATGGTATGATGTGCGTTAGGCGTGTTTACACCTTAAACATTAAACACGTTGTTTTTTCGTCGTCTCTTGCGTGCATGGTAATTGTGCAGAATAATGTGCTTACATTTTGTGCACACCATATAGTGTTTACAAGATGTGTGAGCATTCCATCGGGTTTGCGCCCCTCAACATGTGCACCATAAACATGTAATACAGATCACAGTTTATAGTGTACATCGCATTGCGGGAGTATGCATGCCTTCCATGCACGCAATATTGTGAATAATGCCACTTGGTGGACAGTAGGCTGTGCTCATTGTGTGTGCATTCTGTTGATTTACAAAAGGACGTGGGTGCACGCCGCCTATGCAGGGCACAGATTGTATGCATTCCGCGTCTGCCTGCTGCGTGTTTAGGGCATATTGCGTGTGCATGGCTTATGTGTTTAGCACGTGTCTGTAGGCTGTTTTTAAACAGTATAGTCTGCTTGAATTTTATACATGCATGCTATAGGCGTACAGTACTGGGTGTAGATGACGTGTTTTACAGTGTACTGCTTGTGCATGTTTGTGTGTGTGTGCAAATGCAATAGGTCTCACATTTGCGAGAGAGTAAGCTATTGGCAATGTAAATGACAATGCCATTTATTTATCTGTTTTCAAAAGCAACACATAAATAAAAATGTTGTCATTTACAATGCCAATAGCTCTAACTTTTGCAAAGGCGAAACCGTTGCATTGTAAATGCTTGTTTTAATAGTGACATTAGGACAGCCTCTGTTTCCAATTGGCTAGCTCCATAAATGGAGGCTAGCCATTGGAAGACAGAGGCTGTCTATCACGCTTTCTCAGAGAAAACGCGATTCGGGGGCGTTTCTCGGGCTTTTTTTAAGCCCCGCCCCTTTGTCCCGGGCCGCGCTGCGATTGGCTGCCGGCCCGGGACACCCCCGTGACGTCATTCCCGGGCCGCGCTGTGATTGGCTGCCGGCCCGGGACACCCCCGTGACGTCAGCCAATCACAGCGCGGCCCGGGACCTGACTTGTTTTACACCTTATTCCCCACCTCCACCGAGCCATCCCTAGCGGATTGACGCCGGCGAGTTCAGCTTTTAAAAACAGTGGGCACAGTGCGTTTGTCACACAGACCGCCAGAAATAATAGGCTATGCGTCACAGTGCTCTGACACGAAAATATGCGGCTTACAAGTCTATTACTCGAGGTGCCAAAGTTAGGGTTTTATCTTTGCCTTCCGATACTAGTTCCGAAATCATAATTTGATATAGAAGTCTACATAAAGCACCTGTTCACAATTTAACGAACATCAGAAATGTTCAATTGCGTACATTATTCAGCACAGTATGACCTATGACGGAACACGGCGAGACCTTTAAACACACTAAACTGCCTTTCTGGTCACGCTTCCTCATCCATGAGTCAGGCAGTCACATGTATGCTGTACGGCTCCTCCCACCCGTTACAAGATGCTGGTCCTGTTTCCTCGTGACTCGCATATTGGATTTCCCGCCATGCTCGCCACGCCTCTGAAGCAATAAGCTCCTCCCCTTCAGCAAAGCCAGGGTCATCACGTCTGTACACAAACCCACGCAGCTCTCTGGCAGAGACAGGGTGACGTCACGGACGTCGGCCGCCGTAGCCTGCCACTGGCTGCTGGAAATATATAGGAAGTGGGTCGCTGACATGGGAAGAGGGGTTTAAAGTCAACATCGCTCGTTCAACTGAGGAGATACGGGAAGAAACGCTGAGGCAAGCCACGGCGGGAAGCAGACAGGTAAAATAGCATCTCAGCGCAGGTGCAGGTTTGCTGCAGACCACCTCGGCTCGCACACACGAGCCACACGTTTTCCCCTCTTTAAAGGCAAACCGTCTCTTTACACCCTGTTCACATACGAAAGGCAATTTAGTAATGCACACAAGTCAATGTATGTTTGGCTAAGAAAACAGGCTAAAAAAAACAAGAAAACCACCTCCTAGATCTTTATTTACGACGATGCCAATCCCTACAGCTGTAGTGACGCATACTGACTAAAGGTCGATCAATGGGGAACTTGATCACGAGAAGATCTGTCGGGATGTCCGGTATTGTTTTGTTTTAAGCTAGTTTTCCATAGTGGGGACGCCATTTTCATTTACTTTGCAGAAATACATTTTTTTTTATTCTACAGAGACCAAGCGATGTAGGCGCCATCTGATTAATCCCTATAAAGTTGATAATTCGCGTTCGCTCTTGTACATGCTACTTACGAATAAAATCGTTCCAAGTCTTTCACGGGTGGTAGTCCGAGGTCCTACACTGAATCATGCTACAACGAATACACACGTTCGCGAACCATTATTGCAAGAGATAAGTTCAACCGTACATATACTTTTTGCAGCTTGGCAGGTACTGCCCAGAAACCTAATGCAGCTTTCTTGCACTGTTGAACCCATGAAGGCTATGGAGGACATGAGCGACACCGGCGCTGTTTGGGGAACTTGCTACCACCTACAAACGCTTAGTTTGTCATTCTGAAAGAACCAACTCGATGGCATTTCCACCGTCCAGCTCTGGGACATCAAAGCGGATGCCCAGGTTAATACGCGCTGTTGTCATCACGGTGCTCTTGGCTTGAGACTGTAAATCTCTGAAGATCATGGGCCAGACTATCTCGGTCGCTTCCACCTTGTTGTTCTGTTCATGTCCTTATTTGCGAGATAGTAAACGTTCATTTAATTGTTTTCCTTATACTTTCAATTGATAATTTAAGGGCACCTCTTGGTTTTATTCCATCCAGTTTATTCAAATTGTGAGACATTGCCAAATAGTAAAAACATTGAGTGTTCGAGTAAATACATTCATTTGATTGGAAATTTCAATAGAAAATGAGAGTAGAACTGTTTTATGTCTGCAAGATCCTTTCTCAAGGAACATTTTGGATACAGACTTCTTTTACTTGCACTATTTAATTCAAATACAGAATATTGTGCTCAACAACAGTAAACCACAGGGTTTTCACACACTTAAACAGTCCAGTTTTGATGACCATGTTACAGCAAACTTCCCCAGAGTTAATCAGATATTATTTAAGTTTTTCTTTCACAAAACTTTATTCATTCTTTTCAAACAGATCATAAAGGCACAAATTGATACAAAATATTCAACCGCAACTTATAAAAACATGTATACATTCAAGAATCTAGAAATCTTAAAACTAGTTCATCAAATTACCGTACACATGATAAAATAGAATTATAAAACCATTTAAAAAGCAGTTTAAAAAGAAAAAAACAAATGGGCACTTAATAGCGCCCGGGTGCATGTTACCTAAGTGGGCATAGTTTTATCCTAATTACCACGATTTAAGACAACAGCCCTCCACTTTTCCTTTTTCTCATACAGGCCCACGTATTCGTGTTTTGCTGTTGTTTTTTTTTTTTTATTAAACCAGCACGGCACGTACCGCTCAGCACGCCTCCGCTGGGTTAAAGGTTGCTTAATGGGTCTCGCCTTTGAGACCGTTAAAGCTCTTGGCATTATTTTATTTATTTAAATAACAATGACTTTAATTTATCTATTTTTAAAAAACCAACACATAAATAAGTTATTGTCATTTATAATGCCAGTTGCTGAAACCCTCGCAAATGCGAAACCTATTGCATTGCAAATGCTTGTTTTTGTTTATCTGTCCGTCCTTTTCGCTCAGGCATCGCAGTTTGCGCAAGTCCTCTGCCCTCGTTGACCTGCTCACCCGGAAGTGTAATCCTTTCTTCCGTTCCTCCTTCGGTATAGTTGTCTTCTTGCAGCTCTGAGGGAAAGTTGCTGGGCACCCTTCCCATGAAGTTAGGGTAACCAAAAACCGAGCATCGGCGGAGGGGCCCAGAATGACTTAACTGACAGCCTTCAGCAACACTGAGGTACCAAGGGAATTAAATACGAGGATTTATTTTTCTCCTAAATTTACATCATCGATGTTAACTAATTTGCTTTCTACTTGGGGCTGAGGAGACTAATCCTACGGTTGGATCAGAAGCCTAAAGCGTGTGAGGAGGTCAGTGTAGCGTGGGCAGAGGAAGAGATGAGAAACCATGCTATCAGTGAAAAAGAGTGGAAGGTGTGATTGGGTGAGGGCGCTAGGCCCTCATTACGCTAGGCATGCAATCAGACACAGACACAGTGGCTGGGGATAGGTAATGGGAGCACGTGCGCTGTGCCCCTTTTATTGGCCAGGGTCATCTGACCTATGACGCCTGGTGGTGGGTGGGTGTTAGGTGTATCGTTACAACAGAACAGAGACACTAGAACGTGTCTCACATTATTACATCCCTCCCAACCTTAGTTAAGAAAATGACCCTAACTAAAGTCTAACCTTTGGGAAGGAAAATAGAGTTCACACAAAACCCATAACTCAAATCACGACGACTCCCACGTAGTCTTCTTTACTGCCGGTCACTTCAAATGCTGACAATGGTGTCTTTTCTTGCCTTGGCAGACTTGCGGCTTGTAAGTGGGCTGTACAGTCTCTCTGGCTCCGTTTCACATCCTGTGAACGCGTGGAGGTATAAATAGCAGGTCTCGAGTGTGTTGCTTTCCGCAGGACCGTCCTGGTCAAAGTACTTGCTTCAAACTGGTGTCGGTTCCTGACGGGATCTTTAGCTGCAGGTTATCCCTCTCATGGATACCCCTCTCTCGTGGGTGTCCCCTCTCACTGGACGACCCGGAGGCCCTTCTGCCAGGCTCCCACTGGACCGGAGGACATGCCGCCTTGTCGCTCCAAAGTGTTGAATGACGTCGCTACGGGCCCTCTCTCCGTGTCCGAAGCTCCACCTGAAAGGGTGTTGTTGGCCCTGGTTCGGTCGTGTGCGACCTTCGGTCTTCCAGGATCTTCAGCGTTAGCTGCAGCAGTCCGTCTCTCGTTGTGGGACCCGCTGCCACCGGTGTCCCTGAGGCCACTGCCCCTGAATTTCCGCGGCCCTTGTGTCCGTTCCATCCCAGAGGTGGGTGTTGCCAACAGACCGGCCTGCTCGCTTCCGTCATTCCTGGATGACTGTCGGGTTCGCATGTGGATGCTTGCTTCCAGTGAGGTTACGTGTGTCCCGGTCGTGCGTGTGGACTGGTGTGCACCTCTCACGTTCTCCTTGGTGTTTCCCCTTCTTGTGTATCATAGTGTCTTGATCCACACTCCTCTTTGCTCTCCTCCATTCTCATTGTCTTCCTGTCGTCGTGCTGCTCAGACCTCTTCTCCTTTTCCTTCTCTTTTCTTCGGTGGTGGCTGACGTGCCACTCGGACCTCTTCTCCTTTCCTTCTCTTTTCTTCTATGGTGGCAGACGTGCCACTCAGACATCTTCTCCTTCTCCTTTTCCTTTTGTGGCGTTGTGCCATTCCTTCTCCATCTTCTTTTTCGCAACGCGGTCTGGTCTTCTTGCTGTCTTCACCTTCCTAACCAGACTTCTCCAGGCGGCATGCACTCCACCCGTTTCCCTCTGGTCTTGTCCTGGTTCACGGACACTGTCTCCTTCACGTCTGCGACTGGACTGGTCGTTGCGATCTTCTCTTCCGACTTGAATGTTGAATTGTGGTTGTTGAAGTTTGCTTGTCACTGTTCGTGGACTGTCTTGGTGCTCGAACTTCTTGGACCTCTGGCCGGTCCACTCTGCCGATGCTGGCAGGCTATCTTCGGTTGTCTTGCAGGATACTTGCTGTGTTACGGTTCGTTGACCCATGCTTCGGTCACCTCCCGGTGGGTCGGCTTTTGGTGCGGCCATCTGGTTGGCCGGCTTCTTGAGTGCGTCACGTCGTGTGACGGTCCGGGCTCTTCGTGCGACTGTCTGAGGGGTCGGCTTCGTGGTGCGACCATCTGGGTGGTCTTCTGCGTGAGTCCTCATGCTTCGCTATCTTCTGTTTGGTCGCTGTTCGCTCCAATCCGGTGCTTTACCGTTGGCGCTTTCGTCCGCGCTCTTCCTGTGCTTCATTAGGTGCGGAGGGTTACGTCACCGCTCCGAGCTTCTTCGTGTTCAGGTCACTCCTGTTACTTCACGGGGTGTGTTTGCTTTCTTCGGGGATCCTGGAGCAGTGTCGGCGGTCGTCGCGCTTCCTCCCTGTGTTGCACCTGCTTGGTGGGGCGTCTTGGGACCTCTGTCTCTTCCCGTGGTGGTGGTGCTGCAGTTTCTTCCCTGCGGTTGCAACGACAACCTGTGGCCATCAGGTGCCGCTCCGCTGGCAGTTGGTCTCTGCTTGTCCCCGTGCGTCAGGTGGTCTGCGCCACTGCTATGTCTCCTGGTCACTGCTTGCGAGCATCCATCCTTGCGCTCTCCTTCATGTGTTCCTGGCACACTTGTGTGCCTGGCGGGTTCTTGCGTTTCTGGGTGTGTAGCTCTTGCACTCCTGATGTGTGCCCCGTACTGTGTTTCTGCACTTCTGTCGCGTCCCTGTAGGACCTGCTCACTTATCCTGGGGTACGCTCGGTGCTTTGGCAGCCTTGGGCTTGCTCCAGTCTCTTTGCAGGGTTTATTTGGAATGCAAAGGTGCAATCTCGCACTTGGCCAAAGGGTGGCAGTGCTGCTTGGTTCTTGTCCGTTTTCAGTTCTCTCGGCAGTGTCTGCTCGTTAGTCTCCGTGAGGGAAAGGGGGACTGCTGCCTTCGTCCTGGTGAGTGTCTCTTGACTCCCCTCCTTGGCGCTGGTGCTTGCAGTTGGGGGGGGGGGGGGGGGGGGGAGGTCCTTGTGGCATGCTTCTTAGCGGCGATGGCCGCATACAGTTACCCTTCAGTCACTCTTGCCTGCAATCGTCTCATCAGGGCACACGTTTGTATGGGGGCACCACAGTTCACTCCGCTGCCCGGGAGGGGGGGAGGAGTCAGTCCGTGCTTCCGCCCTGCAGTGTCAGGCCTTGGCAGCTTTTCACACGCTGCAGGCCATTCTCCACTGCGCTATAACTTTTATTTTTTCCGGCGGCTCTGGCCGCTCGAAGTCACTTCACTCCTCTTCACTTGCTGCCAGGACCGGGGGTGGCTTGCCTCAGTTTGTCCCAGCGGCTCTGGGCGGCCATCAACTGCCCGCTACCTCTTTCCTCCCCCCGCAGCCTCGCACTCCACACGCGGCAGAGGAGGGGTGTCGGCGCTGACCTTTACTTTGCGGGCTCCTATCGCGGGTGGGCTCCGCTTTGCACACCAGCGCCCGGCAGCTCTTCACACGCTGCCGGTCGCTCACTAACTCCTCGCTCCGTCCTTGGCTGCTGTGGGTGGGCTCCGCTGTCGGCTTTAATTTTCCTTGGGGCCGCTGCGCTCATACAGGCTCACCTCTGGCCTGCGGGTTTCATTTCTCCTTCGCCGCGGCAGCCTCAGACACGCGCGACGGGGGCGGGAGTCGCTGATAGCAGGCCGCGGGTGGGCTCCGCTGGCCTTGCTTCTCTATCTGTCCATTTTCGGCCTCATGGTGTTCGAGGGCGCCATGGCCATGCGGGTGGGCTACGCTTCACTGTACAGTCATGGGGGGTCGCTTCAGGCTCACACGGCCCCCGAGGCTTCTCCAGTGCCCGGGCTTACCTCCTGCCTGCAGGCCACTCGGGCTTCACTTTACTGGTGGCCGACCCGGGTGGGCTCCGGTCGGTCCGCTCTTCGCCGGGGCATAGTTGCGGCCGGTGCAGGTGGGCTCTGTCCGGTCCTCTTCATCTGTGGGCCGCCCCTCTCACACCGGCTCACCTTCTGCCTGTGGGTTTCTCTTGGGTGGGGGTCACTTCGTCGCGGCCGGCGCAGGTGGGCTCTGTCTGGTCCGCTTTCTCCTTCGTGGTGCTCCCACGACGGGCAGCACTCGGCAGGGCTAGAGAGGTGCAGGGTGGGCTCCCGGTCACCTCTTCATGGACATCTAAGCCCGGGGCAAGGCACACGTCCCGCGGGCCTCTCGGCGGCCGGCGCCGATTCTGCTGGATAGGGTGGGCGCGACATCGCCCTGCAGCTCTCTCCTCTTCCCCCACGATGTTTTTCATGTAGCTGTGGCACGCTGGGCACAGCTCCACCTCGTCGCCATTGTGGTGATTGGGGTGAGGGCGCTAGGCCCTCATTACGCTAGGCATACAATCACGCAATCAGACACGGACACAGTGGCTGGGGATAGGTAATGGGCCCAGAGCACGTGCGCTCAGCCCCTTTTATTGGCCAGAGTCATCTGACCTATGACGCCTGGTGGTGGGTGGGTGTTAGGTGTATCGTTACAACAGAACAGAGACACTAGAACGTGTCTCACATTATTACATCAGGATGCCTATGTGAAAGATGACATCTTGAATTGTATGAAGACTTTCATTGTTGAGGGATAGCCTGTAAACCCACCATTAGGTATGCAATTGAGAAGTTCTTGGGAAGTATGGAACGAATTGTCAGTGGCAATATATCGAGAGGCGAGAAAATTGTCCTACCCAAGAGTTTGAGAGTGTGTGTGGTAGGATAGTGGCATGACGGACATTTAGGGATAGTGAAGAGCAAGAGAAGGTATTGGTGGCCTCGTCAGGATGTTGAAGTGGAAAGAATAGTTAATAATTGTAATTTGTGTAAAGGTGCAGATAAATCGCAAACCTTGTTTAAACCCCCACTTTCACCTGTTTCCTGCCCGAAAATGGCCTATTACTATCACTGTGCAGCAAGAACATTGATTTGTTTTTAGAGGCTATTGGCTATTTCTCCAAGTAGCCGGAAGTGAGATTTGTGGAGAAGGCTGACACCGAAAGTATTGTTTCATTTATGGATGAAATGTTCCAAAGTGAAGGACTATCTCATAGAGTGGCTAGGGACAATGGAGCACAGCTTAAGGGTTTAGTATTTGAGCACTTTTTACAAAGGAATAGTATTAACCACTAGGTGACTTCTGTTTATCATCGAGTGGTAATGGAGAAGTGGAACAATTCATCAGAGTTTTTAAAGATTCACTGCAGTTGGCCAAACAAAAGAACCTTAACTGGAACCTGGGGATCATGAAAATTGTGTGGGTGTATTGCACTACCCCTACTGTTACTGGTTCTAGTCCTTTGACTACAATGAGGGCAGGAGTTCACTTCACCAGATACAATCAGGTGCGGTTGCTTAGTACTAGACTCGGTCAATGGTTTACCGCTGAGGTGAGGAAAAACACTATGGCATACCAGGAAAAATATAATATGGCCAGAGATGAGAATGTTGGGGCAAAATACTCTTGTTTGATGAAAGGACACATGGTTCCTGTTAAATTACCCTTTAAAGGAAAAAAAGGTGAAAGTAGATAAGTCTGTTAGAGATATTGGAAATCTAATTCAGCTACCTTAGTGATTGATATGTCTTGCATATGATTCGCTTTGTGAAATGTAAGGATGGTAAGGAAGAATGTTTTGATTATTCAGATAAAAGTAATTTTGATTGGCTGTAGAGACAACTTCAGAACAAGCAAACCCTGCCCAGGGATGCCCAGTGTGATGAGGCAATATGGTCTAATCAATTGGGCGAGCAATCCCATTGTGCAATGGCAAATTCCAACGAGGATCAATCACTGTTGGGAAAACCTTCCAGTAGCAAATATGGAAGGGAGATTAGGCGTCAAAGTTATTTACAGTAGCATATTACTTGAATTATAATTCTTTAGGAACTTGTTACTTATATCTTAGAAATGTGTAATATTGCATTATTTTGTTAATGATATTTTATATATATATATATATATATATATATATATATATATATATATATATATATATATATATATATTTCTTTTGCATATGTTTTTAAAAGTTCATTTGTAAGAGGACACTTAGGAATATAGAATGTTGTAAGTTATGCTGACAATTAAAGAATGTTAATTATGTCACTAGCGCTGTGAGGTAGGATAAAAAGTTAAGGATTACGCCTGTAATTGCTTGTCAGCTGAAGTAGTCATGTTGGCCTCTATTTGAAGAATACGACTAATAAAGAAGAAATTACTTGAACTTATGGTGTGTGGATCTTCTTGACAGGCTGCTATATTTTTTCTGCACTACAACACATACAAGCTTGCCTCTCTTTGCATTTAGTCGCCTTGTATGAACATTGAAACATGTGCTCTATTTAGTGAATTATGTCAAGGCAGTTAAGCGTCAGTCCATGCACATCGCTAGTCAAGCCCCAGTCCACCCACACCGCCAGCCAAGCTCCTGTCAATGCACACAAACAGCCAAGCACACCGCCATGCCAAATCCACGCACACTATCATCATTTCTTTTTTTTTTAACAGAAAAGATAAAGCAAACCTATTGGAAATGGATACAAAACTATAACTACAAACACAACAGCGGTAACTAAATACATGATTCTAATGCCAACCATGAAACAAAACTACACATATAAAACAATACAGACCAGGCAGTTCACTATTAGACTCAAAGTTGCCCCCAAAAGCTCTTTTGAGTGTGATACAATCTGAAACATGTGGGCACACTGTGCCCAGAATTAGGACAATCAGCACACTGCATACAAGTCTTCTGCATATCTATTCACAAACAGACTCTACATCTCTTACAGGGATTTTTTGGGGGGCTTGGGAGGAATTAAATCAGGAAAGTGGCAATCTTTCAAATCTAGCCACATCCTCCACCACCCCAACACTAGGAACACAAGGCTGCCTATCACAGACTCCTGAAACTGAACAAAAGTCATCAACGCTGGAGAACACTCCTTAAACACAATAAAAGCATTAAAAGTTGCTAAATTAAAAAGATGGCAAAATTCATATACCAAATCTAAGCCTTACAAACAGCAGTGTAAGGTTCCAACATCTGATCTACTCTATCTACACCACCCAAGTGTTTATTGTATTCTACAATGCACGCAGGTTTGCACACTTCAGTAGCCTGACCCCAAACAGTCAAAGGTGAATGGTATCAGCATGTAGACATCCCACCTGTCCACAAATTTCACAGCTAGCAGTACTATGCAAGGCCCTGCGCTGTCCCCTCTCTGGCTTTTTGCAAACAAGCTCTTTAGAATAACTTTTACGGTTAGAGCCGATTGTGCCACAAGCAAGAGTGTCTACTTTGAACAATTCCTTGAACAATTGCACATCAGTGTAGAAATTATCTAGGTACAAAAGTTGACCTTTGTTAAAAAATTTACGCGAACACGATAATTGGAAACCGATGACATTAACGCGCACTCCTGAGGACCCTAGGCCATGGAACAAACAAGGTGGGACAATTACCCGCCTTGGACCAATTGCATGCTGTGTTTATAAAAAAGACACATGCACAGGCCAATTGCGGGCTAATAAAAAAAAAAGCACAAGCGTGTGTTCAGAGTTCAAAAGCCCTTACTAAATGCCTCGCAGGCCAGCGCATGCGCTGGCTCAAGCAAGACCTAAAAAAAAAATACCCTGGGTTCTGGTGGCGTCTGCCACCTTTGTGGACAGATGGGCCTAAAACATAAGGCAGATCTGCCCCCAAGCAGAAATGGGCACCATAATTGCTCCCCAAAGAGGAGCAAAGCTTCCCCAGGAGGCCGCTCCCCCATTTCTGCAGTTGAGAAATCCCTGGTGTCTAATGGCTTCTGCCCCCCTTGAGTAAAGATGGGCCTAAAACATATGGTCAATCTGAAAACGGCCAACATAAATGATCGCCCAAAGGGGAGGAGGGTGACGCTTCCCAAGGGGCAGCAACCCGCCAAGACGAAACCCGTGTATAGTGGGCATTCCTGATGCATGATAGGGAGGGAGAGAGGAAGGGAGCGAGAAAGGGACGGAGACAGGAAGTGAGGAAGGGAGGGGGAGAGAGAGGAAGGGAAGGAGGGAGTGAGAGAGGAAAGGAGTGAGAGGAAAGAAGGAAGAGAGGGAGAGAGAGGAAGTGAGAGAGAGAAGGAGAGCAAGCGGGAGGGACGGAGAGAGGTAGAGAAGGAGAGAGGTGGGGAGGGAGGAAGGGAGGGAAGGAGGCACAGCGTAAACACATGCTTCTCTTTCTGACAATCCAGGTTACGTTTGTTTTTTAAAACATGTGTTTGTTATTTTTCAATGCACCCCCCCAATATCTCTTGAAAGTTTATATATAATTCACTTTGATGCCCCAAGTCAGCAAGTGCGCCATGGGCCTAGTCTAGCTTCGAGGCACATTGAGGCATCCACGTGTGAAAGTCACCTGACCGGAGAGTGTGCTGGTCGAGGCACACTGATACGGCCCCAGCCCGTGCGTCGCACTTGTCAGACCGACTCGCTGACCACTCAGCTTGCAGTTCTGCTCTATGCGCTGTTCCAGCACAAGCACTAGACGGGCAACTGATGCTCCTGGAATAGGTGCAGCAAAGTGGGATTTGTGGGAGGGGCAGTGAAAACACTGGTACCATTATTTGAATCCTCACATCCCCCGCCCTTCCACCGTCACAGGTTGTGCAGAACACAGGCGGGGGGCGTTTGTCTCACCAAGAATTACTTCAGCAGGCCTCATGTTAGAATGAGGTCTCGCTCAAAGAGGCGACACTTTTAATACACTGCAGCGGGAACCCTTGGTTATACAGGCAGAAATGAAGAGGGGAATTTAGGCTGCTGAGAAAATGTCCAGCCGCGAATATGTAATTCTCCTAAACTGTGAACGCGCGCACAAAACCAACACAAAAAGAACTTTTAACTGAGCTAGAAGCGTTCTGATGACCGTCTCTGAAATTAGACCTGGAGATAAATGTACAGATTTGAAATGTGACCCTGGGGTGTGTACATTACGCACCACAACCACAACTGGCTGTTGTCGCTTTAATAACAGGCGTCGTCAAGCAGGACAATGGACCTCATGTTAATCACCCTGGGAAGAGTGACTGAGCCGACCCACTGCAATTTGAACCAGTGACCTGCAGGTTAGATGGGTGTGCACAGTCGGTGCATTGACCCGCTGATCTAACTCCTCGGCCTCGGCACCTAAACTGCCAGAGGAGCCCATTTAGGAAAGGGACTTGGAGCCATCAACTTGAGGGTTGGGGGGGTTGTTTAGTGGGTAAGTAACGCTATGTTGCTCAGGTTGGCATGCATCTGCCAGCGTTTCCTGTGTAATAGACAGTAACCTCCTGTCATTCAGAGGCGTATCCCTTAGGGTGCACGTTCGTGAATGCCGTGTGCGTGCTTCCACGGTCTCAGTACAGTTGCCACGTGCAAAGCCGCTATACTTTTATAAGAATGCCATTTTGAGCCTTCATAATGAGAAAGAATGACCACTCTTAGCATTCACCCAATGCCAGTTCTGCAGTGATGGAAGGAAAGAGGGGCAGGGAAGAAGGTGGGCCTACAGGGGCTGCAGAAAGAGCCGACATCAGCAAGCCGCCTTTCTCTGCCACAGCCCTTACTGACACGTGGACAAAATGTATTTCCACAGACCCCATTAAACAGTGACAGTGACCCAAAGGCATTGTCTGGTAGAACGCAAAGATTTTCGTTCAGCATCTAATTTGAGCGATTTAACTCCGAAACATGTTCCAATCAAGAATCTGCGGTTTTACAACTTCTAAGCCAATAAAACCTCGCTTTTAGTTGCAGTACTTTTGAGCAATAGCTAGCATGGCAATCTGTCTGGGCGCATGCCACTTTAAATGAGCTCACAACAGTCAAGACAGGCATCCCTCAGACATGCTCAACAATCATAGACTTGATTTGCCGTGTTCGTGTATACTAAACCCCCCTAAATAATGAACCTAACACAATTGCACTCTTCCACAGGCTTTGGAAAAGGTGTAGATTATATACAGATCTTGGCAGCAGGAACTTTCCCCACTTAAGTAAAGGCACATTAGTCTGTCAGTTCAAAACGAATCAGCATAAAAAGTATTTAGGCAGAAAGAATCTCATTCCCTAAACCCTATTTTCCTGACTAAACTTAATAGAACCTAAAAGGAAAACATTAGTTCTAGTTTCTCTTACGTGAGTCAAAAGTCCAACAGCATCTCACGCCCTTCAGGATTCAGGAACGAGCCAGCAAGCTCCTCCCAAGGGGCCAAGTTTTATACCTTTTCTCTATCTAAAACTAGCTAAAAGAATACTTTTTAAAAGACATCCAGCGATTTGATTGGCTTACACCCGTCAGTCCACATTAAGTCATTGCCTCTTCATTCCGACATCGTGCCTTTCTATAATGCCTTTGTCTATTGTCTAGCAGTGACATTAGCTTCCGAGGTCCTTTGCAACAATTTATTGAATAACAGTTCGTTGCTTCCTCAGCTTGGCCTTTCTGCCGTATCCTGTCCTTGGAAAATTATACAACACGGAGCACATCCTGCACAGTTCCACACGTTTTGTTTACTGATGATTATGAACGTGACAAATTATTTTTTCATTCTTTGCTGTGCTCGGCTCATCATGACAGGATTCCAAACACCCATTTTAAAGCTTAGGCCTCAAGCCTCTTTAGAGAAGAACTAGTATGCACTAGTTACAGTAGTCCTGATGAATGCCTAGGCAAATTAAAACCACTTAACAGGCTGAAACATGTTGACTGATTAATACTCTGAATTAAGCCAAATCATTACCTTTGGCTGTAAATTCAGACACATAAGACCAATTTTTAACAGTGTTGTAGGGATCTACCAATAAACTTTTTTTTGAGATCCCCTTTAATATTCCTCACTGCACGCCCTATCACACAACCAGCTCCGCAGTCTTCTGGCGTCGTAGCACCCCGAGGAGGCACTCGGCCTCCGAGGTGGGGCCCTATGATGAAGCATGACACTGACTAGGTCGGTGTGTGAGGGCTTTCCTATCCATCCAAATTGGGTTGGCAAACTTGCTCTTTACATGGCTCCGTCTCTGTGGCTTTTGAGACACATGTAACCTCTCTTTTTTTGTTATGTATCTAAAAACCGGGGACCAAGAGAGTGTTCTTTAATCTCCCTGCCTCTCCCTTTGTTTCCTTGTATTCAGCAGCGCACAGCTGTGAGAGTTTGTTCTTAAACCACTGGCGTGGTGAAATCTCCCATCACCATTGCCTGTTTCATTAACCGCATCGCTGCTGCGGCGATTTTTGCGCTGTGCGGCGTTTTTCATCATCGCGCTTTACATGACGAGCTCAGCTCGTCATCAGCACACGCCACCCGTGGCTGATGACGAGCTGAGCTCGTCATCAGCATCGAAAGGGTTAACGTACTCCTATCTCTCACTTTGGCTGTCACCATGGCGAACTTGGGCCTGACGTTGTGAGAAGGTGGCCTGATATGCAGTGCTCACTATTCTAGTGAACACTATGTATCAGTCCAGCAACCCTTATTGATGATTGGTTGTAAGTCAACCTTATAGACCAGCTATCCTAGTAGCATGGATACGAGCAGTCTAAGGCTAAAGACTCGAGAGGGCGTGTTAAGCCAGCTGTTTACCACACATATACCCCTTGAATACCAAGTGAAAGGACACCACACAAGTGTTATGAAAATAAACAGTTATTTATTTAAAGATCACAACAGCCCTGTACTCTTTATGAGGACAGGGTACTAAGCACAAACCAAAACTCTTACAAAAATACTTAAGTTAGCACAGTATATACAAATGCCCGAGGGGCACGGAAAACCATATACTCTGAAAGTGGAATGCGAAATTCCTAGCAGGTAAGTACAGTACTAATAGCTTTTGGAATCGCTAGGACTTGACTAGGGAATCGTTAGATTATGTCTAGGAGGCCTAGGGGACTCGGGTGCAGTGTGTGCACTCTCACGCGAGATGCGGGACAAAAGTCTATGGTAGCTAGGAATTAGAAAGTTAGTGTTCTCGGGCGAACCCGACCTGGTAGGGAGAAAACGAAAGTAGATTCTGACCCTTGGATAGTGAGGCTATGCTGGGGCACCGAAATGCCGAAGTTACCTAGCCCAGGGGCTGCAGCTGCATAGGTCTGAAAAGACGTCGGGAATCCTCGTAGACGGACCAGGAGCCGGAAGAAAAGATGCTGGCCGGTGACCAGTGAAGAAAGTTCAGTTGGATCCAAGCCTGGATCTCGAAGATAGATGACACCTGAAAGCAGAGGGGACCAAGTTCGAGACTACTAGCCAGTAGTCAGTGGGCACCAGGAGGGCACCGGATGGTAGCCACCTCGACAAGGTGAGTGGGTGACGCTGTAGCTCGAAGATCTCGCGGACCAGGAGGCGTTGTCGGCGACCAGGATGGAGGATCGAGCTGTCCCACGAAGTTAGAAGCTGTCGGCGTCGCTGGACCCAGGATTGGGCAACAAAGCCTTGGCAAATTCAAGCCCACGCGGTGGACCTAAAATGGCGTCTGGAGTGGACCAGGAGGGTCCGGGGTGCCTCTCTTCAAGAAGGAAGCAAGGGCCAGTCTGGAGCAACCAGACCAGCAGTCGTGAAGTCGTTGGGCGTCGTTCAAAAGGCCACAAGCCAGCCGGCTAGTAGCCAAACAACGCGGTGCACAGCAAACAGCAGAAGGGCCCCACGCAGATCGTGGAGATGCAGGGAGGCTGACCTTGGGTGCTGGAGCTGCGCAGGGTCGGGGCTTCTCGGACCCCAAAGCACTCACCAGTGGAGGACACGGTGGGCTTGCAGTAAAGATGTCGTGCAGTCTTGGCGACCGTCGGTCCCTCGAGGTCTCGTCGCACTCACGGTTCTCAGCTTGGCTGTAGAGGTGAGTAGAGGTCAGAGGTGCCAGGGAAGCCGGGTCTCGTCGAGCTGGGTCGTCGGATTCGTGATGAAGGACTTGCAGCAGACCGCAGTGTTCTTTAGGATGGTGCCCGCTTGATGCAGGGTGACTACTCCTTAGCCACAAGGGAGAATCTTGAAGAAGAAATCGTGAAGTCCTTTCGAAGAAAGTGGTATCTTGATTCCAAAGATTATCTAATTTTAACAGGGGGCCCGCTCCCATCTTTATACTAAAAAAGGGGGCTGACCCGGTGACTAGGTCCTGCCTATGGGTGGGACTAGGTGGGGGGTGGTTACACCCCTCAGCCATGCCGGACTTCCCCAGGCCAGGGGCTGGTGTGCCCCTGGAACTGGTTCAGACCGGCCTATGCGTAGTGAGCACCGGGGTGCCACTCAGCAGTCACCTTCCTGTAAAGCCCTGCCTACCCAGGATACACAAAACCATGTCTGGGACGGTGCTAGCACCGCCCCTGACAGGAAACCCTTTGTCCAGGCTCCCCTCGCTGGAAGGACTCCCAGCTGTAGGGGGTCAGACTCGTGTCTGTGGTGGCAGCATCCATTTTGTGGAGCTGAGGCTTCAGTTAACTTTAACCGGGGTTCACAGTTACATACATGTCGTGTCCCTCTAGAAGGGTGGAATGCTAACCCCGTCGCCAGAATTGGCGAGGGGTTAGTATTCCAATTCGTATGACACCTTACTCGACATGTTTTGATAAAGCAATACCAAAGATAGCATTTAACCGCGAGGATTATAATGCACTTAAGAGTATATGGTATGCGATATCATGGAACAGCTATTAGGACTTGATTCCGCAAGCTGCAGACAGGCTCAGCTCATGCCAGAGCACCATCTCACACGATTCCAAGCACTCTGCCTTCAGGATTGTTAAGGCCTGCCATAGGAGTGACTGATAGGAATCTGTGTGTCCATTTTAGGGTTAGGTATAGGTATACTACACCTACAGCAAAGGGTGATTACACGACTTTGCCCCAGCTGTCATGCAGCCAGTTGTGTCAAATTTAGGAGGCCAGCCAGGGGTGGCATAATACATGCTGCAGCCCCTGGCAGCCCTGGGTACACCCATGCCCTGAGTTACAGGGTCTGATAGGGTGGCCCAGTACCAATTGGAAATGTACCCAGGGTACATGGAATCCATTTTAAAGAGAGAGCAGTAGGCCTGGGGTCCTGATTGGCAGGATCCCAGGTCGACTATGTCAAAAACCAGCTAAAACACAGGGCAAAAAGTTGGGGGCAACCATAGTCAGGAGGTACCTTCCTACAGACGTATTCTGAGTCTGAAGTAGAAGCACTCATGTCTGACCCATCCTTATTCGCAGACGCGCACATATCCCAAGCCATAGCAAATACCACTGAATGGGAAACCCTTTCGGAGAAAAAACGGGAACATATTCGTACCATTTTACATGGTACCATCCTCAAACATTACCTTATCTCAAATACAGCACCTAGGGGCTTACTCGTCACCAATGCCCCCCGGATCTTTCTGAACGATGCCACATTCAGAAAGGACTGGGCCATGATCGCGTGGCATTGCACGCGTGACTGGCTCGTCCTTATCATAAAAACAGCGCTCAGACTCTCTGAAACATTAATGGTTGAAATCAGAGAAACAGAATCACAATTCAAAGCCACAATAACAGGATATAAGAAGAGGTTGGACGAGTTAAACAAAGAACTCAATGAATACAAAGACAACCTCATGCAATCAAAAGCCACCAAACTACAAAAAGATCAAAAGAAATTTGATTTTGAGAAGGTTTATCCCTACGCCGCAGCATCTTATACCGCCCCCACTAAAAATGCGAGTAAAACCGACTATTCGGATGATGACTCTTCAAACAGCAGTGGATCAAGCAATGATTCCTCCAACTCAAGAAAAAGGAGAGGTAATCGTGGCAATAGGACCAACCGATAATGTCACTAGGATTCACCTATATCACACTATAATTACACCAATACTGTCTGACTGTGGTGTTGTTAACCCCATGTGTGGAAGGTACAAAGTAAAAAATGAAAAAATGAGTGTCCTAATGACTGGGCGTGAGACAATAGGCAAAACAAAGTACTGTTTCCAAAAAGGTTAGAAATAAAGACATCGTGCAGATCCAGAACTTTGTGCACAAAGACGGTGCCGGAGTGCTCAAAAACGAAACTAGTGCATAGAAGTTAAATCACCAGAATCTAAACACGATTGAAAAAGTGCCGATAGTAACACACCACCAGGTGATTAAAGGTCGGTAGGCCACCAGGGAGTTGATAAATCACTGAATCCGATACTCACGGGATGATTTTCTTTTATGTTCGTAGAGCTGTCCCCTGAGGAAGGGCTAGTCATCTGCCCGAGATGCATTGGGAGGATTTATAACTGGATGACTTTTTATGTTGGATGATGTTCGTGCTTCTTCAAGCATTGATGAACTGTTTATGATCATGGATTAAACATTTAAGGAACCTGTCCGAGTTGTGGATTTAACCTTGATGAACTTATATCAAATGCTGTAGACATCTTTGTCTTCTTTTGCGCTGTGCACCAGGGTGTCTTCTTCCAATTGGGGGGAGCTTTGTATTAAACTCCTACCTGATGTCACCTTTGTGGAGAATTCCATCACACTGGTAACATTGGATGTTGAGAGTCTCTACACTAGCATCCCCCAGGACGATACCATCAGGGTCCTGGAAGAGTTACTTAACTCCATTGATTGGAATTACCAAACCCCAAAATCATTTATAATCCAGTGCGCAACTATAGCGCTCAAGGAGAACTACTTTTCCTTCAAGAACCAACTGTTCCTCCAATGCTCGGGTACTTCGATGGGCAGTACATTTGCCCCCAGTGTGGCTGGACTCTATGTGGCAGATTTTGAGTCCAAACACATCTTACCTGCATCCACAGACTTTACTGCTTCCATATTGTTATGGAAGCGCTATATTGATGATATTTTGTTACTGTGGACAGGTAGTGACAGAGACCTCCAAGCCTTCTTAGTCTGGATCAACACTCTTGACCACAACCTCAGATTTACTCATGCCTCTAAAACTGAAATCGTCTTTCTGGATGTCGTAATTTCTGTTTCCGGTACAAGCTTGGTTACAAGAACCCATTGTAAACCGACTGCTAAAAACAATTTACTTTAGTTCACCAGCTTCCACCCCCGCCCTCTTAAGGAGAATCTCCCATACGGGCAATATTTAAGACTGAGACGAAATTGTAGCACCCTTGAAGACTTCAAGGAGCAAGCCTCTGAACTAACCGAAAAACTCAGAGATAGAGGTTATCCAACCTCAATTCTCAATAAGGGGTTCAAAAGAGCACAAAATCAACCTAGATGTGCACTGTTGGATGACAAACCGGACACTCAAGATGAAATTCCACTCACATGTGTGACTACTTTCAACAGTCTATCCAACGTCATGAAAAAGACAATCAACAAGCACTGAAACATCATAAAATCTACCAAAAAAGACTGGGATAAACCCCTCTTTTCATTCAAAAAAGGTCGGAGTCTCAAAGACGCCCTGATCCATACCCGCCCTAAAGAAAGAATCCCTCCAAGAACCCCCTCAGTCACAGAGACATGGGGCTTACCTCAAGTCATTGGACACTACCCCTGCACAGACTGTAGTGTATGCCACTTGACGGAGATAACAAAAACTCTCAATCTGGAACAAGGGAAGATTTGGACTCAGGTTTCACACACAAACTGCAACTCAACGAATGTTGTGTACTTGATCACATGCCCATGTGCCCTACGGTATATAGGCATGACTACTCGCAAAATTAAACAGCGTATTTGTGAGCACCGGAGTAATATCAGGTGCAAGAAAACAACCACGAAACTAAGCAGACATTTTCTATCTAATAATCATACGACCAATGACATGAGATGGACAGTTATAGAGACAATCACTGGTACTAATAACATCACAAACAGGTTGTTTGATAATGAACAACGGTGGATTTATCGTCTGGGCACGAATGTGGTAGGACTGAACGATGATATCCTGTGGAATACAGTACTGAGATGAAAGTGAACTCCACTGCCCCTTAATCAATCTGCTGAAATAATTCTATTCTTCACTTCTCCAAATGAATTGTTGATAAACTCATTACTTTGTATCAGCCTAGTATTGTCAACCCCTAAAACCTGTCTGCAGAAACAGTTCCATTCTTCACTTCTCCAAATGCATTGTTGATAAACTTAGCACCTTGAGTCAGTATAGTATTGTAAACCTCTAATCCAGTCTGCAGAACCAGTTCTATTCTTTACTTCTCGTTGTAAAATCTAGCAACGTGTTTTGTGCCTAAGTCATCTCTACCCTTACACACTTGTGACAGTAAATGTATTAGGATTCAAATGCGAATATATGAGTCAGTCCAATGGCGTTTCAAAATTAACATTTCTGTAACTGAAGATTGGGCCGACTGTTGACAACTTGCCCTTTATCACTTTCCCCAGTCCTGAACACAACGGAGGTTTTATTCTACCACCTGGCTGCTTTTCTCGAGACATTCGTAGGTAGTATTCAGCAGTGTTTAGCCGATTGTACACATCAGTCTCCCTAGCGACATCCGACTCAATGCTTTGATTGGATATTCCATCCAAGCCTCGATGTCGATAGGATCCACGCCCACCGGTGGCGTGACCCATGCGTTTCAAGCCTCTCTTTGGGATGAACCACGCCCACCCGGAAGTTTACCGATCAGCGTAAATTCTCTTTAAAACACTCCGATTGACCCGGCTCTTCATCGTCGGGGTCCGGTTCAGAGGAGAAGCTAGGTGCTGAAACGGGTGGCGAGCGTTGAGGGCGTGAGTTCTCGCCTTTGATTCCACATCGCGCTACTGATACTACAGAGCTAAGTAGAAATGCTAGCATTTGCTTTCAAACATCTGCTTCTCTTTTCCCGCAGGATGTGCCAGGTACTCTCCTACCCCCCTCCCGAGACCCATGGTGCAGCTAGTGCCATATTTTAGGTTTAAAGCATTTTATTAAGCATTCACAAACAAAAAAAGGACAAACAGTTGGCACATGGGAGCAAGCATCCGATACAGTCATATAATAGCGCACCAGCGCGTTAGGATCCTGTAAAAGCAGTGTACATTCAGATGCAATAGCTGGTGCGTATGCTACCACAAGGTGCTCCAAAGTGAACAAACTCCCTACCTCCCCGAACCAAACCATGCCCCTTCCCTCCACCCCCGTCCAGTGCCCCAAAGCAACACCCACCCACCCCTCCAAAGACCGCTCCCTTCTCTCCCGTTCCCTCACATCTAGGCTCGTAGGCCTTCCAAGTCTGCCAATGTAGTCAGCCTCAACAGGCGGAGATATCTGGGGCACGTAAGCTCTGTAAATTCCCCCACAAGCAATTAGTGAAACGGTTGCCATAGTTCATTAAATTGTTCCACCTCTCCCGCCACCATGAGCGACAATTTTTCCATTCCCAGGACATGCCATAGTCTATGCAACCATCCTGTGGTGGAGGGAAGTGTGGTAGTGCGCCAGTGAATAAGTATATTTTGTACAGCAAAACCCAGTGCTATCGCAATTTGCCTCCCTCTACGCGACTTCAGAGGATACATCAGTCCGTTGGGCAAGCCCAACAGAGCATACGCTGGAAAACGAGCCAATTCAATCTCGAAGTTGGAGTCAATCAAGTCTAAAACCTCCTTCCAGTAGGGAGCTAGTATCGGGCATTCCCACAAAACATGAGTGAGGGTACCCGGTTGCCCACATGCTCGCCAACAGGTGGCGTCAATGTTGTGATTCATCTCGTGTAACCTTTGGGGCGTATAATACCAATATGTGGATACTTTTGTAAATGTCTCCGTTAGCCCAGTGTGATATGCAGAGTGTTGGGCCCTATATGCAATGCTGTCCCATTCCTTACGGCTCAAGGATCTCCCTAATTCTCTTTCCCATCGTTCTCTACCTGGGTTATAGATGTCGAAGGGGGAGGGCTGCAGGAATTTGTACAAGTCCGAAATGAGTTTTTTGTCTGAGGTGCGTGTTACAAGCCATTTCTCATATGGTAAAAGCTTCCGGTCTGCCGACTCTCGAGTCTGTGGTTGCAGTGCCCAGTGACGCACCTGCATATAGCGCAACCGTTCCACCTCCGGCAACTGATATTCTTTCCTGAGTTCCGGGAACGGGATTATGCCCTCCGCGCCATACAAATGAAAAAGAGCCCTGCACCCGGCCATTCGTCAACGTGTAAAGGCCCCTGGTTCCGTGCCAGGGCTAAATTCTGGGTTATCGATCAGGGACGTGAACGGAGAGGGGAAAGTGGTAAGTGAGTGAGTCAGATTCGTGGCATCCCACACCCTCAAGAGGACCCGTGTGATATAAGATGCATATAAATTGGAAGGGCGATGTATCCGCCGCAGAAAGGGCACTTCTTGCAAGGTCCGGCCCGCAACTGCCTGTTCCTGAAAGAGCCAATGTTTGTTGGACTCCCATTTGCTCCACTCTACCAGATACCTTAGTTGGGCTCCCTGAAAATATTTACGGAGGTCCGGTATTCCGAGCCCCTTTGCCTCGGGTGCCAGAGTGGCCAAGGTCCTCTTGAATCTGGGTTTACGGCCCTGCCATATGAAGCGCGCAATGTCCGCCTGAGTCTGAAGCTGCCATCCCTTTGGGGGCTGCAGTGGCAGGGCGCGGAATAGGTAAAGCGCCTGTGGCAAGATGGTCATTTTCACTGCGGCAATCCTACCTAGCCAAGATAATGTGCCCTTGCTCCAGCGACCCAGTTCCTCCTTAATTTTGGAGCCTAAGGCGGTGTAGTTCGCAGTCACCATGGCAGGTAGTGTAGGCGCCAGGAGAATGCCCAGGTAAGGCACCAGATCTTTCGACCAGTGCATGGGAAATCGCCTCTGCAAATCGGTTCTGGTGGCCACGGTGAGTGAGAGGTCAAGGGCCGCCGATTTCCCCATATTCATCTTAAAGCCCGCAATGGCAGCGAAGGCTTCCATCTCGTGGATGCAAGCAGGGAGCGACCTCCCCGGATCCTCCAATGTCAGAATGATATCGTCTGCATACAGACGATATCATAGACGATAGTGTGGGTGTACTCCCCCATCTTAACTCCCAGGGCATTCGGATTTTGACGAATTCTTTGGGCCAGAGGTTCCATGTAAAGCGCGAATAAGAGGGGGGATAATGGGCACCCCTGTCTGGTACCCCTTTCGATCGCGAAGTGATGAGAACTGCAACCGTTAACCCGTACCACTGCTGATGGAAACTTATAGCAGTTAAACACCAGAGTGGGGAATTTCTCGCCAATGCCGACTTTCGCCAGAACTCCCTCTAGATATGGCCAGTGCACCCTGTCGAAGGCCTTCTCTGCGTCGACTGCTAGTAACATCCTTTCTCCGGGTAGTCTGGAGGCCTTCTCCAGAACATGAACTACCCTCTTGGTGTTGTCCACCGTCTGCCTCCCCGGGACGAATCCAGCCTGATCCGAGTCCACTAGACCCGGAAGATGAAGCGCTAAACGGGCCGCCAAGATCCCAGTGTACAACTTAAGGTCGACATTCAAGAGGGAGATAGGCCTGTAAGAGCCACATTGTGTCCGGTCCTTCCCCGGCTTGGGGATAACCGAAACCGTTGCCCTAAGCAGATCCGGGGGAATAGCTCCAGGCTCGGAGAAGGAGTTAAAGAGGCGTGTGAGGATCGGGGCCAGCATGGGGCAGAAAGTCTTATAAAAGAGGGTATAACCGTCGGGGCCTGGGGCTTTCCCGTTTTTAAGCCTGGAAATGGCTGTGATTACTTCCTCCACTCGAATATCCCTCTCGAGATAATCTGCCTGTTCTGGAGCAAGGGAGGGAAGGTCAACCGAGGACAGGTTGGTCTCCTCTGCCAGTGCTGACGGGGGTTCGCCCTTATAGAGGTCGGCATAAAATCGACGGAAGCCGTCAGCTATTTGGTCATCTTCCGTCACCGACTCCCCGGAGGGCGTCGCTAGCTCCTTCACTAAGTGCTTCTGGTGTGCTTCTCTAAGTTTATGTGCCAGGAGTTTCCCACACCTGTCCCCACCAGTATAATACGCATGCTTCAAGCACAATGCAGCATACTCTGCCCTGTCCGTATCCAAGGCTGCTAAAAGCTTCCTCGCTGCTTCCAGATTCTGGGTGCCCCCGTCCTCTGGTGAACCTGTTCCAGTTCTCGCACCTTGCCTGTGAGTTCCTCATGTTTCCGCTGACGCTCCCGATTCTCAGCTGAGGAGATAGCAATAAATTCCCCTCGGAGCACCACCTTCAGTGCCGCCCACTGCGTTGCTAGGGAAGTGTCACCATCATCATTGTGCTCCTGGAATTCTCGAATTGAATCTTGAATATGTTTTACCACCGTCTGTCTGTGCAGCAAGGTATCTCTGAGGTGCCATACCCCGCGCCTCGGCGATATCGGTGGCAATTGAAACTCTGCCATAACAGGGGCGTGGTCCGATAGAGAAAGAACCCCTATCGTTGATACTATGGTTAGATCGCGGAACGGTTTGGAGACCAGGAGATGATCGAGGCGAGCGTAGGTCTTATGAGCGTGTGAATAATAGGAATAATCCCGGGTGGTGGGATGCAAGGAGCGCTAGAGGTCAATGAGATCTGAGTCTTCCAGCTGGCGTTTGCCCATCTGCGAGATCTCCCCAGTCTGGGGTCGCCGTTGCACGGACCTATCCAGGGAGGAGTCGAAGACCATATTCAGATCCCCCACTATGATGATGTGCCTATCTGGTGTGGCGGTGATATCCACCACCACCGAATGTAGGAATTGTTCCTGGTGTTCATTGGGGCTATACATCGACCCAACAGTGAAAGTCAGTCCCCCGTGCTTGACCCTATAAGCCAGGAGCCTGCCCTTCTGCTCAGCAAACTTATGTAGAATCTCCCCCTTAAACTTGTGGGATATCAAAAGTGCGACCCCAGCGGTCTTAGTGGTATTGCAGGAGAAGAATTGAGTGGGAAACTTATGGGAGCGCATCCTCTGGCAGTCTCTGGCCAGAAGATGTGTCTCCTGGAGAAGACAAATATCCGCGTGGGTATTTTCCAATAAAGAAAGAACCGCCCTTCTTTTGATAGGATTATTTAACCCCTTCACGTTAAGGGTAACCACTGTGAAAGCCGTCATCTGTGTGGATTAGACCAAGGCAGACGCGATGTGTCACGGCCTAAGAGGGGTAGGCACGGTGTAGGTGATGTGTAGAAGCACAGCCAGGCTGTGATGAGTAGCACAGTTGCACTGGACGGACCCCGTGTTTCCCCCCCAAACCCCCCTGTGAGACGGCCTCCCGACAAACCCGACCGGTACTCCGCCCTTCCCCACACTTACCTCCTTCGCCACCCCCGGGACTGTATCCCCCGCCTCAGTATACCACCATAAAGACTCGACCTGAGACGCCAGCAAAACGCCAGAGAGTCACCCCCTTCTTTTCCCCACAGGGACCAACCAGAACATCGGGTCAGATAGCCTCAAATATCGCGGACTCCGGAAGCTCCGCCCCTATGGCAGCGACAGCACCGGATAAAAGGGAGAACCCGGAAGTGCAAGTTGTCGGAGATTTGTGGCAGGAACCTCGGACTGGTGGACACGAAGGAGAAGAGGGAGGAGACGGAGAGCAGACGGCTGAAGCAGACGTGTGGACCGAAGAGTGGTGGAGTCCACAGGAGGTGGCTGTAGAGCGGCCGTAACTCAACGGGAGAGTTACGGCGGACCGCGTGAGTGCCTTTAACCTCACTAATTCTACTCACTAGGAGTCCCCTGTATAGTCCTTGTATAAATTCCCCTTCTCTTTAGAATCACGACCCCTGCACTGTATTATAATTGTATAGCACTGCACTGTTTGACCCGCCACCCTCTTCACGTCCCGACCGAGCGCCCTTTCTTCCTCCCGCCCCGTACTCCTTCCTCCCGGTCCCTTCCTTTCCTCACTGTCTCGTTTTTCCGTTCCTTCCCCACACACCCGGGTGACGGTGACTGTAGCAGAGATCTTCCGACTAGGATAGGACTAACGGTCCCTTTTGTTTCTCTTTTGCTCCCTGCCCTCCGTGGATCCTCCACGTCGCCGGAGCCTCCGTTGGAACCGCCGAAGACCGCAAGCAGCAACGCCGGCCCGGAGTGGATCCAGCACCCGGACGTCCTCTTTGTTTTCCTTGTGTTCTACCTTTGTGACTCTGCAATAAACCCCTACTATTGCACACTACATACGGCCTCCTCGCTTGCTTTTCCGGCCCGCTGTACCCCCACCCTCACATTTGGTGTCAGAAGTGGGATCCGCCGGAAGCATGGAGGCCGTTGTGCAGAAGATGGCGGAGTCTCAGGAACAGTTTGCCAAACTGATGGAGCAGTTCCTAAAGACAGCTGAAGACGACAGGGGCCAACTTCACGATGTCCTGAAGGGTCAAGGGACCGCCCACGGAGAGACCATGGAGAAGCTAACAACGGCCCTGGGTCAGCAGAGACCACTAGCCTCCCTCCCTTCTGTGGTGCTGCAGAAGTACGTCCCGGGGGAAGACCCGGACTACTTCTTTACTAACTTTGAACGTCTTGCCCAAGCAGCCAATTGGCCAGCGGACCGTTGGGGGCAATATTTGGGACCCCTTCTCACTGGCGATCTACAAGCCGCATACCAGCAGGCCAACATACAGGGCACCACCCCGTACGCAGACATCAAAAGGTGCGTGTTGGAACGACTTGGGATCGACGATGATACGTATAGATTAAAGCTACGCCAAGCCAAAGAGAGGCCACAAGAGAATCCCCGGGCCCTCTCGTTCCGAATCAGGGATCTTGCAAACCGATGGCTCCGGCCAGAAAACTCAACAAAAGACGAGATACTTAAAATCTATTTGGAACAGTTCCTGAACTCTTTACATCCTGCCACACAGCGGTGGGTGAGACAACATTCCAGACTCACCCTAGAAACCGCCATTGAGATAGCCTCAGCCTTCAGCCGGGCACAGGAACTCCAGCGGGGCAAGGAGGAACACCCGCACCGAGCCCCGAATGCCGGACCATCACGGCCTCTCCGGCCCCTGCTACCACGAAGACCAGAACCAACTCCCCTGTTTTCCTCCCCGGTTGTGTTCCGCCCCCCTAATCCAGGACTCCAGTGCTATGCCTGTGGCGGTTTCGGTCACATTGCCCGGATGTGCCCGCAGAAGGAAGAGCCTATGGAGGTCGGACTTGTAAGGAACTATCTATGCAACCCTCCGGGCACCACACCCCCAGCCTTCCATTATCCGGTCTCTATCGATGGCCAACGAGTCATGGCCCTTGCCGATAGCGGCTGCCGTCAGAGCGTCCTGAGACCTCAAGATCTGGCACATCCAGTCAGTCCTACGGGGATGGTCGCTATTCAGTGCGTCCATGGGGACACCAAACATTACCCCACTACCCGGGTGCGTGTCCAGCACCAGCATGATCCCGGGACCTCCCTCACCATTGGTCTGGTCCCCGCTCTCCCCGAACAAGCCATTCTGGGGAGTGACTATCCGGGACTACCTACGCTTCTCCAGGACACCTCAGACTCCCTGTCGCAGTGGTGGAAGGACGCTCCTTATCCAGGCCAGAACAACCCCGCAACGGTTCCTAAAACCCCCAAAACCAGAAGCCAGAAGAGAAAAGAGAGGAAAGAATACGTCAGCGCGTTCCCCGCCATCACTGATGACCACCCGTGGCAGACGGATAGGGAATTCAGAGCTGCCCAGCAGGAGGATCCCCTTCTTCAGGAAGCGTGGGGAAGGGCCCTCGATCACGAAGACCCCTTGCAAGTAGGTCCCTATTTCTTTAAGAAAAACGGGTTGCTGTACAGAAAAGGTGGGCCCCAACAGAACGCCCAGTTGCTTATCCCAGGCCCCTTCCAGGACAAAGTCCTCTTTCTTGCCCACAGCCACCTTCTGGGGGGTCATTTTGGCGACGAAAAGACCAGTCAAACCGTTTTAGAGAAATTCTTTTGGCCCGGGGTGTACCAAAGGATCAAAAACTATTGTCGGGAATGCATAGTATGCCAGAAAAACAGCCGACATAGACCTCCCAGAGTGCCATTGCAACCCCTCCCTCTCATAGACGTCCCCTTTAGCCGAATAGGGATGGACATCATAGGACCACTCTTGCCCTCCCGTAGCGGCTGTCGCTATGCCCTGGTCATAGTGGACTACGCCACCCGCTTTCCTGAGGCCATACCCCTGAGACAACCCACTACCCAAGCGATAGCCAAAGCCCTGATCTCCCTGTTTTCCCGGGTGGGGTTTCCCCGGGAAATCCTGACCGATCAGGGCACACCTTTCGTTTCTGCCTTGATGAAGCAAGTGTGCGCTGAACTGGGGATAAAACAAATCCGTACTTCGGCATATCATCCGCAGACGGACGGATTGGTGGAGCGATACAACGCCACCCTCAAACAGACCCTCAAGAAGCTCTTGGGCCTGGAAGCCAAAAGGTGGGAGGACATGCTACCCTTGGCCCTCTTCGCCATCCGCTGCAAACCCCAGAGTAGCACCGGCTACTCACCGTATGAGTTACTGTATGGGCGTCCCCCGCGTACCCTGCTAGACATGGCACAAGAGGCCTGGGAGGCCGAACCGGATCGCACCCGTCCCCTCCCGGAATACCTTGAGAACCTGAAGACTCACCTCTCTATGGTCCGGGACATAGTGAGACAGAATCTCGAGAACGCTCAAGATAACCAAAAGAAGCAGTATGATAAAGGTACCAGGCCCCGTGTATTTGCTGTCAACGACTTGGTACTCCTCATGATGCCTTCATCAGACCAAAAACTTCTTCGACAGTGGCAAGGGCCTTACACCATCCTCCGACAGGTGACCCCGGTTACCTACGAGGTGGAGATAGACTCTACCCGTGGAACCTCCCAGATATACCATGTAAACTTGCTAAAAAAATGGGAAGGACCCCGTCCCGTTCTACATGGAAACCCCGATCACCAACTTCTCTCTTTTGACTCCTGTGTTGATCCGGAACTGACTCCAATACAAACCCAGGAATTACGGGATTTTCTGGCACCCCTGAAAGCGGTCTTCTCCTCCTCTCCTGGTCGAACCAACATCACCGAGCATGCAATAGAAACTACGCCAGGAAAAATAGTCCGCTTAAGGCCCTATAGACTTCCCGAGGCACGCCGAGAGGTCATACGACAAGAGATAGCGGACATGTAGAGGATGGGAATCATAGAACCCTCAGTGAGTGACTGGAATTCTCCAATCGTCCTTGTGCCCAAACCAGATGGATCGGTCCGTTTTTGTATAGACTTTAGGGAGGTCAACAAGGTCTCTACCTTTGACAGCTACCCCTTACCCCGGGTCGATGAAATGATCGAAAGGATAGGCAAAGCAAAGTACATATCGACCTTGGATCTATGCAAAGGGTATTGGCAAATACCCCTCAGGGAACAAGATAAAAAGAAGACCGCCTTTTCTACCCCTGAGGGGTTGTACCAGTTTTTGGTTATGCCCTTTGGTCTACATGGTGCCCCCGCCACCTTTCAGCGCGCTATGAACCGCGTCTTGAGACCCCACGCACAGTACGCTGGCGCCTATTTGGATGACATCATCATCTTCAGTGACAGCTGGCCCCAACACTTGAAACATCTGTTTGACGTTGTCTCCTCCCTAGGGTCCTTTGGATTCGCCATTAACCCCGCCAAAACAACCCTGGCGGCGAAAACGGTTAAGTACCTGGGGTACCTTCTGGGGGATGGCTTAATAAGACCCCAAGAAAGCAAAACAGCTGCTATTCGGTCCCTTCCCTTCCCCCACACAAAAAAGGACCTCCGAGCCTTCCTAGGACTTCTCGGATATTATCGACGCTTTGTGCCAAACTTCTCCCAGAGAGCAGCAGCCCTGACGGATCTGCTAACGAAAGCAAACCGATCCGAGGAAAATCTACGGAACCCCTCTCCCGAAGCCTGGCAAGCCTTTACGGACTTGAAGGAAGCCTTGACCTCCAGCCCTGTCTTGATACCCCCCGACTACTCCCGGCCTTTTATCCTGCAAACAGATGCCTCCGACCAGGGGTTAGGGGCGGTGCTATCCCAGAAGGATTCCCAAGGGAATGAAAGGCCTATTCTGTATGTCAGCCGCAAGTTGTTCCCCCGTGAGAAACATTACGCAGTGGTAGAGAAGGAAGCCCTGGCCATCAAGTGGGCGGTGGACCATCTCCGCTATTATCTGGAGGGCAGAGACTTTGTCCTCTACACGGATCACGCCCCTCTGGAGTGGATGGCCCGGAACAAAGGTCAGAACGACAGAGTCCTCAGATGGTTCCTCTCCCTACAGCCCTTCCGCTTCACTACCAAACATAGGAAGGGATCCGAACAGGGTAACGCGGATTTCCTTTCGAGATACCCTGCGTCTCCCTCCCCTACAGGAAGGACAGCTAGGGAAAGGGGATGTGAGACGGTCTCCTGACAAACCCGACCGGTACTCCGCCCTTCCCCACACTTACCTCCTTCGCCACCCCCGGGACTGTATCCCCCGCCTCAGTATACCACCATAAAGACTCGACCTGAGACGCCAGCAAAACGCCAGAGAGTCACCCCCTTCTTTTCCCCACAGGGACCAACCAGAACATCGGGTCAGATAGCCTCAAATATCGCGGACTCCGGAAGCTCCGCCCCTATGGCAGCGACAGCACCGGATAAAAGGGAGAACCCGGAAGTGCAAGTTGTCGGAGATTTGTGGCAGGAACCTCGGACTGGTGGACGCGAAGGAGAAGAGGGAGGAGACGGAGAGCAGACGGCTGAAGCAGACGTGTGGACCGAAGAGTGGTGGAGTCCACAGGAGGTGGCTGTAGAGCGGCCGTAACTCAACGGGAGAGTTACGGCGGACCGCGTGAGTGCCTTTAACCTCACTAATTCTACTCACTAGGAGTCCCCTGTATAGTCCTTGTATAAATTCCCCTTCTCTTTAGAATCACGACCCCTGCACTGTATTATAATTGTATAGCACTGCACTGTTTGACTCGCCACCCTCTTCACGTCCCGACCGAGCACCCTTTCTTCCTCCCGCCCCGTACTCCTTCCTCCCGGTCCCTTCCTTTCCTCACTGTCTCGTTTTTCCGTTCCTTCCCCACACACCCGGGTGACGGTGACTGTAGCAGAGATCTTCCGACTAGGATAGGACTAACGGTCCCTTTTGTTTCTCTTTTGCTCCCTGCCCTCCGTGGATCCTCCACGTCGCCGGAGCCTCCGTTGGAACCGCCGAAGACCGCAAGCAGCAACGCCGGCCCGGAGTGGATCCAGCACCCGGACGTCCTCTTCGTTTTCCTTGTGTTCTACCTTTGTGACTCTGCAATAAACCCCTACTATTGCACACTACATACGGCCTCCTCGCTTGCTTTTCCGGCCCGCTGTACCCCCACCCTCACACCCCCCCACCCAACTCCCAGACTGGTCAACCCTCCCCTCCCCCTCCCAGCAACACCCCCACTCCCCAACACACCCTTCATGCAACCAACCAAAGGATCTCTCCCCCCTCCCCCCAACAAACCCTCAAAATCCAAACAAACGTTAGTCCCAGTCATGCCCTCGGGCAAGTCTGTGGTGAGTTACCAATGTGGACGTCCAGCCACTTACCCCCTTCCCCACTTCCCCCCACCCTCCAAGACCCGAACTTGCTATTCCAGTAAGGCTGTGGTGTTCTCCCCCCAGAGCATCATTATGCTGTAAGAGCCACGTCACCGGTAGCTGCGTTGCTTCTGGCAGCCTCGGAGACCGCATCCGCCATGTTGGCTCTAATGGTGGGCGAGTCTGGCCTCCTGGGGTTGGCCGTTCCCCGGCTCCGTGGGGCCACGTCTCCCGCTCGGCGTATTCGTGTCTTCCTCCTCCGCCGTGATCCCCAGGACCTCAAAGGTGTCTTGGATGGAGCGATCGAAGTTGGTGCATCGTGCCGTTCCATTTAAAGATGAGGCGGAACGGGTGGCCCCAGGCATATGGTGTTTCGTGCTCTCTCAAAAAGTCTGTGGCGATCTTAAATGATTTCCGGTTTTGCAAAGTAATGGCGGACAGGTCCTGATATAGTCCCACAGAGTGGCCACGGAAAGTGAACCCAGATTGTTTGACTGGAAATTCCGGTGGTTCTCCTAGGATCGCTCGAAACAGGTCTCTCAGGTAGCTAGGCACATCCGTGCCTTCGTCCGAGGACGGAACCCCCCGGACTCGAATGTTGTTTCGCCGAGAGCGGTTCTCAAGGTCTTCGTTATGCATCTGCAGATCTAGGTGCTGTTCTCTGAGGCGCAAACAAAACAGGTGATGGACAGAATGTGGATCAATGTCACACATTCACCCCAGTCCAAAGATCTGGGCCCAAATCCATCGTTTTTTTGCACTCCACACCACCCTGGGTTAGACAATGGCGATATGCAAATCAGCTCTGACCCTGTGCCCCATGGGAACAGTCCAGTCCGAACTACAAAAGCCATGTCCTTCCCAGAACAGAATCAAGCATCCGAGGACCGGACCGGTTTCGAGGTAACACCTCTCATCAGCCCAGCTAGCTTGACTCCAGTGGTGTGGAGTGCCTGGGACCCACGTCTGAGCATCCCCAGCGCACTTAGGGCGGTAATTGCAAACAAAACAGGTGATCCTTTTACTGGGGTGAATATAAGACATTGATCTACATTCTGTCCATCAAATTGTTTTTTGTAATTTTCTCCCTGAGTGTACTGGGGTAGCTCAGACGTGGGTCCCAGAGCCTCCACACCACTGGAGTCAAGCTAGCCGGGCTGATGAGAGGTGTTACCTCGAAACCGGTCCGGTCCTCGGATGCTTGATTCCGGTCTGGGAAAGATATGGCTGTGTAGTTCGGACTGGACTGTTCCCATGAGGCACAGGGTCAGAGCTGATTTGCATAAAGCCATTATCTAACCCAGGGTGGTGTGGAGTGCAAAAAACGATGGATTTAGGCCCAGATCCTTGTACTGGGGTGAATGTAAGACATTGATCTACATTCTGTCCATCAAATTGTTTTTTGTAATTTTCTCCCTGAATGTACTGGTGTAGCTCAGACGTGGGTCCCAGAGCCTCCACACCACTGGAGTCAAGCTAGCCGGGCTGATGAGAGGTGTTACCTCGAAACCGGTCCGGTCCTCGGATGCTTGATTCCGGTCTGAGAAAGATATGGCTGTGTAGTTCGGACTGGACTGTTCCCATGGGGCACAGGGTCAGAGCTGATTTGCATAAAGCCATTATCTAACCCAGGGTGGTGTGGAGTGCAAAAAACGATGGATTTAGGCCCAGATCCTTGTACTGGGGTGAATGTAAGACATTGATCTACATTCTGTCCATCAAATTGTTTTTTGTAATTTTCTCCCTGAGTGTACTGGGGTAGCTCAGACGTGGGTCCCAGAGCCTCCACACCACTGGAGTCAAGCTAGCCGGGCTGATGAGAGGTGTTACCTCGAAACCGGTCCGGTCCTCGGATGCTCGATTCCGGTCTGGGAAAGATATGGCTGTGTAGTTCGGACTGGACTGTTCCCATGGGGCACAGGGTCAGAGCTGATTTGCATAAAGCCATTATCTAACCCAGGGTGGTGTGGAGTGCAAAAAACGATGGATTTAGGCCCAGATCCTTGTACTGGGGTGAATGTAAGACATTGATCTACATTCTGTCCATCAAATTGGTTTTTGTAATTTTCTCCCTGAGTGTACTGGGGTAGCTCAGACGTGGGTCCCAGAGCCTCCACACCACTGGAGTCAAGCTAGCCGGGCTGATGAGAGGTGTTACCTCGAAACCGGTCCGGTCCTCGGATGCTTGATTCCGGTCTGGTAAAGATATGGCTGTGTAGTTCGGACTGGACTGTTCCCATGGGGCACAGGGTCAGAGCTGATTTGCATAAAGCCATTATCTAACCCAGGGTGGTGTGGAGTGCATAAAACGATGGATTTAGGCCCAGATCCTTGCACTGGGGTGAATGTAAGACATTGATCTACATTCTGTCCATCAAATTGTTTTTTGTAATTTTCTCCCTGAGTGTACTGGGGTAGCTCAGACGTGGGTCCCAGAGCCTCCACACCACTGGAGTCAAGCTAGCCGGGCTGATGAGAGGTGTTACCTCGAAACCGGTCCGGTCCTCGGATGCTTGATTCCGGTCTGGGAAAGATATGGCTGTGTAGTTCGGACTGGACTGTTCCCATGGGGCACAGGGTCAGAGCTGATTTGCATAAAGCCATTATCTAACCCAGGGTGGTGTGGAGTGCAAAAAATGATGGATTTAGGCCCAGATCCTTGTACTGGGGTGAATGTAAGACATTGATCTACATTCTGTCCATCAAATTGTTTTTTGTGATTTTCTCCCTGAGTGTACTGGGGTAGCTCAGACGAGGGTCCCAGAGCCTCCACACCACTGGAGTCAAGCTAGCCGGGCTGATGAGAGGTGTTACCTAGAAACCGGTCCGGTCCTCGGATGCTTGATTCCGGTCTGGGAAAGATATGGCTGTGTAGTTCGGACTAGACTGTTCCCATGGGGCACAGGGTCAGAGCTGATTTGCATAAAGCCATTATCTAACCCAGGGTGGTGTGGAGTGCAAAAAACGATGGATTTAGGCCCAGATCCTTGTACTGGGGTGAATGTAAGACATTGATCTACATTCTGTCCATCAAATTGTTTTTTGTAATTTTCTCCCTGAGTGTACTGGGGTAGCTCAGACGTGGGTCCCAGAGCCTCCACACCACTGGAGTCAAGCTAGCCGGGCTGATGAGAGGTGTTACCTCGAAACCGGTCCGGTCCTCAGATGCTTGATTCCGGTCTGGGAAAGATATGGCTGTGTAGTTCGGACTGGACTGTTCCCATGGGGCACAGGGTCAGAGCTGATTTGCATAAAGCCATTATCTAACCCAGGGTGGTGTGGAGTGCAAAAAACGATGGATTTAGGCCCAGCTCCTTGTACTGGGGTGAATGTAAGACATTGATCTACATTCTGTCCATCAAATTGTTTTTTGTAATGCTCTCTGAGGCGCAGCACCTCCTGTTGTAGCAGGGCTAACTCCTCATCGATACGGTGGTTCGTGCCCTCCACTGTGGCCACTCGTTCCCCGATCTCTTCCACTTCTCTTCGCACCTCCCGGACTTCGCCCGCCACTTCCTGTTTCAATGTCTGAAAATCGTCTCTGAGGGTGCTAAACAGCAACTCAAGAAACGATCTGGTGACCGGTGGCTCTCCTCCATTCGAACTCTGCGAGGCCCCGGCCGGGCTTGCTGAAGACGGCCCCCTATATCCCCTCTGTTGGGATCTGCTGAGCATCTCCGGGAGAGTGCGCTCTCCCCGCTTGTTGCCTTTGCCCGACGCCATCTTGGGTTGAATGCGGGCCGGGTCACCTCTCTCGTGGTAGACAAGGGCCCGTGGATCGCCACCGGCACTACAACAAGTACCTTCTGGGGCCAGTACTTTTGGGATCGTCACGTGGGGGTCCAGGTGCGATAGCTATAGCAGGGTGCGCACTCCGTCTGTAGGCCTCACTAGCCTCCGTCTGTCGCGGCCTCCACTAGGCCAAGATACGATCACCTGTGACTGTCCCCTCTTCCCGTCACTGTTCGGGAGGCGTTGTGGATTCCTCCGTAGATGCGCAGGACTCCCCAGCCGTCGCCGTCATCAGAAGCCCTTCAGGGCGATTCCGCCACCTCTAGGCTTCGGCAAAATTCGTCGTGCGTCACAGTGCTAATGGCCGAGATTCGCTCTGGGCCCGACTATGCAGGGCGTGGGGCCGCCGGGGACTCCGGCGTCGCTGCGAGCCTCGGCGTTCACTAAGTTGTGGAGTCCTGCCGCCGGAGAAGCCGAGGGGGGAAGGCTCCGCACAAGGCCCCGGGTCCGCACCCTTGTCCCTTCGATGCCCTCCCGGGGACGGCCAGATGGGTATGCCGGGACTCAAGCGTCACACTCTGCTGCTCCTGCGGGGCTACTACGGTGGTTCCTCCACATTTCCAGGACCTCTTGATCGAGGCTTTGCGCTGTCTCTACCGGCTGCTCACACCAAGCGGCACTGGGCGCGGCGTGCGTCCGGCCGGCGTGCTCTGGGGTCGGCCTCCTCCTTCTCGCGTCTCCCGGGTCGGACCTTCAACACCGTCCGATGGGCTTTCCTGAGGCTAAACAGAGGCTAGGACTCGACCAGCGTCGTCTCTGCAGGTTCCGCTATCTCTCCCCGTGCCGTTAAGCTCCGGAGAGGGGAGAAAGAGCTATATTTCAGGGCTCGGGCCTAGTCGGGCCGGGGAGCATCGAGAAGAAGCGTCCTCTCACTCCGCCATCTTGGCCACGCCCCCTAGCGCCATATTTTAAAGTGAGATTTCGATCTGAGATTACGAACTGTATGTGGGGAGGTCACTGACCTTTTGGTCCATTGATCCCTCCTTTGGAGTACCACCACATTGATTTTAAATCCCCTTTTTTTTCTTCTTAGCACATTTAAGCACCCTTATGCACCCCATTTCCTAGAGTTAGTGGTATAATCCTCAAAGGGTTATATGGATGGTGATAATGTTAGTGTTTATCAGCTGACACTAGTTTGCCACAGTTTGGAGCACTTTGGACAAACTATCAGACTCACACTTATCATTGACTACATGTCTATCTTTTATGTTTGTTTGTGTTTGTCTGTGTTTCTTCTCTCTACAGGTGCAGATAACATCCTAAATCAGGAGTGTTGGGATTGGGCTACTTGCCCTCCCCTTCGTTTATCTTTTTGCACTTTTTTCACCAATTTTTCTTTTTCGCTTTCACGTCCTCAGGTTAGGGTGGACGATTTAGAGAGTCCATACCGCCGGGGTTACACTAGTCCTGATGAATGCCTAGGTAAATTAAAACCACTTAACAGGCTGAAACATGTTGACTGATTAATACTCTGAATTAAACCATTTCATTACCTTTGGACAGGGCCGGCCTTAGGCATGTGCAAGCTGTGCACCTGCACAGGGCCACCATGAGCCCAGAGCCGCCCCTGGCACCCACAGGGCCGGCATTAGGCATGTGCAAGCTGTGCACCTGCACAGGGCCACCATGAGCCCGGAGCCGCCCCTGGCACCCACAGGCCCTGCCTCAGGCATGTGCAAGCTGTGCACCTGCACAGGGCCATCATGAGCCCAGAGCCGCCCCTTGCACCCACAGGGCCGGCCTTAGGCATGTGCAAGCTGTGCACCTGCACAGGGCCACCATAAGCCCAGAGCCGCCCCTGGCACCCACAGGGCCGGCCTTAGGCATGTGCAAGCTGTGCACCTGCACAGGGCCACCATGAGCCCAGAGCCGCCCCTGGCACCCACAGGGCCGGCCTTAGGCATGTGCAAGCTGTGCACCTGCACAGGGCCACCATGAGCCTAGAGCCGCCCCTGGCACCCACAGGGCCGGCCTTAGGCATGTGCAAGCTGTGCACCTGCACAGGGCCACCATGAGCCTAGAGCCGCCCCTGGCACCCATGAGGAAACGAGTGCAACAAAGATGAAAAGTAACATCTACACCATGGAAATGACAGTTTTTCATGGATGAAATTAAGAGACTGACGGAGTCACCCATATTAAATTGCTTCATCTTATTACAACGTATTAACTATACGAACAGTGACTGGATTTTCAGTTTGTAGAACTACAAAAATGCATTTATTATTTAAATTGCAAGTTTGTGTTGTTTAACATGAGTTATTCACATTTTATGTTTGTTTATGATCGTATTTTGACATGTTAATTGTTTTTTCACTATATTAACTCATTAATTTAATATTGTATTGTTCACAGGGTTTTTCACATTAACACAGGATTATGGGAGGTGTAGTTTTGAAAAGGACATAGTAAGGAGAGTGAGGCTATCGGAAGGAGGCGCGGCTTCTCGGTTTCTAAATAGCAGCTATCTAGCCGAGGAGATTAGCGAATACAAATGTTTAAATAGCGCAGCTAGCGGCATCAGAGCGGTCTGTGTGCCAGATGAATGTCGCATCATGGGTGGTGCGCCGGTAGCGTTTGAAAGGAGGTAGGCTGGAGGGTGGTGCGCCGGTAGCGTTTGAAAGGAGGTAGGCTGGAGGGTGGTGCGCCGGTAGCGTTTGAAAGGAGGTAGGCTGGAGGGTGGTGCGCCGGTAGCGTTTGAAAGGAGGTAGGTTGGAGGTTCTTAAAATCTGGGAGATGGAATTGCTGGATAATGAGAATGGTCGAGAGTTTGGGGAGAGGAATTGGGTAAAGTAGATTTGTAAAGGCCGAGGGTGTGATGTGTATGCACGTTAGGTTTGTTTATACAGATGGGGCGGCGAGTGTTAACCTAGTAACGCGAGTGTATGGGCAGGTTTCACATCGGGGAAGGAATGGGGGAGGTTATCGCGTTCGGTGAACTCTGCATATTTAGCGAATAACACAGTGGGTTTGTTTAGTTTAGGAGAGTTATAGATCAAATGACATCTGGGTATAATTAGTGTCATTGTTGTAGTATTGAGGGCTAATACGGGTTTATTCTTAAAATTTCTCTTAATTTTCTCAATTTGAACAGCTTCCCCTGACGAAGGGCCAAGAATAAGGGCCCGAAAAGCATTGGGAATATAAACATAGCTGCCTTTCATGAGTTACATGTCCTTGACGTGAAGTAGCACGAGGCCTGGATGGGCACAACTCTTGTATGTGTAGCTAAAGGATATGTGGACTGTTTCATCGTGTTTAAGCGAAAAGTTGGATTATATGGGGACATAAACGATAAAAAAAACATTTAAATAAAACAATATTGTGACGTGTTCTGTAGAAGCTGTGCGATTGGTTCTTACCAGAGAACTGCTGCAAGGTATTGCTCTACCTGAACAGGCACAGGGCCAGTGCTATTCTGAAAGAGACACCTAAAGATACTGTGAAAACACCTACATACACTAGCGTGCACTATGGGTTAGGGTACCCCTATGATTGGCATGACCTCTCCTATAAGGCCCTAGTTCATAATAGGGCAGCGAGGTTAGAACTACCTTTAAGTCCCTAGAATATAATAGGGCATGGCAGTTTAGAGGCCAGCAGCCCTTTCTGCGTTTGCATGTGTGCACTGCTGAAGCCGAGGTCAGTTTAAAAGTAGCCCTGTGTTGTAGGACTGCTTTTAAAATGCTAATTGTGCCCAAACTTGACTTTTGGTTTTGGGAACTTGCAAATTGATCAACTACAATGCTGGGGCAAAAAAATAAGTTAAGTGGAAAAATGTTTCCCCCTAACTATGACTGTATCATATTTGCTACATAATACATCATCTGCTGCATAATCTAACGATTTGAGCCAAAACAATGTTGTTGTTCAAAGGAATCAAAAATTACTAAAATAAATGTGACTTATGTCGCTGTGAAGTGTAGGGCCCTTTGCAAAGGTTGACTGGTCACCTTTCCCTCTGCTGCATTTGTATGTTACACAGGTACTGATGAGGCAAAAGCTTTGCAGAGGCTGTTAGTATGTATAAATATGTCAAAATAATAAAGTATCATAAAATGCACTGCATAACGCTGCAGCCTTTTTATTGTTGCATCATTTAATCAACACTGCAACATCTTTTTGGCCTCCATTGCTGCATAACTCCAGTTGCCCGAAAGCAGGCTGCACATGTTAAAAGTGTTTGTGCATGAAGCAGAGACCATGAAGTTTGCAAATTTAGGGGCTGACTACGATGGCAGGCGGACTTCAGTCCGTCCGCCATCGAATCGGGGAATGGGACAGCTGGCCTTCAAGGTGGGGGCTTCACGATAGGCATAACAATGCGACCGCCACTATGGCATTCGCAGTGCCTATCTTTTACATTGCAGCAGGTGCTGCTGGCTGAATCATCCGCCGCAATGTAAACAAGCATTTAAAATGCAATGGTTTCGCCTTTGAAAAAGTTAGAGCTATTGGCATTGTAAATGACAACATTTGTATTTATGTGTTGGTTTTGAAAACAGATAAATAAATGGCATTGTCATTTACAATGCCAATAGCTTAATCTCTCGCAAATGTGAGACATATTGTACCCTACGGACGAGCTCAGCAGACAGCAATTACTAACACACACCCACAGCCACACACACCCACACACCCAGAGCCACACCCACCCAGAGCCAGCCACACCCACCCAGAGCCACACACACACACACACACACACACCCACCCAGAGCCAGCCACACCCCCCCCAGAGCCACACACACACACACCCAGAGCCACACACACATCCAGAGCCACACACACACCCACACACCCAGAGCCACCGCACACACACCCAGAGCCACACACACCCACCCAGAGCCACACACACACCCAGAGACACACACACACACACACACACCCAGAGCCACACACACACACACAGAGCCACACACACACACACACTCCCAGAGCCACACATACACACACACAGAGCCACACACACACACACCCAGAGACGCACACACCCACCCAGAGCCACACACACACACCCAGAGCCACACACCCACACCCAGAGCCACACACCCAGAGCCACACACACAGAGCCACACACACCCAGAGCCACACACACAGAGCCACACACACACACACAGAGCCACACACACGCCCACCCAGAGCCACCCACACCCACCCAGAGCCACACACACACTCAGGAGAGCAAGCACAGTGAGGGGGGCAGGGAAGCAAGCACAGCGAGGGGGCAGGGAAGCAAGCACAGCGAGGGGGCAGGGAAGCAAGCACAGCCAGGAGAAGGGGAACCAGGGGGCGGGGAAGCAAGCACAGCCAGGGGGCAGGGAAGCAAGCACAGCCAGGAGAAGGGGAACCAGGGGGCGGGGAAGCAAGCACAGCCAGGGGGCAGGGAAGCAAGCACAGCCAGGGGGCAGGAAAGCAAGCACAGCCAGGGGGCAGGGAAGCAAGCACAGCCAAGGGGCAAGGAAGCAAGCACAGGCAGGGGGCAGGGAAGCAAGCACAGGCAGGGGGCAGGGAAGCAAGCACAGGCAGGGGGCAGGGAAGCAAGCACAGCCTAGAATGCCACAGTTCTTTATGGCAATATTTAGGGCCTTCTGCCCACTTTCCTGACGGTTTGGTGCTCCTTAGTCCCTCTATGCGCTTCGTAGCGCTCTAGTACACTTTGTGCTGCTTCACGGTAGGTGCCCTTCTAAACCTCACGCATCTCGCGTGAAACGGCGTACGACGCGAACACTGAACTCAGCAGTACAAGGCGTACCAGCCTCAGGAGAGCCAGCGTACGCTACAAACAGGTGCCCAGTGAAGCGCGAGGCGTACCAGGCTTCGGGGGACACAACCTAAGGCACAACCGATCAGGAAATGTGTCCCTTGCTGCAAGATACTATAACAGAAAAATACAGTTTGCTGGTTAAATAACCCCCTGTGACTGCAAAAAGCTTTTGAGTTACCTTCCAATGGTTGCTTCACACTACTATCCTCATAGATAGAGTGATCTGCTACAATTATGAAGAGTTTCATTTCATTTACTATTTTAAAGTTTCAGAGGAGTACGATTAAGAAGAACAGGCTTCAGTACACACTTGCACAAAAGGGCTAAGTAAACACAGAAGGGGGATCCAGCTTGTGATCTTACTGAGAGAACTTGTGGCAATTATTGATCTGGCACTACCAATCCATCAGTGGGCAACTGAACATAAAGCAAGTGAGAGGGCGAGATCCAAAGACAGCCACCTGAATACCTGCTCTGAAAACACCATGAAGACAAGCAAGCCAACTGGTCAACGTATTTATTGAAGTGATATAGTACTTTGCATCAACATTTCCTTAAAACATCCAACACCTATTAATTTGGCGAGAAATGTAGCCTACACGGTAAAATCGATCACCCTCACCCGGTTGAAGCATAAAAATACTGGTAAATACTCCAAGAACATGTATGGAATGATCAATGAGTGGGAAGGCACGAGCAGCGTGATAAGATGGTTGCAGGTCATCGGATGAAAACTTTTCAAGCTCCGCATTTTTAACACTCCACGCGCTCCAAGAAACGTAGATATATGATTCATTTAACTGACCGTGCAGAGAAACAAAACACAGAAGCGATTTCTAGTAGCAAAAACACGAATGTTTCAAAAGTAGTGCCCTGATCACCTCAGGAATAATCGGAGTGCAGAGGATCACCATTCTGCCTAACCCAGGGATCCGCCATGATCACCCAACTACTCGTCCGACCCAGTACCCATCCCTACAGATCCACATCACTGCCACCAGCATTTATCCTAGAGGCAACCCTCACTGCAGTGCCCCCACATCAACTCACTGCACGACCTAATTTCCGTTTCACTTTCCAGCGTCATTGCCCTTACTCTCTGCCTCCACCGATCTCTCTCTACCTTAACTATGCTGCATACTTAGCTAGCCCTTACTAAGTCCATTCATGTTCCTAACCTTCTTTCATTCCTACTTAATACCAGCTCGGCCGTCAAACACCAGTTAGAACTGTTTGACTTCTTGGACTCTGTCAAGCCGGACCTGCTATTTTTGACTGAGACCTGGTTCCGCACTGACTCCCTCCCCAGTGTCTTATCTGTCCTTCCCCCTCCCTATGTCATTCTTAGGGCTGATCGACCCGAGGGCCGAGTAGGCGGTGGAGTTGCCCTGATTGTCCGGGCGGACCTCCATTTTCAATTGCTCCCCTCCCCCTCTTTACCCACGGAGAAGGTGACCACCGCGTTTAGAGCGCCCAGAGCGAATTTCAGAATAGCGCTGTGCTGTGGCTCGCGCTTTGCTTTTTAAATACCCTTTTGTGTATTTTGGTTTTATTTGTGTTATATTTGCCCCTGATTTTAATCCGCTACTGCAGCGACCCCCCCTGGCCCTCACCGCATATAATACAAATTCAAGCACTGCTACTTAGCGGGTCCGGGCTCCGGGGTTCCTGGGTCACGTGACGACGACGCCATCTTGGGAAGGCTGCTACCTTCCTTGTTGGGGGTTAGCGCGCTAGCGCTTGTTACCGCCACTCGCCTATTTAAGGTGAGCTTGGACTCGGGGTCAGCCTGGAGAAGGTGACCACCGCGTTTAGAGCGCTCAGAGCGAATTTCAGAATAGCGCTGTGCTGTGGCTCGCGCTTTGCTTTTTAAATACCCTTTTGTGTATTTTGGTTTTATTTGTGTTATATTTGCCCCTGATTTTAATCCGCTACTGCAGCGACCCCCCCTGGCCCTCACCGCATATAATACAAATTCAAGCACCGCTACTTAGCGGGTCCGGGCTCCGGGGTTCCTGGGTCACGTGACGACGACGCCATCTTGGGAAGGCTGCTACCTTCCTTGTTGGGGGTTAGCGCGCTAGCGCTTGTTACCGCCACTCGCCTATTTAATGCTCGCCTGGAACGTAGCGGTCTAGCGCAGCGGTCGCGCCTTCGCTACGCCTGAGTCTCGCCAGAGTCCTGCCCGTCTGCGCCCGTCAGCGCTAAGGCAGGGCTAGGGCAGGGGACTCTGGATTTCTCAGGATGCTATCTGCTGAGAACCTGCGTTTACTGCGACACCAGGTACGAGATTGCTGTCATGGCGCCTTGGATCCTCTTAGTGGGCCGTTTCAGTGCCCCACCTGTTCTTTTAAACTACCTTTGCCTCTGCCTATTAAGGGTTTTCAGCCTAGGCCCCCAGTCGACAGCAAACAAGGCACTGATGCAGACTTACCCACTCAATCTACCCTTAAAGTTTTACATCTGAATGTCAGATCACTGTCCTGCCACTCTCAAGAAGTTCTCTCCTTGATAACTGATGATGATGCGGATATCTGTTTTTTCACGGAAACCTGGCTGCATGATCAGTCTATGGCGGTCATGAATCTAGCCCTCCCCGTGGGATACACCATGCACTCCCTCCCTCGCAATGCTAGAGGTGGAGGTATAGCAGTTGCGGTAAAATCATGCTACCCCTGCATCTGGAAACCTACCACCATAGCAGGATGTGAGAGTGCCCTTTTCAACATCTCAGTGAACCCCCACTTTACTTTCACGGGGCTATTAATTTATAGGCCCCCCGGTCCTGATGGCGCTTTTCGCCAAAGCCTCCCGGAGGTGATTTCCTCCCTAGTTTTAAAAACAGCTAATTTTACGATTATAGGCGACCTTAACTTGCATATGGATGCTCCACTCTCCAACCCGGTCCATAGCTTGTTAGCAGATCTCGAAGCGCTTCAACTGATTCAAATGGTACAACTACCGACCCATACAGGAGGCCACTTACTAGATCCCGTTCTGACGAATCTTGCGACTAATATTTCAGTGCTGCATCCCAGACCTATGGCCTGGACTGATCACCATTTGATTGAAATTCGTATCGTCACTACTATACCTTCCCCGAGAAATAACACCCCAGCCAGTTTCAGACGCCCCTGGAGAAACTTGAATTTAGAGCATTTTCATCAGCTTTTGATGAAATACCATCCTCTACCCCCTACTGAAGTCTCCCGTGGCTATGATAGTTTCTGCGAATGGCTAAATCACTCGCTAGATATGCTCATTCCGGCCAAGTGGAGTAAGACTAGATCTAGTCATTCTAGCCCTTGGTATGATGAATCTCTTAAAATACTTAAAGCCTCCTGCAAAAAAGCAGAACGCGCATGGCGTAAAACTTATGAAACTGACCTCAAGGCGGCCTACAGGGCCTGCACTAGAGTGTATCATCAGGCCATATGCGCAGCTAGGGCTGCTTTCTACGCTCAGGAGATTAAGAACAGTACAAACCCCACCAAGGTCATCTTCAGGGTGTGTAAGGACCTTACAAGCAAGAGGACTGACACTGCTACTATTGAATCCTCCATGGCACACTGCGAGGATTTAGCCTCGTTTTTTGTAGAAAAGGTGGAGGCCATTTACATCTTTGGTTCTCAAACCACTGTTGATTATTCCTAATCCGACTCTGGATGAGTTTTTAGCCTTGACAACAAAAGTCAAATCCGGTTCTCCGGATGACCCCATGAGACCAGCTCAATTTCGGGAATCTGCTGAATGCTGTTATCCTGCCTTGCAAGGTCTTATCAATCTGTCCTTTAGCACGGGCAGTGTTCCCAAGGCTTGGAAACAGGCGACGGTCATTCCTATCCTTAAAAAACCCGCCCTTGACCCGACTAAGCCAGAACACTATCAATCCATTTCCCTTCTTCCTTGGCCAGCCAAACTAGCAGAAGCGCATGCTAATCGTATTCTATCATCTCACCTGCAAGAAGCGAATATACTGGATAATTCCCAGAACGGATTTCGCGCGGGTTATAGCACCGAAACTGCTCTTTTGGCTGTGGTGGAGCACATCAGGAAGATGTTGGATCAGGGTCAGACGGCGGCACTGATCCTTTTGGATCTTAGTGCCGCCTTCGATACGGTGTCCCATCAGATTCTTTTACATCGTCTGATGGAGGCAGGAGTTGGAGAGGTGGCACTTGAGTGGTTCCGTTCCTTTCTTAAGGATCGAGGTTTCAAAGTGTCTACACCTCCTTTTGTCTCTGCTTCGCGCCCTATACTTCAGGGTGTTCCCCAAGGTTCGGCTCTTAGCCCCACCTTATTTAATTTATATGTTCAGCCTTTGGCGGAGGTAGCCCATAATTTCGGTCTCTCCTTAGTGTCATACGCCGATGACACGCAGCTGGCGGTGGCACTTAATGGTGACTCCAACATGGACGCCCCCACCTTCCAGTCAGCGTTAAAAGCTGTGGCTGGCTGGATGGCGAACAATCGACTTCAACTTAATGCCTTAAAGACCGAGGTCATTATTTTTGGTAGGGAAAGTGGGCTATGGGGAGATCAATGGTGGCCTTCTGATCTAGGCCCTGTTCCCACCCCCGTGAGTGAAGTCAGAAACCTCGGGGTGTGATTTGATGATAAGCTCTCTTTCACCTCCCATACTAAGCGTGTGGCTGGCGTATGTCTAGGTACTCTGCAGTGTATGCGACCTATTTTTAAGTTTTTTGATGCAGAGACCAGACAGATTATAGTCCAAGCTCTGGTTCTTACCAGATTGGACTACGCCAACTCTCTGTTTTTGGGTCTAAATCAGGCCGAACTATCCCGCCTTCAGAGGGTCCAAAATGCGGCGGCCAGGATGCTTGTCGGTCTCCCGAAGTTTGTCTCAGCTCGTCGAATCATCCAGAATCTCCACTGGCTACCGATTGAGCAAAGAGTTAAGTTTAAAGTCCTCTGCTTAACTTTTAAAATTCTTAAATTAGCCTCCCCTCCTATTCTTTCACAGACTATCCTGCACTATGTCCCTGCTAGAACCCTCCACTCTGCTGGATTGAATCTCGCCATTGTGCCGCGTTTTAAAAGAGCCAGAATGGGTGGACGCTCGTTCTCAGTCCTGGCGGCTGCCCTCTGGAACTCTCTGCCGGCTCCTCTCCGTTCAATCCCTGACTTGCTTCTTTTTAGGAAGGCATTGAAGACCTTCCTCTTCTCTACAGTTTAGATTTGTCTCTCCTGCCTTCTCTGATGTGTTGTGTTATCCAATTCTCCAAAGCGCCGGGACGCCTCTTGGCTGCGGCATCCGTGCGCTATACAAAAAATAAATAACATAACATAACATAACACGGCGGACTGTTTGATCATTCGCTCCACCTTTTCCCAGGTCCCTCTAACGTGTGTCCTTGTCTATCGCCCTCCCCAGTCTTGCCCTCGCTTCCTCCCTGCTATCTCTGATCTTTTGGGAACTCTGGCCATTAACAATTCTTCGGTCTTGCTCCTTGGGGATTTTAACTTCTGGCCCAATGACCCAGCGGAAGATGTGGTTTCCCGCAACTTCACTGAACTTCTCCTTAGCCTGAACTTTGTTTCACGTGTCCTTTCCCCCACCCACATCCATGGCCACACTTTAGACCACATTTGGACCCTTAATACTCCAGTTTCTGCCCCTTCCGTCCAGCCTTGTTCTTGGTCGGACCATTTTTTGATTTCTTTTTCTTTGGATCTTAGTATCTCTCCCACTATTCCATTTTCTAAATACACTTGGGCGAGGAATTGGAACAGAGCTGCCATTCCTGTCCTCTGTTTCTCCCTATCAGCTTCTGACCCTGACCTGGCTGCTCTTACGCCATCCAGGCAGCTGGATGCTTTGAACAGCTGGCTGCTGAGGGCTTGCGATCAAGCTGCTCCTCTGAAGTGTGTTACGGTCAAATGCGCCCATGATGCGAACAAATGGTTCTCTCCCGCCCTGAAGGTAAAAAAGCTGGAGGCGCGTCAAGCTGAGAGAGCCTAGAGGCTTGCCTACTGTCCCTTCTTGAAATCCCGTTATACTTCCATCCTCAAAGAATATAAAAAGGATATCCTCCTTGCTAAAACAGCCTACTTCTCAGGGAGAGTTCTTGTTGCAGAGAACCAGTCCAGGGAAATATTTGCTATTGTCAGGGAACTGTCCTCATCCGATAGAGCAGAGGTATTCAAACTTTTCCAGGTTGAGCCCCCCCAGCTGAATTCCCCCAGATGTTGGGCCCCCCCACCACCTGACCGAAACCTCGGGAATCCGGCACACCACATGATCGACTGCAACGCGCACAGCACGGGCCATATCTGGCAAACAATGCTCAACACAACAAGAGTGCCTAGCAAACTTCAGGCCTGTGAGTGGGTGTGGCGAAACGACAGAGGCGTACCACACAGCTCAAAACACAATCCTCCAAGGCAAAGGAAGTCATCACAACCCTCCCCATCCATCATGTACACCTTGTCATCCACCAACTCCCCCACCATTCATTCCTTCCCTCCATCTGTGCCCCATCCACATCCAAACCCCTTCAACCACTTGCAAACCCATCCACCATCCATCCCTCCATCCATCATCTCACCCATCCATCCCTCCATCCACCCCCTCACCCATCCATCCATCATCCATCCATCCCTTCACCCAATCCATCCCCTCACCAATCCATCCACTCTTCCTCCCATCCATCCAACCACTCACCCCTTCACCCAAGCTATCCTCCCACTCATCCATCCACTCCTCCATTCATCCATCCATCCACTCCTCCATTCATCCATCCACTCTTCCACCCATCCACTCACTCACTCATCCATCCAACCACCCACCCTCTCACCCATCCAGCCATCCCCCCCACCCACTCATCCATCCACCCAGTCACTCATCCGTCCACCCACTCAACCCCCCACTCATCCATCCACCCATCCATCCCTCCCGCTCTCCACCCTCCCCCCACTCATACATGCACTCTGACCCATCCATCTCCATGCTCCTCTCCTCACCCATCTATGCACACACCTGCCCATCCACTCTGCCAATCATTCATCCATGTCCTCACTCATCCATCCATCCATCCTCCCCCTCTCTCCATTCCCCCCTCACCCATCCCTCCATCCACCCTTCACCCATCCACCCACTCATCCATCCACGAATCCATCCATTGACCTCTCACCCACCTCTTCACTCCTCCATCCATCCCCCCGTCCATCCACCCTCCTCAATCACCCATCCATCCCCACATCCACCCCTCCACTCATCCATCCATCCATTCACCCCTTCACCCATCAATACATCAATACATCCATCCATCACCTCTCTCATCCACCCCCCCATCGATTCATCCACCATTTCACTGATCCATCCACCATTTCACTGATCCATCCATCCCTCCACCCATCCATCCATCTACCCTTCCAACCATACACACATCCATCCACTCCCATCCATCCCTCCACTCATGCATCCATCCTCTCTCCCACCATCCATCCACCCCTTCACCTATCCATCCATCCCCTCACTCATCCATCCACCCCCACCCATACATCCACCATGTCACCCACACATCCACCATTCCACCCATCACTCCACCCATACATCCACCACTCCACCCATACATCTATTCACCCACATGGAAACATAACGGACGTCTGGTGGCCGGCTCTACCCGACATCCCTCGCTCTCCCTCTAGCTGCCTCTGTCTCCCTCTGTCTCCCTCGCTCTCCCTCGCTCTCCCTGTCTCCCTCCCTCGCTCTCCCTGTCTCCCTCCCTCGCTCTCCCTCTGTCTGCATGTCTCCCTCCCTCACTCTCCCTGTCTGCCTCCCTCGCTCTCGCTCTGTCAGCCTCTGTCTCCCTCCCTCGCTCCCCCTCTGTCTGCCTGTCTCCTTCCTCCCTCCCTCTCCCTCTTCATCTCACCATGCCTGTGTGTGCCTGGGCTGACACAGCTTCTGGGCACACACACACACACTTAGCCAGGCAGCCGCACCCAAGCACTTCACACCTCTTTTAAGAGGCCATTCGCATGCTAATGAGCTTTCTTCAGCTCTTAGGCCCCTGCAGCCCCACTCGGACGGAAATCGCCCGCCCTCACAGAGAGTCACTACATCGCGCGCTTCACAAAGGGAAGATCGGAGGGGAGCTCGCGCCCCCCCTGGGATGGTGCCGCGCCCCCCACGGGGGGCGCGCCCCACAGTTTGAAGAACCCTGCGATAGAGCCTCTTCCAAAATCCCTCCTTCCAGGCTGTTGTGCAACTCTCTCAATGATTTTTTCGTTGAGAAAGTTACCCTTATCAAGGCTAAGATTCCGCCTCCCTCCCCTACTTTTTGTGATCCCCAGCCTCCCCCCCACCTCCAGTTTGACTCATCTACCCCCCCCTGACTAGAGAAACCTTTCTTTCCCTACTGACCCGTGTAAAATCTGGATCCCCCGTGGATATTGCCCTGGAGCACATTCTTCGCAAGCTCTTTACGAGCTGCTATCTTCCCTCCCTCACTTTCCTCAATGATTCTCTTGAACAGGGGATTGTTCCAGCCCTTCATAAAACTGCCATTGTCATCCCCCTTCTAAAAAAAACGTGGGCTGATTCGGCCTCTCCCTCTAATTATCGTCCCATCTCCCTCCTCCCTTTTTTGGCTAAGGCCCTGGAAGCCCATGTCACCCTGGCCTTAAGTGCTTTTGTGGAGGAGAGTGGGGGATTTGCTTCCCGGCAGGCCGGCTTTGGCCCCCGGCACTCCACCGAGAAGGTGCTTATTTCTGTGATGGACGAGCTCAGAGAGGGGCTAGACACCAACACTCCTCAGGCCCTCGTCCTCTTAGACCTCTCCGCCGCCTTTGACACGGTTGACCATTCCATCCTTCTCACCCGTGTCAAGGCAGCGGGCATCGAGGGCCCAGCTCTGGCATGGATCAGCTCCTTTCTAAGAGATCGCTCTCAGGCCGTCCATTTTGCTGAATTCACTGCCCCCCTCACTTGGTCTGGTGTGGTGTTCCCCAGGGCTCTTCTCTCTCTCCTCTATTATTCAATCTTTACATTTTCTCACTTATTTTTGCACTTCAGCAAATGGAGGTCACCGTGTATAACTATGCCGATGACCTCCAACTCATTTTCCATTTGTCACACGCCCCATCCAGTATACTTAATTTTCAGTCTGTCATGCTGTTCATCAGTGATTGGATGAATGGCAACCATTTGAAATTAAACCCGGACAAGACTGAACTTGTTGTCACTGGTAGCACTCCCAGTCCCTTGTCCCCCAACTTTTGGCCTCCCTCTTGGGCACTTCCCCCACACCCTCTCCTTCTGTAAAAACCTTAGGGATTTCACTCAATAAACACCTCACTACTCATTCTCAGATTAGTTCTGTCGTCTCTTCTTGTTTCTTTGCTCTCCGCACTATACGGAAAATCTCTCGGTTTTTTTCTGTCCTTGCCCTTAAATTAATTTTGATGGCGATGGTCCTGTCCCGGCTGGACTACGGGAACATTGTTTACAATGGCGCTCCTGCATATGCCTTTCGTCGCCCTCAGCTAGTCCAAAATCAGGCCGCCCGCCTGATTTATGGCCTGCCCAGGTTCCATCACACCACCCCCCTTTTCCAATCCCTACATTAGCTGCCTATCAAGGAACGGGCTCTCTTTAAATTGGGCTGTACCACATTTCAGGCCTTGGCGGGAACTGCCCCTGATTTCATCTCCTCCGCCATTAGTACTTACTGCCCCAAAAGAGAACTTCGGTCTTCCACTAAATTTTTTCTTTCTGTCCCCCGGTTCAAGAAAACGAAGTCTGGGGGCCTGAAATTCACTGTCCTTGCCCCTACCTTCTGGAACTCTCTTCCCCTGCATATTAGATCTATTTCCTCTTATCTCGAATTCCGCAGGGCACTTAATTCCTTCTTATTTTCTCACACCTTCCCACCCCAGTAACTCTGTTACCCCAGCCATGGGTTAAGCATCCTACAAGCGCCAAGAAACCGCGTGGTATATGTGCGCTATACAAATTTCTGTAAATTCAAATTCAAATAGGGTCTGTGTGACACAGAGACAGGCAGGGTCTCACCCCTCACAGTCTCAGACCGCCTCCGAGGATGTGTGGAGACAGACCTACAGACAGGGGCCCTCCACCACCAGACATGCCAATAGAGGGTCTGTGTGACACAGAGACAGGCAGGGTCTCATCCCTCACAGTCTCAGACCGCCTCCGAGGGTGTGTGGAGACAGACCTACAGACAGGGGCCCGCCACCACCAGACATGCCAATAGAGGGTCTGTGTGACAGAGAGACAGGCAGGGACTCACCCCTCCCAGTCTGAGACTGCCTCTGAGGGTGGGAGGAGACAGACCTACAGACAGGGGCCCTCCACCACCAGACATGCCTAGAGAGTCTGTGTGACACAGAGACAGGCAGGGTCTCACCCCTCACAGTCTCAGACCGCCTCCGAGGGTGTGTGGAGACAAAACTACAGACAGGGGCCCTTCACCACCAGACATGCCGATAGGGTCTGTGTGACACAGAGACAGGCAGGATGATTCAGAAAAGGGGGTGGTGATGAACAGAGTGTCTGAATTAAGCAGACCACTCTTACCCAGTCCAAAGATCAGGGCTTGATCCATCACCGTTTTTTAGCTCACTGCACCATCCCAGCTCAGAACCTGGTCACATGCAAATTAGTCTCTTCCTGTCCCAGTGCATGATGGGAACAGGGCAAACCAAACTACCAAGCCAATTCTTATACTGGGAAGGAAACAAGCTTCCTGGGACCGGTTTCTGGCATTTCAGCCGTCGTCGGCCCGGCTTGCTTGAATCCTGATGGTGCAATGAGCAAGGGACTGACATCTGAGTATACCCTTCCACGCTTATGGTGGACAAAATGATTCAGAAAAGGGGGTGGTGATGAACAGAGTGTCTGAATTAAGCAGGCCACTCTTACCCGGTCCAAAGATCAGGGCTTGATCCATCACCGTTTTTTAGCTCACTGCACCATCCCAGCTTAGAACCTGGCCACATGCAAATTAGTCTGTTCCTGTCCCAGTGCATGATGGGAACAGGGCAAACCAAACTACCAAGCCAATTCTTATACTGGGAAGGAAACAAGCTTCCGGGGACCGGTTTCTGGCATTTCAGCCGTCGTCGGCCCGGCTTGCTTGAATCCTGATGGTGCAATGAGCAAGGGACTCACATCGGAGTATACCCTTCCACGCTTATGGGGGACAAAATGATTCAGAAAAGGGGGTGGTGATGAACAGAGTGTCTGAATTAAGCAGACCACTCTTACCCAGTCCAAAGATCAGGGCTTGATCCATCACCGTTTTTTAGCTCACTGCACCATCCCAGCTCAGAACCTGGCCACATGCAAATTAGTCTCTTCCTGTCCCAGTGCATGATGGGAACAGGGCAAACCAAACTACCAAGCCAATTCTTATACTGGGAAGGAAACAAGCTTCCGGGGACCCGTTTCTGGCATTTCAGTCGTCGTCGACCCGGCTTGCTTGAATCCTGATGGTGCAATGAGCAAGGGACTGACATCTGAGTATACCCTTCCACGCTTATGGTGGACAAAATGATTCAGAAAAGGGGGTGGTGATGAACAGAGTGTCTGAATTAAGCAGACCACTCTTACCCAGTCTAAAGATCAGGGCTTGATCCATCACCATTTTTTAGCTCCCTGCTCCATCCCAGCTCAGAACCTGGCCACATGCAAATTAGTCTGTTCCTGTCCCAGTGCATGATGGGAACAGGGCAAACCAAACTACCAAGCCAATTCTTATACTGGGAAGGAAACAAGCTTCCGGGGACCGGTTTCTGGCATTTCAGCCGTCGTCGGCCCGGCTTGCTTGAATCCTGATGGTGCAATGAGCAAGGGACTGACATCTGAGTATACCCTTCCACGCTTATGGTGGACAAAATGATTCAGAAAAGGGGGTGGTGATGAACAGAGTGTCTGAATTAAGCAGACCACTCTTACCCAGTCCAAAGATCAGGGCTTGATCCATCACCGTTTTTTAGCTCACTGCACCATCCCAGCTCAGAACCTGGCCACATGCAAATTAGTCTGTTCCTGTCCCAGCGCATGATGGGAACAGGGCAAACCAAACTACCAAGCCAATTCTTATACTGGGAAGGAAACAAGCTTCCGGGGACCGGTTTCTGGCATTTCAGCCGTCGTCGGCCCGGCTTGCTTGAATCCTGATGGTGCAATGAGCAAGGGAATCACATCAGAGTATACCCTTCCACGCTTAAGGTGGACAAAAATGATTCAGAAAAGGGGGTGGTGATGAACAGAGTGTCTGAATTAAGCAGACCACTCTTACCCAGTCCAAAGATCAGGGCTTGATCCATCACCGTTTTTTATCTCACTGCACCATCCCAGCTCAGAACCTGGCCACATGCAAATTAGTCTGTTCCTGTCCCAGTGCATGATGGAAACAGGGCAAACCAAACTACCAAGCCAATTCTTATACTAGGAAGGAAACCAGCTTCCTGGGACCGGTTTCTGGCATTTCAGTCGTCGTCGGCCCGCCTTGCTTGAATCCTGATGGTGCAATGAGCAAGGGACTCACATCTGAGTATACCCTTCCACGCTTATGGTGGACAAAATGATTCAGAAAAGGGGGTGGTGATGAACAGAGTGTCTGAATTAAGCAGACCACTCTTACCCAGTCCAAAGATCAGGGCTTGATCCATCACCGTTTTTTAGTTCACTGCACCATCCCAGCTCAGAACCTGGCCACATGCAAATTAGTCTGTTCCTGTCCCAGTGCATGATGGGAACAGGGCAAACCAAACTACCAAGCCAATTCTTATACTGAGAAGGAAACAAGCTTCTGGGGACCGGTTTCTGGCATTTCAGCCGTCGTCGGCCCAGCTTGCTTGAATCCTGATGGTGCAATGAGCAAGGGACTCACATCTGAGTATACCCTTCCACGCTTATGGTGGACAAAATGATTCAGAAAAGGGGGTGGTGATGAACAGAGTGTCTGAATTAAGCAGACCACTCTTACCCAGTCCAAAGATCAGGGCTTGATCCATCACCGTTTTTTAGCTCACTGCACCATCCCAGCTCAGAACCTGGCCACATGCAAATTAGACTGTTCCTGTCCCAGTGCATGATGGGAACCGGGCAAACCAAACTACCAAGCCAATTCTTATATTGGGATGGAAACAAGCTTCCGGGGACCGGTTTCTGGCATTTCAGCCGTCGTCGGCCCGGCTTGCTTGAATCCTGATGGTGCAATGAGCAAGGGACTCACATCTGAGTATACCCTTCCACGCTTATGGTGGACAAAATGATTCAGAAAAGGGGGTGGTGATGAACAGAGTGTCTGAATTAAGCAGACCACTCTTACCCAGTCCAAAGATCAGGGCTTGATCCATCACCGTTTTTTAGCTCACTGCACCATCCCAGCTCAGAACCTGGCCACATGCAAATTAGTCTGTTCCTGTCCCAGTGCATGAAGGGAACAGGGCAAACCAAATTCAATTCAAATTCAAATAGGGTCTGTGTGACACAGAGACAGGCAGGGTGTCACCCCTCACAGTCTCCGACCGCCTCCGAGGGTGTGTGGAGCCAGAACTACAGACAAGGGCCCTCCACCACCAGACATGCCCAGAGGGTCTGTGTGACACATAGACAGGCAGGGTCTCACCCCTCACAGTCTCCGACCGCTTCCGAGGGTGTGTGGAGATAGACCCTCAGACAGGGGCCCTCCACCACCAGACATGCCAATAGAGGGTCTGTGTGACATAGAGACAGGCAGGGTCTCACCCCTCATACTTTCTCAAATTCGAATTTTTTCAAATCCTTTTGAAATTTAGTGACTTTGGCTTGCATAAGACTATCCTTGTACTCGTTTAATTCTTTGTTGATTTCATCCAGTTTTTTCTTGTAATCGGTGATAGTTGTTTTGTATTGAGACTCAGTTTCTTGAATCTCAACAAGAAGGGTTTCAGAAAGTCTTAAAGCTGTCTTGATAATTAGAACGACCCAGTCGCGGGTGCAGTGTCACGCGATCATGGCCCATTCCTTTCGGAAGACGGCATAGTTCAAGAAAATGTGTGATACATTGGTAACTAATAACCCTCTCGGAGCCATATTTTTGAGGAAATATTGTTTCAATATGGTCCCATGGAGAATGGTCCGTATTCTATCACGTTTGATTTCCGTGAGTTTTTCCCATTCGGAGGTGTGAGCTATCACTTGTGAAATGGCTGGATCAGCAAACAAATTGGAGTCAGACAATATGTCAGCTACCTCTGACTCAGAGTATGTTAATCCCAGATTAGACATTGTGACCACGATGTGAGGAGACTTGGGATGGTAAAATTCTTAAAAGAGCCAGGAGTGCGCTCGCTAAGAGAAGCTCTCACAGCTGTGCGCTGCTAAGTATCCTTAAAAAAAAGAGAGGTAGATAACTATATGAAGAAGTCCATTAACAAAAATTGGAGAATCCTATCCGGCACGAACAAAACTTGGGAAAAACCTTTCTTTTCTTTCAAAAAAGGACGCAGCCTAAGGGATGCACTTGTCCACACGCGACCTAAAATCACTGCCTTGGATACAGTGAGGTCAGTAACGGATACCTGGAATCTAACAAAAATCACTGGTCATTTTCCCTGCTCTAATTGCAGTGTTTGCCACCTCACTGGACATTCCAAAACGCTCGACCTTGAGCCTGGAAAAATATGGACACAGAGAGACCACACAAATTGCAACTCACAAAATGTGATCTACCTGATAACATGTCCTTGCGACCTACGCTACGTAGGCATGACGAGCCGAAAAGTGAAGCAGAGAATCTGTGAACATCGTTCAAACATCAGATGCAAGAAACTGACAACTAAAATGAGCAGACACTTCCTGGAAAAGAACCATACAACCAATGATTTACATTGGACTGTAATTGAACATGTAAACAGTGGCAATAACTTAAATAGTCGCCTCTTCGAAAAGGAACAGAGGTGGGTCTACAGGCTTGGGACCCATCTTATCGGTCTTAATGATGATATCCCTTGGAATGCGGTGATGAAGTAGACATTGTGTGAGCCTAACAAGCTGTTCAGCACACACGGTACTAAAGCAGCCCCCACATGAAATGGCCATTACTGCATAAAAGTTAAAAGGTACTAATCATTCACCAATCTCTCAAATACTTAACTAAACAAAAACTCGGGGAGCAAACAACTGTTAATTGTTTTTTTACCCCTCAACCCTCTACCTCCCAACCTTTGCGTCAGTAACACACCTTAAGCATAACAACCACCTAGACGCTGTAGGTTGCCCAGCAACCAGATGCTATTCACGCAGCGAAAATGTCGCATGACAGCTATTGGCTCAAATTATGGCGCCACCTGATGCCCCGACCCTTGACCACTCCCACCCCGGAAGTGATCCTCACCTCGCTGCCGTTGATACATATACGGCACAGAATCCCCGTCTCCACATCGTCGGGGTCCAGTAGAGGGTGATGCAGGTACACTGAGGGTGCCGAGCATCGAGGGCGTGAGTAGATCCTCCGATTCAACGACAACCTCAACACAGAGCTAAGTACCGAACTAACTGCCACTGACTGACTCTATGTTTTCCTTCCCTTTTCTGACCAACACATAGGTGTGCCAATTACATTCCCACCCCCCTCCTGTGACCCAAGGTGTCTATCTGAAACACCGAAAAGTGAGACTTTTTTAACCATGTTTTTATTGATGCGATCAACCTGTACAATTAATTTGATCGCCAATCGGAAATTTCCGATTTTTTACCAACCAACACATTTAGCTCATACCACTAAATAGCACGTAGCACTTCCTTCTGATTAGCAGTTAAAACCCAGGGGCTAAGGTGGTGTTAACGATATGGCTATGTCGCACCACTATTGTCTCTGAACCACTTCTGGAGCACTTTAGACTTATGGTTATCATCAGAACAACTACTAACATATTTGTTTTGTTAGACATGTATGTCTTTGTCCCTTCACTTTCAGGTGCAGAAACCGCTAATTCGAAGCCTCCAAAACCTGGAGTAACGTAGAAGACTGACTTGTCTTTCTACTTTTTGCACTTTTTCACAATTTTTATCTTTATTTTCACTTTCACGTCCCTAGGCAAGGGTGGGCCTTAGCGCGCACATACCACCAGGGTTTAAATACACCTTTCTAGTCCTGAAGAATTGCCCGGTAAATTTACACCAGTTTCATGGCAAGAAACATGTCGACTGATACCTAGGAAACTTGCACTCAATTAAATGTGGACTGCTTCCATACACATTGATTTTAAATACTGTCTTTAGTGATCATAGAATAAAGTTCCGGTTGATACACTACAGACTAATTTTTATTCCCTCATCACTCACTAGCTTAGTTTTGCACAAAAACACACCTTAACTCCCACCTACCGGCTCCGCAGTAGACCTGGCGTTGTAGCACACCAAAGAGACATTCGGTCTCTTTGGTGGAGCCCAATGATGAAGCATGTCATCACCAGGTGGTGAGTAAGGGCTTTCTTCAAAAACACCCTAAATCAGGCTGTTTGTTATATTTTCTCTTTTGCTCCATAAATGTGGTCAAAAATAAACCATAGGGCACTCTTTTCTTGTTGACTGATCATAACCGGGGAATAAGAGTGTCACATCGACTCTCCCTACCTCTCTTTTTGTTTAAGGGTATAGACAATCCAACCCACGCAAGCCAATGTAATATTCAAAAGCATCAGGAAACACAATATTAAAAAACATTTGCTTCGGACCAATGTACACATTTTCATTTTAGAATCAATTCTCTTAACACCTTTTTCAGATCCAAAAGACTCACAGCTATTACCTTCTTCACTTAAGTGTGCGTCAAGATCGTACTAACGACCAAGAACCACAGACCTTTCGTCAATTTGCAGCTCACCCAATAAGGCTATACCGCGACCCTGCAGCTGAGTCCGGATGGTGACTTGAAAAAAAAAATATAAAGAAAAATAGTCTCTTGTCTGAAAGGGTGTAACTCACAACAAAAAATTCAAATTTTATTTGTCCATTTATTTGTCCTTTCTCGGTCTTAGGTTGTAGCGCTCTTTGTCAGGCACAGTTTGCTCTTGAAAAAATATTTCCGGATTCGTTGTATCCAATCTCAAATACGGTGGCACAGCAGGTTGCAAAATGTCATTGTCTGCACGTTCTGACTGAGTCCATTCCAAATGTGCGTCACTAAAAAGGTACGAATCTAGGAATTCTTTCACATTCAAATTCAGCTATACCTCCCCGCACCCACTTGTCATACGGTAAGGGTAATGGAACTTTTTTTGCAATGTGTACCATGTACCCAGTTCTTTTTGCCAGCTACCCTAACTGCAGTTCGGGTCGACAACAATACTAGATGCGGTCCAGTCCACCTTGGCTCCAAGTTCTTAGTTTGTTGAAAATTCTTGGTAAGCACATAATCACCAGGTTGAATTGTGTGGCCTGGCCTGGATCCGCAGTCGCTGTCTGTAAACTGTCATAGACCTGTTGGTGGAGAACACGTAATTTAGCAGTCAAGTCATGTAAGTAATCCACCAACATAGGGTACTCGATATCACTATATTTCTTAGGCCTTGGCACACCCCAAACATTGGCCGGACGACAAAAGGGCCAATGGCAAGGCATCTGGCCATGTAAGACCAGAGCTCGCTTGTATTTTAGCTAACTTCAATTTCAAAGTGCCATTATAGCACTCGACAAGTCCAGCGGACTGGGGGTGATTCGCAGCATGGAATTTCTGATTGATACCCAAACTCGCACACACTTTCTTCATGATCTGACCCACGAATTCACTTCCGTTGTCACTCCATACCATTCTCGGCAAACCATACCTGGGGAAATACTCCTTGAGCAAAACCTTGGCTGTAGACAAGGCAGTATTATCCTTTAGGGGTAGGCCTCTATCCATCTCGAAAAGGCACAAACAACCACAAGGAAATACTTCAGGTTATTGCATCTTTCCATGTGAATGTAATCTAGCGGTATCACTTCAAACGGATACGTTGGAGGAGCAAAATGACCAGCTGGAGCTGGAGTTCCCTTTCCAGGATTATACATCAGACAAATCATACAATGCTTCACCAAATTCTCAAGAAACAAAAATAGGGAGCCAGTGCTGATATGGGTAATTTAATCAAACGAATCGCCAAGCAGAACTTGAAAGAATATTCAAGAACGGGAGGTACTACTTAATAGTTTTTTATTTTAACATTGTTAGAAGAACAAAGGACTTATACTTTTTCATTTCTCACAAGGGAACAAATTCAAAAAAAGAGGACACACAAGAATTGGGAAAATAACTACTACTCATCAGTCATACAATATTCCATACATGTCACAGACATTCAAAACATTCACACCACTTGGGGAAAGGGAAAATTAACAATTTACACTACAAGGGAAACAAGAAGACCACGGTCTGCGGCCCAATTTTAAAAAAATGGAAAAACAATTGATTTTCATAATGTACAATCCTAGAAAAATATACAAAAGGAATTTTTTTTCTAAACAGACTTGGTATTGTACTCGCGACTAGGAGAAACTAATAGGGTAATCCTGTCACTCTCGCAGACACAATGTGGCAGGAGCCTACGCGTTTCGAATCCCACTTGTTTTCCTGGGATTCTCTTCAGGGCCTTATGCAGTATCTAAACAAAAAAAGAAATGAAAAGAGCAAAGAAGACAGATTAAGGCCATAGCTTTGCCTGATTTAATAACACAAAGTGGAAGGACCAAACATCAGAACACATGACAAAGTACCGACACATCACTCTCATATCTTACCAATGAGTGGAAAAGCCAGTTTATGAAGGAGGTGTGGTCAGCAAACTCTGTTGTCTGTATCTAAAGGTGGAGAGGCGTATGTTATAATTAAAACCTGTATGAATATTAAAAAAGGAGGTAACTTAGCTGATCTATGTAGCTACTTGCCTGATAAGTACACTGTGAAGGTTTATTGGTAATGAGTGCCAGGTGAAATCCTAATGCGGAAGAATAGCTGGAGCGTGTGGGTTCTACCTGTATAGGGGATATGGAAACTTTAGACTACGCTCAACTGGTCATTAAATATAAAGACAACGTTTATAGTCCTGCTTACCAGACAAACTGGAACAGTGGCCTTGTTCCAGACGGCGGAATGAATTTATATGTAAGAATTATCTGCAAAATTGAAAAAACAGGAGTTGGTTCAGATGCACAGCAAGGTGTATTTATTGAGGTAACTTAGTAACAAGCTGTTACCTACGCCAGTCTGGGTCCATCAAGACGAGGATACTAAATGCCAGAGCGGTGGGACGGAAGTTGAATCTGGTGAAAAGAAGGACAGATACTTAGTCACGGATTAGTTTTTCAAAAGACATTAAGGAAGATAACTACCAAAGTGTGAAGCTTACCGCTTTTGTTAGAATCAAAGCAAGCGGGCGGTAAGACAAACGGAGCTGAATCCAAAGTTTATTAGCCTGAGGATGACATATATATATACAAGGTAAATTAGCGAAGAGCGGGATGCACAACTTGTCATGAAGTTTGAAGAAACTATGAGGAGTGGAACTCACCGCCTTGTGCATAGACAGAGGCTTCACAATGTTCGCGCCCTCATACAAGGATGGATTACTTTAAAAAGAAGGTAACTAAAAGAAAACGAGAAAAACTAAGTTAACAATGAAGGGGTAAGTTTAGGGGAGAGGTGGGGGTGGTGGGAGGCCAACTTACTTTTTAGAGATGGAAAGGACCGTCGGACCGCTCGCGTTCAGGACAGCACTGCTCACCGGCGCATGCGTATGGCAGGCCGGGAGACACTGCTTGCGGGCTTTTTTAGTGTTAAAGAGCGCAATTTGGGAAACGTAGTGAAAGACCGGACCGGAGTTATGAAAACCGCTGGCCGTTCAAGCGGGTTGGAATGTTCGTTTTTAACACGAGAACACTTACTGAATTGAACCATTGTTTTTTTTAAAAACCGAGTTCACAAGAAGCTGGAATGGAAGTTCATTACGAGTAAACCTCACACAACCAAAACATGAAGCGGAGCATAAAGGGGCACGGGGCACGGATGTAGGCCTAAGGTGTGATGCAAAGCTAGCAACAAGTGTGTATGTCCTGGCAACATAGTGAGTTACCTTGCATATGAGTGAAAGGCACACGTGATTTAGGTGATCAGGACCGGCTATCAGAAGTTAACAGGAAACAAATTGGATGCACCGGCATGATAAGTTGGGCATAATCAGGGGTCACTAAAACTCCTTAATGTACAAGTATTAACAGGACGATGGGGGCTCAAAGTTGGATTATAGTTATCACAGTTTGAGGATTTCGCTAAACTCATTGAGACCAGATGTAACTGTATCGAACTTGACAATAAGGTAGGCCTCTCGTTTGGATAGTTGTAGGTTCATGTCACCTCCACGGGGGTCCTTTTCAATCCGAGATATGACTGTCCATCTGAGGTCACTAACCTTATGTTGCATCTGTGCCCAATGTTGTACCAGGGGTGCGTCTTCAACTCTGTTTTTTAATCTCGATTTATGTTGAGAAATCCTTTGACGTGCCTCTTGGTTGGTTTTTCCTATGTACAGAAATTGACACGGACATATTATGCCATATACGACAAATTTAGTCTTACAATTACTGAATGCGTTGTGTTTCCAAGAGGTTCCATTATGTTGAAAAAGGAAACCTTCAACTGTGGACTCACAACAGAGACAAGTTCCACATTTATGATGTCCCGTCACCGGGGGCATTCCCAACATTTGTCGTAGTGTAGGCGGTTTTGGTGTTGGCATTGCCGCCCGGACAATGTGGTTAGCAATGTTGTTTTCTTTTTTCAAAGCGAATAGGGGAAGGTCTTGGAGTTTTTCGTCCAGATTCTTAACTAAGTGCCAATTTTGTCTTATGACCCGTTTAAGCTGGCTAGCATTGGGACAAAAGGTAGTGACACATACCTGTCGCTTTACATCAGATTTGTCTTTCCTTTCTAGTAGTGTTTCTCGTGGGGTCCACTGTGCTCGTTTCTTACAACTCCTAACTAACTTCTTAGGGTAACCCCTATCACAAAGCTTTGATATCAACTTATCTGAATGGTAATGGAAATCTTCGTTATACGTGCAGTTTCGGCGCACCCGCAGAAACTGCCCGTAGGGCAAGTTTTCTTTAAGGCTTCGGGGGTGGTTGCTGTCAAACATTAGGGATTTATTACGGTCAGTGGGTTTGGTAAACAACGTGGTAGCCAGTTTACCCTCTTTCGGAAAGACCTCAACGTCAAGAAATGAAATTCTACTCATAGACTGGGTCAGGCTGAATTTTATATCAGCAGTTCTAGAGTTCAGCCATTGATGGAACTGGGTCAAGGTGTTATTGTCTCCTGTCCATATCATGAACACGTCGTCAATAAATCGCAGCCATGCTACAATGTATTGATGGAACGGGTTGTTGTTATGTATATAGGTGTCCTCATACATTGACATAAAAAGTACTGCCAATTCCGGTGCGAAGGGGCAGCCCATGGCTACCCCTTTCACTTGGAAGTAGAATTCCCTATTAAAGCAGAAGTAATTCTTCTTCAATGCAAAAGAAGCAAGGTCAAGCAGAAATTTGGTTGGTACTTGCATTGGGCGGGGTCTCAGGTCTAAAAAATGGGACAAAACCGCGATTGCTTCGTCCTGGGGAATCTGTGTGTATAGGGATGTCACATCTAGGGTGACTAAAATGTCCCTATCTTCACAGTAGTCAACATTAGACACTTCATTGATGAAATCAGTAGTGTCTTGCAGGTAAGATATCACCTGACACATAAATTCCTTTGGAAATATTCTCAAGCACATTTAGGAATCCCAGTATTCTGCCATACTGGAGCCAACAACTTGCATATCCCTTTCGAACTAATGTGAGCCATTCCATGAGCCATAGTGACCACTGGGAGCACATACGCATCAGGCAACAACCATCGCTTGTGCTCCGACAACTCAACCCAACAACCTGTCGAATCCAACATTCCCGTAGTCTCTCTCCACACACTCACCTCTTTCTCCGTAACTTCAGCCTGAATCAACTTCACACTTTCTATTGTGTCTTCACACATTCCACCAGCCATAACCCAATTAGCAGGGCCCACAACATACATTCGACTCGTCATATCTTTCTCCGTTTCTTTCGCAAATTCATCCGCAAACGCATTCCCTCAACCCACATAAATCGTAAAATCGTAAATCATACATTCTTATATAGCGCCTTTCACCGTAAGGTCTCAAGGCGCTTGCTTTGGGAACCCGTCCTGGCTTTTCCCTGCGAGATAACCCTACTGGGCATCCCCAAGGTGAAAGCCAGGCATCCCATCGCGGTGGGGTCGTAGTGGAGATTAAGCAAGCTATTGCCCAGAGTTGCAGAGTGTGAACCCATGATTCGAGTAGGCACCGAGGCGAGAATATCAAGTCCGTGGACATTTTGAGCTCAAGACCCTGCCGCGTCCGGAATTGAACCCTGGTCCCGGGTCTGACCTCTGCATCCGGGTCTGCCTCCTCTAACCGGTGAGCCACACTTCTCTACCAACATCATCCACAACCTTTCTATGCGCACTACACTTCACAATTGCAATCTGCTTTGGCAAAGTGATTCAAGACGTTCATTCACTAATTGCCCATGCAGAATTTTCGTACCATGGGAAGTAAGAAATCCTCTCTCTCTCCACAAGCGACCAAAACTATGCGCCACACCAAACGCATACTGACTATCAGTATAAACATTCACTCGCTTTTCTTCTGACAACACACACGCTTTAGTCAATGCTATTAACTCTACTGCTTGCGCTGAATTCTGTGCTATACGTGCTGTTTCAACAACTGTATGTAAAGTTGTGACAGCATATGCTGCAGTCGACTCTTCATTCGGAAGCTTAAAACACGAACCATCTACCCATAGGGTACCATCAGCGTTTGAAAGAGGAGTATCTTTTAAATCAACTCTAGCCTTCGTTTCCTCCTCTGTCCGGAGAAAACAATCATGCTGTTCCTGAACATCTGTCTCTACAGAAATCGGCAACAACGTAGCTGGATTCAACACATTGCACCTTTTGATGTGCACATGGCTAGCCAAAAGCATCAACTCATAACCTGACAAACGTGCACTAGTAAGATGTTGAGTCTTCGTCCTATTCAATAAGGTATCCACTGCATGTGGAACCATCACAATCAACGTATTATCCAATACCAAACCAGCAGACTGTCGGATAGAAACAGCCGCTGCCGCTGTAGCTCTCAGACAACTCGGCAACGCCCTAGCTACCGGATCTAACGTAGCTGAAAAATACGCACATGGGCGCTGCTTGTCTCCAAATTGTTGCGTCAACACGGACAATGCACAACCTTCTCTCTCATGTTCATATAGTGTAAAAGGTTTACTGTAGTTCGGGGTACCCAACTCCGGAGCAGAACACAATGCATCACGTAATTCAGAAAAACTTTTCTGACATTCGTCAGACCAAGGGAGAGGATACGGAGTATCTTTAAGAGTCAGCGCCAACAGAGGTTTTGCTAACAAAGAAAAATTTGGGATCCACTGTCTACAATACGAGGTGATACCTAAAAAGGCACGCACTTCTCTCTGTGTGCATGGCACAGTCATTTGGGCAATCGCTTGAATTCATTCTGGGGTCAATCGTCTTCCCTCCTTCGACAAGAGATGACCTAAGTAGGTTACTTCTTGGCGGCAATACTGTAACTTTGAAGGTGACACTTTATGATGAAGGTCAGACAGATGTTGTAACAAAGAAAGAGTAACTTCTTTACAAATCTCTTCGTCATCAGCAGAAACCAACAGATCATCAACATACAGGATAAGAGTAGCACCAGAAGGCAACACAAAATTATCAAGCTGAGTTTTCAACGCCTGACTATAGATGGAGGGACTTTCACAATAACCTTGAGGCGCGCGCTTAAACCGGAAGCTACGACCACCTAAAGAGAAGCCAAAAATATCTCTACTTTCCTCAGCAATCGGAATACTAAAGAAAGCATTCGTCAAATCGATAACTGAAAACCAAGCAGCTGAAGCAGGGATCAGAGTCAACAAAGCAGTGATGTCCGGGACAACAGGAAACTGTGGCACAACAATCTTATTGACCTCTCGAAGATCGATCACAAACCGATACACAGGTGGCTGAGAAGCATCAGTACGCTTAAGGACAGGCAGAACAGGACTGTTACACACATTACCTCTTGTTTCTTCAACTACACCCTTCTCAACCAAATCATAAATAATCGCTAAAAGAGCTCTCTCGCCATCACTAGATATTTTATATTGAGGAATGCGAGGTAGCCTAGCATTTGACTTAAGGGTAACAACATAGGGTGGAAACTGCAAGAGACCAACATCATTGGGACCGGTAGCCCAAAGTGTATCAGGAAGAGAACGCAATTCCAGTGGAAGGCAATCTTTAGACAAATACATCAGGGAAATCACTTTCTTACCCATCGTAAGATGTACTCCCGCAGGAGAGCAATGTAATGTCGCATACAATCTTTTCAGCAAGTCCAAACCCAACAGATTCTCACCACAACCAGTCGTTAGAATAAGGGGAGCTTATGCCAGGCAGGCAGTTAAATGAACTGACGTATCAAGCCATTGCTGCAATAGATTATGCTTCAGAGCAAAAAAAACCCTTGACTATTGTGGCAATTGATGCCGCTAAGGCCTTTGACCAGGTCCACTGGTTATATCTATGGGAGGCTCTATCTAAGTTTGGCATTCCAGCTAATTTTATAGCATCCATAAAAGCGCTATATCACAGTCCTAAGGCCAAGTTCCTTGTAAATAATCTGCTAACAGATTGGGTTCATATAACACGGGGTACCAGACAGGGATGCCCCCTGTCTCCTTTATTGTTTAATCTTTATATAGAGCCTTTGGTAAACCAGTTAAGATCTGATATTATGATTAAACCCTTCCAGATTAATGAGTTAGACCTGAGATTCGCACTATATGCTGATGACCTCCTAATGTATACATCTAATCCTGAGATATCCATCCACCGCCTATTTCGTCATGCTGAAAGTTTTGGGGTGATCTCAGGATATAGAATCAATAAAGAAAAAACGGAGGTCATGCAATGGAACTATGTGGAAAAACTTCCGGAATCAAAACCCCGGATGAGATACCTTGGAATTCACTTAGTTCAGAACATTGTAGAAACATCCAAGGTGAACATGGACAGAGTTTACAAGGAAATCTGCGGGACTTTACAACGTTGGTCTGGCCTACCACTAAACATCTTTGGAAGGGTTAATTTAATTAAGATGGTTATTTTGCCAAAGGTTACTTTCCTATTTAATTCATTACCCTTATCATTTGATCCTAAAGATATCGCCAAACTACAGGGAAGAATCGGATCTTTTATCTGGAATTGTAAATCGCCCAGAATTTCTTTAAAAAAAATGCGACGGAAATTGAAAGCTGGAGGACTAGCTATGCCAGATATTTTGTATTATTGTCATTCTTTTCACTTTAAAAACTTTAGGTGTATGGCAGATAAAGCCGATACATCCTCTTTAGGACGGCTATTTCAGGCGCTACTACATGGTATCCCTTTAGGGCAAGAATTCTTTTTGTTCAAATTTGGAGATCCAAGATTCTACAAGAAGGTTAGATTAAAGGTGCTAGGAACTGCCCTGAGAAACTGGGTGTTTGTGAGAAAGAAACTGGGTATTCCTTATTACACCCCTCAGGCCCCTATATGGGATTCACCTGGGACGCCAGTATGTCTCAGAGACCAACTATCAATTCCTCTTAAAACAGCCGGTTTTATGCAATGGCAGGATTTTATGGATAATTCCCAGCTATTGGGGTGGGACTCACTCTCCAGGTTGACAAATGGAACTCTCACCAGATTCAAATTCTATCAGTTATCAAGTTGGTGGTGTACCATTCCATGGGAGTTCACAACCAACCCAAAATTTGAATTTGTGATGAGAAAGGGTAGATGGAAAAAGGAGATCTCCTTTTGGTATGAGGCCTTAAATGAGAAGGATGAAATCTTAGAGAGTGAACTTAACAAACTCTGGGGGGAGATAGACGACCTGCAATGTGATAACTTGCTAGCATTATGGGGAGACTCCTTTAAATTGTTAAATATAGTGGTGAAATCTGCCCCCCTAAAGCGCAATCATCTGTTCACCTTAAATAGAGTCTATATAACTCCAAAAAAACTGGTTAAAATTACAAAGCTGGAATATAGCTGTCCACGTTGTAAGGCCCCTGCAGCAGATGATATACACATGTTCGCAGAATGTCCAAGTTTGTTACTCTTTTGGACTAAAATTGGAGAGTTCATATCTGACGTACTCGGCATAAATTTTGAGATCTCCTCTAGGATAATTTTTTTTGGGTTAGGGGCAGAATACCAGCTTCAGGATTTGATGACTAAATTCATCTTTTATATAATTATTCTATCAAGGCGTGAAATTTGTAAAGCCTGGAAGTCAGAGAATGCCCCTACATTCACGGAATGCCTGAAATATATTATTTATGTGAGTGAGTCAGATATGGCTTGTGATAGTTCTAGTCAAGATAAGATCTGGGCGGCCCTTGTGGCTTGGCGGAACCGATGACAGTATTCCTATGATTTCACCTGGGTACTGTTGGTGCTTGTTCTCCTGCCGAAGAAAGGGTCTTCAAGGTCGAAATGGTATGGAGCGGACACAGCAAACAGCCAAGTCTAGAGCGGGGTCTTCGCCCTTCCTCCCTACTAAGGATATAATCCTCTAAGTTTCGTGAATCGCAATGTAGGGAGGAGGAGATGCCCTAACTAGAATACCCAATCTGGTATATGAGGAATACAAAAAAAAAAAAAAAAAAAAAAAAAAAAAGAATAAGGGGAGCTTCCAATTTACAAGGACCAATAGAAAGGGGCAAAGGACTAGAAACTGGATTACGAACTGGGGCGCCAGAAAATCCTACTGAAACATTGGTCAAGCCAGACAAAGGTGCGCCAGGGAGTTTAGAGTGCATGATAGAACTCTTTGCCGCACCAATATCCCAAAAAAAAGGTTCTGACAACCTGATGTAATTACTTCAACATAAGGTCCACTCTGATCTACTGGAACTGACACTACTGGCTCTCTTTGTCCATGGCTGTCCTAACTATCATTATAACTAGCACTCTCACTCTCGACACAATAGTCATCAGTGTAGTACTGGGCAGACTGAACAGTCGGAACATTCTGCCTGTCAAAATAATTCGTAGAATTCTGAGGGGGAAAGGAACGCTAATTCTGAGGAAACACACCACGTCCCCTACCCCTAGGAGCTTGTTGAAAACCACCACCACCTCTCTGACCAGACACAACATTCGCACGCTGTAGCAAAATCGGACAACTATTCTTGAAGTGACCTTCTTCTCTGCAATAAGCACACTGATTAGGTCCTGGCGGAAGTCGCGGAGCGAAAAACTCGGGCTTCTGTATCAATCTCTGAAACTGTGGGGGTTGCTGAAACTGAGACTGATTCGGGCGAGGCGGATAAGCTTGCTGCAAAAGAACTTTCGTCTTTAGGTCTCTAGTCTTCTTCTCTACTTTATCCTTCTCATCTTTCGCCCTATTCTCATAATATTGTGTAGTAGCCAATATCTGGGCTGACGAAGAAACAGCCCATGAACTCTCAGAGTCCTTTAACTTATTAGAAAGTTCGGGAAGCAAATTAAAGACAAACTTGTCCACGAACAACCTTTGACCACCTTCAGTGCTCATGTCCTGACCACTATGATCGATAAACGTTTCCTCAAACCTAGTGAAGAAATCAGACACACTCTCGTCTTTCTTTTGTTTACATGCTGCTAACTTATACCAATTCACTCGTAAAGGAGGCATCATAGTTTTCATTAAATTAATAATCCTACCAGGTATTTCTGCAACTAAGGGCTCAGGTTTGGCACCTCCTACCTGCCGACCATCTGCAGCAGTAATATTAACCCACGTATCTCCTAACTCTGGCGCGTGATCCTCGTGACGGGTCTTCGCCCACAAAGGTTGAGAAACTACATTACCCATCAACATATCTATGCCAGTTAAATTCATAATACACGCATCAACTGTCAAGTCAAGTCAAGTCAGAGAATTTATATAGCGCACTACATACCCAGAGGGTCTCAAGGCGCTGAGGAGGGGGGGGGCGGATTACTTGTCGAATATCCACGTTTTAAGTTGCTTTCTGAAAGCTAGGTGGTTCTGGGTAAGGCGAAGGTGAGTGGGGAGTGAGTTCCATGTTTTAGCAGCCAGGTAGGAGAAGGATCTGCCTCCCATAGTGGACTTGTTGATGCGAGGTATAGTGGCGAGGGCTTGGCTGGAGGAGCGTAGTTGGCGGGAGGGGGTGTAGAAGGTCAGTCTTGAATTGAGGCATTCTGGTCCGATGTCGTAGAGTGATTTGTGTGCGTGGGTTAGCAGTCGGAAAGTGATTCTCTTATTGACGGGTAGCCAGTGGAGGTCTTTCAGGTGACCAGAGATGTGTTCGTTGCGCGGGATGTCTAATATGATCCTGGCTGAGGCGTTTTGGATTCGTTGGAGTTTCTTCTGGAGTTTAGTGGTAGTACCTGCGTAGAGGGTGTTTCCGTAGTCCAGTCGGCTCGTGACCAGAGCATGGGTGACTGTTTTCCTTGTTTCGGTGGGGATCCAGCGAAAAGTTTTTTTGAGCATGTGGAGAATGTTGAAGCAGGATGAGGATACGGCGCTGACTTGTCGGTTCATTGAGAGTGAAGAATCCAGGATGACGCCTAGGTTCCGAGCGTGGTCTGTCGGGATGGGTGCTTTTCCAAGGGCTTCCGGCCACCAAGAGTCGTCCCATGCAGAGGGGGATGTACCTAAGATGAGGACTTCTGTTTTGTCTCAGTTCAGTTTCAGACGGCTTTGTTTCATCCATTCGGCAACTTCTTTCATTCCTTCGTGTAGGTTAGTTTTGGCGGTGCTGGGGTCATTGGTGAGAGAAAGGATTAGTTGAGTGTCATCTGCGTAGGAGATGATGTTGAGGTTGTGTTGGCGGGCGATGGCCGCGAGGGGGCTCATGTATACGTTGAAGAGGGTGGGGCTGAGTGAGGATCCTTGTGGTACGCCACAGATGACTTCAGTGGCCTCGGACTTGAATGGTGGAAGGCGGACTCTCTGGGTTCTTCCGGTGAGGAACGAGGTGATCCATTCAAGTGCTTTTCCTTGTATTCCGATGTTATTGAGGCGTTGTAAGAGGGTGCTGTGGCAGACTGTGTCGAATGCTGCAGAGAGGTCGAGGAGGATGAGGGCGACTGTGTCTCCATTATCCAGTAGAGTTCGAATGTCGTCTGTTGCTGCGATGAGGGCGGTCTCCGTGCTGTGTTTTGCTCGGAAGCCAGATTGTGAGGAGTCGAGTGATTTGTTGGCTTCGAGGAAAGCGGCGAGCTGGTTGTTGACAGCTTTCTCGATGACTTTGGCCGGGAATGGAAGGAGCGAAATGGGGCGGTAATTTTTGAGTTCGGTGGGGTCCGCTGTGGGTTTTTTCAGAAGGGCGGTGAGTTCAGCGTGTTTCCAGTCTTCCGGGAAGGAGGCAGAGTTGAAGGAGCAGTTGATGACGTCTCGGAGGTGCGGTGCTATGACGGAGTCTGCTTTGTTGAAGATGTGGTGAGGACATGGGTCTGTGGGGGATCCTGAGTGGATGGAATTCATCAGGCGGATTGTGTCTTCAGTGGAGATTGGGTTCCAGTCGTTAAGGGTGTTCACGGGGGGAGAATGTTCAGCAAGTGGTTGGATGGGTTGGTCTCCGAGTTGGTTGTCGAAGCTGTTGTGGATGTCTGCAATTTTGTTGTGGAAGAATGAGGCTAGGGAGTCGCAGAGGGCTTGAGAGGGGGTGATGTTGTTGGAGTTGGCCGAGGGGTTGGAAAATTCCCTGACAATGTTGAAAAGTTCCTTGCTGTTGTGGGCGTTGTTGTCAAGTCGATCCTTGAATGCTGTTTTCTTGGCCTTTCGGATTAGTTGGTGGTGAGTGCGGGTGGCGTTTTTGAAGGTGTCCTTGGTGCTAGTAGTTGGGTCTTTTTTCCAGGCCTTTTCAAGGGAGCGGCAGAGTTTCTTGGACTTCTTAAGATCATCGTTGAACCATGAGGCCTTCTTGCTGCCAGGTTTGCTTTGACGTTTTTTCAGTGGTGCTAAGGTGTCGGCGGTGTTGGATAACCATAGTGTGAGGTTGGCGGCGGCTTGGTTTGGGTTAGAAGAGTAGGCTGGGGTGTTTAGAAGGAGCGATGCGGAGATCTGGTCGGTGGTTATTTTGTTCCAGTTTCTTTGCAGAGTTGGTTGGAGGTGGTTGGTGGGTTTTGGCTTGTTGTAGGTGAAGTGAACACAGCTGTGGTCAGTCCAGAGGAGATCCGTAGTGTGGCTGAAGGAGACATGATTGCTGGAGGAGAAGATGGGGTCGAGTGTGTGACCTGCGATGTGGGTGGGGGAAGTGACTAGTTGTTTAAGTCAGAGGTTGGCGAGGTTGTCCAGGAGGGTGGTGGTGTTGCGGTCGTTGATCTTTTCAAGGTGAAAGTTGAGGTCTCCCAGAAGGATGTAGTCTTTGGAGGGCAGCGCATGTGGAGTGATGAAGTCCGTGATGTCTTCACTGAATTTTGCGCGGGGTCCTGGTGGTCTGTAGAGGAGGGTGCCTCTGAGTGTGGTCTTGGGGTCGATGTGGATCTGGAAGTGAAGGTGTTCGGAGTTGGCGAGGTTGGCGTCAGAGCTGGTTGAGATGCGGATAGATTTCTTGTGGACGATAGCGATTCCTCCTCCTGTGTGGCCGGTACGGTCCTTGCGTGTGATCTTATAGTCTTCAGGGATGGCAATGGTGATGTCTGGGGCGGAGGAGGCATTCATCCATGTTTCTGTTAGGAAGGCGACGTCTGGAGAGATGGTGTCTAGTAGATTCCATAGGTCAATGGCGTGTCTGTGGACCGATCGGGTGTTGAGAAGGATGCATTGTAGGTGGTTGGGGTCGGGAGTCTGTGGAGTGGTCGTAGCGGAGTAGGTGACGGTGCCGCAGAATTTGCAGGAGTAGCAGGAGAAAGGTCCATGGGTGTGTCCAGGAGCTGCTTGGACGCAGTTGGGGGCGCGACCGGGGTTAAGGGCTAGGAGGGTTGCAGCATCGTAGGTAATGCGGGAGGGCTGGGCAATGTGAGGGGCAGGGGGTCTGGCGCTGGGCGCGGTCCAGGCGCGGACGGGCGTAGACGGGCTTACCTTTGGCGCACCTTCGGCGCGGAATGGGCGCGCAGGCTGCGCGTGAACGCTGCGCGCGGGAACTCCTGTCATATATGGATGGTGGAGGGGGAGGGGCGAGGGCGTCTCAGCTGGGAGGCGGGGCGGGCTAAGAATGAGGACAACAACAACAAAATTGAGGGCGCTAGGGGGAATACGCTGAAAGTGCAGGAAAGTCGCGCTGGCAATCGTAATCCTGAAATCAACAAAGCGGCATACAAAGCGCACAGCAGGCAATTGATTTTACACAGTTTCCAGCCCAAAGCGCAACGCAACGATACCGGAGCCAAAGGGAGCGACCACTCAGCTGGGGAGCGTAGAGTGAGTCACAGCGCTTCCAGGTAACGGAGCGCTGCTGTAGCCTGTGGGAGGGCGTCTCAGCTGGGAGGCGGGGCGGGCTAAGAATGAGGACAACAACAACAAAATGGAGGGCGCTAGGGGGAATACGCTGAAAGTGCAGGAAAGTCGCGCTGGCAATCGTAATCCTGAAATCAACAAAGCGGCATACAAAGCGCACAGCAGGCAATTGATTTTACACAGTTTCCAGCCCAAAGCGCTACACAATGATACCGGAGCCAAAGGGAGCGACCGCTCAGCTGGGGAGCGTAGAGTGAGTCACAGCGCTTCCAGGTAACGGAGCGCTGTTGTAGCCTGTGGGAGGGCGTCTCAGCTGGGAGGCGGGGCGGGCTAAGAATGAGGACAACAACAACAAAATGGAGGGCGCTAGGGGGAATACGCTGAAAGTGCAGGAAAGTCGCGCTGGCAATCGTAATACTGAAATCAACAAAGCGGCATACAAAGCGCACAGCAGGCAATTGATTTTACACAGTTTCCAGCCCAAAGCGCAACACAACGATACCGGAGCCAAAGGGAGCGACCACTCAGCTGGGGAGCGTAAAGTGAGTCACAGCGCTTCCAGGTAACGGAGCGCTGTTGTAGCCGGTGGGAGGGCGTCTCAGCTGGGAGGCGGGGCGGGCTAAGAATGAGGACAACAACAACAAAATGGAGGGCGCTAGGGGGAATACGCTGAAAGTGCAGGAAAGTCGCGCTGGCAATCGTAATCCTGAAATCAACAAAGCGGCATACAAAGCGCACAGCAGGCAATTGATCGCCGGCCGGGCTTTCTTCCTAAATAGCGCAACTTCCAGATTATCTAAAATATTTAATTCAAAACTACTATGTTGGGGCCATCGTAAAACACCATCTTTCTTTGTATAGCAAACCCATACTTCATTATAGGTGATAGGACCCACACCATGTTTCGAATAGAGCTCGTAAGTCGGAGTTCCAACCGGAGGTATCGAACACGAATCCTCCAATCGGGAATCCCTATTGCAACCACAACTTAACCATTTCCTAAACTTGCTAAGACCAGTCATCCCATAGCTCACTAATCTAGCTTCAAACTTCAAGGGGTTATCAACTATCGATACACTCGCAAATATACGAGCCCCTCGGCTTCGACTATTGCAATAACCGAATCAAAAACCCAAGAAACAAAACAAAATCCAGGGAGCGACCCACTTGTACTTAACCAAAATATCTGTCACGCCACCAGAACACCGTCTATCGTCTCGCTCTACAAATCATCAATCGAGGGTCCAAGACAGGGCGACAGTCAGGGCAGCTAACCTTCGTAGACGTCGGAAAGCGGGAAGCCTCGCAGCAAAAACCTTCGGACCACAGACGACATACAGGGGTCGAAGAAGTGGATGGCCTTCCTCCAGAATTTCCTCACGTGGCTCCTCACGATCCTCGGGCTTGGACCGGTACCGCTGAAGTCGCCCCACGTTGGGCGCCAACTGAAGAACCGGGTTTTAGAACCCAGGGGCACGCCCAAAGTCTTCGAATTCACCTGTCTTGGTATACAGAGACACGGAATACTTCTGGATGGCGTCAGAGATCAAATTTATTAGCTGCAGCTAGTAACAGTAATCCCAGCAATACAGCACGGTGTACAACTCAGGAGACTGCTCAATTTTCATTGAGCAAGACATCACTTTTTATCCACATTTTGCTCATTATCAATGCACACCCACTGCGACAATTCGGAGTGTTACAATTAGCAATTGGTTCAGCTACGAGACCTAAAGTAGCTGCACCAGTAGTAGTAAGATCTGTGACAGATACATGGGGTATGCAAAGGGTGACGGGCCATTTCTCCTGCTCAAACTGCAGCGTCTGCCACCTCACAACGCATACCAAGACCCTAGCACTCGAACCACGGAAAGTGTGGACACAGAGAGACCATACCAATTGTAACTCTCCGAATGTCATATACATGATTACCTGCTCTTGCGATCTATGCTATGTGGGTATGACAAGTAGGAGAGTTAAGCAGAGGATCTGTGTAGGAAGGTGGCTACCTGACTATGGTTACCCCAGATTTTTTGCCTTGTGTTTAGCTGGTTTTCGACTTAGTTGGCCTGGTTCCCTGCTAATCAGGGCCCCAGGCTATCTGCTCTCTCTGTAAAATGGATTCCATGTACCCTAGGTGCATAACTAAATTGGCTTGGGTCACCTTATCAGCCCCTGTACAGAGCACTATAAGTGCCCAGGCATAGGTGCATCCAAGGCCTACCAGGGGCTGCAGCATATTTTTTGCCACCCCTGGCTGGCTATCTAAAATTGACACAACTGGCTGATCACTCAGCTGGGGTAAGGTGGTGTAATCACCCCTTGCTTAGATATAGTATACCTATATCTAAACCTATCTGGACACATATATACCTATCAGTCACTCCTATGGCAGGCCTTAACAATCCTGAAGGCAGAGTGCTTGGTTTTATGGGAGATGGTGCTCTAGCATGAGCTGAGCCTGTCTGCAGCTGTCGGGACCAATTCCCTAAGCTGTTCCGGGATAATGCCATACCATATACTATTAAGTGCATTATAATCCTCGCGGTTATATGTTAACTGTGGTTTGGCTTTATTAAAACAAGTCGTGTAAGGTGTCATACGATTGGGAATACTACCCCCTCGCTAGTCCTGGTGTGGGGGGTAGCATTCCACCCCTCTAGAGGGAGACGACATGTTACTTTGCTAAAACGCAGTTGATTTTAAAAGAGCCTCAGATCCACAAAATGGATGCTCCTGCCACAGACACAAGTCTGACCTCCTGCTGCTGACCGAAACTCAGCAGAGGAGGCCTGGACAAAGGCTTTCCTGTCACAGGGAGGTGTTACACCACCCCTGACAGGAGATAGTGGATTGTAGCAGGGAGGTTTGAAAGAAACCAGACACTGCCTGGGGCGCACAAGGCTGCCCCTTGCATAATCCGGCCAAACCGGTTCTGGGGCACACCAGCCCCTATCGCAGCGCGGCCTGGATCAAAGGGAAAGGGGTGTATCCACCCCCTTCCTGGGTCCCACCCATAGGAGGGGACCCAGCAGGTAATCCAGCCCCCTAGATTGGTATAAGAATGGGAGCAGTGCCAACGCACTCAGATTATCCTGATGAAACATTTGAAATGAAACTCTTGACCTTTCGACATCCTACTCAACGTAGAAGACTGAAGAATCTCCCTTGTGGTCAAGGAGTGACCACTCTGTGCAAACAGGCACCATCCAACACCTCAACGTCTGCTTTGTTGCAGTTCCCGCCGGAACTCGAGCGACAGAGATCAACAAGATCAAGCTTGCCTGCCTTCTTACAGCCCGATCCACAGTCCCTGCAGAGCTGAGACCCGTGGTGGTGACCGGAAGTGTGGGGCACGCCGTCTTGAAAAGACCACGAGACGCTGACTGTGCAGCCCACGAGTGACCCTCAAAGCTGTACACCGGGGTTTGAGAAGCCCCAACCCTGAGCCACTTTTGCACCGTAGCTCACCCCTCTACACTCGTTGAGTGCTGCGTGGGGCCCTTCTGCTTTCTTTTGCTCGACGCGTTGGCCCGGTCACTTGCTAGCTGGCTTGTGGCCCTTGTGCCGGTGAAAACCTAAATATGACTTGCGATTCTGGTTGCTCCAGACTAGCACCAGCTCCTCTGAAAAGGAGCACCCGCTCTGACCCTCCTGGTCCGAGTGAAAAGCAATCTTCCAGTCCTGCGTGGATTGCTCTTGCCAAGTGTTTGCTCCGATCTTGAAGCCGACAGCGCCGACGGTGAGAACCTGCGTGGGACAGCTCGTGACCCGCTCCTGGATGTCGCAGATGCCCCAGAGCCCACGTAGCAGCAGAGAGAAGCTCCTCAACAACCACCTGATTGCGCCCAACATTGCCTGGTTCCACCCTGGTCACTGCTGAGTGACCCAGACTCAGTCTCCTCTGCTTTCAGGTACTTTTCTACTCTGATCCACCTTTGGATCACACCGGACACTTCTCCTTCACATCGCCTGCAGCATCTTCAGCTTCAAGCACCAACAACCTGCGTGACGAAACCCGACGCCACTTCGACCCTATGCACCCGCTTCCTGTGGGTGAGGTAACTCAGTAACGCCGGTGTTCCCACACTGGTACACACCTCTAGGGTCTGTGTTTAAAGTTTTGTCCTTCTAGGTTCAGCAGAAGTATCCTTAAACTCTGTTTGTGTAACTTTTACGCACCATTGACTTAACATTGGTGCATGCGTGTGCTTTCAGCGCTGCACCCGAATCCCGCGGGCTTTTCCCGACTTCAGCATTGCTTGTCCCGACTGCTCCCAGCGATTCCCTAGGCCCTAGGCCTAACCACTGTTCGATTATCTCTTATACCACTTTCTTAACATATGGTTTGAGTGGCCACCCGCCCTCATCCATAATTGTGCAACATTCATATGTTGTACTGTGCTTTTGATTTAACGCTTGTGCCTCTTTGCTCATAAAGAGTACTGGGGATTATCTTGAGTAATAAATACATATATTTTTATAATATATACTTGTGTGGTGTCCTTTCATTTGATATTACAGGATTGGGATTGGTAAAACAGCTCGCTTAACACGACCTCTTGAGTTTAGCCTTTAAGGCTGCTTAGTCCATGCTACCACTAGGATAGCTTGTCTATAAGGTTGACTTACAACCAGACACCATAAGGGATTGTTTGGACTGATACAAGGCGGTTCCAGAATTGGAAACATAATATATCAGGCCAACTTCTCACAATCTGTGAACTCCGATCTAACATCAGATGCAAAAAAGCAACAACAAAAATGAGCAGACATTTCCTTGAACACAATCACACCACCAATGACATGCAGTGGACTGTGATTGAACAGTTGAATACTGGCAACAATATTAGCAACCGTCTTTTTGAGAAAGAGCAGAGGTGGGTCTATCGACTGGGGACCCATCTCATTGGACTGAATGATGACATTCCATGGAATTCTGTGATTAAGTAGATACCTTTGGTAGTCACTAGAGTCTCACCTAGAAACGGTACCCCGTGATCTCTGCCCCACGGCTACATATAAGCCTTAATAATGCTCCCACTATTTGAAATACCTATCACCCAATATCCATGGCAGGCTGTCCTATTTTTGCACCAATAGGCTATCTGCAGCTATTACCGCCTACTATTCATAGTAACCTAATAACAGAGTGACCATCATTTGTCATTTCGTGTATTTATCCTCTCTTGTTGGTGTTGATCTCCTTGGCTACGCACTAGGAACTGCAGCCTTCCTCTGGGTCTTTTTCATGACACCTTTTGATCACTTCGGATCTCTGCTACTGTGACCAATCACTACATACGGTGATACGCTGTCCATCTGATTGAGCTCACCGAACCAATAAAGTTATCATTCTCTAAAAGCCTCTGAACACGATCACCGTAGCAACCGATCAAGCCTTTGCCCGTGATACCGGTACATGTGACCGACCACCTCACATTTCGTTGCAGTCTCTAATTGGTTGCTGACACAGGGCGCCGCCCCCTAACTTAGGCGGGCCGCCCCCCTGAACCAACGCCTCGCTGCCAAACATTCATAACCTGCTTGCCGGGCCCCGCTCTTGATCTTCGGGGTCCAGTCTGAGGGTAATGCAGGTACACTGAGGGTACCTAGCGTCGAGGGCGTAAGTAAACCAGCAAACATTGACATTCCCGATCCCGGCGGCATATCACGGAGCTAAGTACCGTTTCTTCATTTTTTGACGCATTGTATGTTTCTTTCCTCTCCTAAGGGTGTGCCAATTATGCTACCACCCCCCTCCTGTGACCCATGGTGTATCCCTGTTACACCACAAAAGTGAGACATTTTACTTACCTTTCTAGCGATCGTTTCACCACTTTGGCATATTGATCGCTTAGGGGAAGACGCTCTTCCCCTTTTAACACAAATACCCACAATCACCATTTTTTCACTTCTAGCACGCTGTACTTCCCAGTGATTAGTGCATATTAACCCAGGGACAGAGGTGGTGATAAACATAGTGTTATAGCGCCACACACTGTCTTTTCACGACGATTGGAGCACCATAGATCTACAATTGCGATTAAGAACAACCTTTATGTACGTCTATGTCTTTCTTTCTTTACAGGTGCAGAAACCTTAATGAAGGAAGCCTCCTAAACCAGGAGTTATTAGGAAGACAGTTTTTCTTCCTATTTTTTGCACTTTTTTCACCTTTCCTTTTTCACTTACACGTCCCTAGGCAAGGGTGGGCCTTAGCGTGCCCATACCGCCAGGGTTTAGTACACCTATAGAGTCCTGATGAATGCCTGGTAAATTTACACTGTTTCAGAGGCAGAAACATGTTGACTGACAATTAAGGAAATAACCACACAATTAACTTTGGACTGCTTTCCTACACTTAATTTTAACAATATGTCCTAAGTGATCACCTAATAAATCATTTTTGATACACTAAAGACATTTTTAATCCCCTCACCACTATTTAATTTATTTTTCACTGCACGCTTTGAACTCACATATCCTGCTCCGCAGTAGATCTGGCGTCGAAGCACACTGAATAGGCACTCGACCTCTTCAGTGGGGCCCAATGATGAAGCATGTCATCACCAGGTGGTGAGTGAGGGCTTTCCTAAAACGTCCTGAGTGAGGCCGTCCCCCCTTTCGTTGCTCCTTCGTGTGGTTCGGTTGAAACCATATGACACTCTTTTTTTGTTTACCATTGATAGGCAATCAGACAACGATCGGCCAGGGAAATTGGCTTCGCAAAGGGTCAGTTTCAGGTGTTCGGGTCAGCGTCCTGCAGTTCACTCCCAAGTCAGAAAAGGTCTAGTTAATGCGTACATGAACAACAAAGCCCATGCAACTTTGTTCGTTCGGTTACCTCCACGGGCCTACGTGAGGGCAACACAAAATGGCAGCACGAACAACTCTAACAAAATGGAGTCTGGTTCGAGAATCACAGAACCTCACCCCCCCAGTAGGTGAATCGGTCCAGGTTTACTTTGCCATGACCCCTCCTATGCCCTTAGGAATCACCATAAACAACCTGCAAGTGGCCATGTGGCCGGCACCCAGCGGGACCTGCCAGCTGTTTTTCCCTTATCTCCTTGCCGCATAGTGGCACTCAGTGCTGCAGGTGTCTTGTTGCAACCACTACTCGCCCTCTTGACCAGTAATGTTTAAAATTGTGTAAGATTTGTTGTTACCTCTACCAGGTAGGTGGAACACATAACATGTGTCCTGAATGCACAATATATGTGATGTTGTGCAGGTCTTGAGGAATCATAACACTAATCACTGTGCATAGTACACCCAGTACAATCATACTTTTTCTTGATGCTTAGTAAAAGCTGTTAATTGTAATGTAACTTCCTGGTACTAATTTTATCACACTCAAAGAGTGAAAGAATGAGCTAGCTATTTATGCTCTGAAGATTACAGGTGGGGTTTGCAGCAGGCACCTGCCTCAAGGAGCTATCTTGTTAGGAAAGGATCTTTGACCTGAGGAATACACCTCGATCTCTAAGCCAAATGAAAGAACACATTAGCGAATGTTCTAGTATTCAAATCTGTGACAAATTGCTTCAGCGCAGTGCTTTGCAGCAGAACATGACGGCTTGGCGCAATGCTTCTAGGGAAGGGTACAATCTGTTACACCCGGCTCAGAGGGAGCGGGAACAAATAATGGACAAGGGCATGTCAGAAAATGGCCAATCGTCCCTTCCAAATTAAACAAAGTATAGATTAAATAAAGTATAAGCCTGCAAAGCTAAGTCCGCCCCATGAAAAGGGTGCTGCATATTTCACCCTCGTCTGTCATTGCCTGAAAGGATATAATCCGCCCCTCACCTTCGCCCTCCAGCAAGGCCAGAGGTTGGGCTGTATTTTGCAGGCCCAAGACGAGTTTGTTTTCCCTAGGCCTGCCTCTAATTTCCATACTGACTACCGCAATGGGCCCTGCCCATGTGTGTTTATCTAAATCGTAGGCAAAAGGACATGTGAAAAGACCCATCAATCTAGGACCTTCAAACTTGCTAGAAGCTGACTTAAATGACGCCACATCATCCCCCAGGAAGCTCACATTTATTGCGAATGTGTATCCCTAACATTCATCAGCAGCCAACAACAGTCCGTGATGTAAGCCCTAGTGGTATTGGTGGATTTTCAGTTCCCGCCAGCCACTACCAGTCTGTCAGTGGTCAACTTGACAAAGAACAATAGACCACATAAGCAGGTTTGTAGCAGACTACGAAGGGGGTACACAAGGTGGAAAAGAAGAGCATAGATCCAATATCGACATTAAGGAGAAATACACAACAGGAATACTCACTCTGTTTTTTCTCAAACAAGAGAATCAAAGAGAGTAATACGATCAGCATGAATATAACGGGCTACGAAGGGGGACACATAATGCGGTAAAGAAGAGCAGCATCACTGAGGGTACAATGGTTGTAGGAACAATGATTTTGAGCAAGTGATCCTGGCCTAAGTTAAGGTAAAAATGTGTTCATTAAGAACCTTTTGGCTTCCAGTTTGAAAGCCGTAGTTCTGCGTACTTCCGGTGGAAGAGAGTTCCAAATCCTTGGGGCAGCGCAGGAGAAGGCTTGGAGACCAGTTCTCTTTCTGCTAAGGATGGGTGGTTTCAGGAGGAGATTGTTAGCGCTTCTTGAGGCTCTCCCACCACAGGATAATTCGAGGATTTGGGCAAGGTACCTGGGAGTTTTGAAATTCAGGGCTTTGTGCGCCAGAACGGCAATCTTTAACTGAATTCGAAGTTCATAGGGCAACCGTTTAAGAGATTTTAGGATTGGGGATATGTGCTCACTTCGTTTGGTACCAGTGACCAATCTGACCGCAGCATTCAGTGATGCCCTTAGGGGAGCCAGACTGTATTTGAGAAGGCCACAGAGCGTAGCGCTGCCGTAGTCCAGCCTCGGCGGGACCAGTGCTTGTACCACCTGCTTGAAGTCCTTTTGTGGAAGGAATAGCTTGATGTTTCTGAGTGTCCTCATGTAATGGCAGAGTTTTTGGCTTTATTTAGCAGTGATATAGATCATTAATCTTGCTCACATCTAGTATAGGTATTCTTAGCCTGTGTTGGCCCTTTTAAGCCCTTTTTCCAGACCTAGAAGAGGATAGCTGCTTAATATGCCTTTATTCTTGACTTTAACCTGGCTATTGCCTATTGGCTTTGACATATTAGACACATTGGTATGGTTTATGTAGGTATTCTGACAGAGCTAAGGAGCATTTCACCCCTTTCAGGCCTACAGGCCTAGAGCTAGAGGGACTCCATCTTGATGAAGCTGAGAGGCTTTTCAGGGCAAAGGCAAAGTTTATAATTAAGGCTGTTGTTCGCTTGGAGAGAACCGGTTCAGGCTGGCCCTTATCGAAGGAATGTATTTTTCTCCACTCCGAAGACACAACTTCAGGCTGGCCAGCTGGGAACGTGTCCTTGGTACGGGGAGGTACAAGAATTTGTTGGGTGGCAGGTTACTGGCCGTAACTTTCCATGAAAGGACAAGCTTCCATATTAGCGAGCTACAGGAGAGGAGGAGTGTTCAGTTCAGTTTGGAGTTCAGTTCAGCATGGTGTGCAGTACAGCTTGGAGCACAGAACAGTTGGGAGCTCAGAACAGCTTGGAGCTCAGAACAGCTTGCAGAGAGAGAGAGGATGTCTGCTGGAGCTGCAGAATAGAGTGCAGTTCTTAAATGGAGAAAGAAGGCAGACGATTGCTGAAGATGAGGAGAGAGAAAGCAGTGCAGAGAGCATCAAAGAAGGCTGTCAGCTGGAGCAACTGAACCAGAGGCGTGGTGATGTGGTGAAGGAGGGAGAGACAGAGAGAGCCCTAATCCCACCAGAGGCAGAGAGAGAGAGCCCTAATCCCACCAGAGGCAGAGAGAGAAATCTTCCTTCTAATAGGTGAGGTAGTCTGAATTAGTTACACTCCTTTCCCTTTCAGCAGAGTGTTCCTGTTATGTTTAATCCTTCTCTTTCAGCGGTGTGTTAAAGTTACTGCTAGTTATAGAGACCCCCCATAGTTTTGTATATGTATGTTTTATTATTGATTAAATAAATGACCCCATTAATTAGTGAATTAGTGTGCATGAGTTCTTTTATGATAAAGTTATCCTGGCTTCTAGCCAGTTGCTGTTGAGCCACTGATGGATCAAAAGGGAGTAGGAACGCTTAAATCAGGAAATAACTCAATCACATAGTGTGTATCCCATGCGGTGAGGGTAATCCCCTTTTCTAGTAGTATTACTGTTTGAACAGATGCTACCCCTGATCAGGTAAGTAATAGTGAAGGAGAGAAGAGACCTGCAACTAAGGGACCACACCCTCCCATAATCCTGTAAACAGCGTCTTCTGTTCCAAAGCATAGGTAACCTTTTTCCTCCTCGTCAGATGTTATAGCCAGAACAGATGTTGCCCCTGATCCGGTAAGTCTGAATGAATAGGGAGAACAGGGAGCCCTTGAGCTGGGGAATTGTTGACACTAAGTAATTGGCTAACTCCTAATATTGTAGTAGCAGACCCTTAGTGAAGAGACTTCCCAATATATATATATATGTATAGGTGTTCATAGGAATGTGGTCGTCGTTGATATGCGGCGTTAATGAGAACACTGGGTAGGAGACCAGTGTGTATACCCACTAGATTGTGGCTTGAATAAGTGAGAGCACTAGGAGGTTCAACTAGTGTGTAGTTTTGCAGGATTGCAAACAGTTTGGAAAAGGGAGCATTGGGTTCTGCAGGCCCATGTGTAGACGCACCAGATTGTGTGTCATATCTGCCCTAGGGTAGAACGGTCTGGGTCAGGGTGGCCGCGAGACCAACTGATGTGAATAAGTGTGGTGTAGGGTATGGATATCCCTAGTAATCAGTGAGTATTCTTAGTATCCCTATAGATTTAGTGGTGTTTTTAATAATATGAGCTTGTATATTGCGAGTTCCCCATCCTCAGGTAGGTACCAGGTGCCTGGATAGTTGGTCCTGGGGAGGGATGTGATTACGTTCTGGCTGGGTTGGAGGGGCCCCTAGGGGCTGATCCCACCTACTCAGAAAATCCAGCCATTACATCTGGCGTAGTCGTCATCTTACGAATTCTGTGTGTCCTCGCCATGTGCTTAGATTGTTTCCCATGTGTTGTGTGGGAGTGCCCTGAGCGCCAAACATTACATCTGGCGTAGTCGTCATCTTACGAATTCTGTGTGTCCTGGCCATGTGCTTAGATTGTTTCCCATGTGTTGTGTGGGAGTGCCCTGAGCGCCAAACATTACATCTGGCGTAGTCGTCATCTTACGAATCCTGTGTGATCTGGCCATGTGCTTAGAGAGTTTCCCATGTGTTCTGAGGGAGTGCCCTGAACGCTGGTTCCATCTGGCGTAATGTTGCAGTTTATGTAGCCTGTTAGACCTATGGGCTTGAACAGTTGCAGCGTGAGGAGATTGCATTACATCATGGCATTTGGTTTATTCAGGGTGGAAGGAATGGTTTTCATCTTGGTGTTTAAACTGTCAGAGTTGAAGGATTGCATTACATGAGGAAGCCAGTTACATCTTTGTGATGGTCCAATTGTATAAATGTGTGTAAAAAGTGCTTTTAAATTGCCCATTGAATTGCTTGCTGCATTTGCTTATGCTGTGCAATGTGAAATGTGTTCATTGTTCTATGATTTGTGAAGTTCTTTGAATATAGCTCCTTGTAAATATGACTTGTGAATAGCGCCATGTTAATGTGGCTTGTGAGGTGCAGGTTCTCATGTTGATCTATTGTGTTCCTTGTGCATTGCGCCTTGGATATATTGTTTGTGAAAAGCTTGTCTTGTAAATATGGCTTGTGAATAGCGCCATATTATTGTGGCTTGTGAGATGCATGTTCTTATGTTGATCTGCTGTGTTCCTTGTGAATTGCGCCTTGGATATATTGTTTGTGAAGAGTTTGTCTTGTAAATATGGCTTGTGAATAGCGCCATGTGGTCATGGCTTGGACAGGGCATGTTATCATTACGTTTGGCAGGAGAGAGCTGGATCTCTCTCGGGTGCTTGGGGATGACGTTTTGAAAATATGTGTACGTGTTATCTGTAAACGTGAAGAAATGTGCTCATGACTTTCCCATGTATCCATGGACATTGGGGAATGATTGTGCTTGAGCTGCCAAAGGGTTAATATCTTGAGTTGAGATGGCAGTCTTTATTTTTAACATGCTGTCAACATGCATGGTTATCTGACCTGACTATAAAAGTCAGTGGATTATTTGATGGTTTGATTTTGACTTTTTTTATTTTTTGGTTCCTTGGTCTGCCTATGTGCTTTGTCAATTTCTTGACGGGAAGGTAACATCTTGTGCTTTGCGAAGGGTTCTGTTCATTTCACATTCTTTTTGAAATGCGTCTACGAATTTGTGTGGGTTTGCCTTGGAACTGATGTGGTTATAAATCAACCAGTCGGATTGAGATAAAGGGTTTGCACGGAGAGAGAAAATGAGTGAAATGTTAAAAAGATGGCCCGTTAGAATGCATGCTACGGGCTGTTTTCATTAATTCTTTCTTTGAGGGGTTTCCATCTAGATAGGAATGTGCTGGTTGCAATGATCACAGGTTGAGAATAATCAATCTTGCCCGACAGTGCATGGTAACATGTGCTTTTAATTCAAGATTCAAGATTCAAAAATACTTTATTCGGTTAAAAAGCAAGATAACCATGAAAGTAGCATGACAAATACAGTTTACAAGAGGTGGAGTACACTTATTTTAAAAACACAAAAGGAAAAGAAAGCATCAAAATTGAATTCATATATACAATAAAAGCGATCAGTCCGTTTGAATTGATTTATGGCACTTAAAAACCAATTTTAAAAATTCTGCAATTGAGGCAACCATAAAAACAGTTTCCATTTTCTGGCACTCTGTAAACGCTAGGCGGCATCTATGTACATTTAAATCCTTGAGGATAGGGATGATAAGATTCTTTCGAGGAAGGGTGTAAAATTTACAAAAGAATAATATGTGTATATCGGATTGATGGGATACTTCATCACATGGACAAAGACATAAATCCTTCGACCAACAATTCATCAAGGGGAACGATAATGTCCTAAAAACAATATTCAGTCTAAAACGGGTCAAAAGGTAACGTTCATGGTTGGACATATACAGTGAAAGATATGGCTGCAATTTCTCTCCACATAGAATGTCCTGGTGGGCAGAAACAGTCTTTTTTCTCGCCTCTTCTATATGTCTCATTTCCTTGAGGTACACCATACATATGATCAAATCCCTTCTAGATATATATTCCATGGATTGTGGGTCCTCAAAGTATTGGGGGCAATTTATTTTTTCAAGAAAGTTTTTGACGAAGCCTATCCATTTAAAGTCACTGATATTGTCCAATGCCATGATGTCCTTTAAGATAACCCGATTGACAGCACATTCATCGTTTGTCCAAACCCTATGCCAAAGAAGGACTGGCTGAATTTTAATAGTATCTGTAATATAGGGTGTACCTAGTTCAGCATGGCATATCATCGTTGCAGTACTTTGGGGTACGGACAGAATGTGACATAAGAACTTGTTTTCCATGATTTGAATCGCACTAACATTTGAATACCCCCATAATCCGGCACCATAGGTGGCTACAGATATACAGGTCGCATTATAAACAGTTAAAATCTCCTTTATGGGTTTTTTACCTAATTTTTTCATAAAGCATTTTAGGGCCATAATGGTCTTAGAAAATAACAGAGATCTCGCATGAATTGCTGTAGTCCATGAGCCACTTTCATGGAACAATATCCCCAGATACGGGAAGGTAGGGGTCCTTTCTAAGGGATTGGTATTTATAAAGATTGGCTTCAAATGCTTGCTTGTTCTGGGCCCACAGAACATAGATAAAGTTTTAGAACAATTGATTTTCAAATCTAAACCAAGCATAAAGGTGTTAAAGGCTGTAACCAAAGTTTGTAAAGCCATTGGTGTGCGTGCCATCAGAACGGCATCGTCAGCGTACATCAGTGCAGGGACAGGCCTACCTCTCACCATAGGCATGTCTCTGCCCTCCTGCACGAGATGCTTCTCCATTCCATTTATATATAACAAAAATAAAAAGGGGGCTAAAACGCACCCTTGGCGCACACCCCGACCAATCCCAAATTGTCTACTGCATTCACCATTATTCCTGTATCTGACACTAGCAGTGGCCCCAGAATAAAGCTCTCTCAGAAAGCATATGGAATGGAATGGAATGGAAGCGATATTTATAAAGCGCGACTGTCGCTTCGGAAGAAGCATCCTGGCGCTGACTGGAAGGTGAGTGGAGGGGAAGGATTTGGGCGGAACTAGATGGTATCGCGCACATACTCATCTGATAAGCTAAAAATCCATGTTTTCAGTTGTTTCCTGAATGTATATTCCTTTGTCAGGAATCTCAGATGCTGGAGCATATAATGGCATTGTCTACCCCCAATTCGGCCATAATTGACCATAATTTAGTTTGTGACACACAGTCAAAAGCTGATGTTAAATCAACAAAAGTGAGGTATAGACGTTGTTTTTTAACCTTTATATATTTCTGTTGCAAGGTGAAAAGATTCAAACCTTGCTCTATGGTCCCCAAGCCCTTTTGAAACCCAAATTGAAATCACTTAGCACCCCATTATCCTCAGCCCAGCTCTGCAGTTTTGCTAAAGTCACTCTCCCCAAAATTTTTATAGAAGAGTCCAATAATGAAATTGGCCTATAGCAAGTACAGCTTAGCCTGTCACCTTTCTTGAAGATTGGGACTATTACCGATGTAAACCAGGTAGGAATTGGGCTATTTACCAGGGCGGCATTAAAAAGCTGAACTAGCAGTGGCCCCCATAATTCGATGTTAGCTTTATAGAGGTCAGCTGGTATACCGTCTGGCCCTGCTGCCTTGCCCCCCTTAGTCGCCTTCAAACTTGCTATAACTTCTGGAAGGGTTACAATCAAAGTTCTGGTAGTGTCTAAATTTAACAACCCCACATCCTGGCCTGTGTCAGGGGTTAGTTCCACAGCCTTATAAAGGGAGGAAAAATGAGCCACCCACTCATCTTCTGAGATAGCAATTTCCAAGCGTGCTTTTTGTTCATGTAAAAGGGGGGTATTAATAACCCTCCAAAAAGCAGCCGGATCCTTTGATTTTGAGGCAGCGCATAGATTGTCCCAAGCCTCCCTTTTTATCGAGGCCTTCCTGTCCTTCAGTGCTAAATTGTAGTCCTTCCTAGCAATTCTAATTAGGATTGCATCCCATGGTCTTTTATGAATTGCAAGTCTAAGCTTTGTTAAGGCTCTAGTGCAGTTCCTATCGAACCATTTCCTATTGGACTTTAAAAAGTTTTTCCTTTCAACCCACAAAGCTTCCTTAATTGTACTAGAGATGATATTAAAATGGGTTATTATATCACAATGCTCTGCGTAATCATCTAAACAGATCGAGAAACTATTCATGCATTTACTCAATATTTTATACAGAAAATCATCCGGGACCAGTCTGCTCCATTTAAGGTTGTAACCATTTTGAGCACCCAACCTCACGTCCTGGACCATTTGGTCCGGACCTTCTCTAGTATCAGCTACAGCAAATAGGTTCTCCATTTTTAATACCTGTGGCAGGTGATCACTCAATGGTAAGTCCATGATATTTGCTTTGATCAATCTGCTCGCAGAGCTGAGTGTACATAAATTAAAATCAATGGTAGATGAGGCACCCCGACCAACAAATGTTGGTGCAAATGGCGTTGTATAATGTGCTAACTCATTTGAAAACCCAAAATTGAAGTTAAAAATCATCTCATTTAGTGAGTCGCCTAGTAGGGTATGTTCAAAATGCGTCAAATTGACATCTTGTTCCAGCATTAAACCACAAATACCCTTTTGGCCCTTTTTGCAGAGAGTACAATTAAAATCACCCCCCCATAATAACATAACTTCAGCCCTCTTGCTCTTATCAAGTTCGTTTTGCATTTCTGTAGTTAATGTGTCAAGTACATCCTTAATCATGCTATCTGGACAATTATTGTAAAAATTAAAAAGAACCATCTTTGGACCCTTCCTTGTGTAAATTACTATTTTTTGATAGTAGCTGGATCCAGGGGAGAAAGAAATGTTATCGTATACTAGGAGATTAAATATGTATACAATCAACCCCCCCTTAGGTCTCCCATGTATCCACCCACCGCCGGGGTAAAGTATGTTTTGTAGCCATTAAGATGTATCGGGGTGGTGGCCCAAGTTTCTTGGAGGGCTAGTATTCCCACGTTGGTAATGGCCTCATCCCAGGTTGGATTGGTAATCTTTTGTTTTAGCCCAGCCACATTCCAAAAAAGCACCTTACAGTAATCTTTTTCTGCAGTCGAAATATCTATACTGTCCCCTAGTCTGCTGACCAGGCTCCCTTGTATAGACTGATCCCCCACCTGTATTTCTAAGGTTTCCTCAGACCCTGGACAGCTTATAGAACCCAAGCCCAAAGAGTTGTTAGACAGCAGGTCATCTTCCTTGGTCTCGGGGAGTCAATCCACACCTTCCAGGCAATCATACCGGTTGTAACACGGGAAAAACGGAGGGAACTGCGGGATGCCTGTGTACCCTAGGTCATAGCCTTGAGGATAAGAGTAAGGGGGCCTCCCTTTGTGTTTCACAGTGTTCCAACCATCTTCATGCCTCCCATTCCACTGTGTGTTGTGGTAATTATTATCAAAAGCCTGACCAGTATTACCACCATGGAATCGTTTGTCCCTGGTCCAGCTCCACCTATTATCTGGTTGTTCACCCTCAGGGTAAAAGTAAGATAAAGGCCTAGCCACAATAGACAAACCATAATTCCTTGGGGGCCTCGATGTAATAAATTCTGCGGTGCGGGGATTCTCAAATGTTATCACCACGCAGTCACCGTGTGTCCTTTTTTTATTATTATTATTATACCCCACCCAAGGAGCCCTTTCGACCATGAGGATATTGCTTTTAAAGGCTGGTGGCAAAGGGTAATTATCGTTTAGCCAATGTATTGTTTTATTTATAAGTCCCCCATTATTTTCATATGATTTATTATCAGGTTGTGGGACTCCAGTAAGGACCACCACGTATGGAGAGGCTTCTGGTGGTAGATGTATGTTTCTACGTGACTCCCTTTTTTCAACATTAGCTTTATCCTTGGGAGTTTGCGTGGGTGGTGCTACTTTATCAGTTGTGGTTGAATTTTTAGGTATTGGTGTAGGTTTTGGAAGTGGATTATTGGTGGGATTTGGAGGTGGATTGGTGGTAGGTTTTGATGGTGGATTGATAGTGACATCATTTTTTGCAACTGTGGGTGGTCTATTCATAGTTGGTTTTTTTGTGGAACTTTATGGTTCACATTGAAGCTAGGGGCACTAATATCTTTATGGATGTTAGTCAATATTGTTTCCAGACATCGTAGCCTAACCTCAATAGGTTCTAAAAGAATTTTTAGCATTGCAAAGATGTTATTATTAACCATGCTTAGGCTACTACTGTCCTCTCCCCCTCCCGCTTGGTTGTCAACTACCCCACTTAGTTCCAAAATTCCCTCCAAGCTACTATCCAAGATGGTTTCATCTGGCAGGCTTAGTGTTATGCCCACGCTTACCCGGGGCCCCCCTGCGGTGTCATTAATATTGGAGTGAGCATCTAAGTTGGTGCTCACATTCGACTGTATTGGATCCAGCTGAATTGGGTCATGGATTTTGCTAGTCTGGGGTTTTTTCCCTTTTCGAGTGGTCGTTTTAATGGACTTTTGTTTAATACTCTTTTGTTTAGGGATTGCCCCCTCCTTCCTCCCCCTTTCAGTTAGGGTACTAGCTGAAGTTTCATTTTCAATTGCCGCTGGGCCGTTTTCCAGCAACAAGGAGAGATTTGGGGTTGCCTCCAGGCCTTCCTGCGAGGCTGGTAAATCAGAACCCTGATCCTTATGTACCATTACAAGTGTTTTTGGAGCGGATACATTATTAGGTGTGCAAGCTTGAGCAATATGGCCCAGAGAGGAACGTTTTGCCATGGCTAAGTCTTGGGACACCCTTCTGTCCATCAGTATGATCCCTTCATCAATGAGGGCGTGTGTGCGTACTATAAAGTCATCTAAGGTACCTGTTAATTTCTTTGCCCCAGCGGCTGCCATGCTTCTGGTCTCTGGGTGATTCATGGCAAGCCCAACAAATAACCCACTATACAGCAGGAAAAACTTATGGCCAAAGACCAGTACCTATTTCAGTACAACAGGATCTCAGGGACTCACACTAATATATGGCAGCAAGTTTTTAGCCAACTTACAGTTTTGCAGTCTCGATGTCCTTTGGCTACTTGCAAACGGGCAGGGTGTCTGGCCCAGGCCAGGCTCCTCGGGCCTCTGAGGGCCTAAGAGGGCCCGCCCTTTGCCCGGGCTTCGCCCCGGGCGTCCCGCTCGCGTCCCGCGACGCGGGGCTCCTCCGCCCTTTATGGCGCCTGGTCGCGCTCACTGGCGCGTGTTGCGTCACCTCCACGCGCCGCCGCGAGGCCTGCCGGGAGCTGTAGTCCCCCGGAGCGGCGGCGCGGAGTCCAAAGCCTTAATTAGACTCTCGGCGGTGGCGGCGCTGATGTTCTCCACAGGCTGGATTTCTCGCCCAAAAGTGCTTTTCTATGGTAGCTGTAAATGTCCCTCGGCGATGGCGGCAAGTATGCTGTTTTCCCCCGCTCTGCCGGGCTCCTCCGCCCTTTATGGCGCCTGGTCGCGCTCACTGGCGCGTGTTGCGTCACCTCCACGCGCCGCCGCGAGGCCTGCCGGGAGCTGTAGTCCCCCGGAGCGGCGGCGCGGAGTCCAAAGCCTTAATTAGACTCTCGGCGGTGGCGGCGCTGATGTTCTCCACAGGCTGGATTTCTCGCCCAAAAGTGCTTTTCTATGGTAGCTGTAAATGTCCCTCGGCGATGGCGGCAAGTATGCTGTTTTCCCCCGCTCTGCCGGGCTCCTCCGCCCTTTATGGCGCCTGGTCGCGCTCACTGGCGCGTGTTGCGTCACCTCCACGCGCCGCCGCGAGGCCTGCCGGGAGCTGTAGTCCCCCGGAGCGGCGGCGCGGAGTCCAAAGCCTTAATTAGACTCTCGGCGGTGGCGGCGCTGATGTTCTCCACAGGCTGGATTTCTCGCCCAAAAGTGCTTTTCTATGGTAGCTGTAAATGTCCCTCGGCGATGGCGGCAAGTATGCTGTTTTCCCCCGCTCTGCCGGGCTCCTCCGCCCTTTATGGCGCCTGGTCGCGCTCACTGGCGCGTGTTGCGTCACCTCCACGCGCCGCCGCGAGGCCTGCCGGGAGCTGTAGTCCCCCGGAGCGGCGGCGCGGAGTCCAAAGCCTTAATTAGACTCTCGGCGGTGGCGGCGCTGATGTTCTCCACAGGCTGGATTTCTCGCCCAAAAGTGCTTTTCTATGGTAGCTGTAAATGTCCCTCGGCGATGGCGGCAAGTATGCTGTTTTCCCCCGCTCTGCCGGGCTCCTCCGCCCTTTATGGCGCCTGGTCGCGCTCACTGGCGCGTGTTGCGTCACCTCCACGCGCCGCCGCGAGGCCTGCCGGGAGCTGTAGTCCCCCGGAGCGGCGGCGCGGAGTCCAAAGCCTTAATTAGACTCTCGGCGGTGGCGGCGCTGATGTTCTCCACAGGCTGGATTTCTCGCCCAAAAGTGCTTTTCTATGGTAGCTGTAAATGTCCCTCGGCGATGGCGGCAAGTATGCTGTTTTCCCCCGCTCTGCCGGGCTCCTCCGCCCTTTATGGCGCCTGGTCGCGCTCACTGGCGCGTGTTGCGTCACCTCCACGCGCCGCCGCGAGGCCTGCCGGGAGCTGTAGTCCCCCGGAGCGGCGGCGCGGAGTCCAAAGCCTTAATTAGACTCTCGGCGGTGGCGGCGCTGATGTTCTCCACAGGCTGGATTTCTCGCCCAAAAGTGCTTTTCTATGGTAGCTGTAAATGTCCCTCGGCGATGGCGGCAAGTATGCTGTGCTTTTAATTAGTGAAAGGAACCGTGTGCCTTTGAAAAAATATTAAATGTAACATTATTATTTTCCCAAATGTAAATTAAAATGTATTCTTTTATAAATGTGTCAGCAAAACTTTTTTTTTTTAATAAGTTCACCAACTCAGTTAGAAAATAATACGCTGTTTATTAGTGTATGAATGTGGCCCTTTTATTAGGTTGGCTTGGATGGCTTACATGTTAAATTACATTGTAATGTACAATTATGTTGTTTTAAAATTATTTCTCTTTCAGCAGCTGACAATGGACCATGTTAATTCGTTTTTTTTTTTCAAATTCAGAATGTATAATCTTGTGTGCAAAATTTAGTTGCCACTTTCTAAATAAGTGCCCATATTTTAAATGTCTTGCCTTTAGCTGAATTAGTTAGACAAAAGTCTTTTTAGAAACTGGAGCTTTTAATTAGCAGTACACTGTAACAGAATTGTTTTTTTTAAAATGCTAGCTTTCGTTGGTTAGCACAATCAGGCCTGGGAACAGGCAAGGAATTTGTTTGTCGACCTTGGCAGACCAGCTGGTTTGTGCAGACGAGTTTTTTTTCCTTCATTCTGCAGGTTCCGATCACGTCCCTGTTTGTTATGATTGGCTACAATCCAATTTTCTTCCGCGAACGGCTTGTTTATGTAAGGGCGGGGGACCTCGCTCTTCCTGGCTGTTGACGCAGGCGGCTTCATTGCCTGCTGATAAGGGACTCTTGCAGACTCTTGCCCTTGGAGTTAGTTAGTCGCAGTGGGCCTGGGCGGGCTTCTCTGACCAGGGAAATGGGAGGCTTGCAGTGCCCTGCTCCTGCTGTGAGCTCATCATCTGGCAGTGATTCAAATAGCTTCATACTGTAGCCTGGCTCCTGCTCTGAAGGGAGGGGCTGGCTTAGAGAGGATTAGGGTATGTTAGGCCCTGCTAAATGTCATTAAAAATTAAATTTTGAATGTTTTTAATTAATTAGGATATTTTCTTTTCAATAATGAAAGGCACCCGGGGTGCTTTTTAAATGGAAAATTTTATTTTGCAAGATTAATGATACTTGTTTTCTTGTTTTCTAGGATTTCTGGGTTGTGGTTGTGCGTGGGTCGATTCCCCCTCCCACTTCCTTTAGTTTTTTACTTTCATGTTTTTATTTTAGTTTATTATTTTTGGATGATGGAATCAGACCAGACCACACCAGACCAGACCAGACCGGAAGGGTGATGGATGGCCGCATCGGAGGAAGTGTCCGGATACCGAAGATGCAGGGTGGTGGCCTACACTGAAGAAACAAAAAATTGACTTTTTTTCCCAATGAACTTTTTCCATAATTCCTTGGCCTGCAATTTTTTTTTTTTTGTTGACATCACTACGAGCAGGCCCCACTTTAAAAAAAAAAAAAAACCACAAACATGTTTTATTTGTGACAGAATTATACATGGATTTCGTTGCATAATCCCTTGGACAAGCAGGCCCCACTTTTAAAGCAAAAAACATGTCACCTATTATAGTTTTCCTGTTTTCTTCAAAACAGTTTTTGCCAATGAAGGACTTTTTTTTTGAATGGTGGTGCACACATGTGTTCCACAGAATGATGTAAAATGGATGTTTTAAGCTTGGTGTTACACCAGCTATCTTGTAGAAATGGGGTTGTTTTTTTTTTTACTGTTCTTACATTTTCACCTTGATTGATCAAAGGGTGGTTACCTTAAACTTTGGATTGTTCTGGGTGGTGTGTCTTTTAGTATGATTATGTATTAATGTTTGCCCAAACCTTGACACAGTTTGTCATATCTACTTCTCAGATTTCACTTTAAATTGACAAATGTCAGTAGGTAGGCCTCATTTAGGCCCATTGTTATTTTCATCCCACAAACAAGCCCCTACACCAATAGATTTCATGAGTCATCATTAGCTTAAGTTGCCTATAATAGGTAGGGCTCATTTAGGCCCTTTGTTGTTTTCTCATTAGGAGTTGAAACACATTTAGTTCTTAAGTTGACAATAGTAGGTAGGCCTCATTTAGGCTTCAGTTGTCCGAAGTAGGCCCCATTTAAGCCCCTTGCTGTTTTCATTCAACACATAAGTCCCTACATCACTAGATTTCACCAGTTATCATTAGAAGTTGAGGCACATTTAGTTTGAGGATGCTTTGGTTAGTTTCTGTTGTTATCAGATCCAATCTCAGATATGTTTCGGCATTCAAGTCAAGGGTGCTTTGATTTGTTTTTAGGTTTGTATTCCCTACAATTGAGTTTCAGGTGGAAATTCCTTGAGTTGTCATTGTTTTTAGGGAGTTTTTTAGGTTTTGATTTGTTGATAGATTGTGTTGATGTTTGTTTATCTGGATGTTATTGTTTATAAGATGTTCGCAAGATAAGGATCTAAGGGTGGATGGCAGAGTTTTTTGGGCTCTATTTAGCAGTGATATAGATCTTAATCTTGCTCACATCTAGGATAGGTATTCTTAGCCTATGTTGGATAGATTATGTTGATGTTTGTTTAGATGGATGTTGTTGTTTATTGATGTTCGCAAGATAAGGATCTAAGGGTGCAGTGTAATGGCAGAGTTTTTGGCTTTATTTAGCAGTGATATAGATCTTAATCTTGCTCACATCTAGGATAGGTATTCTTAGCCTATGTTGGATAGATTATGTTGATGTTTGTTTAGATGGATGTTGTTGTTTATTGATGTTCGCAAGATAAGGATCTAAGGGTGCAGTGTAATGGCAGAGTTTTTGGCTTTATTTAGCAGTGATATAGATCATTAATCTTGCTCACATCTAGTGGGACACCCCTGCGCCGCACGGCGCGCCGCACGGCCACCAGCTGCTGCGTGTGTTCCCCTCTGCCTGCCTTCTGCCTCGCCGCCGGCCTCGCTGACGCCGTGGTCGCTCCCCTCTGGTTTCCCAGTTGTTTTGCCCTAAATTTGTGCTTGTCTGTTTCTGCCGTCTGCTCGCGTATTTTGCTGTTTTTCCTTGTTTTACCCTAAATTTGTGCTTGTCTGTTTCTGCCGTCTGCTCGCGTATTTTGCTGTTTTTCCTTGTTTTACCCTAAATTTGTGCTTGTCTGTTTCTGCCGTCTGCTCGCGTATTTTGCTGTTTTTATTTGTTTTGCCCGTAATTTGTGCTTGTCTGTTTCTGCCGTCTGCTCGCGTATTTTGCTGTTTTTATTTGTTTTGCCCGTAATTTGTGCTTGTCTGTTTCTGCCGTCTGCTCGCGTATTTTGCTGTTTTTATTTGTTTTGCCCTAAATTTGTGCCTGTTAATTTCTTTGTATCCCCTGTGCCGTGTCCAGTTTCCTTCCTGATTGGCCGCCTACCTCGCCGCCCTCCGCTCTCGCTTCCCGCCACCGACATTGGCCCCGCCCCTTTTTCTCTTCTGTTCCCTCCCCGCTCCCGCCTCCCAGCTGCTCCGCCCACCCGCGCACTTCGCCTTAAATGGCGACCGTGCGGACGCGCAGCGGTCACGCGCAGCGGGCGCGCCGATTGTGCGCCGAAGGCGCGCCAAAGGTAAGCCCGTCTACGCCCGTCCGCGACCGGATCGCGACCAGCGCCAGGACCCCTGGCCCACGAAGACCCCGACCAACCCGCCTGACGTACTCCGCCGCCACCCTCACCGCTCTCAACACCGGCCGACTCCCAGAATGCCATCAAGCCTCTCCACGACATACCCACGGACCCTTCAGCTGCCACGCCTGCAAGTTCACCTGCATCCGGACCTGCCTCGCACCAGCACCCACCAAGCCGAACACCAGCAGTACCCACCTCAAGTGCATCCTGCTCAACACCCGCTCCGTCCACAGACATGCCATCGAACTCTGGAACCTCCTCGACACCACAGCTCCAGACGTTGCCTTCCTCACGGAGACCTGGATGAACGCCTCTTCAGCTCCCGACATCGCCATCGCCATCCCAGAGGGCTACAAGATCGTCCGGAGGGACCGAAACGCCAACCAGATGGGAGGAGGCATCACCATCATCCACAGGAGCACCATCCGTCTCACGACCAGCACCGACAACTCCCTGACCACCGCCGAACACCTGCATTTCCAGATCCACACCACCCTCAGAGGCACCCTGATCTACCGACCCCCTGGACCACGCACACAATTCAGCGAGGACATCGCCGACTTCGTCAGCCCACATGCCCTCCCCTCCGCTGACTACATCCTCCTGGGAGACCTCAACTTCCATCTGGAGAACAACAACGACCGCAACACCAGCACCCTGCTCGACAACCTCACCAACCTGGGACTCAAGCAACTGGTGTCCACCCCCACCCACCTCGCCGGACACACACTCGACGCTGTCTTCTCATCCAGCAAGGACATCAACTTCAGCCACACCACAGAGCTTCAATGGACGGACCACAGCTGCGTCCACTTCACCTTCAAGAAAACAACGACCCACCACCACCAGCAACAGACCGCCCGCAGAAGCTGGAACAAGATCACAGCAGACCAGCTCGCCACCTCCCTGAGCCAGCACCCTCCTGCCAGCTCAGCGAACCCCAGCCAGGCCGCCGACAACCTCACGAAGTGGATCAGCAACTGCGCGGACGAACTCGCCCCACTGAGGACCCCGCCCAGCAGACCCGGCAGCAAGAAAGCCCCATGGTTCACCGACGAACTCAAGAGCTCCAAGAAGAACTGCCGAGCCCTCGAGAAAGTCTGGAGAAGGGAACCGACACCGGACAACAGGACCTCCTTCAAACTTGCCACCCGGAAACACCACCAGCTGATCCGCGCCGCCAAGAAAACAGCATTCAAGGACCGGTTGGACAACAACGCACACAACTGCAAGGAACTCTTCAACATCGTCAAAGAGCTTTCCAACCCCAGCGCAGGAAACAACGACATCACCCCATCGCAAGACCTCTGCAACTCCCTGGCTTCATACTTCCACAACAAGATCGCGGACATACACAACAGCTTCAACAACCAACCAACGCACACCATGACCGAACAACCACCCCCCACCACCACCCTCCACGCCTGGACCCCGATCAGCACCGAAGACACCATCCGCACGATGAACTCCATCCACTCCGGATCACCGACCGACCCCTGCCCTCACCACGTCTTCAACAAAGCCGACGCTGTCATCGCACCCCACCTGCGAGACATCATCAACACATCCCTCGACACCACCATCTTCCCCGAGAGCTGGAAACACGCCGAACTCAGCGCCCTACTCAAGAAACCAACAGCGGACCCCACCGACCTCAAGAATTACCGCCCCATCTCGCTCCTCCCGTTTCCAGCCAAAGTCATCGAGAAGACCGTCAACAAGCAGATGGCCGCTTTCCTCGAGACGAACGGATCCCTCGACCCCTCACAGTCCGGCTTCCGAGCCAACCACAGCACCGAGACCGCCCTCATCGCCGCCACCGACGACATCCGAGCCCTGATGGACAATGGAGAAACAGCGGCCCTCATCCTCCTAGATCTCTCCGCGGCATTCGACACGGTCTGCCACCGCACCCTAGTACGGCGTCTCAGCAACGTCGGAATCCAGGACAAGGCGCTGGAGTGGATCACCTCCTTCCTCGACGGGAGAACACAGAGAGTCCGCCTACCACCGTACAAGTCAGAGGCCACCGAAGTCATCTGCGGCGTCCCCCAAGGATCATCTCTGAGCCCCACCCTCTTCAACGTCTACATGAGCCCCCTCGCGGCCATCGTACGCAAACACAACCTCAGCATAATCTCCTACGCCGACGACACCCAGCTGATCCTCTCCCTGACCAACGACCCCGCCGCCGCCAGAGCCAACCTGCACGAAGGGATGAAAGAGGTAGCCGAGTGGATGACGACCAGCCGCCTGAAACTGAACTCGGACAAGACGGAGGTCCTCATCCTGGGCTCCTCTCCCTCCGCCTGGGACGACTCCTGGTGGCCTCCCGCCCTGGGCACCGCACCCAAACCGACAGACCATGCACGCAACCTGGGCTTCATCCTGGACTCCTCCCTCTCCATGACCAGGCAAGTCAACAACGTCTCCTCGGCATGCTTCAACATCCTACGCATGCTACGGAAGATCTTCTGGTGGATCCCCACCGAGACCAGGAAGACCGTCACCCAGGCCCTCGTCACCAGCCGACTGGACTACGGCAACGCCCTCTACGCCGGGACCACCGCCAAGCTCCAGAAGAGACTCCAGCGGATCCAGAACGCCTCAGCCAGACTCATCCTCGACATCCCACGAACCAGCCACATCTCCGGACATCTGCGAGACCTTCACTGGCTCCCCGTCAACAAAAGAATCACCTTCCGCCTCCTCACCCACGCACACAAAGCCCTACACGACCAAGGCCCGAGCTACCTCAACAGCCGAGTCAACTTCTACGCTCCCAAACGCCACCTCCGATCAGCCAACCACGCCCTCGCCGCCGTCCCCCGCATCCGAAGAGCGACTACAGGAGGAAGGTCCTTCTCCCACCTGGCCGCCAAGACCTGGAACTCCCTCCCGACCGACTTGCGCCTGACCCAAGACCACCTCTCCTTCAGGAAGAAGCTGAAGACATGGCTGTTCGAGCAGTAGCGGCTCCCCCCCCCCCCCCAGCGCCTTGAGACCCCACGGGTATGTAGCGCGCTTTATAAGTGTCACTGATTGATTGATTATAGGTATTCTTAGCCTGTGTTGGCCCTTTTAAGCCCTTTTTCCAGACCTAGAAGAGGATAGCTGCTTAATATGCCTTTATTCTTGACTTTAACCTGTCTATTGCCTATTGGCTTTGACATATTAGACACATTGGTATGGTTTATGTAGGTATTCTGACAGAGCTAAGGAGCATTTCACCCCTTTCAGGCCTACAGGCCTAGAGCTAGAGGGACTCCATCTTGATGAAGCTGAGAGGCTTTTCAGGGCAAAGGCAAAGTTTATAGTTAAGGCTGTTGTTCGCTTGGAGAGAACCGGTTCAGGCTGGCCCTTATCGAAGGAATGTATTTTTCTCCACTCCGAAGACACAACTTCAGGCTGGCCAGCTGGGAACGTGTCCTTGGTACGGGGAGGTACAAGAATTTGGTGGGCGGCAGGTTACTGGCCATAACTTTCCATGAAAGGACAAGCTTCCATATTAGCGAGCTACAGGAGAGGAGGAGTGTTCAGTTCAGTTTGGAGTTCAGTTCAGCATGGTGTGCAGTACAGCTTGGAGCACAGAACAGTTGGGAGCTCAGAACAGCTTGGAGCTCAGAACAGCTTGCAGAGAGAGAGAGGATGTCTGCTGGAGCTGCAGAATAGAGTGCAGTTCTTAAATGGAGAAAGAAGGCAGACGATTGCTGAAGATGAGGAGAGAGAAAGCAGTGCAGAGAGCATCAAAGAAGGCTGTCAGCTGGAGCAACTGAACCAGAGGCGTGGTGATGTGGTGAAGGAGGGAGAGACAGAGAGAGCCCTAATCCCACCAGAGGCAGAGAGAGAGAGCCCTAATCCCACCAGAGGCAGAGAGAGAAATCTTCCTTCTAATAGGTGAGGTAGTCTGAATTAGTTACACTTACAACACCTTAATCTTGTTCTTATTCCCTAGGATGTCTAACTAATCCTTTCCCTTTCAGCAGAGTGTTCCTGTTATGTTTAATCCTTCTCTTTCAGCGGTGTGTTAAAGTTACTGCTAGTTATAGAGACCCCCCCATAGTTTTGTATATGTATGTTTTATTATTGATTAAATAAATGACCCCATTAATTAGTGAATTAGTGTGCATGAGTTCTTTTATGATAAAGTTATCCTGGCTTCTAGCCAGTTGCTGTTGAGCCACTGATGGATCAAAAGGGAGTAGGAGCGCTTAAATCAGGAAATAACTCAATCACATAGTGTGTATCCCATGCGGTGAGGGTAATCCCCTTTTCTAGTAGTATTACTGTTTGAACAGATGCTACCCCTGATCAGGTAAGTAATAGTGAAGGAGAGAGGAGACCTGCAACTAAGGGACCACACCCTCCCATAATCCTGTAAACAGCGTCTTCTGTTCCAAAGCATAGGTAACCTTTTTCCTCCTAGTCAGATGTTATAGCCAGAACAGATGTTGCCCCTGATCCGGTAAGTCTGAATGAATAGGGAGAACAGGGAGCCCTTGAGCTGGGGAATTGTTGACACTAAGTAATTGGCTAACTCCTAATATTGTAGTAGCAGACCCTTAGTGAAGAGACTTCCCAATATATATATATATATGTATAGGTGTTCATAGGAATGTGGTCGTCGTTGATACGCGGCGTTAATGAGAACACTGGGTAGGAGACCAGTGTGTATACCCACTAGATTGTGGCTTGAATAAGTGAGAGCACTAGGAGGTCGAACTAGTGTGTAGTTTTGCAGGATTGCAAACAGTTTGGAAAAGGGAGCATTGGGTTCTGCAGGCCCATGTGTAGACGCACCGGATTGTGTGTCATATCTGCCCTAGGGTAGAACGGTCTGGGTCAGGGTGGCCGCGAGACCAACTGATGTGAATAAGTGTGGTGTAGGGTATGGATATCCCTAGTAATCAGTGAGTATTCTTAGTATCCCTATAGATTTAGTGGTGTTTTTAATAATATGAGCTTGTATATTGCGAGTTCCCCATCCTCAGGTAGGTACCAGGTGCCTGGATAGTTGGTCCTGGGGAGGGATGTGATTACGTTCTGGCTGGGTTGGAGGGGCCCCTAGGGGCTGATCCCACCTACTCAGAAAATCCAGCCATTACACCTCATTAAGAGATTAGCTCCCTTACACAAAATTGCTAATATGATTTTTCATATTTAGGTGTTTGTCTAGGGTGATTCCGAGAGATTTGGCTGAGTCTATAATGAGAATGGTACAATTCAAGGCAGTGAGGGGATTCAGCCAAGGGTCTAGCTTGGGGATGTGGTTTGGGGGGGAGATGAAAAGGAATTCAGTTTTGGAGGTGTTGAGCAGTAGATAGTTCCCTGTTAACAAATTTTGCTTAGTAATTACGGTAGTGTTGAGTGAGATGATGTCCGTGGATGAGATTTTCAACTAAAGTCCGCGTACATATAAAATAGAATGTTAGTGGAGTTAATGAGTTAGCTAATGGTTCCAAGAAAAGGTTGAAGAGGATAGGAGATAGGGCGGACCCTGGGGGACCCCTATGAGTACGGGAGAGGGAGTGGTTTGCCTAGACTCTTTGTGATCTGTTGTGGAGGAAGGACGAGAACCATTGTAACACCCGACCTGAGAAACCCATCCTGTTCTTCAGAATGGATAGGAGGTTGTTGTGATTAACTGTGTCGAAAGCGGAAGAAGGGTAAAGGAGTATTAGGAGGCAGGGATCATTTTGGTCAAGCATTTCTAAGATGTCATCCATCAAGTACGCGAGAGCCGATTCGATACTGTGCCCCTTCCGGAAGCCGAATTGATGTTGGTCTAGGAGTTGGAAATTCTCTATGTGAGCACAGAGTTGGGATTGTACACATTTTTCAAGTAGTTTGGCTAATGTGGGGTTGTTGGAGATAGGGCGGAAATTATTGAGGTCAGTTTTATCTGTGCTAGGTTTTTTTTTAGAATGGGTGACACCTGCGTTGCTTTTAGGCAGTCTGGGATCATGCTTTGTGACAGAGAAGCGTTTACAATCCTTGTCCAGGTGGCGATGAGTACATTCTTGATTTCTTTGAAGATGGCCGGTGGCTGCGAGTCACTGAAGTGGTTAGAAGGATTGATGTTCTAAAGAATCTTGTTGATGTCTTTTGCAGTGAATGGGGTAAAGGTACCCCATGTCGCATTGTTCTTGGTGTTAAGGCTGATTAGTTTGTGCTTTTCTTAGAGGTCAGTGGGTGGTGCTGACCCAGGGAATGGCAATAGCGCCTTCTTAGTAGCGAGTTTAATGGTGATGAGCCTTGATTTCTCAGTGAAGAAAGCAGCAAGATCATCGCAAGAAGGTGGGCTACCTTCGTAGTCAGAGCTGTTTGGGCCTACTACTGATTGCTGCTTCACCAACTCGAAAAGTTTTTGGGGGCGGTTTGCAGCTTGGTCAAGTTGGTGTCTGAAGTAATCAGCCTTGGTGCTCTTGATTTTTTATCAGAAAAAATTTCTAACAATCCTAAGGAGTTTTAGTTGCTCCACTGAGGGATTGGATCTTCAGGAACGTTTGGCTGTCCTAAGGTTGCAGCGTTTCGTATTTAAATTGTCGTTGTACCATGGTTTGGATATTTTTGTTGAGTGTTGGACTTGGCCCTTCCGGCAGGTTCACCCCTGAAGTTTTTGTTTGTTATATGTAACCTGGGGATGGTGATTCCCACTCTGAGTGCGTGTGGTGAGAGAGACATGCCCTTCCATAGGATTGCATGGGGAATGTATGTGTCCCTGGTAGTTCCAGATGCGTAGGGTGTGCAGGGTCGAGTCTGGTATGTGTGAACTCGTGAGATTGAATGCTGCGCAACTGTATATGCGGTATGATTGTGTCTAGCGCAGAAGCGCCACTTTTAGAAGTTGGCATATTTGTGTAATTTGTGTCTGGCGTGTGATTGACTGAGGCTGGCTGGTGAGCCTGGTTCAAAGAGTCTAAGAGGGTCTGCCCCGGTGGTGAATGGAGTGTTTAGCATGCTGATGTGAGGGGAGGAGTGAGCTTGGGTCTGCTTGTGGATTGACTGTCTGGTTTGAGGGTCCTGAATGAGGCCGGGTTTTCCCCACACAATGCTGGCTCCACCCCCGGGGGTGCATCTGTTCTAGTTCTAGCTGGTTCTACCCCTGCCTGCCCCCTTAGACAAAGGATGTTGTGTATAAAAAGGGTGCTGTGACACTCTGAAAATGTTCTTGTTCCCAACTTGAATCTACCAGGGGCGTGCTGCTGCTTGGGCTCAGGGAAAGACTTGCCTCCCTGGGTCCTGCCCTGCTCCTGGACCTCTGATGGACTTTCCTTCCTAGGAGCGGCTGTGCTCCACCTCCTATCCTGGACTCTACCAAGACTCTGCTGTTTGTTTTGATATCCTAGCGCCTGGAAGCGCTTTACCTTCTGCCTAGAGCTTGGGAAGCGCTTTATTTCCCCACTCGCGGCTGCCTCGCCGCTGTTTGCCGATCGTAACGTCCCTGACAGGTGCCTACCCTGCCCAGGGACCCTGCTCTGTTCTATTTCCCCCATCGAGTGCCCACCTCGACTTATGGACCCCTTCTTTGACCAAACCGGTGCCACCTGGCATTGCTGAGATTATCCCCCGTCACCGCCACCAGCCCTAGATTCCCTGATCCCCGAGAAGCCTGTCCGCCATGTCACGAGCCGCGCTGGGATTGGTCCCTGCACCAGCGCCGCGCTCAGATTGGCTGAGACCCGCGAGAGAGGAGAGGAAGCAGCTCGGGTGCCCGGCCGGAGGTCCCCGAGCGAAGGGGTGCCCCGGGGAGGAAAGGCCGCCCGCAAGTATGGAGGGTTCCGAGGAGCAGGAGTTCCCCTCCGATGGCCGCCACCAGAGCCGGTGAGTGACCAAGGGCGGGGGCCTCCCGATAGAGAGCCGAGCGGCCGCGATTGCTAGCGGGCCGCTCCACCAGCATGGGCCTTGATTCGGCAGAGCCCACGTGAAGGCTCCGGGGCCATTTCAGTTAGGGGGGTGTCGGGGCACACTGCCGGTGCCCGCCCCCCTAGTGCCCTGAATCGATGTCCCTCGAGCCCTGAGAGGCTCCCCCTGTGCCTCACTTTCTCGAGCCCTGAGAGGCTCCACCATGGCCCATTGTTCGAGCCTGCGAGGCTCAGCCCAGCATCTTTGTTCTCGAGCCAGAGAGGCTCCATCATTGCCCAATTGTTCCGAGCCTGCGAGGCTCCAACGTGTTGGCCCCATCTCTACCCCTCAGCTGCCTAGCACTTCGTGGGCAGCTGCCACGTGTAGGTTCGTCCCTGGCTACTTATTAGCTGTCCTGACATTGAGACCTTGGGTGTTCTAGCCCAGAGAGGCCAGTTGGCTTGTTGAAAGTATTGGCTAATGTTAAATTTGCTTCATGAGAGTTATTCTGTGGTTCCTCCCTGCAGGTGCTTCAAATGCGTTATGTTCCTTGCTAATTTTCCCCTCGTGAATATCCCGTGCCTCATGTATGTTGCTAGTTCTATGAAGCTTCCAGTTGTTATATGTTCAAAATGCCAATTCCATCAGGTGCATATTCCTAGCAGTGGTCCCTTGGCCCTGCCCTGTACATAGTCCCTTGTAACTCCTGCCCGTGCCTCTGGCACCTAAAGTGTGTGTTCCTATGTGTCCTTTTTAATACAAAGACTATTTTCATATATACCTTGTGGGGAGTTCCTATTATGGGGGGCCCTGGATGTTGTTGCTGGGGGTGCGTGCGCAAATACTTAACCTACATAGTCTCCGAGTTTAGCCTTGCTGTTCGCGCCACGTTACCTAGAGGGTGAGCAGGGATTATCTTGGCGTGTAACCCCCTTGCCCTGACTTGGGAGTGGTGATCTCTGACTGACCTTGGCGCAAGCCCTGGCCGGCCAGGGATCCCATTTCTCACATTGGTGGCTAGCGGTGGGATCTGGACTTGTGTTTGCGCAGTACCACAGCGATAACTGTCCTCACTACAAAACTCTGCGTTTTAAATGGTCGCAAAGAAAAGAGATTATTGGTTTTTTTAAAGGTTACTAGAATTGTCTGTTCTGTGGAAATTTTTTAAAGGTTGCTAGTAATGTCTGTTCTGTGGAAAATGTGCTCCTTGTACACTGTGAGTTAGGTGTCCCTAGCTCGCGAGGGTAGATCATCCCCCTAGTGCAATGTGTTTCTGGATTCACCAGAAGGGTGGGAACTTGTGGGACACCCCCGCGCCGCACGGCCACCAGCTGCTGCGTGTGCCCCCAGTGCCTGCCTCTGCATCAGCGCCGTCCTCGCTGCTGCCCTGAGCGCTCCCCTTTGGTTTTTGGCCGTTTTGTCTATAATTTGTGCTTGTTTTTCCTGGTGTGTCCGAGATCGTGTTTCCACTGTTTTGCCCCGTTTTGTCCTGCATTAGTGCCTGCTTTCTCTGTGACGTTTCTCTTCGTTTTTTTGGCCGTTTTGTCTGTAATTGGTGCTTGTTTTTCCTTGTGTGCCCGAGATCGTGTTTCCACTGTTTTTGCCCCGTTTTGCCCTGTATTAGTGCCTGCTTTCTCTGTGACGTTTTCTCTTCGTTTTGCCTGCCTCCTTCCTCCTTGCCCGCCTACCTCGCCGCTCTCCCTCCCCGCTCCCGCTTCCCGCCACTGCCATTAGCCCCGCCCCTTTTTCTGCTGTACCCTCCCCGCTCCCGCCTCCCAGCTGCTCCGCCCACCCGCGCACTTCGCCTTAAATGGCGACCGTGCGAACGCGCAGCGGTCACGCGCAGCGGGCGCGCCGTTTGTGCGCCGAAGGCGCGCCAAAGGTAAGCCCGTCTGCGCCCGTCCGCGACCGGATCGCGACCAGCGCCAGGACCCCTGGTCCACGAAGACCCCGCCCGACCCGCCTGACGTACTCCGCCGCCACCCTCATCGCTCTCAACTCCGGCCGACTCCCTGAATGCCATCAAGCCACACCACGACACACCCACGGACCTTTCAGCTGCCACGCCTGCAAGTTCTCCTGCATCCGGACCAGCCCCGCACCAGCACCCGCCAAGTCGAACTCCAGCAGCACCCACCTCAAGTGCATCCTGCTCAACACCCGCTCCGTCCACAGACACGCCATCGAACTCTGGAACCTCCTGGATGCCACCGCCCCTGACGTTGCCTTCCTCACGGAGACCTGGATGAACGCCTCTTCGGCTCCCGACATCGCCATCGCCATCCCAGAGGGCTACAAGATCGTCCGGAGGGACCGAAACGCCAACCAGATGGGAGGAGGCATCGCCATCATCCACAGGAACACCATCCGGCTCACGACCTGCACCGACAACACCCTGTTCAGCGCCGAACACCTGCATTTCCAGATCCACACCAACCCGAACACCACCCTCAGAGGCACCCTGATCTACCGACCCCCTGGACCACGCACGCAATTCAGCGAGGACATCGCCGACTTCGTCAGCCCGCATGCCCTCCCCTCCGCTGACTACATCCTCCTGGGGGACCTGAACTTCCATCTGGAGAACAACAACGACCACAACACCAGCACCCTGCTCGACAACCTCGCCAACCTGGGACTCAAGCAACTGGTGTCCACCCCCACCCACCTCGCCGGACACACACTCGACGCCGTCTTCTCATCCAGCACAGACATCAACTTCAGCCACACCACAGAGCTTCAATGGACGGACCACAGCTGCGTCCACTTCACCTTCAAGAGAACGACGACCCACCAACACCAGCAACAGGCCGCCCGCAGAAGCTGGAACAAGATCACAGCAGACCAGCTAGCCACCTCCCTGAGCCAACACCCTCCTGCCAGCTCAGCGAACCCCAGCCAGGCCGCCGACAACATCACGAAGTGGATCAGCAACTGCGCGGACGAACTCGCCCCGCTGAGGACCCCGCCCAGCAGACCCGGCAGCAAGAAGGCCCCATGGTTCACCGACGAACTCAAGAGCTCCAAGAAGAACTGCCGAGCCCTCGAGAAAGTCTGGAAAAGGGACCCGACACCGGACAACAGGACCTCCTACAAACTGGCCACCCGGAAACACCACCAGCTGATCCGCGCCGCCAAGAGAACAGCATTCAAGGACCGGCTGGACAACAACGCACACAACAGCAAGGAACTCTTCAACATCGTGAAAGAGCTTTCCAACCCCAGCGCAGGAAACAACGACATCACCCCATCGCAAGACCTCTGCAACTCCCTCGCCTCATACTTCCACAACAAGATCACGGACATACACAGCAGTTTCAACAACCAACCAACGCACACCACGACCGACCTGCCACCCCCCCCCACCACCACCCTCCACGCCTGGACCCCGATCAGCACAGAAGACACCATCCGCACGATGAACTCCATCCACTCCGGATCACCAACCGACCCCTGCCCTCACCACGTCTTCAACAAGGCCGACGCTGTCATCGCACCCCACCTGCGAGACATCATCAACACATCCTTCGACACCGCCATCTTCCCCGAAAGCTGGAAACACGCCGAACTCAGCGCTCTACTCAAGAAACCAACAGCGGACCCCACCGACCTCAAGAACTACCGCCCCATCTCGCTTCTCCCGTTTCCAGCCAAAGTCATCGAGAAGACCGTCAACAAGCAGATGGCCGCCTTCCTCGAGACGAACGGATCCCTCGACCCCTCACAGTCCGGCTTCCGAGCCAAACACAGCACCGAGACCGCCCTCATCGCCGCCACCGATGACATCCGAGCCCTGATGGACAATGGAGAAACAGCGGCCCTCATCCTCCTAGACCTCTCCGCGGCATTCGACACGGTCTGCCACCGCACCCTAATACGGCGCCTCAGCAACATCGGAATCCGGGACAAGGCGCTGGAATGGATCATCTCCTTCCTCGACGGAAGAACACAGCGAGTCCGCCTACCACCGTACAAGTCAGAGGCCTCCGAAGTCATCTGCGGCGTCCCCCAAGGATCATCACTGAGCCCCACCCTCTTCAACGTCTACATGAGCCCCCTCGCGGCCATCGTACGCAAACACCACCTCAGCATCATCTCCTACGCCGACGACACCCAGCTGATCCTCTCCCTGACCAACAACCCCGCCGCCGCCAGAGCCAACCTGCACGAAGGGATGAAAGAGGTAGCCGAGTGGATGACGACCAGCCGCCTGAAACTGAACTCGGACAAGACGGAGGTCCTCATCCTGGGCTCTTCACCCTCCGCCTGGGACGACTCCTGGTGGCCTCCCGCCCTGGGCACCGCACCCAAACCGACAGACCATGCACGAAACCTGGGCTTCATCCTGGACTCCTCCCTCTCCATGACCAGGCAAGTCAACAGCGTCTCCTCGGCGTGCTTCAACATCCTACGCATGCTACGGAAGATCTTCTGGTGGATCCCCTCAGAGACCAGGAAGACCGTCACCCAGGCCCTCGTCACCAGCCGACTGGACTACGGCAACGCCCTCTACGCCGGGACCACCGCCAAGCTCCAGAAGAGACTCCAGCGGATCCAAAACGCCTCAGCCAGACTCATCCTCGACATCCCACGATCCAGCCACATCTCCGGACATCTGAGAGACCTTCACTGGCTCCCCATCAACAAGAGAATCACCTTCCGCCTCCTCACCCACGCACACAAAGCCCTACACGACCAAGGCCCGAGCTACCTCAACAGCCGAGTCAACTTCTACGCTCCCAAACGCCACCTCCGATCAGCCAACCACGCCCTCGCCGCCGTCCCCCGCATCCGAAGAGCGACTACAGGAGGAAGGTCCTTCTCCTACCTGGCCGCCAAGACCTGGAACTCCCTCCCGTCCGACCTGCGCCTAACCCAAGACCACCTCTCCTTCAGGAAGAAGCTGAAGACCTGGCTGTTCGAGCAGTAGCGGCACCCCCCCTCCCCAGCGCCTTGAGACCCTACGGGTATGTAGCGCGCTTTATAAGTGTCACTGATTGATTGATTGATTGATCTAGTGGTGGCAGCGTAATTGTGTTCAATGTGTGTGGATGAATCTTGAGTTGTGCTGAATAATGGAGTGTAAGTTCCCTGAGATAGGGAGCTTGCTGAATAATGGAGTGTAAGTTCTCTGGGATGGGGAACTTGCTGAATCAACGATAAGTGTGTCCTTCCTTTCACCGCTGAATGTGTTTGATGCATCATTTGTTCCGTACACCGCTGAATGTGTTTTATGCATCATGTGTCCTTCCTTACCCCGCTGAATGTGTTTGATGCATCATGTGTTTCGTACACCGCTGAATGTGTTTTATGCGTCATGTCCTTCCTTACCCCGCTGAATGTGTTTGATGCATCATGTGTTTCGTACACCGCTGAATGTGTTTTATGCGTCATGTCCTTCCTTACCCCGCTGAATGTGTTTGATGCATCATGTGTTTCGTACACCGCTGAATGTGTTTTATGCGTCATGTGTCCTTCCTTACCCCGCTGAATGTGTTTGATGCATCATGTGTTCCGTACACCGCTGAATGTGTTTTATGCGTCAGGTGTCCTCCCTTACCCCGCTAAACGTGTTTGATGCATCATGTGTTCCGTACACCGCTGAATGTGTTTTATGCGTCATGTGTCTCCCTTACACCGCTGAATGTGATTGATGCATCATGTGTTCCGTACACCGCTGAATGTGTTTTATGCGTTGTTGGACAAGCCTCGTGGTAGGCCCGGCCCCTCCCCGCATGGCGGGTCTCGGATCCCGGCTACCCCTGTTCCCCGGACAAGAACCACACCTGCAGCCGCCGGGTCAACCCCCAGCTCTTCCCCGATGGGCCCCGGCTCATAACCACCACATTCTCGGCTGGCCCGGGTTCCTTCCCGAACCACCGTCCCCGGCCCAGCCGCCATCTTGGACCCGCCACGACTAGGCCTCGTGGCCGCGGGTCGACCTCAACCTCAGGCCCAGCCAAGCCCAGACATCGAGGCACCACCGTCCGCCTAGGGGGTAAAGAGACCATTTGGCGAGTCAATGGAAGAAGGAGTGTCGATGGCTCCCCTCCGCCTGGTTTCGAACGCCCCCAGCCTCCCTGGGCGCTGGCTCCACCCCCCTGCTGGGTGTCTGGACTCCCTCATCCCGGACCCGCCAACCTCCAAGTGCGAGGGTCCTGACATCAAAGGGCGCCAGACCTATAACTGGGGTAGCTCCTGAGCAGGAAGGCAGTTGTATCCTGGAGTCGAGAGACACCGAGACAAACTCATCCTTGGAGGCCTGCTGGCGCTGCCACGGCCCCTCTTTGTGAACTATCCTTGATGTGGAGAGGTGTGGCTCAGGGGTTAGAGGCGGCAGACCCGGAAGCTGAGATCGGTTCTGGACCAGGGTTCAATTCCCCGCCTCGGCGGGTCTTGGGCTCAAAAAAATTCCACGGACTCGATAATTCTCGTTCCGGTGCCTACTCGACTCACGGGTTCACACTCTGCGACTCTGGGCAATAGCTTGCTTAATCTCTACTACGCCCCTCGCGGCGGGATGCCTGGCTTTCACCTTGTGGATACCCTGCTCGGGTTATCTCACAGGGGAATACCAGGACGGGTTCCCAAGGCAAGCGCCTTGATGCCTTCGGGTGATACGTGCGCTATATAAATCGCAATACATTTACATTTACATTTACAAGGCCTGCTGGCGCTGCTGCGGCTCATCTTCGTGAACCATCTTTGAAGGCCTGCTGGCGCTGCCGCGGCTCATCCTCGTGAACCATCTTTGAAGGTCTGCTGGCGCTGCCGCGGCTCATCTTCGTGAACCATCTTTGAAGGCCTGCTGGCGCTGCCGCGGCTCATCTTCGTAAACCATCCTTGAAGGCCTGCTGGCGCTGCCGCGGCCCCTACTTGAGAACCCTCCAGCTCGAGGATTGAGAGCTATACACCAGCTACCCCTGTACCGGCCCGGTACTGAGACTGTCCCGCTATCCCCTTTCCCCAGAGACTAGAATTAAAGGGATCATTGTATCCTGGTCCTGCTGTATCGTCAAGTTTAACCTGCCTAAGAATACCTATAAAAGTGTACAGAACCTATCTTTGTGTGGCGTCCATCTGTGGGGGGGTAGTTGCTCGTCCGTACGATCTAAGGAGAGGGCCCTCGCCAGGAGGCCTCTCCCCCTTGCTCGGCCAACCCTCCGGGTCCCCGTCTAACATGCGTCATGTGTCTCCCGTACCCTGCTGAATGAGTGTTAGGTTGTATCCCGGACAAGGAAGCCCTGCAGATTGGATCGCGGCTTGCCTTGGGGAGAGCTGAACACTGAGCCCTGCGGACGTTGTCGCGGCTCCTCTTGCTGAAATGAATGTTAGGTTGTATCCCGGACAAGGAAGCCCTGCTGAGTGACTCGCGGCTTGCCTTGGGGAGAGCTGAACACTGAGCCCTGCTGACGTGGTCGCGGCTCATCTTGCTGAATGAACGTTAAGTTGTATCCCGGACAAGGAAGCCCTGCTGATTGGATCGCGGCTTGCCTTGGGGAGAGCTGAACACTGAGCCCTGCTGACGTGGTCGCGGTTCATCCTAGTTAGTACAAGAGGGAATTCCTGCCTGAAGAGGAGGAACTGGGTAAGCTGTATGGGGTATTGACCTACAGTGGTTGCCTGCCTGCTGAAGGAGGGGCGAAAGTCTTAGATTTTATTTTCTTTTTGTAGAAGTCCTGGTGCGCCAGGCATCTGGCCGTAGGGTACTGCCCGCGGTTGGGGAGCCAGTAGTCTGTGTTTCCGGATCTGGACGGCAGGGCGACTGTAGCCAGTGTCCTGGCCTGTGTGTCTCCTAGGCGTACTCCTGTGGACACAGGTGGGGCTTATCCCGAAGGAAGAGACCCTGTGTTTCCCAGAAGGGGTGGTACGGGCCTAGTAGGGATCCTTAGGGTTCTTGGCTGAGTGTCGTGGTACTGCCCTAGGAGCTGGTGGGGCCCACCTTAAGTGGAAGGACCCTGTAATACATGGGAGGGTGCGGAACTGGAAGGTGGTCAGAGGGAGTCTGACCCTCTAGACATCCGGTGAAATTAGTTCCCAGGTGGTAGACCAGTGGAGGGAGTAAGTTCCAAGACTGGTAGGAGAGTGTGTTCTGAGGGTGCTTCTCCTGAGAGAGCGCGGAACCTCAGAAGTAGGGTGGGGCATTCTTGCCCGTGACCTCTGGCCAGCCGGAGGGTGCGGACCCTAGGTGGAAGGAGCGGTGGTAGTTGGAGCTACACTGAGAAAGGGAGTGGAGAATGGCTATTGTGGGCCAGGGGTTACCACCCCCCACTTTGGATTAGCCGGGACCAGTGGTATCTGGGTGGCCTAGGGCCTGGTCCTAGTCGTGGACAACTAAGGAGTACCAGTGAGGTAGCCTGGTTGGGCCTGTGTTTTTTTTTTAAGTCTGTGCGTATCTTAAGGATCAACGTGGCGTAGAACCGGAGGGTGTCCCTGCAGTGCGGGCCGCGTCCGTGTTCTATCGTCCAAAGCAGGGAAGTCCATCACGGTGGTGATTGGTCTGCCCTGCGTTTTGGCTGGAAAGGGGTTGTGTTGGACTTAGCCCTTCTGGCAGGTTCACCCCTGAAGTTTTTGTGTGTTATACGTAACCTGGGGATGGTGATTCCCACTCTGAGTGTGTGTGGTGAGAGAGACCTGCCCTTCCATAGGAACTCATGGGGAATGTATGTGTCCCTGGTAGTTCCAGATGCGTAGGGTGTGCAGGGTCGAGTCTGGTATGTGTGAACTCGTGAGATTGAATGCTGCGCAACGGTATATTCGGTATGATTGTGTCTAGTGCAGAAGCGCCACTTTTAGAAGTGTGCATATTTGTGTAATTTGTGTCTGGCGTGTGATTGGCTGAGGCTGGCTGGTGAGCCTGGTTCCAAGAGTTTGGGAGGGTCTGCCCTGGTGGTGAATGGAGTGTTTAGCATGCTGATGTGTGGGGGAGGAGTGAGCCTGGGCCTGCTTGTGGATTGACTGTTTAGTTGAGGGTCCTGAATGAGGCTGGGTTTTCCCCACACAATGCTGGCTCCACCCCCTGGGGTGCGTCTGATGTCCCTAGCCTGGCCAGTGAAAAGAATCCCCCATAACCAGTTCTAGCTGGTTCTCTCCCTGCCTGCCCCCTTAGACAAAGGATGTTGTGTATAAAAAAGGTGCTGTGACACTCTGAAAATGTTCTTGTTTCCAACTTGAATCTACCAGGGGCGTGCTGCTGCTTGGGCTCAGGGCAAGGCTTGCCTCCCTGGGCCCTGCCCTGCTCCTGGACCTCTGATGGACTTTCCTTCCTAGGAGCGGCTGTGCTCCACCTCCTATCCTGGACTCTACCAAGACTCTGCTGTTTGTTTTGATATCCTAGCACCTGGAAGCGCTTTACCTTCTGCCTAGCGCTTGGGAAGCGCTTTATTTCCCCACTCGCGGCTGCCTCGCCGCTGTTTGCCGATCGTAACATCCCTGACAGGTGCCTACCCTGCCCAGGGACCCTGCTCTGTTCTATTTTCCCCATCGAGTGCCCACCTCGACTTATGGACCCCTTCTTTGACCAAACAGGTGCCACCCGGCATTGCTGTGATTATCCCCCGTCACCGCCGCCAGCCTGAGCTTCCCCGATCCCCGAGAAGCCTGTCCGCCACGTCACGAGCCGCGGCGCGCTGGGATTGGTCCCTGCGCCAGTGCCGCGCTCGGATTGGCTGAGACCCGCGAGAGAGGAGAGGAAGCAGCTCAGGTGCCCGGCCGGAGGTCCCCGAGCGAAGGGGTGCCCCGGGGAGGAAAGGAAAGGCCGCCCGCAAGCATGGAGGGTCCCGAGGAGCAGGAGCTCCCCTCCGACGGCCGCCACCAGAGCCGGTGAGTGACCAAGGGCGGGGGCCTCCCGATAGAGAGGCGAGCGGCCGCGATTGCTAGCGGGCCGCTTCACCAGCAGGGGCCTTGATTCGGCAGAGCCCACGTGAAGGCTCCGGGGCCATTTCAGCTAGGGGGGCGTCTGGGGCACATTGCCAGTGCCCGCTTCCCTCCTGCCCTGAATCGATGTCCCTCGAGCCCTGAGAGGCTCCCCCTGTGCCTCACTTTCTCAAGCCCTGAGAGGCTCCACCTTGGCCCATTGTTCGAGCCTGCGAGGCTCAGCCCAGCATCTTTGTTCTCGAGCCAGAGAGGCTCCATCATTGCCCAATTGTTCCGAGCCTGCGAGGCTCCAACGTGTTGGCCCCATCCTTACCCCTCAGCTGCCCAGCACTTCGTGGGCAGCTGCCACGTGTAGGTTCGTCCCTGGCTACTTATTAGCTGTCCTGACATTGAGACCTTGGGTGTTCTAGCCCAGAGAGGCCAGTTGGCTTGTTGAAAGTATTGGCTAATGTTAAATTTGCTTCATGAGAGTTATTCTGTGGTTCCTCTCTGCAGGTGCTTCAAATGCGTTATGTGCCTTGCTAATTTTCCCCTCGTGAATATCCTGTGCCTCATGTATGTTGCTAGTTCTATGAAGCTTCCAGTTGTTATATGTTCAAAATGCCAATTCCATCAGGTGCATATTCCTAGCAGTGGTCCCTGGGCCCTGCCCTGTACATAGTCCCTTGTAAATCCTGCCCGTGCCTCTGGCACCTTGTACAGTGTGTGTTCCTATGTGTCCTTTTTTATACAAAGACTATTTTCATATATACCTTGTGTGGAGTTCCTTTTGTGGGGGGCCCTGGATGTTGTTGCTGGGGGTGCGTGCACAAATACTTAACCAACATAGCCTCCGAGTTTAGCCTTGCTGCTCGCGCCACGTTACCTAGAGGGTGAGCAGGGGTTATCTTGGCCTGTAACCCCCTTGCCCTGACTTGGGAGTGGTGGTCTCTGACTGACCTTGGCGCAAGCCCTGGCCAGCCAGGGATCCCATTTCTCACATTGGGATATTGTTTTGTTGGAGCAGTGCGAAGTTGTCCATGATGTTGTAGATGGTCGAGTTGTTGGATAATAATGCCTAAATCATTGTGTTGGATGAGGTCGAAGATGTCGGTGGCATGTTTTCTGGCTGACCTACAATTGAGTAGTACACATTTAAGACGTGGTGGATTAGTGTGAGACGGAGAGTGGGTGACGTTCACTCTCTTGAGGTTGTCTTTATTGATGACTAGGATTGTGAGGAGGTTCTCTGTACAGGTTGGAATGGATGGTTTGTATTTTGCTTGTCGGGATCATGTTGAATTGGACCCAGTGGAGTAAAGTATGAAACTCATTGATATCATTGGGAGCCAGTAAGGTCTCACACCTTCCGGGGCGGGAGGGCGCGATAGCTAAGGGAATAGTTTGCAACACAGGGGGGGCTAAAAACTGGCCCATGCATTCACTCATGCTAGGGGAGGCTCTGGACAGGTTTGCAGCGCAGAGGAAGGAGCTGAACACACGGAAAAGATCATTTGAGAGAGCTTTCAGGCCATTTAGTTCAATAGTGAGGAGGTGCAGCTGGAGAGATATATTGTCCAGGCGCATAACCAAGTCGTAAAGGGGTAAAGTGTGTGTTGAGAAAGCGAACGGGCAAGGGAGCTGAGGGTCGTATACGGTTAAGACTAGAAGGATTGGGTTTGACCAATCATGGTCGGGGGGGCACTTGCCCACTCACTAACAAAGTAAGAGGCATGGGGAGAGGGATGAAGGAAGAGGGATCAGTCGTTGAAGGTGATGATAGTAGGTCGCATGGGGATCTCTCAGAGTGAGGAATAGATAAAATCGGATTGGCTGGCGTAGTGACGGGTGAATCCTTAGTGTCTCTCATGTTCTGAGTCGGGAGTCTGGAAGGTTGGGACACGCCAACAGGGGACAACACCACTCTGTGATCATCTAAAGGTGAAGAGTGATTTAGAGAGAGTGAGGGCCTTTCCCGAGTGGTAGTGAGAGGACTAGTGGTGACCTGAGTGATGGACGGCTGAGATAGGGTGTCAATGGCTTTCGCTGAGACCGCGTTTTTGAGTAACGTGAAGATAATGGCTTTCTTAATTAGATTGACATTGGTCGCTTGGATTAGGATGATACCATTGTTATAGAGGGTGATGGTGGCATTGGCATTGAGCGTGGATGAGGGCAGCGTAGTAAGTTTGAGACCATGAGGTGTTTTTCTGGTACCTGATACTCGGAGCATCGAGTAGAGGACTTTTCGCCAACATGCTCTGTTCCTGGTGTAGAAAACAAGGCTGTTAGCTCTACTGCCTTTGTTTGTGCAAAAGTAGACATTCGAGATTAAGGTTTTGGCCTAGACCTAAGTATGTGATGCTTGTGTTTTTTGGCTGCGTTTTTCGATAGGTTGGGTGGGTAATTGAGGATGAAAGTGTTGGATCCTGAGGGATCCACACCGCATAGGCGCTGGAGGGGTGTGTGCCATGAGGCCCTCTGCTTAGGCGCAGGAGGGGTGTGCGCCACGAGGCCCCTCTGCATAGGTCCTGGAGGGGTGTGTGCTACGAGGCCCTCTGCATAGGCGCAGGAGGGGTGTGTGCCACTAGGCCCTCTGCATAGGCGCTGGAAGGGGGTGTGCCTCGAGGCCCCTCATAGATGCAGGTAGAGGCCCTCTGCATAGGTTCGGGAGGGGGGTGTGCCTCGAAGCCCCGCACAAATGCAGCTAGAGGCCCTCTGCATAGGCGCTGGAGGGGTGTGTCCCTCGAGGCCCTCTGCATAGACGCTGGATGGGGGGTGCCTCCAAGCACCTCATGAATGCACCTAGAGGCCCCCTGCATAGGCGATGGAGGGGGGGTGCCTCGTAGCCCCTCCTAGATGCAGCTAGAGGCCCTCTGCATAGGATTTGGAAGGGTGTGTGCCTCGAGGCCCTCTGCATAGGCGTTGGCGGGGTGTGTGCCTGGAGGCCCTCTGCATAGGCGCTGGAGGGAGTGGTGTGTGCCACGAGTCCCCTACATAGGCGATGGAGGGGGGGGGGTGCCTCCTAGCCCCTCACAGATGCAGCTAGAGGCCCTCTGCATAGGTGCTGGAGGGGTGTGTGTCTCAAGGCCCTCTTCATAGGCGCTGGAAGGGTGTGTGCCTCGAGGCCCTCTGCATAGGTGCTGGAGGGAGTGGTGTGTACCACGAGTCCCCTACAGAGGCGCTGGAAGGGTGTGTGCCAAGATGCCCCTCACAGATGCAGCTAGAGGCCCTCTGCTTAGGCGTTGGAGGGGTGTGTGCCTCGAGGCCCTCTGCATAGGCGCTGGGGGGAGTGGTGTATGCCACGAGTCCCCTGCATATGCCCTGGAGGGGTGTGTGCCACGTGGCCCTCTGCATAGGCGCTGGAGGGGTGTGTGCCCCAAGGCCCCTCACAGATGTAGCTAGAGGCCCTCTGCATAGGCATTGGATGGGTGTGTGCCTCGAGGCCCTCTGCATAGGCGCTGGAGGGAGTGGTGTGTGCCACGAGTCCCCTGCATAGGTGCTGAGGGGGGTGTGCCACGAGGACCTTCACAGAAGCAGCTAGAGGCCCTCTGCATAGGCGCTGGAAGGAGTGGTGTGTGCCATGAGTCCCCTGCATAGGCTTTGGAGGGGTGTGTGCCTCGAGGCCCTCTGCATAGGCGTTGGCGGGGTGTGTGCCTCGAGGCCCTCTGCATAGGCGCTGGAGGGAGTGGTGTGTGCCACGAGTCCCCTACATAGGCGCTGGAGGGGGGTGTACCACGAGGCCCCTCACAGAAGCGGCTAGAGGCCCTCTGCATAGGTGCTGGAGGGGGGTGCAACGAGGCCCCTCACAGATGCAGCTACAGGCCCTCTGCGTAGGCGCTGGAGTGGGGGTGCCACGAGGCCCCTCACAGATGCAGCTAGAGGCCCTCTGCATAGGCGCAGGTGGGGTGTGTGCCTCAAGGCCCCTCACAAATGCAGCTAGAGGCCCTCTGCATAGGCGCTGGAGGGGTGTGTGCTTTGAGGCCCTCTGCATAGGTGCTGGAGGGGTGTGTGCCACGAGGCCCTCTTTATAGGCGCTGGAGGGGTGTGTGCCTGGAGGCCCTCTGCTAGGCGCAGGAGGGGTGTGTGCCTCGAGGCCCCTCACAGATGCAGCTAGAGGCCATCTGCATAGGCGCTGGATGGGAGGTGCCACGAGGCCCTTCACAGATGCAGCTAGGGGCCCTCTGCATAGGCGCAGGAGGGGTGTGTGCCTCGAGGCCCCTCACAAATGCAGCTGAAGGGCCTCTGCATAGGCGCTGGAGGGTGTGTGCCACGAGGCCCCTCACAGATGCAGCTAGAGGCCCTCTGCAGAGGTGCTGGAGCGGTGTGTGCTTTGAGGCCCCTCACAAATGCAGCTAGAGGCCTTCTGCATAGGCGCTGGAGGGGTGTGTGCCACGAGGCCCCTCACAGAAGCAGCTAGAGGCCCTCTGCATAGGCACTGGAAGGAGTGGTGTGTGCCATGAGTCCCCTGCATAGGCTCTGGAGGGGTGTGTGCCACGAGGCCCTCTGCATAGGGGCTGGAGGGGTGTGTACCACAAGGCCCCTCCTAGATGCAGCTAGAGGCCCTCTGCATAGGCTTTGGAGGGGTGTGTGCCTCGAGGCCCTCTGCATAGGCGTTGGCGGGGTGTGTGCCTCGAGGCCCTCTGCATAGGCGCTGGAGGGAGTGGTGTGTGCCACGAGTCCCCTACATAGGCGATGGAGGGGGGGGTGCCTCATAGCCCCTCACAGATGCAGCTAGAGGCCCTCTGCATAGGTGCTGGAGGGGTGTGTGTCTCAAGGCCCTCTTCATAGGCGTTGGAAGGGTGTGTGCCTCGAGGCCCTCTGCATAGGTGCTGGAGGGAGTGGTGTGTGCCACGAGTCCCCTACAGAGGCGCTGGAAGGGTGTGTGCCAAGATGCCCCTCACAGATGCAGCTAGAGGCCCTCTGCATAGGTGCTGGAGGGGTGTGTGTCTCAAGGCCCTCTGCATAGGCGCAGGAGGGGTGTGTGCCTCGAGGCCCCTCACAAATGCAGCTGAAGGGCCTCTGCATAGGCGCTGGAGGGTGTGTGCCACGAGGCCCCTCACAAATGCAGCTAGAGGCCTTCTGCATAGGCGCTGGAGGGTTGTGTGCCACGAGGCCCCTCACAGATGCAGGTAGAGGCCCTCTGCATAGGCACTGGAGGGGTGTATGCCTCGAGGCCCTCAGCATAGGCGCTGGAGGGGTGTGTGCCACGAGGCCCTCTGTATAGGCACTGGATGGGTGTATGCCTCGAGGCCCTCCGTATAGGCGCTGGAGGGGTGTGTGCCATGAGGCCCTCTGTATAGGCACTGGAGGGGTGTATGCCTCGAGGCCCTCTGCATAGGCACTGGAGGGGTGTATGCCTCGAGGCCCTCTGTATAGGCGCTGGAGGGGTGTGTGCCACGAGGCCCTCTGTATAGGCACTGGAGGGGTGTATGCCTCGAGGCCCTCTGCATAGGCACTGGAGAGGTGTATGCCTCGAGTCCCCTACATAGGCGCTGGAGGGGGGTGTACCACGAGGCCCCTCACAGAAGCAGCTAGAGGCCCTCTGCATAGGTGCTGGAGGGGGGTGCCACGAGGCCCCTCACAGATGCAGCTAGAGGCCCTCTGCATAGGCGCAGGTGGGGTGTGTGCCTCGAGGCCCCTCACAAATGCAGCTAGAGGCCCTCTGCATAGGCGCTGGAGGGGTGTGTGCCTTGAGGCCCTCTGCATAGGCGCTGGAGGGGTGTGCGCCACGAGGCACTCTGTATAGGCGCAGGAGGGGTGTGTGCCTCGAGGCCCCTCACAGATGCAGCTAGAGGCCATCTGCATAGGCGCTGGAGGGGAGGTGCCACAAGGCCCTTCACAGATGCAGCTAGGGGCCATCTGCATAGGCGCAGGAGGGGTGTGTGCCTCGAGGCCCCTCACAAATGCAGCTGAAGGCCCCCTGCATAGGCGCTGGAGGGTGTATGCCACGAGGCCCCTCACAGATGCAGCTAGAGGCCCTCTGCAGAGGTGCTGGAGGGGTGTGTGCTTTGAGGCCCTCTGGATAGGCGCTGGAGGGGTGTGTACCACAAGGCCCTCTGCATAGGCGCTGGAGGGGTGTGTGCCTCGAGGCCCTCTGCTAGGCACAGGAGGGGTGTGTGCCTCGAGGCCCCTCACAGATGCAGCTAGGGGCCCTCTGCATAGGCACTGGAGGGGTATGTGCCACGAGGCCCTCTGCATAGGCGTGGGAGGGGTGTGTGCCACAAGGCCCCTCACAGATGCAGCTAGAGGCCCTCTGCATAGGTGAAAGAGGGGGGGTGTGTTAGAAATGGGATCCCTGGCTGGCCAGGACTTGCGCCAAAGTCAGTCAGAGACCACCACTCCTAAGCCAGGGCAAGGGAGTTACACGCCAAGATAACCCTGCTCACCCTCTAGGTAACGTGGCGCGAGCAGCAAGGCTAAACTTGGAGGCGATGTGAGTTAAGTATTTGCGCACGCACCCCAGCAACAACACCCAAGGCCCACCACAAAGGAAACTCCACACAAGGTTATATGTAAAAATAGCCTTTGTATTACACCAAAACACATTAGATAAAACACACACTTTACAATGTGCCAACAGGCACGGGCAGAATTTACAGGGGATATGTACAAGACAGGGCCACATGGACCACTGTCAGGAATAGGCACTTTTAGAACTTAGCACTAGGTAGAATTAGTACTTAGAACATAGAATATAAATCACTGTAGCAGAAAATAGCACACCACCAGTAACTACTGGTAATCAGGTAAGTACCACCTACGCAATCCTAACCACCTTAGGAACAGGTCACGCAAGGAACCAGGACCTCACTAGCACCACCTTTACTAGCAAGAAAACAACCACCTAAGTATCACAATACCTGTAGGGGTATAAGCACATAACACATGATGCATAACATACATTCAGAGGTGTAGTAGAAAACACATGACGCCCTAAACACATTCAGAGGTGCAGATAACACATGATGCATAAAATACATTCAGCGGTGTAAGAGCAAGGCACATGAGGCATAAAAACATTCAGCGGTGTAGAACAAGGCACATGATGCATAAAAACACATTCAGAGGTGCAGAAAAAGAACACAATTGCGCCAAACTCACACAAGTCACCACCTTGGACTGTCCATAGGCCTTTTGGCCTTGATGGGGCTAGAGCGCCCTTTGTCCCAGTGTCAGGGGCCTAAAAGTAGCAGTTGCCCACAAATAGCTGGGCAACTGGTGCAAGCAAGGATGGGCCAACGTGGGAGCCTCGCAGGCTCTGAATAAACAAATGGCCCCTGAGCCTCTCGGGGCTCTCAAAGATATTTGTGGCGCCTGAGCCCCTCGTGGGCTCTCAGTAAATCAAAAATGCCCCCTTGAGCCTTTCAGGCTCAAACACAAAATGCGGCCGTCTCTGGAGCCTCTCCGGGCTCGTGAAACAAATAGGCCCCGTGGGCCTTCTGTGGAGTCCCCCCTCTGGGGACTCAAGAGAAACAACTGCCCCCGGAGATGCTGGAGCGGCCCTCTGCCAAATAGGGCCGCTCAACGGTGAAAGGAAAACTGCCCCCGGAGCCTCGTGGCTCCAACAAACAAATGCCGCCTTGAATCGTGGAGCCTCGACAGGCTCTGGCAGCAACTGCGGCGTGGGTGGGGGTGGGGGCCCTCCCTCTGGGGAACTCAAGGGGGGAAAGTGCCTCGGAGACCTCGAGGGCTCTGCCTCTCAGCGTGCTCCCTCCCGGTCACTCACCGGCTGTCTTCTGGTGCTGCTCTTCAGCAAAGGCGGCGTCCTCCTCCTCAACGGCAGCTGCGGGGCTTCTCTATGCCTGTTACCACGGGGCTCTCCTTCACTCCTGGGAGCCCCGTGGAAGGTGCCGGCAGCAGGACTCTTCCTCCCTCCTTCTCAGGGCGAGTGCACCGGGGCGCAGGGTAGGCTCCTGCCTGCTCCGGTGCTCAGCCGCGGCTCTTCCGTGGGAGGCGGGGTAGGCTCCCGTCCTCCTACTTCTGGTTCTGGTCATCCCGGAGGCCCGCCCCCGGCCCGCCTGACTTCCTGGTCGGGCGCCGGGCGGCGGCAGTGACGATTTTGCGCTATTTACGGGGCAAATGCCGGGTGGGCACCGGCTCCTTTAAAATAAGGAATAGATAGAGGTGGCACTCGATCAGGGCAGACAATGCCGGGTGGGCACCGGCCTCAGCAAAATAAAGCGCTCTCAAGCGCTAGTCATAAATAAAGCGCTCCCTGCGCTCTATGACGAAAATAATGTGCTTTCAAGCGCTAGAGGCCCAAATAAAGCGCTCCCAGTCGCTAGGGGCCAACAAGCCCAGCAAATGTCCTTCTAAGCAGGCAGGGGGGGGGGGGCAAGGCTGGGCCCAGAGCCAGCTCACTGGGTCTCCAGGCAGGGAGACAATCCAAGTTGCGGTCCTCTGGCCCAGCAACAGCAGCAGCCCCCTCAGGTAGGATCCTGGAAGAGAACAACATCTGTGGGGACACAGCCCCATTTTTATACACCACATTCCTTTGTCTAAGGGTGCAGGGTGGGGGGAAACCAGTTGCAGCTGGTTTTGGAGCACTCTTGATGACTCAACCACCCATTGCATTTACTGGCAGGACTAGGGTCATCAGTCGCACCACAGGGGGCGGAGCCAGCATTGTCTGGGGAAAACCCAGCCTCATGCAGGACACAGGTACACTCCTCCCCAGCCATCAGCATGCTAATCTCACACTCACCCCCGGGCAGACCCATGCAGCCTTCCTGGAGCCAGGCTCACCAGCCAGCTCAATCAATCAATCAATCAATCAATCAATCATTGAATTTATATAGCGCACTACTTACCCAGAGGGTCTCAAGGCGCTGGGGGGGGGGGGGGGGGGGGGGGGGGGGGTCTGCTACTGCTCGAACAACCAGGTCTTGAGTTGCTTCCTGAAGGCGAGGTGGTCCTGGGGCGAGGTGGTCCTGGGATCCAGCCAATCACAAGCCAGGCATATTTTACACTAATATGCCAACTCCTAGAAGTGGCATTTGTACACAAGACACACTCATGCCACATACATCATTGCAAAGCATTCACTCTCACGAGTTCTCACATATAAAATTCGAACCTGTACACCCCATGCATCAGGAACTAACATGGACACATACATTCCCCATGCATTCCTATGGGAGGGCAGGCCTATCTCATCACATGCACTCAGAGTGCGCACGCACTTTCCACTGGGACACAGTGAAAGTGCGCAGAACCCAAAAATCACCATCACCAGGTCACCATTACAAGCAAAAAGTCTAGGGGTGAACCTGCCAGAAGGGCCAAGTCCAACAGGGTGCTACTAGGCTCCTCACAGATGCAGCTAGAGGCCCTCTGCATAGGCGCTGGAAAGGGGTGTGCCGCGAGGACCCTCACAGAAGCAGCTAGAGGCCCTCTGCATAGGCGCTGGAGGGAGTGGTGTGTGCCACGAGGACCCTCACAGAAGCAGCTAGAGGCCCTCTGCATAGGCGCTGGAGGGAGTGGTGTGTGCCACGAGTCCCCTGCATAGGCGCTGGAGGGGTGTGTTCCACGGGGCCCTCTGCAAAGGTGCGGTAGGGGTGTGTGCCACAGGCCCCTCACAGATGCAGCTAGGGGCCCTCTGCATAGGCGCTGGATGGGAGGTGCCACGAGGCCCTTCACAGATGCAGCTAGGGGCCCTCTGCATAGGCGCAAGAGGGGTGTGTGCTGCGAGGCCCACTGCATAGGCACTGGAGGGGGCGTGCCATGAGGCCCCTCACAGATGCAGCTAGAGGCCCTCTGCATAGGCGCTGGAGGGGTGTGTGCCTCGAGACCCTCTGCATAGGCGCCGGAGGGGTGTGTGCTTCGAGGCCCCTCACATATGCAGCTAGAGGCCCTCTGCATAGGCACTGGATGGGAGGTGCCACGAGGCCCTTCACAGATGCAGCTAGGGGCCCTCTGCATAGGCGCTGGATGGGAGGTGCCACGAGGCCCTTCACAGATGCAGCTAGGGGCCCTCTGCATAGGCGCTGGATGGGAGGTGCCACGAGGCCCTTCACAGATGCAGCTAGGGGCCCTCTGCATAGGCGCAAGAGGGGTGTGTGCCTCAAGGCCCCTCACAAATGCAGCTGAAGGGCCTCTGCATAGGCGCTGGAGGGGTGTGTGCTACAGGCCCCTCACAGATGCAGCTAGAGGCCCTCTGCATGGGCTTTGGAGGGGTGTGAGCCTCGAGGCCGTCTGCATAGGCGTTGGAGGGGTGTGTGCCTCGAGGCCCTCTGCATTGGCGTTGGAGGGGTGTGTGCCTCGAAGCCCTCTGCATAGGCGCTGGAGGGAGTGGTGTGTGCCACGAGTCCCCTACATAGGCGCTGGAGGGGGGGGGGGTGCCACGAGGCCCCTCACAGAAGCAGCTAGAGGCCCTTTGCATAGGCGCTGGAGGGGGGTGCCACGAGGCCCCTCACAGATGCAGCTAGAGGCCCTCTGCGTAGGCACTGGAGGGGGGAGTGCCACAAGGCCCCTCAGAGATGCAGCTAGAGGCCCTCTGCATAGGCGCAGGAGGGGTGTGTGCCTCGAGGCCCCTCACAAATGCAGCTAGAGGCCCTCTGCATAGGCGCTGGAGGGGTGTATGCCACAAGGCCCCTCACAGATGCAGCTAGAGGCTTTCTGCATAGGCGCTGGAGGGGTGTGTGCCTCAAGGCCCTCTGCATAGGTGCTGGAGGGGTGTGTGTCTCGAGGCCCTCTGCAAGGCGCAGGAGGGGTGTGTGCCTCGAGGCCCCTCACAGATGCAGCTAGAGGCCGTCTGCATAGGCGCTGGAGGGGAGGTGCCATGAGGCCCATCACAGATGCAGCTAGAGGCCCGCTGCATAGGCGCAGGAGGGGTGTGTGCCACGAGACCCTCTGCATAGGCGTAGGGGGGGTGTGTGCTACGAGGTCCCTCACATATGCAGCTAGAGGCCCTCTGCATAGGCGCTGGAGGGGGGGTGCCATGAGGCCCCTCACAGATGCAGCTAGAGGCCCTCTGCATAGGCGCTGGAGGGGAGTGTGCCGCGAGGACCTCTGCATAGGAGCTGGAGGGATGTGTGTTGTGAGGCCCTCTGCATAAGCACTAGAGGGGGGCCTCAATGCCCCTCACAGATGCAGCTAGAGGCCCTCTGCATAGGCACTGGAGGGGGTGCATAGGCGCTGGAGGGAGTGTGCCTCGCGGCCCTCTGCCTAGGCGCAGGAGGGGTGTGTGCTTCGAGGCCCCTCACAGATGCAGCTAGATGCCCTCTGCATAGGCGCTGGAGGGGGGTGCCACGAGGCCCCTCACAGATGCAACTAGAGGCCCTCTGCATAGGCACTGGAGGGGTGTGCGGCACAAGGCCCTCTGCATAGGCACTGGAGGGGTGTGGGCTGCGAGGCCCTTTGCATAGGCGCTGGAGGGGGGCCTAGAGGCCCCTCACAGATGCAGCTAGAGGCCCTCTGCATAGGCGCAGGAGGGGTGGGTGCCTCGAGGCCCCTCACAAATGCAGCAAGAGGCCCTCTGCATAGGCGCTGGAGGGGTTTGTGCCACGAGGCCCCTCACTGATGCAGCTAGAGGCCCTCTGCATAGGCGCTGGAGGAGTGTGTGCCACGAGGCCCTCTGCATAGGTGCTGGAGGCGTGTGTGCCTCGAGGCCCTCTGCTAGGCGCAGGAGGGGTGTGTGCCTCTAGGCCCCTCACAGATGCAGCTAGAGGCCCTCTGCATAGGCGCAGGAGGGGTGTGTGCCTCGAGGCCCCTCACAAATGCAGCTAGAGGCCCTCTGCATAGGCACTGGAGGGGTGTGTGCCACGAGGCCCCTCACAGATGCAGATAGTGGCCCTCTGCATAGGTGCTGGAGGGGTGTGTGCCTCGAGGCCCTCTGCATAGGCACTGGAGGGGTGTGTGCTGCGAGGCCCACTGCATAGGCACTGGAGTGGTGTGTTCCACGAGGCCCCTCACAGATGCAGCTAGAGGCCCTCTGCATAGGTGCTGGAGGGGTGTGTGCCTCGAGGCCCTCTGCATAGGCACTGGAGGGGTGTGTGCTGCGAGGCCCACTGCATAGGCACTGGAGGGGGCGTGCCATGAGGCCCCTCACAGATGCAGCTAGAGGCCCTCTGCATAGGCGCTGGAGGGGTGTGTGCCTCGAGACCCTCTGCATAGGCGCAGGATGGGTGTGTGCTTCGAGGCCCCTCACATATGCAGCTAGAGGCCATCTGCATAGGCGCTGGAGGTGGGGTGCCATGAGGCCCCTCACAGATGTAGATAGAGACCCTCTGCATAGGGGCTGGAGGGGAGTGTGCCGCGAGGACCTCTGCATAGGCGCTGGAGGGATGTGTGTTGTGAGACCCTCTGCATAAGCACTGGAGGGGGGGCCTCGATGCCCCTCACAGATGCAGCTAGAGGCCCTCTGCATAGGCGGTGGAGGGGGATGCATAGGCGCTGGAGGGAGTGTGCCTGGAGGCCCTCTGCATAGGCACTGGAGATGTGTGTGCCTCGAGGCCCTCTGCTAGGCGCAGGAGGGGTGTGTGCCACAATGCCCCTCACAGATGCAGCTAGAGGCCCTCTGCATAGGCACTGGAGGGGTGTGTCCCGCAAGGCCCTCTGCATAGGCGCTGGAGGGGTGTGTGCCACGAGGCCCCTCACAGATGAAGCTAGTGGCCCTCTGCATAGGTGCAGGAGGGGGGGGGGTGCCACGAGTCCCCTCACAGATGCAGCTAGAGGACCTCTGCAGAGGTGCTGGAGGGTTGTGTGCCTCGAGGCCTTCTGCATAGGTGCTGGAGGGGTGTGTGTTGCGAGGCCCTCTGCATAAGCGCTAGAGGGGGGCCTCAATACCCCTCACAGATGCAGCTAGAGGCCCTCTGCATAGGCGCTTGAGGGGGTGCATAGGCGCTGGAGGGAGTGTGTGCCTTGAGGCCCTCTGCATAGGGACTTGAGGGGTGTGTGCCACGAGGCCCTCTGCACAGGCCTTGGAGAGGTGTGTGCCACGAGGCCCTCTGCATAGGCACTGGAAGGGTGTGTGCCACGAGGCCCTCTGCATAGGCCCTGCAGGGGTGTGCCACAAGGCCCTCTGCATAGGCACTGGAGGGGTGTGTCCTGCTAGGCCGTTTGCATAGGCACTGGAGGGGTGTGTCCTGCTAGGCCGGCTGCATAAGCGCTGGGGGTGTGTGCCTCGAAACCCCTCAAAGGTGCAGCTAGAGGCCCCCTGCATAGGCGCTGGAGGGGTGTGTGCCAACGAGGCCCCTCAAAGGTGCAGATAGAGACCCTCTGCATAGGCGCTGGAGGAAAAGGTGCCTCGAGGCCCTCTGCATAGGCGCTGGAGAAGGGTGCCTCGAGGCCACTCACAGATGTGGCTAGAGGCCCTCTGCATAGGCGCTGGAGGGGTGTGTGCCTCGAGGCCCTATGCATAGGTGCAGGAGGGGTGTGTGCTTCGAGGCCCCTCACAGATGAAGCTAGATGCCCTCTGCATAGGTGCTAAAGGGGTGTGTGCTGCGAGGCTCTCTGCATTGGTGCTGGAGGGGGTGCCATGAAGCCCCTCAGAGATGCAGCTAAAGGCCCTCTGCATAGGCGCCGGTGGGGGTGTGTGCCTCGAGGCCCCTCACAGATGCAGCTAGAGGCCCTCTGCATAGGCGCTGGGGAAGGGTGCCTCGAGGCCCCTCACAGATGCGGCTAGAGGCCCTCTGCATAGGCGCTGGAGGGGTGTGTGCCTCGAGGCCCTATGCATAGGTGCAGGAGGGGTGTGTGCTTCGAGGCCCCTCACAGATGCAGCTAGATGCCCTCTGCATAGGCGCTGGAGGGTTGTGTGCCGCGAGGCCCTCTGCATAGACGCTGGAGTGTGTGTGTCACGAGGCCCTCTGTATAAGCACTGGAGGGGGGCCTCGAGGCCCCTCACAGATGCAGCTAGAGGCCCTCTGCATAGGCGCTGGAGGGGGGTGCATAGGCACTGGAGGGAGTGTGCCTCGAGGCCCTCTGCATAGGTGCAGGAGGAGTGTGTGCTTCAAGGCCCCTCACAGATGCAGCTAGATGGCCTCTGCATAGGCGCTGGAGGGGGGTGCCACGAGGCCCCTCACAGATGCAGCTAGAGGCCCTCTGCATAGGCACTGGAGGGGTGTGCGCCACGAGGCCCTCTGCATAGGCGCTGGAGGGGGGCCTAGAGGCCCCTCACAGATGCAGCTAGAGGCCCTCTGCATAGGCGCAGGAGGGGTGTTTGCCTCGAGGCCCCTCACAAATGCAGCTAGAGGCCCTCTGCATAGGCGCTGGAGGGGTTTGTGCCACGAGGCCCCTCACAAATGCAGCTAGAGGCCCTCTGCATAGGCGCTGGAGGGGTTGGTGGCACGAGGCCCCTCACTGATGCAGCTAGAGGCCCTCTGCATAGGCGCTGGAGGGGTGTGTGCCTCAAGGCCCTCTGCATAGGTGCTGGAGGGGTGTGTGTCTCGAGGCCCTCTGCAAGGCGCAGGAGGGGTGTGTGCCTCGAGGCCCCTCACAGATGCAGCTAGAGGCCGTCTGCATAGGCGCTGGAGGGGAGGTGCCATGAGGCCCATCACAGATGCAGCTAGAGGCCCGCTGCATAGGCGCAGGAGGGGTGTGTGCCACGAGACCCTCTGCATAGGCGTAGGGGGGGTGTGTGCTACGAGGTCCCTCACATATGCAGCTAGAGGCCCTCTGCATAGGCGCTGGAGGGGGGGTGCCATGAGGCCCCTCACAGATGCAGCTAGAGGCCCTCTGCATAGGCGCTGGAGGGGAGTGTGCCGCGAGGACCTCTGCATAGGAGCTGGAGGGATGTATGTTGTGAGGCCCTCTGCATAAGCACTAGAGGGGGGCCTCAATGCCCCTCACAGATGCAGCTAGAGGCCCTCTGCATAGGCACTGGAGGGGGTGCATAGGCGCTGGAGGGAGTGTGCCTCGCGGCCTTCTGCCTAGGCGCAGGAGGGGTGTGTGCTTCGAGGCCCCTCACAGATGCAGCTAGATGCCCTCTGCATAGGCGCTGGAGGGGGGTGCCACGAGGCCCCTCACAGATGCAACTAGAGGCCCTCTGCATAGGCACTGGAGGGGTGTGCGGCACAAGGCCCTCTGCATAGGCACTGGAGGGGTGTGGGCTGCGAGGCCCTCTGCAAGGCGCAGGAGGGGTGTGTGCCTCGAGGCCCCTCACAGATGCAGCTAGAGGCCGTCTGCATAGGCGCTGGAGGGGAGGTGCCATGAGGCCCATCACAGATGCAGCTAGAGGCCCGCTGCATAGGCGCAGGAGGGGTGTGTGCCACGAGACCCTCTGCATAGGCGTAGGGGGCTGTGTGTGCTACGAGGTCCCTCACATATGCAGCTAGAGGCCCTCTGCATAGGCGCTGGAGGGGGGGTGCCATGAGGCCCCTCACAGATGCAGCTAGAGGCCCTCTGCATAGGCGCTGGAGGGGAGTGTGCCGCGAGGACCTCTGCATAGGCGCTGGAGGGATGTGTGTTGTGATGCCCTCTGCATAAGCACTAGAGGGGGGCCTCGATGCCCCTCACAGATGCAGCTAGAGGCCCTCTGCATAGGCGGTGGAGGGGGATGGATAGGTGCTGGGGGGAGTGTGCCTGGAGGCCCTCTGCATAGGCACTGGAGATGTGTGTGCCTCGAGGCCCTCTGCTAGGCGCAGGAGAGGTGTGTGCCACAATGCCCCTCACAGATGCAGCTAGAGGCCCTCTGCATAGGCACTGGAGGGGGTGCATAGGCGCTGGAGGGAGTGTGCCTCGCGGCCCTCTGCCTAGGCGCAGGAGGGGTGTGTGCTTCGAGGCCCCTCACAGATGCAGCTAGATGCCCTCTGCATAGGCGCTGGAGGGGGTTGCCACGAGGCCCCTCACAGATGCAACTAGAGGCCCTCTGCATAGGCACTGGAGGGGTGTGGGCTGCGAGGCCCTTTGCATAGGCGCTGGAGGGGGGCATAGAGGCCCCTCACAGATGCAGCTAGAGGCCCTCTGCATAGGCGCAGGAGGGGTGGGTGCCTCGAGGCCCCTCACAAATGCAGCTAGAGGCCCTCTGCATAGGCGCTGTAGGGGTTTGTGCCACGAGGCCCCTCACTGATGCAGCTAGAGGCCCTCTGCATAGGCTCTGGAGGGGTGTGTGCCTCGAGTCCTCCTGCATAGACGCTGGAGGGGTGTGTGCCACGAGGCCCTCTGCATAGGTGCTGGAGGGGTGTGTGCCTCGAGGCCCTCTGCTAGGCGCAGGAGGGGTGTGTGCCTCTAGGCCCCTCACAGATGCAGCTAGAGGCCCTCTGCATAGGCGCAGGAGGGGTGTGTGCCTCGAGGCCCCTCACAAATGCAGCTAGAGGCCCTCTGCATAGGCACTGGAGGGGTGTGTGCCGCAAGGCCCCTCACAGATGCAGATAGTGGCCCTCTGCATAGGTGCTGGAGGGGTGTGTGCCTCAAGGCCCTCTGCATAGGCACTGGAGGGGTGTGTGCTGCGAGGCCCACTGCATAGGCACTGGAGTGGTGTGTTCCACGAGGCCCCTCACAGATGCAGCTAGAGGCCTTCTGCATAGGTGCTGGAGGGGTGTGTGCCTCGAGGCCCTCTGCATAGGCACTGGAGGGGTGTGTGCTGCGAGGACCACTGCATAGGCACTGGAGGGGGCGTGCCATGAGGCCCCTCACAGATGCAGCTAGAGGCCCTCTGCATAGGCGCTGGAGGGGTGTGTGCCTCGAGACCCTCTGCATAGGCGCAGGAGGGGTGTGTGCTTCGAGGCCCCTCACATATGCAGCTAGAGGCCATCTGCATAGGCGCTGGAGGGGGGGTGCCATGAGGCCCCTCACAGATGTAGCTAGAGGCCCTCTGCATAGGGGCTGGAGGGGAGTGTGCCGCGAGGACCTCTGCATAGGCGCTGGAGGGATGTGTGTTGTGAGACCCTCTGCATAAGCACTGGAGGGGGGCCTCGATGCCCCTCACAGATGCAGCTAGAGGCCCTCTGCATAGGCGGTGGAGGGGGATGGATAGGTGCTGGGGGGAGTGTGCCTGGAGGCCCTCTGCATAGGCACTGGAGATGTGTGTGCCTCGAGGCCCTCTGCTAGGCGCAGGAGAGGTGTGTGCCACAATGCCCCTCACAGATGCAGCTAGAGGCCCTCTGCATAGGCACTGGAGGGGTGTGTCCCGCAAGGCCCTCTGCATAGGCGCTGGAGGGGTGTGTGCCACGAGGCCCCTCACAGATGAAGCTAGTGGCCCTCTGCATAGGTGCAGGAGGGGGGGGTGCCACGAGTCCCCTCACAGATGCAGCTAGAGGACCTCTGCAGAGGTGCTGGAGGGTTGTGTGCCTCGAGGCCTTCTGCATAGGCGCTGGAGGGGTGTGTGTTGCGAGGCCCTCTGCATAGGGGCTGGAGGGGAGTGGGCCGCGAGGACCTCTGCATAGGCGCTGGAGGGATGTGTGTTGTGAGACCCTCTGCATAAGCGCTAGAGGGGGGCCTCAATACCCCTCACAGATGCAGCTAGAGGCCCTCTGCATAGGCGCTTGAGGGGGTGCATAGGCGCTGGAGGGAGTGTGTGCCTTGAGGCCCTCTGCATAGGGACTTGAGGGGTGTGTGCCACGAGGCCCTCTGCACAGGCCTTGGAGAGGTGTGTGCCACGAGGCCCTCTGCATAGGCACTGGAAGGGTGTGTGCCACGAGGCCCTCTGCATAGGCCCTGCAGGGGTGTGCCACAAGGCCCTCTGCATAGGCACTGGAGGGGTGTGTCCTGCTAGGCCGTCTGCATAGGCACTGGAGGGGTGTGTCCTGCTAGGCCGTCTGCATAAGCGCTGGGGGTGTGTGCCTCGAAACCCCTCAAAGGTGCAGCTAGAGGCCCCCTGCATAGGCGCTGGAGGGGTGTGTGCCAACGAGGCCCCTCAAAGGTGCAGATAGAGACCCTCTGCATAGGCGCTGGAGGAAAAGGTGCCTCGAGGCCCTCTGCATAGGCGCTGGAGAAGGGTGCCTCGAGGCCACTCACAGATGTGGCTAGAGGCCCTCTGCATAGGCGCTGGAGGGGTGTGTGCCTCGAGGCCCTATGCATAGGTGCAGGAGGGGTGTGTGCTTCGAGGCCCCTCACAGATGAAGCTAGATGCCCTCTGCATAGGCGCTAGAGGGGTGTGTGCTGCGAGGCTCTCTGCATAGGTGCTGGAGGGGGTGCCATGAAGCCCCTCAGAGATGCAGCTAAAGGCCCTCTGCATAGGCGCCGGTGGGGGTGTGTGCCTCGAGGCCCCTCACAGATGCAGCTAGAGGCCCTCTGCATAGGCGCTGGAGAAGGGTGCCTCGAGGCCCCTCACAGATGCGGCTAGAGGCCCTCTGCATAGGCGCTGGAGGGGTGTGTGCCTCGAGGCCCTATGCATAGGTGCAGGAGGGGTGTGTGCTTTGAGGCCCCTCACAGATGCAGCTAGATGCCCTCTGCATAGGCGCTGGAGGGGTGTGTGCCGCGAGGCCCTCTGCATAGACGCTGGAGTGTGTGTGTCACGAGGCCCTCTGTATAAGCACTGGAGGGGGGCCTCGAGGCCCCTCACAGATGCAGCTAGAGGCCCTCTGCATAGGCGCTGGAGGGGGGTGCATAGGCACTGGAGGGAGTGTGCCTCGAGGCCCTCTGCATAGGTGCAGGAGGAGTGTGTGCTTCAAGGCCCCTCACAGATGCAGCTAGATGGCCTCTGCATAGGCGCTGGAGGGCGGTGCCACGAGGCCCCTCACAGATGCAGCTAGAGGCCCTCTGCATAGGCACTGGAGGGGTGTGCGCCACGAGGCCCTCTGCATAGGCGCTGGAGGGGGGCCTAGAGGCCCCTCACAGATGCAGCTAGAGGCCCTCTGAATAGGCGCAGGAGGGGTGTTTGCCTCGAGGCCCCTCACAAATGCAGCTAGAGGCCCTCTGCATAGGCGCTGGAGGGGTTTGTGCCACGAGGCCCCTCACTGATGCAGCTAGAGGCCCTCTGCATAGGCGCTGGAGGGGTTGGTGGCACGAGGCCCCTCACTGATGCAGCTAGAGCCCATCTGCATAGGCGCTGGAGGGGTGTGTGCCTCGAGTCCTTCTGCAAAGGCGCTGGAGGGGTGTGTGCCACGAGGCCCTCTGCATAGGTGCTGGAGGGGTGTGTGCCTCGATGCCCTCTGCTAGGCGCAGGAGGGGTGTGTGCCTCGAGGCCCCTCACAAATGCAGCTAGAGGCCTTCTGCATAGGCGTTGGAGGGGTTTGTGCCACGAGGCCCCTCACAGATGCAGCTAGAGGCCCTCTGCATAGGCGCTGGAGGGGTGTGTGCCTCGAGGCCCTCTGCATAGGCGCTGGAGGGGTGTGTGCCACGAGGCCCCTGACAGATGCAAGTAGAGGCCCTCTGCACAGGCACTGGAGGGGTGTGTGCCTCGAGGCCCTCTGCATAGGCGCTGGAGGGGTGTGTGCCATGAGGCCCTCTGCATAGGCGCTGGAGGGGTGTGTGCCTCGAGGCCCTCTGCTAGGCGCAGGAGGGGTGTGTGCCTCGATGCCTCTCACAGATGCAGCTAGAGGCCCTCTGCATAGGCACTGGAGGGGTGTGTCCCGCAAGGCCCTCTGCATAGGCGCTGGAGGGGTGTGTGCCACAAGGCCCCTCACAGATGAAGCTAGTGGCCCTCTGCATAGGCGCAGGAGGGGGGGTGCCATGAGGCCCCTCACAGATGCAGCTAGAGGCCTTCTGCTGAGGCGCTGGAGGGGTGTGTGCCTCTAGGCCTTCTGCATAGGCGCTGGAGGGGTGTGTGTTGCGAGGCCCTCTGTATAAGCGCTAGAGGGGGGCCTCGAGACCCCTCACAGATGCAGCTAAAGGCCCTCTGCATAGGCGCTGGAGGGAGTGTGTGCCTTGATGCCCTCTGCATAGGGACTTGAGGGGTGTGTGCCACGAGGCCCTCTACATAGGCCCTGCAGGGGTGTGTGCCATGAGGCGCTCTGCATAGGCCCTGGAGGGCTGTGTGCCGCTAGGCCGTCTGCATCGGCGCTGGGGGTGTGTGTCTGGAAGCCCCTCAAAGGTGCAGCTAGAGGCCCCCTGCATAGGCGCTGGAGGGGTGTGTGCCAACGAGGCCCCTCAAAGGTGCAGCTAGAGACCCTCTGCATAGGCGCTGGACGGGTGTGTGCCTCGAGGCCCTATGCATAGGTGCAGGAGGGATGTGTGCTTCGAGGCCCCTCACAGATGCAGCTAGATGCCCTCTGCATAGGCGCTGGAGGGGTGTGTGCCGCGAGGCCCTCTGCATAGACGCTGGAGTGTGTGTGTCACGAGGCCCTCTGTATAAGCAATGGAGGGGGGCCTCGAGGCCCCTCACAGATGCAGCTAGAGGCCCTCTGCATAGGCGCTGGAGGGGGGTGCATAGGCACTGGAGGGAGTGTGCCTCGAGGCCCTCTGCATAGGTGCAGGAGGAGTGTGTGCTTCAAGGCCCCTCACAGATGCAGCTAGATGGCCTCTGCATAGGCGCTGGAGGGGGGTGCCACGAGGCCCCTCACAGATGCAGCTAGAGGCCCTCTGCATAGGCACTGGAGGGGTGTGCGCCACGAGGCCCTCTTCATAGGCGCTGGAGGGGGGCCTAGAGGCCCCTCACAGATGCAGCTAGAGGCCCTTTGCATAGGCGCAGGAGGGGTGTTTGTCTCGAGGCCCCTCACAAATGCAGCTAGAGGCCCTCTGCATAGGCGCTGGAGGGGTTTGTGCCACGAGGCCCCTCACTGATGCAGCTAGAGGCCCTCTGCATAGGCGCTAGAGGGGTTGTTGGCACGAGGCCCCTCACTGATGCAGCTAGAGGCCCTCTGCATAGGCGCTGGAGGGGTTTGTGCCACGAGGCCCCTCACTGATGCAGCTAGAGGCCCTCTGCATAGGCGCTAGAGGGGTTGTTGGCACGAGGCCCCTCACTGATGCAGCTAGAGGCCCTCTGCATAGGCGCTGGAGGGGTGTGTGCCTCGAGTCCTTCTGCAAAGGCGCTGGAGGGGTGTGTGCCACTAGGCCCTCTGCATAGGTGCTGGAGGGGTGTGTGCCTCGATGCCCTCTGCTAGGCGCAGGAGGGGTGTGTGCCTCGAGGCCCCTCACAAATGCAGCTAGAGGCCTTCTGCATAGGCGTTGGAGGGGTGTGTGCCACGAGGCCCCTCACAGATGCAGCTAGAGGCCCTCTGCATAGGCGCTGGAGGGGTGTGTGCCTCGAGGCCCTCTGCATAGGCGCTGGAGGGGTGTGTGCCACGAGGCCCCTGACAGATGCAAGTAGAGGCCCTCTGCATAGGCACTGGAGGGGTGTGTGCCTCGAGGCCCTCTGCATAGGCGCTGGAGGGGTGTGTGCCACGAGGCCCTCTGCATAGGCGCTGGAGTGGTGTGTGCCCCGAGGCCCTCTGCTAGGCGCAGGAGGGGTGTGTGCCTCGATGCCCCTCACAGATGCGGCTAGAGGCCCTCTGCATAGGAACTGGAGGGATGTGTCTCGCAAGGCCCTCTGCATAGGCGCTGGAGGGGTGTGTGCCACGAGGCCCCTCACAGATGAAGCTAGTGGCCCTCTGCATAGGCGCAGGAGGGGGGGTGCCACGAGGCCCCTCACAGATGCAGCTAGAGGCCCTCTGCAGAGGTGCTGGAGGGGTGTGTGCCTCTAGGCCTTCTGCATAGGCGCTGGAGGGGTGTGTGTTGCGAGGCCCTCTGCATAAGCGCTAGAGGGGGGCCTCGAGACCCCTCACAGATGCAGCTAAAGGCCCTCTACATAGGCGCTGGAGGGAGTGTGTGCCTTGATGCCCTCTGCATAGGGACTTGAGGGGTGTGTGCCACGAGGCCCTCTGCATAGGCCCTGCAGGGGTGTGTGCCATGAGGCCCTCTGCATAGGCACTGGAGGGCTGTGTGCCGCTAGGCCGTCTGCATTGGCGCTGGGGGTGTGTGCCTCGAAGCCCCTCAAAGGTGCAGCTAGAGGCCCCCTGCATAGGCGCTGGAGGGGTGTGTGCTTCGAGGCCCTCTGCATAGGTGCTGGAGGGGTGTGTGCCGCGAGGCATTCTGCATAGGTGCCGGTGGGGGTGTGTGCCTCGAGGCCCCTCACAGATGCAGCTAGAGGACATCTGCATAGGTGCTGGGGGGGGGGGTGCCTCAAGGCCCCTCACTGATGCAGCTAGAGGCCCTCTGCATAGGCGCTGGAGGGGTGTGTGCCTCGAGTCCTTCTGCAAAGGCGCTGGAGGGGTGTGTGCCACGAGGCCCTCTGCATAGGTGCTGGAGGGGTGTGTGCCTCGAGGCCCTCTGCTAGGCGCAGGAGGGGTGTGTGCCTCTAGGCCCCTCACAGATGCAGCTAGAGGCCCTCTGAATAGGCGCTGGAGGGGGGGTGCCACGAGGCCCCTCACAGATGCAGCTAGAGGCCCTCTGCATAGGCGCAGGAGGGGTGTGTGCCTCGAGGCCCCTCACAGATGCAAGTAGAGGCCCTCTGCCTAGGCGCTGGAGGGGTGTGTGCCTTGAGGCCCTCTACATAGGCGCTGGAGAGGTGTGTGCCACGAGGCCCTCTGCATAGGCGCTGGAGGGGTGTGTGCCTCGAGGCCCTCTGCTAGGCGCAGGAGGGGTGTGTGCCTCGATGCCCCTCACAGATGCAGCTAGAGGCCCTCTGCATAGGCACTGGAGGGGTGTGTCCCGCAAGGCCCTCTGCATAGGCGCTGGAGGGGTGTGTGCCACGAGGCCCCTCACAGATGAAGATAGTGCCTTTCTGCATAGGCGCAGGAGGGGGGGTGCCACGAGGCCCCTCACAGATGCAGCTAGAGGCCCTCTGCAGAGGCGCTGGAGGGGTGTGTGTTGCGAGGCCCTCTGCATAAGCGCTAGAGGGGGCCTCGAGACCCCTCACAGATGCAGCTAAAGGCCCTCTGCATAGGCGCTGGAGGGAGTGTGTGCCTTGATGCCCTCTGCATAGGGACTTGAGGGGTGTGTGCCACGAGGCCCTCTGCATAGGCCCTGCAGGGGTGTGTGCCATGAGGCCCTCTGCATAGGCACTGGAGGGCTGTGTGCCGCTAGGCCGTCTGCATCGGCGCTGGGGGTGTGTGCCTCGAAGCCCCTCAAAGGTGCAGCTAGAGGCCCCCTGCATAGGCGCTGGAGGGGTGTGTGCTTCGAGGCCCTCTGCATAGGTGCTGGAGGGGTGTGTGCCGCGAGGCATTCTGCATAGGTGCCGGTGGGGGTGTGTGCCTCGAGGCCCCTCACAGATGCAGCTAGAGGACATCTGCATAGGTGCTGGGGGGGGGTGCCTCGAGGCCCCTCACTGATGCAGCTAGAGGCCCTCTGCATAGGCGCTGGAGGGGTGTGTGCCTCGAGTCCTTCTGCAAAGGCGCTGGAGGGGTGTGTGCCACGAGGCCCTCTGCATAGGTGCTGGAGGGGTGTGTGCCTCGAGGCCCTCTGCTAGGCGCAGGAGGGTTGTGTGCCTCTAGGCCCCTCACAGATGCAGCTAGAGGCCCTCTGAATAAGCGCTGGGGGGGGTGCCACGAGGCCCCTCACAGATGCAGCTAGAGGCCCTCTGCATAGGCGCAGGAGGGGTGTGTGCCTCGAGGCCCCTCACAAATGCAGCTAGAGGCCTTCTGCATAGGCATTGGAGGGGTGTGTGCCACGAGGCCCCTCACAGATGCAAGTAGAGGCCCTCTGCCTAGGCGCTGGAGGGGTGTGTGCCTTGAGGCCCTCTACATAGGCGCTGGAGAGGTGTGTGCCACGAGGCCCTCTGCATAGGCGCTGGAGGGGTGTGTCCCGCAAGGCCCTCTGCATAGGCGCTAGAGGGGTGTGTGCCACGAGGCCCCTCACAGATGAAGCTAGTGCCTTTCTGCATAGGCGCAGGAGGGGGGGTGCCACGAGGCCCCTCACAGATGAAGCTAGTGCCTTTCTGCATAGGCGCAGGAGGGGGGGTGCCACGAGGCCCCTCACAGATGCAGCTAGAGGCCCTCTGCAGAGGCGCTGGAGGGGTGTGTGTTGCGAGGCCCTCTGCATAAGCGCTAGAGGGGGGCCTCGAGACCCCTCACAGATGCAGCTAAAGGCCCTCTGCATAGGCGCTGGAGGGAGTGTGTGCCTTGATGCCCTCTGCATAGGGACTTGAGGGGTGTGTGCCACGAGGCCCTCTGCATAGGCCCTGCAGGGGTGTGTGCCATGAGGCCCTCTGCATAGGCACTGGAGGGCTATGTGCCGCTCTGCCGTCTGCATCGGCGCTGGGGGTGTGTGCCTCGAAGCCCCTCAAAGGTGCAGCTAGAGGCCCCCTGCATAGGCGCTGGAGGGGTGTGTGCTTCGAGGCCCTCTGCATAGGTGCTGGAGGGGTGTGTGCCGCGAGGCATTCTGCATAGGTGCCGGTGGGGGTGTGTGCCTCGAGGCCCCTCACAGATGCAGCTAGAGGACATCTGCATAGGCGCTGGGGGGGGGGTGCCTCGAGGCCCCTCACTGATGCAGCTAGAGGCCCTCTGCATAGGCACTGGAGGGGTGTGTGCCTTGAGTCCTTCTGCAAAGGCGCTGGAGGGGTGTGTGCCACGAGGCCCTCTGCATAGGCGCTGGAGGGGTGGGTGCCACGAGGCCCTCTGCATAGGTGCCGGTGGGGGTGTGTGCCTCTAGGCCCCTCACAGATGCAGCTAGAGGCCCTCTGAATAGGCGCTGGAGGGGGGGTGCCACGAGGCCCCTCACAGATGCAGCTAGAGGCCCTCTGCATAGGCCCAGGAGGGGTGTGTGCCTCGAGGCCCCTCACAAATGCAGCTAGAGGCCTTCTGCATAGGCGTTGGAGGGGTGTGTGCCACGAGGCCCCTCACAGATGCAAGTAGAGGCCCTCTGCCTAGGCGCTGGAGGGGTGTGTGCCTTGAGGCCCTCTACATAGGCGCTGGAGAGGTGTGTGCCACGAGGCCCTCTGCATAGGCGCTGGAGGGGTGTGTGCCTCGAGGCCCTCTGCTCGGCGCAGGAGGGGTGTGTGCCTCGATGCCCCTCACAGATGCAGCTAGAGGCCCTCTGCATAGGCACTGGAGGGGTGTGTCCCGCAAGGCCCTCTGCATAGGCGCTGGAGGGGTGTGTGCGCCACGAGGCCCCTCACAGATGAAGCTAATGCCTTTCTGCATAGGCGCAGGAGGGGGGGTGCCACGAGGCCCCTCACAGATGCAGCTAGAGGCCCTCTGCAGAGGCGCTGGAGGGGTGTGTGTTGCGAGGCCCTCTGCATAAGCGCTAGAGGGGGGCCTCGAGACCCCTCACAGATGCAGCTAAAGGCCCTCTGCATAGGCGCTGGAGGGAGTGTGTGCCTTGATGCCCTCTGCATAGGGACTTGAGGGGTGTGTGCCACGAGGCCCTCTGCATAGGCCCTGCAGGGGTATGTGCCATGAGGCCCTCTGCATAGGCATTGGAGGGCTGTGTGCCGCTAGGCCGTCTGCATCAGCGTTGGGGGTGTGTGCCTCGAAGCCCCTCAAAGGTGCAGCTAGAGGCCCCCTGCATAGGCGCTGGAGGGGTGTGTGCCAACGAGGCCCCTCAAAGGTGCAGCTAGAGACCCTCTGCATAGGCACTGGAGGGGTGTGTGCTTCGAGGCCCTCTGCATAGGTGCTGGAGGGGTGTGTGCTGCGAGGCATTCTGCATAGGCGCCGGTGGGGGTGTGTGCCTCGAGGCCCCTCACAGATGCAGCTAGAGGACATCTGCCTAGGTGCTGGGGGGGGGGGTGCCTCGAGGCCCCTCACAGATGCAGCTAGAGGCCCTCTGCATAGGCGCTGGAGGGGTGTGTGCCACGAGGCCCTCTGCATAGGTGCTGGAGGGGTGTGTGCCTCGAGGCCCTCTGCTAGGCGCAGGAGGGGTGTGTGCCTCTAGGCCCCTCACAGATGCAGCTAGAGGCCCTCTGAATAGGCGCTGGAGGGGGGGTGCCACAGCTGGGTGAGTTGTCCCCGGCCTGCACGGCTGGGTGGGGTGTCCCCGGCCCCCACAGCTGGGTGAGGTGTCCCCGGCCCCCTCTGCTGGGTGAGGTGTCCCCGGCCCCCACAGCTGGGTGATGTGTCCCCGCCCCCTCTGCTGGGTTAGGTATCCCCTTCCACCACTGCTGGGTGAGGTGTCCCCCGCCCCCACTGCTGGGTGAGGTGCCCCCGCCCCCTCTGCTGGGTGAGGTGTCCAGCCCCCACAGCTGGGTGAGGTGTCCCCGCCCCCTCTGCTGGGTTAGGTATCCCCTGCCACCACTGCTGGGTGAGGTGTCCCCTGCCCCCACTGCTGGGTGAGGTGTCCCCGGCCCCCACAGCTGGGTGAGGTGTCCCCGGCCCCCTCTGCTGGATGAGGTGTCCCCGCCCCCTCTGCTGAGTGATGTGTCCCCACCCCTACTGTCCCCGGCCCCCACTGGTGGGTGAGATGTCCCCGGCCCCCTCTGCTGGGTGAGGTGTCCCTGGCCTGCAGTGCTGGGTGGGGTGTCCCCGGCCCCCACAGCTGGGTGAGGTGTCCCCGCCCCCTCTGCTGGGTGAGGTGTCCCCCGCCCCCACAGCTGGGTGAGGTGTCCCCGGCCCCCTCTGCTGGGTGAGGTGTCCCCGGGCCCCACAGCTGGGTGAGGTGTCCCCGGGCCCCACAGCTGGGTGAGGTGTCCCCGCCCCCTCTGCTGGGTTAGGTATCCCCTGCCACCACTGCTGGGTGAGGTGTCCCCCGCCCCCACAGCTGGGTGAGGTGTCCCCGGCCCCCACAGCTGGGTGAGGTGTCCCCGCCCCCTCTGCTGGGTTAGGTATCCCCCGCCACCACTGCTGGGTGAGGTGTCCCCCGCCCCCACTGCTGGGTGAGGTGTCCCCGGCCCCCACAGCTGGGTGAGGTGTCCCCGGCCCCCTCTGCTGGATGAGGTGTCCCCGGCCCCCTCTGCTGGATGAGGTGTCCCCCGCCCCTACTGTCCCCGGCCCCCACTGGTGGGTGAGATGTCCCCGGCCCCCTCTGCTGGGTGAGGTGTCCCCGGCCCCCACTGCTAGGTGAGGTGTCCCCACCCCCACAGCTGGGTGAGGTGTCCCCGGCCCCCTCTGCTGGGTGAGGTGTCTCCCGCCCCTACTGTCCCCGGCCCCCACTGGTAGGTGAGATGTCCCCGGCCCCCTCTGCTGGATGAGGTGTCCCCGGCCCCCACAGCTGGGTGGGGTGTCCCCGGCCCCCACAGCTGGGTGAGGTGTCCCCTGCCCCCACAGCTGGGTGAGGTGTCCCCGGCCCCCACAGCTGGGTGGGGTGTCCCCGGCCCCCACAGCTGGGTGAGGTGTCCCCGGGCCCCCACAGCTGGGTGAGGTGTCCCCGGCCCCCACAGCTGGGTGAGGAGTCCCCGGCCCCCACAGCTGGGTGAGGTGTCCCAGGCCCCCACAGCTGGGTGAGGTGTCCCCGGCCCCCACAGCTGGGTGAGTTGTCCCCGGCCCCCACTGCTGGGTGAGGTGTCCCCGGCCCTCCTCTGCTGGATGAGGTGTCCCCGGCCCCCACTGCTGGGTGAGGTGTCCCCGGCCCCCTCTGCTGGGTGAGGTGTCCCCAGCCCCTACTGTCCCTGCCCCCCACTGGTAGGTGAGATGTCCCCGGCCCCCTCTGCTGGATGAGGTGTCCCCGGCCACCACTACTGGGTGAGGTGTCCCCCGCCCCCTCTGCTGGGTGAGGTGTCCCCAGCCCCTACTGTCCCCGCCCCCCACTGGTAGGTGAGATGTCCCCGGCCCCCTCTGCTGGATGAGGTGTCCCCGGCCACCACTGCTGGGTGAGGTGTTCCCCGCCCCCACAGCTGGGTGAGGTGTCCTCGGCCCCCACTGCTGGGTGGGATGTCCCCGGCCCCCACAGCTGGGTGAGGTGTCCCCGGCCCCCACAGCTGGGTGAGGTGTCCCCGGCCCCCACAGCTGGGTGAGGTGTCCCCGGCCCCCACAGCTGGGTGAGGTGTCCCCGGCCCCCACAGCTGGGTGAGGTGTCCCCGGCCCCCACAGCTGGGTGAGGTGTCCCCGCCCCCTCTGCTGGGTTAGATATCCCCTGCCACCACTGCTGGGTGAGGTGTCCCCCGCCCCCACTGCTGGGTGAGGTGTCCCCCGCCCCCACTGCTGGGTGAGGTGTCCCCGGCCCCCACTGCTGGGTGAGGTGTCCCCGCCACCACTGCTGGGTGAGGTGTCCCCGGCCCCCTCTGCTGGGTGAGGTGTCCCCGGCCCCCACAGCTGGGTGAGGTGTCCCCGCCCCCTCTGGTGGGTGAGGTGTCCCCGGCCCCCACTGCTGGGTGAGGTGTCACCGGCCCCCACTGCTGGGTGAGGTGTTCCTGGCCCCCACTACTGGGTGAGGTGTCCCCTGCCCCCACTGCTGGGTTAGGTGTCCCCAGCCCCTACTGTCCCCGGCCCCCACTGGTAGGTGAGATGTCCCCGGCCCCCTCTGCTGGATGAGGTGTCCCCGGCCACCACTACTGGGTGAGGTGTCCCCCGCCCCCTCTGCTGGGTGAGGTGTGCCCAGCCCCTACTGTCCCCGGCCCCCACTGGTAGGTGAGATGTCCCCGGCCCCCTCTGCTGGATGAGGTGTCCCCTGCCACCACTGCTGGGTGAGGTGTCCCCCGCCCCCACAGCTGGGTGAGGTGTCCCCGGCCCCCACTGCTGGGTGGGGTGTCCCCGTCCCCCACTACTGGGTGAGGTGTCCCCTGCCCCCACTGCTGGGTTAGGTGTCCCCAGCCCCTACTGTCCCTGGCCCCCACTGGTAGGTGAGATGTCCCCGGCCCCCTCTGCTGGATGAGGTGTCCCCGGCCCCCACTACTGGGTGAGGTGTCCCCCGCCCCCTCTGCTGGGTGAGGTGTCCCCAGCCCCTACTGTCCCCGCCCCCCACTGGTAGGTGAGATGTCCCCGGCCCCCTCTGCTGGATGAGGTGTCCCCGGCCACCACTGCTGGGTGAGGTGTTCCCCGCCCCCACAGCTGGGTGAGGTGTCCCCGGCCCCCACAGCTGGGTGGGATGTCCCCGGCCCCCACAGCTGGGTGAGGTGTCCCCGGCCCCCACAGCTGGGTGAGGTGTCCCCGGCCCCCACAGCTGGGTGAGGTGTCCCCGGCCCCCACAGCTGGGTGAGGTGTCCCCGGCCCCCACAGCTGGGTGAGGTGTCCCCGGCCCCCACAGCTGGGTGAGGTGTCCCCGGCCCCCACAGCTGGGTGAGGTGTCCCCGGCCCCCACAGCTGGGTGAGGTGTCCCCGGCCCCCACAGCTGGGTGAGGTGTCCCCGCCCCCTCTGCTGGGTTAGATATCCCCTGCCACCACTGCTGGGTGAGGTGTCCCCCGCCCCCACTGCTGGGTGAGGTGTCCCCCGCCCCCACTGCTGGGTGAGGTGTCCCCGGCCCCCACTGCTGGGTGAGGTGTCCCCGGCCCCCACTGCTGGGTGAGGTGTCCCCGCCACCACTGCTGGGTGAGGTGTCCCCGGCCCCCTCTGCTGGGTGAGGTGTCCCCGGCCCCCCACAGCTGGGTGAGGTGTCCCCGCCCCCTCTGGTGGGTGAGGTGTCCCCGGCCCCCACTGCTGGGTGAGGTGTCCCCGGCCCCCACTGCTGGGTGAGGTGTCCCCGGCCCCCACAGCTGGGTGAGGTGTCCCCGGCCCCCACAGCTGGGTGAGGTGTCCCCGGCCCCCACAGCTGGGTGAGGTGTCCCCGGCCCCCACAGCTGAGTGAGGTGTCCCCCGCCCCCACTGCTGGGTGAGGTGTCCCCGCCACCACTGCTGGGTGAGGTGTCCCGGCCCCCTCTGCTGGGTGAGGTGTCCCCCGCCCCTACTGTCCCCGGCCCCCACTGCTGGGTGAGGTGTCCCCGCCACCACTGCTGGGTGATGTAAATAATTAATTTACTCTCTTAATTTCTATGCAGATAAGTACTTAATCAATAATAACTCAATCGAAATGAAGGAAAACAGAGTCCGTGGTGTAAGAGTTTCTAAGGGTTTTATTCCTCATAAAGGAATCAGGATATCATGTTCTGACCACCACACAGGATGTCAGAAGGGATAGATGAGCGCGCCGTTGTTTATTGACAATACATAGCTTATATACTTGATATACATCATAATGTTCAATGTAAGAGGCGTAACAGCTGAGAGAAGACAAGATAACAGTATACACGTGGTGCTAGTACATCATCAAGAGGCGTAAACTAGGCGTGAACTAGGGTGTGTGCTAGAAACGTCACTGATAGGTGACGCAAGTGGGTGGCACCAAGGGGTGGTGCTAACAGAATGTTGCAATGTCAGCAGAAATCGGAAGCTTGGATGCGCGCGCAGCTGCATGACGTGTGATAGACGGGGTGCAAGGGACTTGACATTTACACTGGCGGAAAGAGACAGAAGTCTGGCATGTCAGATCAACTTGTGCTTCTATCATATCTGATATCTGATGTTTAGGAACTAAGCTATCTGGGCAGAAAGGTCTCTAGAGCAGAAGCTATTCTATACTTGCTGTGAGTGCGTGTATAAGCGCCTGAGTGTCTGTATGAGAGGCGTGGGGGCATGGGGCCTTCCATGGAAGCATGGCAACAGAGGCTATGAATTACTTGCATAAAGACAGGTCGGCCCTTTAGCCCTGTAGCTGGGGAGGGATGTTTACTGAAGCTAGCAGGCTGGAATGTATCTTCGGAAAGGAAAACAGATAACTCGAAGGTTATAGTCAATCTTGGCAGGCAGCAGGCTGAGCTGAGCACGGAGGGCCGCGCTAGAAGTAAGTCAGAGTTCACGGGTACGGGGGCTGCTTGGGCAGAGGCCCTCGCAGTCAGAAGCCAGAAAAGAGGCTCGGTGGCAGAGATTCAGGGCCTACTTTCAGCCAGGCTGAAAAACGTAGGAGTACACTTCAAAAAGACGTTGGCATAGCATACTTAGGAACGGACCATCAAACCCATTCATGGTGGGTCTGAAAGAGGACAAGTTAACGTTGGACGCAAATGTATTTGCGTCTTCATAGCTGGTACAGGAGGGAAGTTACATGCACTTTTAACTCGTACATGGAGTCGGTGGGGTACTCGCTAGGGAACACAACATGACCATAAAATTTATATTACCTCATTCCCTCCTTGTTCCCTACGGACCCTTCATGATATATCGATCCTCATAAATCGATCAGTTTGTTCTTGTAACATTATATGTTCGTCTTTCTTTCTTTGACTGTTTGAGAGGCAACTGGAATGCTCAATGCAGGATGTGGCACACAGTCCACATATCGCTGGCCCACACTGCAGGCACAGGCAACAACTGAATACTATAACAAGGCCAATGCCTAGGAACGATAAGATCTTCCATCCCCAAGCTGTTAACGTAGTCCAGAACCAACCGGACCAAGTCCAGGTGCCTGGATTCTGATGTATCTGATTTGCAATTTTATGTAAACGGGTGATAGCTTGATAGACAGATGGTGCGTTTTGTGGAATGAAAACACAGCAACTTGACCCGATGACCTTACAGGCTCCACCTCTATCTGCCAAGATGACGTCAATCACAAGGCGATTTTGAAGGACAACAGTCCGTATAGCAGACTGCTCCTCTGTTAAGTTACCTAGAGCGGAGGCAGTTTCGTTCACTACTGCTTCGAGTGTTCTCGTTAATCTGCGTATTAATTTACTGTTTTGGACAGGCCCTAGGAAGAAAAAGAATCCTTTATTGAAATCAGTGTACTGTTCCCATGCCGTTTCTGTTTACAGGACGAGATTGCATCCCAATCCTCCTTTCTAGTTGTCAATAATCTGGGCAGGACCTGTACTATCAAACCTGGTAATGCTTTAGTTTTGTCCCCAAGGCCTAACCCTGGAACCCGTTTCTTTTCTTCATCCTCTATTTCTGCCCAGGCAATCTTTGCGTCTCCCACCTCCCAGTCCTTTTCCTTTAATTTCTCGAATATACCCGTAGGCAATAATACTTTCAACATTTTCATGATATCATCATATGTGTAGTCCCCCATCAGTAACATGTCTTTGAGCTCTCTATGAAAACCTGCAGGGTCTTTATCATGGCACGGTACTAATTTCTTCATTTCTAACAGTTCTAATTTAGTTAGAGGCGTGTGTACATACACGCGTTTCAAAATTTTATCCTCACCCATAACAGGGTGCACTTCTCGCAAGGGGTTCTGACTTTCAATACCACCCCCGCACTGCATATGGTACATTTTCCTTTCTGGAGGTGGGGCGGGGACATATTCAGGACTTACAAAGGTATCATATCTGCGTCGTTGTTCTAGAATTATTTGAACTAATTTAGTGCTTAAGCCTCTCCATCTATCCATCAGTAGTGCTTCTAGTGTCTCATGTAAGGGACCTGGATCGGAATAATGTTTTCTGTACTTAATGAGAAGGTGCTGAATCATATATACCCCTGCTAATTTCTGTTCGTCGGGGGAGAGGTTCAGAAATGTCTGTGCTACGGTGTCATCATTATATATGTCTGCATTTTCGGCCCATGATACCGCTGATCGGGCTAATTCTTGTTCATCCATAGAATTGAGTACATGGTACCCAACTCGATCTCGAAGCCGTTTATCAGTTTCCTGGAACTGATGTTCAGCAGAATTCGGATTCGTTAAGGCAGAGAAGAAAACTCTCTTGCTTTCCGGACGGACACCTTTCCTAAGGTAGTTTCCCCTGCCTACATATGCTATAGTGCTTGTAGTTGGTTCTGGTTCTTCAGATTCTTCTTCCTCCTCGGAGGGAGCCTTTTCTTTCTCTTTCTCGTGTACTGCTATCACTGCTTTCTTAATCTTTTTATACATGGCCTCTATGCAATTTTGTCTGTCATGTTTTCCATCGGCTATATTTTGACCCCACTTGTTCAATGCATCTAATTCACTCTGATCTGTTCCGGGCCTGTCTCGTTCTCTTATTAGACAATTTATGAAAAATCGTAGTATCAGTGCTTGCATGTTAACTTTCTGTTTCTCCAGGGCATCCTTAATACTGTCGGGGTCCTTTCCCGTTTGAACGAACTCATATATTCTATCTAGGTGCTCCTTCATTCCTGCATAACATAACAAACTATCAGTAGCAGATCTTAACCGTAAAGACGCTAATACCATTAAGTCGTCCTGTCCAGGTTCTGGATCATATCTACAAACTGACATATTTTCTTTTAGTGCATCAAGACGGGATGAATTAGAAGAACGGGGGGATCTGTGCGTAAGAGGACTCTGCATACCTCTGAGATTTAATCTGTGAGTCGGTGGCGGGGTCTGGAGACCCGCGGTCGCACCTCCTGAAGCGGAAACTTGGGCATTATCTCTGTGTGTAGTCAGTATCTGAATTTGTCTTTTAGTAGGATCTGATTGAAGTGGTTTCGGCAGATCAGTTTTAGGTGAGGGAAGTGGTGGAGCTGGCGGAACGGGACTAGTCTTTTTCGGTGTCGGCTGAGAGTGATCTTGGGGGGCAGTACCACCCCCGGCCCTGTCAGTAGGCAGGGCACGAACAGGCAGATTGGTGTAAGCTGGCGCTACATCTTCGAGATATGAATTTAGGAATATGTCTTTAGTAGTCTTATGTATTACTTTAGTTGGAACTAATGGTGACGGCAAATTTTTCGGTATTTCTGAAATGGCGTCAGGGGTACCATCGGCCAAAAGATACATGTTGTTCACTTTGCCATTTTGGATACGATCTATTTGTTCTACTTTTACTCGAATTCCCTCAGTAACTAATTCGTTTTCTTGGGCCTTTTCTGATTCTTTAAGCCTGTCTTCTCTACGGAGTGCTCTATCAGCACGCTTACGTGATTCCTTACGCCAAAATTCTATGGCGTCTTTCTGAGATTGTCTAGCTTTCTTTTTCCGTAATATTTCTTCTACTTTTATGATGCACTCGGCATCCCATGTTCCGTTAACTGGCCATCGGTATCTTTCCTCTAAGTGCTTGGTATAATCGGTCCATAACTCTAGATACAGGATGGCGTCTATGCCATGTTTATTGTACATAAAATTACCTGGAGTGTCCCTAGGGGGGATCGGAATCTCTTCCTCTAACATCCCTTTCCTAGTTCCTATCTGCTTTAATTTGTTGAAAAACGGCATTGTGCCTACTTGATACTGGAATGCTTGATCCTTGATACTTAATGTCAACTGTAACTATTTATACAAAAACACAATAATGCACAAAAACAATCACATTCATACCACGACATTAATTACATGAAACACTTAAAGACATAGCTAATTTCCCCTTACTCTGAATGTACCGCTCAACGATACAGATACACTGCTGTAACAGTGCAGAAATTCGGAATACTTTATATACTGCTAAACAGTACAGATACACTGCCTAAAAACAGTGCAGACCGGACTTGCGTACCCAAACCCGTCTAGATACGACCCAGCAATGGTACTCACCGGGAAGCACGGAAAACAGAAGGCCTCGGAAAACTCGACTGGACTCGACTCGGAACTTCGGAAAACTTCGGAAAACTTCGGAAAACTTCGGAAAACTTCGGAAAACTTCGGAAAACTGGTGGGCCTCTTCACACCTCGGACCTTGCTTCCTTCGGCTGGGCTCTGGTCGGGATCCTCCGCACTCCTCACCGCCTCGTCTGGGCACTGATCGCAGTCTTCGTCACCTCCGTGTGTCAGAGGGGGATGCAGGAAATCCTGCCAGTACACGTGTTGTCCGTCTAACTGATGGCAGGGGACACGGATTGCAACGCACCTTCCGGCGCGTGAGGTGGGGGAGGGGTCCCTGTTCGGGCGCCAAAATGATGTAAATAATTAATTTACTCTCTTAATTTCTATGCAGATAAGTACTTAATCAATAATAACTCAATCGAAATGAAGGAAAACAGAGTCCGTGGTGTAAGAGTTTCTAAGGGTTTTATTCCTCATAAAGGAATCAGGATATCATGTTCTGACCACCACACAGGATGTCAGAAGGGATAGATGAGCGCGCCGTTGTTTATTGACAATACATAGCTTATATACTTGATATACATCATAATGTTCAATGTAAGAGGCGTAACAGCTGAGAGAAGACAAGATAACAGTATACACGTGGTGCTAGTACATCATCAAGAGGCGTAAACTAGGCGTGAACTAGGGTGTGTGCTAGAAACGTCACTGATAGGTGACGCAAGTGGGTGGCACCAAGGGGTGGTGCTAACAGAATGTTGCAATGTCAGCAGAAATCGGAAGCTTGGATGCGCGCGCAGCTGCATGACGTGTGATAGACGGGGTGCAAGGGACTTGACATTTACACTGGCGGAAAGAGACAGAAGTCTGGCATGTCAGATCAACTTGTGCTTCTATCATATCTGATATCTGATGTTTAGGAACTAAGCTATCTGGGCAGAAAGGTCTCTAGAGCAGAAGCTATTCTATACTTGCTGTGAGTGCGTGTATAAGCGCCTGAGTGTCTGTATGAGAGGCGTGGGGGCATGGGGCCTTCCATGGAAGCATGGCAACAGAGGCTATGAATTACTTGCATAAAGACAGGTCGGCCCTTTAGCCCTGTAGCTGGGGAGGGATGTTTACTGAAGCTAGCAGGCTGGAATGTATCTTCGGAAAGGAAAACAGATAACTCGAAGGTTATAGTCAATCTTGGCAGGCAGCAGGCTGAGCTGAGCACGGAGGGCCGCGCTAGAAGTAAGTCAGAGTTCACGGGTACGGGGGCTGCTTGGGCAGAGGCCCTCGCAGTCAGAAGCCAGAAAAGAGGCTCGGTGGCAGAGATTCAGGGCCTACTTTCAGCCAGGCTGAAAAACGTAGGAGTACACTTCAAAAAGACGTTGGCATAGCATACTTAGGAACGGACCATCAAACCCATTCATGGTGGGTCTGAAAGAGGACAAGTTAACGTTGGACGCAAATGTATTTGCGTCTTCATAGCTGGTACAGGAGGGAAGTTACATGCACTTTTAACTCGTACATGGAGTCGGTGGGGTACTCGCTAGGGAACACAACATGACCATAAAATTTATATTACCTCAAGGTGTCCCCCGCCCCCACTGCTGGGTGAGGTGTCCCCGGCCCCCACTGCTGGGTGAGGTGTCCCCGGCCCCCACTGCTGGGTGAGGTGTCCCCGGCCCCCACTGCTGGGTGAGGTGTCCCCGCCACCACTGCTGGGTGAGGTGTCCCCGGCCCCCTCTGCTGGGTGAGGTGTCCCCGGCCCCCACAGCTGGGTGAGGTGTCCCCGCCCCCTCTGGTGGGTGAGGTGTCCCCGGCCCCCACTGCTGGGTGAGGTGTCCCCGGCCCCCACTGCTGGGTGAGGTGTCCCCGGCCCCCACAGCTGGGTGAGGTGTCCCCGGCCCCCACAGCTGGGTGAGGTGTCCCCGGCCCCCACAGCTGGGTGAGGTGTCCCCGGCCCCCACAGCTGAGTGAGGTGTCCCCCGCCCCCACTGCTGGGTGAGGTGTCCCCGCCACCACTGCTGGGTGAGGTGTCCCGGCCCCCTCTGCTGGGTGAGGTGTCCCCCGCCCCTACTGTCCCCGGCCCCCACTGCTGGGTGAGGTGTCCCCGCCACCACTGCTGGGTGAGGTGTCCCCCGCCCCCACTGCTGGGTGAGGTGTCCCGGCCCCCACAGCTCGGTGAGGTGTCCCCGGCCCCCACTGCTGGGTGAGGTGTCCCCGGCCCCCACAGCTGGGTGAGGTGTCCCCCGCCCCCACTGCTGGGTGAGGTGTCCCCGCCACCACTGCTGGGTGAGGTGTCCCCGGCCCCCTCTGCTGGGTGAGGTGTCCCCCGCCCCTACTGTCCCCGGCCCCCACTGCTGGGTGAGGTGTCCCCGCCACCACTGCTGGGTGAGGTGTCCCCCGCCCCCACTGCTGGGTGAGGTGTCCCGGCCCCCACAGCTCGGTGAGGTGTCCCCGCCCCCTCTGCTGGGTGAGGTGTCCAGCCCCCACAGCTGGGTGAGGTGTCCCCGCCCCCTCTGCTGGGTTAGGTATCCCCTGCCACCACTGCTGGGTGAGGTGTTCCCCGCCCCCACTGCTGGGTGAGGTGTCCCCGGCCCCCATAGCTGGGTGAGGTGTCCCTGGCCCCCTCTGCTGGATGAGGTGTCCCCGCCCCTTCTGCTGGGTGAGGTGTCCCCCGCCCCTACTGTCCCCGGCCCCCACTGATGGGTGAGATGTCGCCGGCCCCCTCTGCTGGGTGAGGTGTCCCCGGCCTGCACTGCTGGGTGGGGTGTCCCCGGCCCCCATTGGTGGATGAGGTGTCCCCAGCCCCCACTGCTAGGTGAGGTGTCCCCCACCCCCACGGCTGGGTGAGGTGTCCCCGGCCCCCACTGCTGGGTGAGGTGTCCCCTGCCACCACTGCTGGGTGAGGTGCCCCCCACCCCCACTGCTGGGTGAGGTGTCCCCCGCCCCCACTGCTGGGTGAGGTGTCCCCGGCCCCCACAGCTGGGTGAGGTGTCCCCGGCCCCCTCTGCTGGATGAGGTGTCCCCGGCCCCCACAGCTGGGTGAGTTGTCCCCGGCCCCCACTGCTGGGTGAGGTGTCCCCGGCCCCCACAGCTGGGTGAGTTGTCCCCGGCCCCCACTGCTGGGTGAGGTGTCCCGGGCCCCCACAGCTGGGTGAGTTGTCCCCGGCCCCCACTGCTGGGTGAGGTGTCCCCGGCCCCCTCTGCTGGATGAGGTGTCCCCGGCCCCCACTGCTGGGTGAGGTGTTCCCGGCCCCCTCTGCTGGATGAGGTGTCCCTGGCCCCCACTACTGGGTGAGGTGTCTCGGGCCCCCACAGCTAGGTGAGGTGTCCCCGGCCCCCTCTGCTGGGTGAGGTGTCCCCCGCCCCTACTGTCCCCGGCCCCCACTGGTAGGTGAGATGTCCCCGGCCCCCTCTGCTGGATGAGGTGTCCCCGGCCCCCACTGCTGGGTGAGGTGTCCCCGGCCCCCTCTGCTGAATGAGGTGTCCCCGGCCCCCACTACTGGGTGAGGTGTCCCCGGCCCCCACAGCTGGGTGAGGTGTCCCCGGCCCCCACAGCTGGGTGAGGTGTCCCCGGCCCCCTCTGCTGGGTGAGGTGTCCCCGGCCTGCACTGCTGGGTGGGGTGTCCCCGGCCCCCACTGGTGGGTGAGGTGTCCCCGGCCCCCACTGCTGGGTGAGGTGTCCCCCGCCCCCACTGTCCCTGGCCCCCACTGGTGGGTGAGGTGTCCCCGGCCCCCACTGCTGGGTGAGGTGTCCCCCGCCCCCACTGCTGGGTGAGGTGTCCCCGACCCCCACTGTCCCCGGCCCCCACAGCTGGGTGAGGTGTCCCCGGCCCCCACTGCTGGGTGAGGTGTCCCCGGCCCCCGCTGGTGGGTGATGTGTCCCCCGCCCCACTGCTAGGTGAGGTGTCCCCCACCCCCACGGCTGGGTGAGGTGTCCCCGGCCCCCACTGCTGGGTGAGGTGTCCCCCGCCCCCACTGCTGGGTGAGGTGTCCCCCGCCCCCACAGCTGGGTGAGGTGTCCCCCGCACCCGCTGGAGGGTGAGGTGTCCCCTGCCCCCACTGCTGGGTGAGGTGTCCCCGGCCCCCACTGCTGGGTGAGGTGTCCCCGGCCCCCACTGGTGGGTGAGGTGTCCCTGGCCCCCACTGCTGGGTGAGGTGTCCCCGGCCCCCACTGCTGGGTGAGGTATCCCCAGCCCCCACTGCTGGGTGAGGTGTCCCCAGCCACCACTGCTGGGTGAGGTGTCCCTGGCCCCCACTGATGGGTGAGGTGTCCCCGGCCCCCACTGACCCCGGCCCCCACTGTCCCCGGCCCCCACTGCTGGGTGAGGTGTCCCCGGCCCCCACTGCTGGGTGAGGTATCCCCGGCCCCCACTGTTGGGTGAGGTGTCCCCGGCCCCCACTGTCCCCGGCCCCCACTGCTGGGTGAGGTGTCCCCGGCCCCCACTGCTGGGTGAGGTGTCCCCAACCCTCACTGATGGGTGAGGTGTCCCCGGCCCCCACTGATGGGTGAGGTGTCCCCGGCGCCCACTGCTGGGTGAGGTGTCCCCGGCCCCCACTGCTGGGTGAGATGTCCCCCGCCCCTACTGTCCCCGGCCCCCACTGCTGGGTGAGGTGTCCCCGGCCTCCACTGCTGGGTGAGGTGTCCCCGGCCTCCACTGCTGGGTGAGGTGTCCCCGGCCCCCACTGCTGGGTGAGGTGCCTTCGGCCTCCACTGCTGGGTGAGGTGTCCCCGGCCCGACTGCTGGGTGAGGTGTCTCCGGCCCCCACTGTCCCCGGCCCCCACTGCTGGGTGAGGTGTCCCCGGCCCCCACTGCTGGGTGAGGTGTCCCCGGCCCCCACTACTGGGTGAGGTGTCCCCGGTCCCAGTGTCCCCGGCCCCCATTGCTGGGTGAGGTGTCCCCAGCCTCCACTGTCTCCGGCCCCCACTGCTGGGTGAGGTGTCGTCTGCTGCTGAGCCCGGAGGCCCAGCAGCCGAAGGCAGTTCGAATTTTCCCAAAACAGATACCAAGAATTTGCAAAGTTCACGAAATACTCCGGTGTAACTCGCTGGGGAATAACTCTAAAGGCAGGGTGGCAACATTTAGGCTCAGTTTAGGGGGCCCTTGGGTTAACTAAGCACTTTGTCTGGTGCTAGGATTACGGAATTACAAACACACAGCGCTAGGGAGAGGTGGCATCCAGAGATGGTGTCTGGGCTTACATTACTAACTGTCTTTCCTCGAGTGCCACTCGAGCCACCAAAGGGTCAGATGAGGGCAGCCTGAGTCTTTACATCACGTCGGGACAAACAGCACATTCATCGAGGCTAGGAGGCAAACGAGGATCCAATGGCACAAACACCTGCTGGTCCATGCGAAGTGCCCAGTATCCTCAACAGAGGTGATACCACTGTTCTAATTTGGATCACATTTTTGTTACTTTCATGATGGCGCACACAACGTTCAATAACGGAATAGGAACTTCTAAAGTGGATAACCTGAAAATTCTTTCGCTTAACGTTAAAGGTCTTAACCATCCGGTAAAGCGGAGGAAGATCCAGGATTATCTTCAAAAACAGAAGGGGGATATCGTTCTTTTATAGGAAACAAAAATTGATGCCAAACAAGTTCCACACAGTTAGGAATAGATTTTACAATGAGGTAGTGGGCTCTGAAGCAATCGGTAAGAAAAACGGAGTTCTGACCCTAATAGCTAAGAAATCGAACATTGAGGTTGGGTCCTTCACGGCTGATACTAATGGAAGGTGGGTTACTTCTAGACTGATTAAGGACAACACGGAGTTCTATATCACAAACATCTACGCCCCTAACACGAGCGATCTAGCTTTCTGGGCTGACCTAACTAAATAAATCAAAACTATTCCTGATTCGGCCAAGCATATCCTGGCGGGAGATTTTAATTCACCTTTTGATCCAGCTCTGGATAGAGACTCCAGATGCGCCTATCATAACAACAAATCCCATAAAGCATTTTCTAACCTTTGTGCTCGCTTTAATCTGCTGGATTCCTGGAGATTACAAAATCCCACAGGCAGGGAATATACTTTTTATTCACATCCCCATGACTGATACACTCGTATCGATTATCTATTAATCACAAGTAACGCTTTATCTTGGATAATGGAGAGGACAATAGAACCTAGGTTGGTTTCAGATCATTCCTGTATCTCCTTTTCCAACGTTAAACCAACCAATCGTCAATCTCTATGGAGACTGAATGAGGAAGTGTTGAAAAAGGAACAACATAGGAAACTAATAGAGAATGCTAGCCAGCTCTATTTGTCGCACAATAAAAGGCATGACACTTCGGACCTAACTCGCTGGGAGGCCCTGAAAAGCACTATCAGGGGTGAAATTATTAAAATCAGATCGGCCGTTAATAAGGAATACAATAAAGCCCTGGATGAGTTAGAGAAAGAGATCTCAGCCCTAGAAAGTAAACGTAATATATCTAGAGAAGAGTTAACACTGAATAAATTGGTAAATAAAAAGTATGAATATAACAAAATAATAAGCAACAGGGCAGGGCTCTGGATAAACAGGCCAAAAAGGTTCAAGCTTTGCGAATCGAAGAAGGCTGGTATGAGCTTAGCTGCATACCTAAAATTTAAAATACATAAGAATACAATTAACAGCATAAAAGATCACACTGGCGCAACTCATTCTGACCCAGAAAAGATTGCGGAAATCTTCAAAGACTACTACAACACCTTATACTGATAGAATAAATATGTAGATACCAGTAAAATACAATAATACCCCAATAAATGTAACCTACCGTCTCTTTCAAACACAGAGCAATCAGAACTTAATAACCATCCTGGAAATTGAGAACTCAATTAAGTCACTTAAATGTGGGAAGGCACCCGGCCCAGATGGGTTTAACGCAAAATCTTATAAGTGTTTCCCTTCTCTCTTATCTACGCCACTACTACATTTGTTCAACGAATTCAGCGAAGCAGGCAAAGTCACAGGCACACTGGCTGAAGCCATCATTGCAGTGCTACCTAAGTAAGGGAAAGACCCAACTCTAACCAAGAATTACAGACCGATCTCCCTTATTAATTTAGACTGTAAACTCTTTGCTGTGATACTGGCCATCCGTCTTCAGAAATTCCTGCCCAAGCTTATTCATCCTTCACAGGTTGGTTTTAAAAAAATAGACTATCCAGGGACAACACCAGGGTTAAGCACATGTTTTGGAGAAAGCCAAATGTATTACATCTCCTGCAGTAGCAATAACGCTTGATACCGACAAGGCTTTTGATAAATTTGATTGGACTTACCTTGAAGCAACGTTGATTAAGTTTGGGCTGGGAGAAAACTTCACGAACATGGTGATGTCTCTATATTTTAATCCATCGGCTAGGGTTCGGGCGGGAGGGTCAATTTCATCATCCTTCCAATTAAAACAGGGTACCAGACAGGGTTGCCCCCCTCACCTTCACTATTTTTACTCGCAATTGAGCCATTCTTGTACCACATTAGGAGCAATGATCGTATCTCGGTTAGACATTTTAAGGGCTGCACGGTTAAGGTTACCGCGGACAATGTTTGAGTGGTATCGAAAGAGGCAAAGGAGGCCATACCTGCTCTCATGTCCTCCATTGAAAATGTTTCCTGTGTGTCAGGGTACAAATTAAACAAAGATAAAACTGAAGTCAAATTGATTAATAACCAAGGTAACAAAGAAATCATGGGAGACTCCAGCCTGACATGGCAACCAAAATGTTTTAAGTACCTGGGGCTGGATTTTGACAAGGATTTGATCTCCACCCTTCACACTAACGAAAGCTAGTCTTTACAAAAATATCCAACCTATTGGAAGGGTGGTCACCAAAATACCTTTCAAGGTGGGGTAGGGCTGAGACACTGAAAATGATGGTGACTCCACTAGTGAACTATCTTGCAAGGATGCTGTCGATGACTTTCTAAAAAAGATTGACAAACTCTTTAATACCGTCCTCTGTCAAGGGAAGAAACCCAGAATATCACTGACTACAGCTATTTAAAGAAAAAGGCGGTCTGGGTCTCCCTAACTTCAGGAATTATCAAACGGCATTTCTATGCAAGCAAGGTATCAGCTGGCTGACTGTAAATCAGGAATACAAGCCAATCTGGCTAGATGTGGAGAAGTCACTCATCAACAATATGCCCTTAGCTGCCATCCTAACCATGGACCTCTCCCACTTGCCCCACTCCAAGTATGTTCTCCTCAATACTAGGCAAGCACTCCTGAGATTAGACCAATTATATAAGTCAAAATTAGGACTAAACAAATCAAATCGAGTTTCTTTTTGGCGGAATCCCTCACTAAAAATAGAGGGCAACATGCTGTACTGGGAACGCTGGTCGCAGAAAGGGATAAACTTAGTTAAGGACATCTGAAATTAAAAGCCCTACTTTCAGCACGTCCCATTAAATCTATGGATCCATGGCTCACCTCGCAACTCTCACAAATCCTGAAGGCAAGCCATATTGTATCGAAGATATATAAACTCCTCCTACCCAATTCTAGAAAGTCACACAGGCGTAACGAGACCCAATTAGAATCAGAATCCAACTCTACCAAGCTCACGTTTGGATGGGATAAAATATACAGCTCAGCCATCACGAATAAAATATCTCCTATCCTGTCCCAAACCAAGTTTATGATTCTTAACAGGTCATACTGGACCCCTGAAAAACTCTTAAAACTACGTTTAAAAGATAATCCGACATGCTGGAACTCTAACGCCGCTGTCGGTGATCTCTCCCACATGCTCTTCACCTGCCCCTCCTTACAGGTGTTCTGGGATGTTGGACAGGCCACATGAAGGGCTTGCTCCCTCCCCGCACGACCAGGCCCGAGCCCGGCTCCTCAGGTGTTACACGCAACCACTACCCGTTTCCCGTCTCCTATGGGACCCCTGCCCCTGAACATCTCCACCTCATGGGCCCGATCCCCTACCGGCCCTCTCGCCCGGCCTGGGCGCCATCTTGGACACAGCACCACGAGGCCGCGTGGCCTCCGATCGACCCTAACCCTGGGCCTGGCCAGGCCCCGACATCCCGGCACCACCATCCACCCAGGAGGTGAGCGGACTACTTGGCAGGTCAATGGGAGAAAGAGGTGTAGATGGCTCTCCCCCGCCAAGTGCCGATCGCCCCCAGCTCCCCCAGGCGCTGGCTCCACCCCCCTGCTGGGTGTCTGGACTCCCTCATCCCGGACCTCCCGACCTCCAAGTGCGAGGGTCCGGACATCAAAGGGCGCCAGACCTATAACTGGGGCAGCTCCAGAGCAGGAAGGCAGTTGTATCCTGGAGTCGAGAGACGCAGTGAAGAACTCATCCTTGACGGACTACTGGCGCTGCCGTAGCCCTGCCTTGCGAACTATCGTCCTGCCTGCTGGCGCTGCCGCAACCTTCTGAAACCTTCATCGTCGTCGGGACCTGCTGGCGTGGCCGCGGACCGTTTGTAATCACCATCTTCATCGGGACCTGCTGGCTCCGCCGCGGCCCGATCATCTAGAACGCCGAGCTCGAGGATTGTGAGCTTTTTCATCTACCAGATTGGTAACAAGACTGTCCCGCTACCCTTTTCCCAACCCAGAGACCAGAACCGAGGGGACCCCTGAGTCCAGACCTCCTTGTACCATTTTACCGTACTTAAAGAATTGCTTATAAAGTATCGTTGAACCTTATCCTGTGTGGTGTACGTCTGTGGGGGGGAAGTTACTAGTCTGTACGATCGCTGGAGACGGCTCTCCCCGGAGACCTCTCCCCCTATCCTCGGCCGACCCTCCCGGTCCGTCTAACATTGGTGGCCAGCGGCGCGATCCGAATCACCGCGTAATCGTACAGAGAGTAGCTCACCCCACGACGAAATCACAATGACAACCAAAGAAAGCGGATCCACCGAGAAATTCCAGATGGAGAAATTGGAAGAATACAGCCATCGTGAGTTGAAACAATTCTGCATTGAACTACGTATCGCTACCACCGGTCTAAGTACTAAAGACGATTTCAAGCACGCCATTGAGTCTTGGGCAGAAACCGGGGCCGTCAGACCCCCGGACCAAAATGTCGCAGCAGCAGAAAAAGACACCACGGCTCCCGAGGAGCGAAGAACGGGTCTCTCGCAAGACGAGATCCAAGAACGAGAAAGAACCCGACTACATGAACTAGAAATGGCCCGGCTCAAAATGGATGGCGAACTCAAGTTAGCCGAACAAAAACTGAACCTGGAACATCTGCGGCTCCGAGAAGAACGGGAAGAGAAACAGAGACAAAGAGAGCTCGAGGAGAAGAGACTGGCGTATGAACATGAGCGCAAACTAGCTGAGATAGACTTACGCAAGCAGAACAAAGAATTAGGGGTGCCCGAGCAACCGCGCACCCCAGGGGCAACAGAAAAAAAGGTACACATCCCCAAGGATGTCGTTCGAGAATATTTCCGAGAGGACGACATACAGCAATGGTTCAAGGCCTACGAGATCGCTATGACCTCCCACCGGATCGATCGAAGCGACTGGGGAGCCGGTCTATGGGGGAGGTTCCTCAATGAGGGCCGCGATGCCCTGCTACAGCTCCCAGACCATCTGATGACCTCCTATGACCACATGAAAGCTGCCCTCCTCACCCGCTATGGGCTCACACCCGAAATGTACCGCCAGAGGTTCCGAGACTGCACCCGGATCCCGGGTACGACTTGGGTGGAATACGTGAACTATTTCAGCCCGGCCTTCGAGGGTTGGATCAAGGGAAGCAACGTAACGACTTACGAACAACTCTTCAATCTCATGGTATGGGAGCATCTATCAAACAACTGCTTCGTCGAGCTCAGGCAGCACCTCCTCGACAGTAAATTGACTGATCCACGGCAGCTCGCCGCCGAGGCTGACCGGTGGGAAATCACCCGAGTGGGCCGAAATGGGTCCTATGAACAGAACCGGAACCACCACGGTCAGCACCGTCCCCGAGGAGGAGGAGGGGGCCAAGGACGAGGAAGAGACAACGCTCCGGCCGCCCCCGCTACCAGCACCCCACCCCCGGCCAACCGGGGCAACACCCCGGCGCGGCCGGGATACAGAGCCAATGTCACGTGTCACCGATGCCAGCGAGTCGGCCACTACGCAAACGACCCAAATTGTCCACAGAGCCAGACTCCGAGACCCCGCCAGATGGCTGCCGCCGCCCTGGGGGAAGAACAAATCTCCGAAGAACATGAAGAATGTGAGCAAGAACACCAAGAATGGGAGCCAGCCGCCATGGTTCTAGCATGCCTAGGGGGAAGAGACATGGTCCCGCGGGTCCCCCTACCCGCCAACACCCGGAAGTACAGTCAATGGGTGAACATTAATGGACGCCGGGCCGAAGCCCTACGTGACACCGGGGCCAGTGTAACAGCCGTCCGCTGTCACCTGGTGACCCCGGAACAGATCCTGCCGAACATTCTCTGCCCTGTCCGTTCAGCCGACAACTCGGAGAGTCTATGTCGGATGGCCTGCGTCCCCTTCGAGTGGGGAGGAGTCTCCGGCATGTTGAAAGTGACGGTCCGAGATGACGCCCCCGTAGACTGTCTCCTGGGGAATGACCTTGAAAGTTCCCCGTGGGCCGCCGTAGAGAGGAGAGAGCACCTGGGGATGTTGGGCATCCCGGACTGGGCGTGCGTAACCACCCGGTCCATGGCCGCCCGTGCCATCCCCCGACCCGAAGAACCTGAATGGCCGGCACCTCCTCCCCCGGTCGCTCCAGTAGAAGACACCGACCGTGCCGTCCCCCCAGAACAAACTCCCGAGGGGCTCGTTCAGCCTCAGGACCTTCCCGGCCTGGATCAGTGGCGTCAAGAGGGGGGGCCCACCCAGGAACAGTTTCGCCAAGAGCAGAAGACCTGTCCCTCCCTCGAGGGACTCCGCCTACAAGCCCTCGCTCAGAGCGCAGGGGATACCTCCGGAACCCATTGGGTCTATTGGGACAATGACCTGTTGTACAGCGAACAGAGAATCGCGGAGTTAGGGGCCAGTCGAGTGCTAGTGGTGCCCCTCCGCTTTAGAGACTTCTTGCTAAACCTGGCCCACGATGTCCCCCTGGCTGGCCACCTGGGTCAGGATAAAACCTACAGTCGCCTGGTGACCCACTTTTTCTGGCCCAAGATGAGGAACGATGTACTCCAGCACTGCCGATCTTGCCCCACGTGCCAAGCCAGTGGGAAGAGCGGCCGCAAGCTGAAAGCCCCCCTGCAACCTTTTCCAGTGGTCACCACCCCGTTCGAGAGGGTGGGGATAGACATTGTGGGGCCCCTAGACCCCCGTACAACACAAGGACATCGGTTCATCCTGGTACTGGTGGACCACGCCACCCGCTACCCTGAGGCTGTCCCCCTGCGAACTGTGACAGCCCCGGTAGTCGGCCGGGCCCTGATGGGGATCTTCTCCCGTGTGGGCTTCCCCCGAGAAGTCGTCAGCGACCGGGGCACAAACTTTATTTCAAAATACATGAAGTCCCTCTGGCAACAGTGTGGGGTCACCTACCGATTCACGACCCCCTATCACCCTCAAGGAAACGGACTCGTTGAGCGGTTCAACCGCACGCTCAAAGGGATGATTGGGGGGTTAGAAGAGCCCCTCCATCGCCAGTGGGATGTGCTACTACCGTGCCTTCTCTTTGCCTACCGAGAAGTCCCCCAGAAGTCCCTCGGCTTCAGCCCGTTTGAACTATTGTATGGACACCCGGTACGAGGGCCGCTCAGCCTAGTCAAAGAAGGCTGGGAAATGCCCCCTCTAAAGAACCCTCCAGATGTTTTCAAGTACCTCCTAACCCTCCGCAACCAGACCCGACGATTCAGAGAGATGGCAAAAGCAAACTTGGAGGCCAGTCAGGAGGACATGAAAAGGTGGTATGATCAAAATGCCTCCTCCATCGAATTTGAACCCGGCCAACAAGTATGGGTAATGTCCCCCACCGAACCATGCGCCCTGCAAGACAAGTGGACGGGGCCCTTCAAAGTAATCGAGCGCAAGAGCCCTGTCACCTATCTCATCGATATGGAATCTTCACGGAACCCTCTCCGGGTCCTCCACGCTAATAGGCTGAAACCCCATTTTGTGCGTTCAGAACTCAGCCTCCTGATGGCAACAGACAATGGAGCCGAGGAGGACTCCGAACCCCTCCCTGACCTCCTACGGACTCGGGAGAAGGACGGCTCCGTGGACGGGGTCCGACTCTCGGAGGCCCTCACCCTGGAACAGCGCCAAGGATGCCGAGACCTCCTGCTGCAGTTCGCCACCCTGTTCTCCCTCACCCGAGGGGTCACCCCCTGGTGCGTACACGACGTGGACACTGGAGACAGTCCCCCTATCCGCCACCGGGCCTACCGCGTACCAGATCGGGTACGGGCCTGCATCCAAGAGGAGGTGGCCAGGATGCTCACGCTCGGGGTCATCGAGCCCTCCGACAGCCCCTGGGCCAGCCCAGTAGTACTGGTCCCCAAAGCGGCCGCCCCCGGCGCCACGCCGGAACTCCGGTTCTGCGTCGACTACCGGGGCTTGAATGCGGTCACCAGAACAGACGCACATCCCATCCCCCGGGCAGATGAACTAATCGACCGCATGGGAGCTGCCCGCTACCTCAGCATCTTCGACCTGACGGCGGGCTACTGGCAGATCGGTCTCACACCCCGGGCCCAAGAACGATCTGCATTCTCCACCCCTGATGGCCACTATCACTTCAAGGTCATGCCATTCGGCATGAAGAATGCCCCAGCAACGTTTCAGCGGCTAGTTAACCAGGTCCTGGCGGGGCTTGAAGAATTCAGCGCCGCCTACCTGGACGATATCGCTGTGTACAGCCACCACTGGTCCGACCACCTCCACCACCTCCGAGAGGTGCTACAGGCCCTCCAACGAGCTGGCCTCACGATCAAGGCCAGCAAATGCCAAATTGGCCAGGGGTCCGTGACCTATCTCGGGCACCAGGTGGGAAGCGGTCTGGTGGCCCCTCTGCAACTCAAGATCGCTGCCATCCAGTCTTGGCAGCCCCCCATCACCCAGACCAAGGTCCGCGCCTTTTTGGGACTCACAGGCTACTACCGGCGGTTCGTGAGAGACTATGGCAGCATTGTGGGGCCCCTCACGGAACTCACATCCAAAAACCAACCAAAGAAGGTCAACTGGACCCCAGACTGTCAAGCGGCCTTCGAGAAGCTGAAGGCCGCCATGTGCTCCGCCCCGGTGCTCCAGGCCCCCGACTACAGTCGGGAATTTATCGTCCAGACGGATGCCTCCGACCATGGCATTGGGGCAGTCCTTTCCCAGTTGAACCCCGAAGGACTTGACCAGCCAGTGGCTTTCATCAGCAGGCGACTCCTGGCCCGAGAACAACGCTGGAGCACCATCGAGAGGGAGGCCTTCGCCGTGGTGTGGGCCCTCAAAAAGCTCCGGCCCTATCTCTTCGGCACCCACTTCCGGGTACAGACCGATCATCGGCCCCTGCAGTGGCTAATGCAGATGCGGGGGGAAAACCCGAAACTACTACGTTGGTCCATCTCCCTGCAGGGGGTGGACTTCACTGTGGAACATCGACCCGGGCAAGACCACGCCAACGCAGATGGCCTGTCACGCTTTTTCCGCCTCGACGAGGAGAGTCCCCAAGAGGATGGGTGACTCTCCCCGCCTTCAGCTGGGGGGGACACATGTTGGACAGGCCACATGAAGGGCTTGCTCCCTCCCCGCACGACCAGGCCCGAGCCCGGCTCCTCAGGTGTTACACGCAACCACTACCCGTTTCCCGTCTCCTATGGGACCCCTGCCCCTGAACATCTCCACCTCATGGGCCCGATCCCCTACCGGCCCTCTCGCCCGGCCTGGGCGCCATCTTGGACACAGCACCACGAGGCCGCGTGGCCTCCGATCGACCCTAACCCTGGGCCTGGCCAGGCCCCGACATCCCGGCACCACCATCCACCCAGGAGGTGAGCGGACTACTTGGCAGGTCAATGGGAGAAAGAGGTGTCGATGGCTCTCCCCCGCCAAGTGCCGATCGCCCCCAGCTCCCCCAGGCGCTGGCTCCACCCCCCTGCTGGGTGTCTGGACTCCCTCATCCCGGACCTCCCGACCTCCAAGTGCGAGGGTCCGGACATCAAAGGGCGCCAGACCTATAACTGGGGCAGCTCCAGAGCAGGAAGGCAGTTGTATCCTGGAGTCGAGAGACGCAGTGAAGAACTCATCCTTGACGGACTACTGGCGCTGCCGTAGCCCTGCCTTGCGAACTATCGTCCTGCCTGCTGGCGCTGCCGCAACCTTCTGAAACCTTCATCGTCGTCGGGACCTGCTGGCGTGGCCGCGGACCGTTTGTAATCACCACCTTCATCGGGACCTGCTGGCTCCGCCGCGGCCCGATCATCTAGAACGCCGAGCTCGAGGATTGTGAGCTATTTCATCTACCAGATTGGTAACAAGACTGTCCCGCTACCCTTTTCCCAACCCAGAGACCAGAACCGAGGGGACCCCTGAGTCCAGACCTCCTTGTACCATTTTACCGTACTTAAAGAATTGCTTATAAAGTATCGTTGAACCTTATCCTGTGTGGTGTACGTCTGTGGGGGGGAAGTTACTAGTCTGTACGATCGCTGGAGACGGCTCTCCCCGGAGACCTCTCCCCCTATCCTCGGCCGACCCTCCCGGTCCGTCTAACATGGGATAACATTTATAATAGCATAAAACACGTATTCAACATCAATCCCCCCCCAGAGAATTGTCATACATCGTATTGGGCGCCCTAGACACAACACTAGTTAACGATAATGACCGGTAGCTGCTTGATCTCTTGCTCGCCATAGCTTGCAAAGTCATATTATGCAAATGGAAGAATGTTAAGGATGTGTCCTTTAGAATCTGGCAAGAATGGCTGTCCTTCCTAAGAGGGGCAGATAACCCGGTCCTTCACAACTCTCCTTGGCGTAGACCCCACAAGAAACTCTGGAAGTCCCTAGACGCTCCTTCATTCTCATTTCACCCTCCGTGAACCTTTTTCTGCCGCAATAGCATATGTATTCTTATTGCAATTTTCAATGTATTGATGCTACTCAATTGCTTGATTGTTTGCTTAACCACTTGTAATAACTATTCCTGTATCGAGCGTACCCACAATGCTTGACCACTTGACCTGCTGGAATAGCTATTCTTGTCTACTGATATGTTCAATGTATATGATCATTATGTGGATCCTGGATGCAGTCATTTAGTGCTTCAGTGCTCCTTCATGTACGCAACAACAACTTATCTGTATGTATTCTTCAGGCCGGACTCATTTCTATTGTTTTTTATTGTTTCTTTTGCTCTCATTTTTTTTCTTTTATTTTACTAATTTTTTTATTCATCCACCTGTATCCATACATATATGTATCTCTTTTACTGTATTTTTTCACTCAATAAAAATGACTTGAATACAAAAAAAAGGAAGCACAGGAAGTAAAGCAGGTTTTTATGCTCCACATGGATCAGTGAAAGCATCAGCAGGTAGGTAGCGCCCCCTCCTGTTCCATGGCGGTCAGTGCAGGGCACATGCAACACTACTAACGAGATGTACGCACTGCTCCGTCCAGTGTAGTAGGGGTCCGTGCAGTGCACGTGCACCACTAACCAGGGCGTGGGGATCACATAATTTATTTATGCATTTTTATGCAGCGCAGACATTACCCAGAGGTTTCGTAGCGCTTTACATGAAAGCAGGTTTCATTAGAAGAGATGCAACATTACAAATAGTTGCTAGTTATGTTCATTACAAAAGGCACAAAGTGGCGTTTAGACCCTACGGACAGTTGTTTGTTTCAGTCCTTACAGTCGTTAGAGGATGTAGGTGCTAAGGGTAGTAGCCGCAAGGTCAGATCAAGAGCTGAAGGCGGTGCAGTAATCTCAGCCTCCAGAGGGAACATTATCAGGGGGGGTAATTAAGGGCACAACTGTCTTAGTAGCAGAAAGGCTCAGCTCCATTCTGAAGATCTGCAGTGAGGTGGTGGGCTTGGTTTTCGGAGTAGGGAGTTGCATGTTCTGGTTGCGCTGGCCGAGAAAGATTATGCCATGAGTCGATCCTAAGTAAGGTTGGAGGCTCTAACGGCAAAGCTTCAGCGATTCACGATGTCCAGGTGACCATATACACCGGTCCACATCCACAAACACAAACCGGAACACCCACCCACCCAATGGGACCTCTTCACCATGCAAAGCACCATCTCCAGTCAACCCCAGACTGACCTTCACACAGGCCCTCATCACCAGAAGGCTGGACTATGGAATCGCACTTTATGTAGGAATCGTGGCACGCCTCCTGAAGAGTCTTCAGACAATATAGAATGCAGCAGCAAGACTCATCCTCGACCTGCCTAGAAGCACCCGCATCGCACCCCCCCCCTCAGGAAACAACACAGGCTCCCGATACAGAAGAGATGCCAGTTCAAGATGCTGACCCACACCTACAAAGCCCTACACAACGAAGGACCAGCATACCTCTACAAACAACTGACCTTCCTCGAACACACCAGACACCTCCGGTCTGTCCCACGCTTCCTTGCAGACACCCCCCAGATACGCCAAGCCAACAGCAGAGGACAGTCTTTCTCGTGCCGGGCAGCCAAGACATGGAACACCCTTCCCCGGCACCTAAGGTCTGCCCCATCACTCCACCAATTCAGGAACGAGTTATTAGGGGTGGTGACGACGCTTTAATTTTGAACCCTGTTGTAAGTAGCGCTTTAATTGTGAACCCTGATTTGTGTAGCGCTATTCTGCAGCTAGCGTAGTCAATTTCCTGAGCCCCAGCCTACCTCTAGTTTCGGTTTTCCATACGCTGACGCCATCTTACGTTTGTTGTTGCTGCTGACTCAGAGCCTGGCCCCCACAGCCCGCCCCGCCTCCCTGCTGACCCTCCCTCCCACGAAGTACATTGCCTGCTCTGACCTCGTTTGCGCTGTGACCGTCCTGACTAGTTCAGAAGCGGTCGCTCCCTGTGCCCTGCTCCTGTGAGTATTACTCTATACTTCTCTGCTGGATTGTGTGTGCGCTCTGCCTCAATACCGCCTTAGTACTCCACATAGCGCTACAGCGCGAGTGCCATTTCATTGTAACGCGCTGGGGGCATTGTGGTGACGACGCTTTAATTTTGAACCCTGTTGTGAGTAGCGCTTTAATTGTGAACCCTGATTTGTGTAACGCTATTCTGCAGCTAGCGTAGTCAATTTCCTGAGCCCCAGCCTACCTCTAGTTTCGGTTTTCCATACGCTGACGCCATCTTACGTTTGTTGTTGCTGCTGACTCAGAGCCTGGCCCCCACAGCCCGCCCCGCCTCCCTGCTGACCCTCCCTCCCACGAAGTACATTGCCTGCTCTGACCTCGTTTGCGCTGTGACCGTCCTGACTAGTTCAGAAGCAGTCGCTCCCTGTGCCCTGCTCCTGTGAGTATTACTCTATACTTCTCTGCTGGATTGTGTGTGCGCTCTGCCTCAATACCGCCTTAGTACTCCACATAGCGCTACAGCGCGAGTGCCATTTCATTGTAACGCGCTGGGGGCATTGTGGTGACGACGCTTTAATTTTGAACCCTGTTGTGAGTAGCGCTTTAATTGTGAACCCTGATTTGTGTAGCGCTATTCTGCAGCTAGCGTAGTCAATTTCCTGAGCCCCAGCCTACCTCTAGTTTCGGTTTTCCATACGCTGACGCCATCTTACGTTTGTTGTTGCTGCTGACTCAGAGCCTGGCCCCCACAGCCCGCCCCGCCTCCCTGCTGACCCTCCCTCCCACGAAGTACATTGCCTGCTCTGACCTCGTTTGCGCTGTGACCGTCCTGACTAGTTCAGAAGCGGTCGCTCCCTGTGCCCTGCTCCTGTGAGTATTACTCTATACTTCTCTGCTGGATTGTGTGTGCGCTCTGCCTCAATACCGCCTTAGTACTCCACATAGCGCTACAGCGCGAGTGCCATTTCAAGTCAAGTCAAGTCAAGTCATGAAATTTGTATAGCGCACTACATACCCAGAGGGTTTCAAGGCGCTTAGGAAGGGGAGGAGGATTATTTGTCAAATATCCATGTTTTAAGCTGCTTTCTGAACGCTAGGTGGTTTTGGGTGAGGCGAAGGTAAGCGGGGAGTGAGTTCCATGTTTTAGCAGCCAGGTATGAAAAGGATCTGCCTCCCATGGTGGTCTTGTTGATGCGAGGTACAGTGGCTTGGCTTGGCTGGAAGAGCGTAGTTGGCGGGTGGGAGTGTAGAAGGACAGTCGAGAGTTGAGGCAATCTGGTCCGATGTTGTAGAGTGATTTGTGTGCGTGGGTAAGCAGTCGGAAAGTGATCCTTTTATTGACGGGTAGCCAGTGGAGGTCTTTAAGGTGACCAGAGATGTGTTCGTTGCGTGGGATGTCTAATATGAGCCTGGCTGAGGCGTTTTGGATTCGTTGGAGTTTCTTCTGGAGTTTAGCGGTGGTACCTGCGTAGAGGGTGTTTCCGTAGTCCAGTCGGCTCGTGACCAGAGCGTGGGTGACTGTTTTCCTTGTTTCGGAGGGGATCCAGCGAAATGTTTTCCTGAGCATGCGGAGAATGTTGAAGCAGGAAGAGGATACGGCGCTGACTTGTCTGTTCATTGAGAGTGAAGAATCCAGGATGACGCCAAGGTTCCGTGCGTGGTCTGTCGGGATGGGTGCTTTTCCGAGGGCTTCCGGCCACCAGGAGTCGTCCCAAGCAGAGGGGGATGTACCTAAGATGAGGACTTCTGTTTTGTCTGAGTTCAGTTTCAAACGGCTTTGTTTCATCCATTCGGCAACTTCTTTCATTCCTTCGTGTAGGTTAGTTTTGGCGGTGCTGGGGTCATTGGTGAGAGAAAGGATCAGTTGAGTGTCGTCCGCGTAAGAGATGATGTTGAGGTTGTGTTGGCGTGCGATGGCCGCGAGGGGGCTCATGTATACGTTGAAAAGGGTGGGGCTGAGTGAGGATCCTTGAGGTACGCCGCAGATGACTTCAGAGGCCTCGGACTTGAATGGAGGAAGGCGGACTTTCTGGGTTCTTCCGGTGAGGAACGAGGTGATCCATTCAAGTGCTTTTCCTTGGATTCCGATGTTATTGAGGCGTTGTAGAAGGGTGTTGTGGTAGACTGTATCGAATGCTGCAGAGAGGTCGAGGAGGATGAGGGCGACTGTGTCTCCATTGTCCAGTAGAGTTCGAATGTCGTCTGTTGCTGCGATGAGGGCGGTCTCAGTGCTGTGTTTTGCTCGGAAGCCAGATTGTGAGGGGTCGAGGGATTTGTTGGCTTCGAGGAAGGCGGCGAGCTGGTTGTTGACGGCTTTCTCGATGACTTTGGCCGGGAATGGAAGAAGCGAGATGGGGCGGTAATTTTTGAGTTCGGTGGGGTCGGCTGTTGGTTTTTTCAGAAGGGCGGTGAGTTCAGCGTGTTTCCAGTCTTCTGGGAAGGTAGCGGAGTTGAAGGAGCAGTTGATGACGTCTCGGAGGTGCGGTGCTATGACGGAGTCTGCTTTGTTGAAGATGTGGTGAGGGAATGGGTCTGTGGGGGATCCTGAGTGGATGGAGTTCATCAGGTGGATGGTGTCCTCAGTGGAGATTGGGTTCCAGGCGTTAAGGGTGTTCACGGGGGGACGATGGTCAGCGGATGGTAGGGTGGGTTGGTTTCCGGGTTGGTTGTCGAAGCTGTTGTGGATGTCTGCAATCTTGTTGTGGAAAAAAGAGGCTAGGGAGTCGCAGAGGGTTTGAGAGGGGGTGATGTCGTTGGAGTTGGCCGAGGGATTGGAAAATTCCTTGACGATGTTGAAAAGTTCCTTGCTGTTGTGGGCGTTGTTGTCAAGTTGATCCTTGAATGCTGTTTTCTTGGCTTTTCGGATCAGTTGGTGGTGAGTGCGGGTGGCGCTTTTGAAGGCGTCCTTGGTCCTGGTGGTTGGGTCTTTTTTCCAGGCCTTTTCAAGGGAGCGGCAGAGTTTCTTGGACTTCTTGAGATCATCGTTGAACCATGAGGCTTTCTTGCTGCCAGGTTTGCTTTGACGTTTTTTCCGTGGGGCTAAGGTGTCGGCGGTGTTGGATAGCCATAGGGTGAGGTTGGCGGCGGCTTCGTTGGCGTTAGAAGAGAGGGCTGGGGAGTTTCGAAGGAGCGATGCGGAGATTTGGTCCGTGGTGATTTTGTTCCAGTTTCTTTGCAGGGTAGGTTGGGAGTGGTTGATGGGTTTCGGCTTGTTGTAGGTGAAGTGAACGCAGCTGTGGTCGGTCCATAGGAGATCCGTAGTGTGGCTGAAGGAGACATGATTGCTGGATGTGAAGATGGGGTCGAGTGTGTGACCTGCGATGTGGGTGGGGGAAGTGACTAGTTGTTTAAGTCCGAAGTTGGCGAGGTTGTCCACGAGGGTGGCGGTGTTGTGGTCGTTGATCTTTTCGAGGTGAAAGTTGAGGTCTCCCAGAAGGATGTAGTCTTTGGAGGGGAGCGCGTGTGGGGTGATGAAGTCCGTGATGTCTTCACTGAATTTTGCGCGAGGTCCTGGTGGTCTGTAGAGGAGAGTGCCTCTGAGTGTGGTCTTGGGGTCGATGTGGATCTGGAAGTGAAGGTGTTCGGAGTTGGTGAGGTTGGCGTCTGAGCTAGTTGAGATGCGGATTGATTTCTTATGAACGATAGCGATTCCTCCTCCTGTGTGGCTGGTACGGTCTTTGCGGGTGATCTTATAGTCTTCAGGGATGGCAATGGTGATGTCTGGTGTGGAGGAAGCATTCATCCATGTTTCTGTTAGGAAGGCGACGTCTGGAGAGAAGGAGTCTAGTAGGTTCCATAGGTCAATGGCGTGCCTGTGCACCGATCGGGTGTTGAGAAGGATGCATTGTAGGTGGTTGGGGTCGGGAATCTGTGGTGTGGTTGTAGCGGAGATGTTGTCGGTGCCGCTAAATTTGCAGGAGTAGCAGGAGAAAGGTCCATGGGTGTGTCCAGGAGCGGCTTGGACGCAGTTGGGGGCGCGACCGGGGTTAAGGGCTAGGAGGGTGGTGGCATCGTAGGTAATGCGGGAGGGCTGGGCAGCGCGAGGGGCAGGGGGTCTGGCGCTGGGCGCGGTCCAGGCGCGGACGGGCGTAGACGGGCTTACCTTTGGCGCACCTTCGGCGTGTCCGTAGCGCGTGGACGCTGCGCGTGGGACCATCTGACATTAATGGACAGAGGAAGGGGAGGGGCGAGGGCGGTTCAGCTGGGAGGCGGGTCGGGCTGAGGAGGAGGTCAACAATAACAAAATGGAGGCGGAGGGGTCAGGACGGAGAGAGCGCTTGGGGGGAAAATACAAATGCTGAGAAATGCAGTGAATTTGACAATGACTATAAGCAAAGCGGCGATTTTGAGCACACGCAAGTAATCGGGGAGCAGATCAGCAGCTAGAGTCACGCTGGCAAAGCAACAATTGTAGCAGTCAGCTAATTAACTATGCAAATGGGCTAAATCGTTACACAGAGCGCGAAGCGGCAATCAGAACGTAAAGCAGGAAATAATTGTTGATAAATACTGCAAATCTTGTAGTATGCCTTCTGCAACGAGGACGCAGCAGCAGGGGAGCGACCACTCTGCTCGGAAGCGAGGAGCGAGTCGCGGCGCTTCCAGGCAGTGGAGCGCTGTTTGTTTACTGTGGAAGGGCGGTTCAGCTGGGAGGCGGGTCGGGCTGAGGAGGAGGTCAACAATAACAAAATGGAGGCGGAGGGGTCAGGACGGAGAGAGCGCTTGGGGGGAAAATACAAATGCTGAGAAATGCAGTGAATTTGACAATGACTGTCACGCGCTGGGGGCAATGTGGTGACGACGCTTTAATTTTGAACCCTGTTGTGAGTAGCGCTTTAATTGTGAACCCTGATTTGTGTAGCGCTATTCTGCAGCTAGCGTAGTCAATTTCCTGAGCCCCAGCCTACCTCTAGTTTCGGTTTTCCATACGCTGACGCCATCTTACGTTTGTTGTTGCTGCTGACTCAGAGCCTGGCCCCCACAGCCCACCCCGCCTCCCTGCTGACCCTCCCTCCCACGAAGTACATTGCCTGCTCTGACCTCGTTTGCGCTGTGACCGTCCTGACTAGTTCAGAAGCGGTCGCTCCCTGTGCCCTGCTCCTGTGAGTATTACTCTATACTTCTCTGCTGGATTGTGTGTGCGCTCTGCCTCAATACCGCCTTAGTACTCCACATAGCGCTACAGCGCGAGTGCCATTTCATTGTAACGCGCTGGGGGCATTGTGGTGACGACGCTTTAATTTTGAACCCTGTTGTGAGTAGCGCTTTAATTGTGAACCCTGATTTGTGTAGCGCTATTCTGCAGCTAGCGTAGTCAATTTCCTGAGCCCCAGCCTACCTCTAGTTTCGGTTTTCCATACGCTGACGCCATCTTACGTTTGTTGTTGCTGCTGACTCAGAGCCTGGCCCCCACAGCCCGCCCCGCCTCCCTGCTGACCCTCCCTCCCACGAAGTACATTGCCTGCTCTGACCTCGTTTGCGCTGTGACCGTCCTGACTAGTTCAGAAGCGGTCGCTCCCTGTGCCCTGCTCCTGTGAGTATTACTCTATACTTCTCTGCTGGATTGTGTGTGCGCTCTGCCTCAATACCGCCTTAGTACTCCACATAGCGCTACAGCGCGAGTGCCATTTCATTGTAACGCGCTGGGGGCATTGTGGTGACGACGCTTTAATTTTGAACCCTGTTGTGAGTAGCGCTTTAATTGTGAACCCTGATTTGTGTAGCGCTATTCTGCAGCTAGCGTAGTCAATTTCCTGAGCCCCAGCCTACCTCTAGTTTCGGTTTTCCATACGCTGACGCCATCTTACGTTTGTTGTTGCTGCTGACTCAGAGCCTGGCCCCCACAGCCCGCCCCGCCTCCCTGCTGATCGTCCCTCGCCCCTCCCCCTCCTCCATCCATACATGACAGATGCACTCTCGCGCAGCGGTCGCGCCCCAGTTGCGCCGAAGGTGCGCCAAAGGTAAGCCCGTCTACGCCCGTCCGCGCCTGGACCGCGCCCAGCGCCAGACCCCCTGGCCCTCGTACCACCCACCCCACCCGCATTACATACGACGCCTCCACCCTCTTAGCCCTAAACCCCGGCCGCCTCCCCAATTGCGTCCAAGCCGCTCCTGGACACACCCATGGACCCTTCTCTTGCAACTTCTGCAAGTTCGACGGTACCAGGAACAACTCCTCATCCACGAACTCCAAACAGAGATCTGACACCAACCACCTACAATGCATCCTGCTCAACACCCGCTCGGTCCACAGGCACGCCATCGACCTCTGAAATCTACTAGACACCATCTCTCCGGACGTCGCCTTCCTAACAGAAACATGGATGAACGCCTCATCAGCCCCAGACATCACCATTGCCATCCCGGAAGGCTACAAGATCATCCGTAAGGACCGCACCGACCACACAGGAGGAGGCATCGCCATCGTCCATAAGAACACCATCCGCTTCTCAACCAGCTCAGACGTCAACCTTGCCAGCGCCGAACACCTACACTTCCAGATCCACACCAACCCCAAGACCACACTCAGAGGCACCCTCCTCTACCGGCCTCCAGGACCCCGTGCACAATTCAGTGACAACATCACTGACTTTATCACCCCACATGCCCTCCCCTCCAAGGAATACATTCTATTGGGAGACCTCAACTTTCACCTGGAAAAGAGCAACGACAGCAACGCCACCACCCTTCTAGACAATCTCGCCAACCTCGGACTCAAACAACTCGTCACTACCCCCACCCACATTGCAGGTCACACACTCGACCCTATCTTCACCTCCAGCAAACATGTCTCCTTCAGTCACACCACAGCTCTCCATTGGACGGACCACAGCTGCGTTCACTTCATCTACAATAAGACCACAACCCACAACCATCCTCAACCTACTCTGCGAAGAAACTGGAACAAAATCACCATCGACAAGATCTCCTCATCGCTTCTTCAAAACCCCCCTGCCCACTCCTCAAACCCCGACCAAGCAGCCATTAACCTCACCCAATGGCTATCCAACAGCGCCGACATCCTAGCACCATTGAAAAAACGTCACATCAAACTAGGCAGCAAAAACGCCTCCTGGTTCAACGATGACCTTAAGAAATCTAAGAAACTCTGTCGCTCCCTTGAGAAGGCCTGGAAAAAAGACCCAAACACCAGCACCAGGGACGCCTTAAAAAACGCCACTCGCATACATCACCAACTAATCCGGTCTGCCAAGAAAGCCGCATTCAAAGACCGACTAGATAACAACGCCCACAACAGCAAGAATTATTCAACATCGTCAAAGAATTTACCAACCCCTCAGCCAACTCCAACGACATCACCCCCTCTCAAGCCCTCTGCGACTCCCTAGCTTCATTCTTCCACAACAAAATCGCAGACATCCACAACAGCTTCGATAACCGACCCGGACACCAACCCACCCAACCTTCTGCAGGACCTTCACCCCCCTTGGCATCCTTAATGACTGGAACCCAATCTCCACTGAGGACACCATCCACCTGATGAACTCCATCCACTCAGGATCCCCCACAGACCCATGCCCTCACCACATCTTCAACAAAGCAGACTCCATCATAGCACCACACCTCCGAGACGTCATCAACTGCTCCCTCAACTCCGCCACCTTCCCTGAAAGTTGGAAACACGCAGAACTCAGCGCCCTTCTGAAAAAACCCACAGCTGACCCCACCGAACTCAAAAACTACCGCCCCATCTCGCTCCTTCCATTCCCAGCCAAAGTCATCGAGAAAGCTGTCAACAACCAGCTTGCCGCCTTCCTCGAAACCAACAAATCCCTTGACTCCTCATAGTCCGGCTTCCGAGCCAAACACAGCACTGAGACCGCCCTCATCGCAGCAACAGACGACATTTGAACTCTACTGGACAATGGAGACACAGTCACCCTCATCCTCCTCGACCTCTCCGCAGCCTTCGACACAGTCTGTCACAGCACCCTGATACAACGCCTTAGAAACATCGGAATCCAAGGAAAAGCACTGGAATGGATCACCTCGTTCCTCACCGGAAGAACCCAGAGAGTCCGCCTCCCACCATTCAAGTCAGAGGCCACTGAAGTCATCTGCAGCGTACCACAAGGATCTTCACTCAGCCCCACCCTCTTCAACGTATACATGAGCCCCCTCGCGGTCATCGCACGCCAACACAACCTCAACATCATCTCCTACGCTGATGACACTCAACTGATCCTCTCACTCACCAAAGACCCAAACCGCCAAAACCAACCTACATGAAGGAATGAAAGAGGTAGCAGAATGGATGAAGCATAGCCATCTGAAACTGAACTCAGACAAAACAGAATTCCTTATCTTAGGCACCTCCCCCTCCGCCTGGGATGACTCTTGGTGGCCAGAGGCCCTTGGAAAAGCACCCATCCCGACGGACCACGCACGGAACCTGGGCGTCATCCTAGACTCCACACTCTCTATGAACAGACAAGTCAACGCCGTTTCATCATCTTGCTTCAACATTCTTCGCATGCTCAAAAAAACATTCCGCTGGATCCCCACCGAAACTAGAAAAACGGTCACCCACGCACTGATCACGAGCCGCCTGGACTACGGAAACACCCTATACGCCGGTACCACCGCAAAACTCCAGAAAAAACTCCAACGCATCCAGAACGCTTCAGCCAGACTCATACTAGACATCCCGCGTAAAGACCACATCTCTGGTCACCTGAAAAATCTCCACTGGCTCCCCGTCAATAAGAGGATTACTTTCCGCCTCCTAACCCACGCACACAATGCACTTTACGAACTCGGACCCCAATGCCTCAATACACGACTTTCCTTCTACACCCCCTCCCGCCAGCTACGATCCTTCAACCAAGCCCTTGCTACTGTACCTCGCATCAACAAAACCACCATGGGAGGTAGATCCTTCTCCTACCTGGCAGCTAAAACCTGGAACTCACTTCCCACTCACCTTCGCCTCACTCAGAACCACCTAGCATTCAGAAAGCAACTTAAAACTTGGATATTCGACAAGTAATTCCCCACCTTTCTTCAAGCGCCTTGAGACCCTCTGGGTATGTAGCGCGCTATATAAATCATTTGACTTTGACTTTGACTATTTAATTTTCCGTCTGAGGTCAAACCTATGTTATATGCTCGTGATTGCTACTTGTTAGCACAGGGAGAGTGTGAGTTCCGGTCCTGACAGGATTTTGCTCCGCCCTCTTCCATCCTGACAATTTTGTTTCCATGCGCAGAAAGCTGCATCGAAAATGTCACCTAGAAGAAGGTCCTGTAAAGCAGTGAATACATATTATGCAACAGCGCCACCCGGTGGTTTCATCTTTCCACTACATATCATTTTGGAGAAGGTTTTGTCAAGCAGTGAATACATGTTATACAACAGTGCCCCCCGGTGGTTTAATCTTTCCACTACATGTCATCTTGACGAAAGTCCTGTCAAGCAGTGAATACATGTTATACAACAGCGCCACCCGATGGTTTCATCTTTCCACTACATGTCATCTTGACGAAAGTCCTGTCAAGCAGTGAATACATGTTATACAACAGCGCCACCCGATGGTTTCATCTTTCCACTACATGTCATCTTGAAGAAAGTCCTGTCAAGCAGTGAATACATGTTATACAACAGCGCCACCCGATGGTTTCATCTTTCCACTACATGTCATCTTGACGAAAGTCCTGTCAAGCAGTGAATACATGTTATACAACATCGCCACCCGATGGTTTCATCTTTCCATTACATGTCATCTTGACGAAAGTCCTGTCAAGCAGCGAATACATGTTATACAACAGCCCCACCCGATGGTTTCATCTTTCCACTACAGTGAAGTAGTGTGGCTCACTGGTTAGAGGCGGCAGACCCGAGAGCAGAGGACGGCCCGGGACCAGGGTTCGATTCCTGACGCGGCAGGTTTCTGGACCAGGGTCAGCGGACTCGATAATTCTCTCGCCTCGGTGCCCACTCTGATCAGCGATCACACTCGGCAACTCTGGGCATTAGCTTGCCTCATCTTCACTAACGGCCCCACCAGACCGCCGGGGATGCCTGGTCTCACCCTGGAGATACCCATTAAGGGACCATCTCTCAGGGAAGCCAGGAAGGGTTTCGCAGCGGTCGAAGCGCGGAGGTACCCCTTCGGGAGTGATTCCAGCGCTATATAAGCACACAATTAATTAATTGTCATCTTGACGAAAGTCCTGTCAAGCAGTGAATACATGTTATACAACAGCGCCACCCGATGGTTTCATCTTTCCACTAAATGTCATCTTGAAGATGCCCCTTGGTTCTGCCTCCCCAAGGGGGGGGATGTGGCTGGACCGGGGGCCTTAGTGGAGGCCACCCCCCCGCCCCCCGGAGCGGTTAGAAAAGGCAGGGTTAAGGGGAGCGTAGGCAGGGAACGGGCTGGGCAGCAGATTAGGACACTGGGTTCAGCCCAGCCATAAATTTAGGCAAGGATTTTGGCTGATGGGGTATTTAAGCACAAGCCGGGTCACAACACCCTCTTTCTCCTGGGAATGTTACGGAGAAGAGGTGCAGCAGCTACAGAGGGTGAGGTGAGGCCCTGTCTTCATGCTCTCGGCCTTTCGTCCCTCTGAGGCCAGGGGGGTTGGGGGTAGTCCATTGCCAGCAGCGGTGCCTGCGGGCGCTCGGGGTGGGTACAATCGGGTGGCTTGGGAGGTTAAGGGTGGGTTGTTGTCTATGCTAGGCAGGTATGCGTGGGTGCTGGGAGATGGCAATGTGGGCGCTATTCAGAGCGGATGGGGTGGCTGCTGGGCTCTGCCCAGTAGCGGGTGGCTTTCTGTGAGGAGTTGGAGGTGCCGCTTTGCAGACGGGTGCAAAGCAGGCCAGCGGTGTGACCTTGCACCGCGGAGGGCTGCACTGATCCCTGCAGGGCTCTTAGAGGAACGTGGGCGGGGTCCAGGTGCAGGTGGGTGATCACGGGTAGAGGATTGCTCAGAGTGCCTTTGCTTGCACAGAACGATAGGGGCCAGCTGTGACGCTCTTGTGTGTTGGTTCTGGGTCGGGTGCAATGGTGGTTAGAGGATTTGGGAGCTGATGACGTGCTGGGCTACAGGGACAGACGAGGGACGGGAGGTCTGTGGGGTGAGGGGCGCGTTCTTTCATTTTTGCCAGTGACCCACCAGGAGATGGGGGTCGGGCTGTGGGTTACAATAAAGTGGTGTTGGGGGAACGCAGGGGTTTGGGCCCCAGACGGTGGCAGTGTCCAGTGGAGGGGTAGGGGCTGCGCGACTGGGGCAGCGCTGGGAGGGCCACATCTCTGCCATTTTGACCGAGTGAGGGGCCGGGAGTCAGGATAGAGGATCCGGATTGAGGTTTGGACAGAGGCAGAGGTGCACCAGGGGAAGCGGTCGGGGGGGGGCAGTGGTTTGGGCAGCTAATGAAGAGGTGGCGAGGGGTCTGGTTCCAGGATTAATGGGGCGGGTCCGTCCAATGGAGAAAAAATCATGATGGGAGAACAGGGTGGGTGCTGTGAGAAGTTAACCTGGCATATGATATCCACTAGTTCTAGTGGGCACCTTGCACCAGTCTAATCGACCCTTATTGATGGTGGTTGTAAAGTCAACCTTAATAGAAATCTATCCTAGTGGTAGCATGGACCAGCAGTCATCAAACTAGGACTTCAGAGAGCCTAATAAGAAAGATGTTTTACCAATCATAATGCCTTGAATACCAAATGAAAGTACACCACACAAGGTATATATCAAATATATATGTATTTGTTCTAAACACAACCCCTCTGCCCTCTTTATGAGGTCAGAGGTAAAAGTACAATACAAGAATCGTAATTGGCATACGATAAATTGCACAGTATACGTTTTGGCCTAGGGGCCTCACAAAACATGTACTAAAATAGTGGTATAAGAACCACATCTGAGATAGAAAGTAGGCCTAGGGAATCGCTGGGGCTTCTAAGAACAACCAAGGGTTAGGAAGTAGGAGGCCCACGGGAGATGCGTGAAGTGCCTAAACACAGCCGCGAGTTACCATTGACTTTCTATGGGAAACGAACAAGTTACAAAAGTACAATTTAAGGACACTTCTAACAGAACTACGATGGAACCCTTTTAGACTTAGACACTAGGAGGGCCAATACCCTTGAAGCTACCAGAGTACTCATGTTACCTCACCCTAGGAAGCCGGGTGCATAGGTGTCTTTTGGTGGGTTTCGTCGTCAATTTCAATGGAGATTTGGAAAGAAGTGCTGCAGGCGTCCAGAGGAAAAGTGTCCGGGTGGAGCCAAGGGTGGATCGAAGATCTGAAGAACCTGAAAGCAGAAGGGACAGTCTGGGTCACTTGCCAGTGACCAGGAAGGAACCAGGAAGGAACCAGGCGTTGTCAGATGATTTCAGGTGAAAAGGTGAAGCTTGTCTCTTCAGCCACGAGGTCCAGGAGGCGTCGACGATGACCAGGAGCTGGATTCGAGCTGTACCACAAAGGATCTGGTTGACTGCGGTGTCGGTATCCGGATTGGACCCAATAAGCCTTGACAAACGCAATCCATGCAAGATGTCGCAATTGTCTTTGGTGCAGACCAGCAATGTCTGTGGTGCTTCTACTTTGTAGGGAAGCTGGAGCAAGCCTGGAGCAACCAGGAAAGCAAGTTAGATTTCAAAGTAAGTCTTCAGGGGGCTCACTAGCCAACGGACTAGGAACCAGGAAGACGCATTGAGCTGAAATGCAAGAGCGGGCCCCACGGGACACTCGTGGAGTGTGGAGGCCTGAGCTTCAGTGCAAATGGTGCTCGGGGCTGGGGCTTCTCGTACCCCAATGCACAACTGCGAGTTACCTCGAGAGTCGATGCAGTTAGCAAAATGCAGGATGTCCAGGAGTTCGGGTCCCACGTCTCTCGTGTCCGCCACGGGTCTCAGCTTTGCTAGGGCCGAAGGTCGGGTCAGAGATGTCTGGAAGTCCATGTCCTGAGTCACAGATTCTTCAGGGTCTGGTGGGAGCCTCGATAATGCAGACCAGCAAAGTTGCTGTTGGTGCCTGTTTGAACAGGGTGGTCACTCCTTGACCACAAGGGAGATGTCTTCCATCTTCCAGTTGAAATGGAATGTCGAAGGTCCAGGATATATGTTTCAGAGTTTCGTCCAGGGTAATCTAAAGTCCTAGGGACTGGGATTCTATAATTATACTAAGTTTAGGGGTTGGACTACCTTTAAGGTCCCTCCTATGGGTGGACCTGGAAAGGGGGTGGCTACACCCCTTCCCCTTTGTCCAGTTTCGTGCCAGAGCTGGGGAGCGCGCCCCCGCAACCGGTTTGAACTGGGAAATGCATGGAGCACCTTGTGTGCCCCAGGCGGTGTCTGGAAAGCATTCACTGAATGCAGCCCTCCCTGCCCCAAAACACTAAAGTCTTGTCTGGGGAGGTGCTAGCACCTCCAAGGGCAGGAAACCTATTGTCCAGACCTCCCATGCCGGAGTTTTGTCCAGCAGCAGGGGGTCAGACTCGTGTCTGTGGCAGCAGCATCAAATTTGTGATGCTGGGGCTCTGTTTAACTTTAACCGGGTATACCAGTAACTACATGTCTTCTCCCTCTAGAAGGGTGGAATGCTACCCCAGCCACCAGAACTGGTGGGGGGTAGTATTCCAAAGTGTTCGACACCTTACACAACATGTTTTGATAAAGCCAAACTAAAGTTAGCATTAACCGGATTATAATGCACTTAAGAGTATATGGTATGGCTATTTCATAGAACAGCTATAAGGAGATGGATCCGAAAGTTGCAGAGGGGCTCAGCTCATGCTAGGGCACCCTCTCACATAAAACCAAGCACTCTGCCTTCAGGATTGTTAAGGTCTGCCATAGGAGTGGCTTATAGGTTACCATGTGTCTATATATAAGGTAGATATAGATATACTATATCTATGTAAGGGGTGATTACACCACTTTACCCAGGCTGTGTGAACAGACCTGAAGTGTCAGTTTGGAAGGCAAACCAGCGGTGGCACAATACATGCTGCAGCCCCTGGTAGGCCTAGGCTGCACCTATGCCCTGGGTACCTAGAGTACACCATATAGGGGCTCACAAGACCCCAGTAACCAATCTGGTATGTACCTAAAGTACATGGTATCAATTTAGAGAGAAAAGCTAGGCTGTGGGCATGATTAGCAGGGCCACAGCCAGACTAAAGTCGAAAAAAACAGAGAATTACAGCAAAAAGTGGGGGTAACTATAAGAAGCAGACCCTACTCTCCTACACCCCCCCCCCCCCCAATGCAGGGACATTAAACTAACTTTGACCAGTTGAGTCTTCATGTTCTTAGTACTCCCAGGCAGTGGCGGTGCGTCCATTAAGGGCGCTGGGGCGTTGCCCCACAAGCCGCCTGCACACGCAGCTCCCTCGGCGTCTTTGAACTTAAGTAACTCTCAGGTTACTCAAGTTCAAAGACGCCGAGGTTGAACTGACAATCATGTCAGTCAACATGACGTCGGACTGCCCACCCCTTCAGAGTCTGAAGGGGTGGGCGGGCCGACGTCATGTTGAATGACATGATTGTCACCAGGGGCAGCAGGAAGGAGCACAACGTCACTGAGCACAAGTGCGCAAGAGTGGGGACGGAGGTCGAATTTTCCTCCGTGCCCACGCATGAGCACTAGTGTCTGTTCTGCTGGCGCATGCCCATTAGGAGAGCGAGGGTTGAGCACCTTGGTCTCCTAATGGGCAGAGCGTAACATTGCCCTAAATTAATCGGATTGGTCTGAGGTGTTGCCAGTAGTAGTGACGGAGACACGGCTGACGCTGTTCCTGTAGGCGCCAACGGGAGTCCGGACCCCGGAGCAGTCAGAGGCAGCGCGGAACCGGTAAGTTTTTTATTTATTTTTAAACTCCTGTCGGCCCCCACCCGACTTCCCCCAGCCTCAGCGCAACCCTACCCTACTCACCCCGTACCCCCTTAGGTAGCCAGAGTCACCGACGGCAGTCTGCATCTAATGTGAGCACCCGAGCACCGTCTCTCCGGAGGGAACTGCCTGCCTGCAGCCTGCCATTTCTCACGGTAACAACAGTCTGTCAGCACATTTGAGTCACTTACTACAAGCACTGCTCTCCGGTACTACCTCCAAATCTTTCCCTCCTCACTTTGTGCCTTCTCCTCACGAGATGCACGTCTCACTGACAACACCATGCTGTCACTGTCTGCATACATCACTTCTCTCACGACATGCCTACTTACTTTCACTTTGTGCCTTCCGCCCATTTCTTCACTTTTAGTTATAAATGTCAGATGTCTCTTTAGTAGAGAAATTGGTGATTTTTCCCTAAACAGCTGATATTCCTCAACTTTTTTCTATTTTCTCTACTAAAATGCAGGTCGGGGGTCCTCCTTGCAAAACCAGGTTAGCTGTTAGTTTAAGACTAACCAGGGGTTTGACATTATTGTGTCTGTATGAGGAAAGCTTGTAGTGCAGTTGCCTATACTATACATATTCTAGTTTGTGCATTGCTGCTGCCTGTGCTGTGTGTTATGTGTGTACTGTGTGCACATGTATGACTATGTGTGTCTGTTTTGTGTAGCAACTCTTGTGCTTTATCTGTGTCTAAGGGAAACCTGCCAGAGACCATAATATACCAGCTGAGTGTGAATGAACTTTGGATGGGTGGGTGGATGGGTGCATGGATGGATGCATGAATGATGGATGCAGGTTAGATGGGTGGGTGGGTGGATGGATGGGTGGATGCCTGAATGAATGATGTATGGATGCAGGATGGGTGGGTGGGTGGATGGATGGGTGGATGCATGAATGATGTATGGATGGATGCATGGATGCATGCATGATGGGTGGATGCATGAATGATGTATGGATGGATGCATGGATGCATGCATGCATGCATGATGGGTGGATGCATGAATGAATGATGTATGGATGCAGGATGGATGGGTGGACGCATGAATGATGTATGGATGGATGCATGCATGATGGGTGGATGCATGATGGATGGGTGGATGCATGAATGAATGATGTATGGATGCAGGGTGGGTGGATGGGTGGATGCATGAATGAATGATGTATGGATGGATGCATGGATGATGGGTGGATGTATGATGGATGGATGGATGGGTGGATGCATGAATGAATGATGTATGGATGCAGGATGGGTGGGTGGGTGGATGGATGGGTGGATGCATGAATGATGTATGGATGGATGCATGCATGATGGGTGTATGCATGATGGATGGATGGGTGGATGCATGAATGAATGAATGATGTATGGATGCAGGATGGGTGGGTGGGTGGATGGATGGGTGGATGCATGAATGATGTATTAATCAATCAATCAATCAATCAAGACACTTGTATAGCGCGCTACTCACCCGGAAGGGTCTCAAGGCGCTTGGGGGAAGGGGGCCGCTACTGCTCGAACAGCCAGGTCATGAATGATGTATGGATGGATGCAAGTTGGTTCGGGCTCGCTCGCTGCGGTCCAATATGCAAATTAGTTTACACCCCACCACTTTCAAATGTCACCAGCCGCCCCTGCTCCCAGGTCTATGTTCCACTGTAAAGTCCATACCCTGTAGGGAAATGGACCACCTGAGCAGTTTGAGGTTTTCACCCTTCATCTGTTTTAGCCACAAGAGGGGCTTATTTATTTATTTATTTATTTATTTTTGACACTTGTAAAGCGCACTGTTACCGTACGGTGTCCTGGCGCTGTCTTGATAACTCCTGAAACTAAATCCCCAGGTTAATTTACAAAAAGCCATGTTTTTAGCTTTCGCCGAAAGGTCATCAGTTCAGGGGACAATCGGAGCGCAGCTGGAAGGGCATTCCAGGCCACCGCTGCCCCTCGGCTAAAACTCCTGCCTCCCCAACACTCTTTCCTGATAAGTGGGGTCTTGATCAGTCCCAGAGTAGCTGATCTCAAGAGTCTACCTGGTTTGTACCAGTGAAAGTATTGCCCCAGGAATGCTGGCCCTATAACATGGATCGCCTTAAAAACAATGCACAGGCTTTTAAATAGGATCCGCTTCCTTACTTGTAACCAATGTAATTTCACTAGTTCGTGGGAGATGGACGCAAACTTGGGCAAGCCTGTAAGTAGGCGCGCTGCTGCATTCTGCAGTATCTGTAACTTGTCCAGTATTCCTTGCTGGGCTTCAAGGAGCAAACTGTTACAGTAATCCAATCGTGAGAGTACCAAGGCCGTCACCACTGTTTTTTTACATTCCCCTGGAAGAAACGGAAAAACCTTCCGAAGGATTTTCAATGTCCAGTGGATGGATGAGGCCAAGGCGTTTGGTCTATAGGAGAGTCTGTCATCTATAATGACCCCCAAGTTCTTTACCTTATTAACAGGAGTGGGAAGAGTTCCCATCTCTTCTGGCCACCAGCTCGGGCCCCAAAAATTGGCCGTAGAGCCAAAGAGTATCACTTCGGTTTTAGCCGAATTGAGTTTTAGACAATTTCCGGCCATCCATTTCCTCACAGCCTTCATGCACTCCTGGAACTTGCTGGCCACATCGGTCTCCCTCCCTGGCAGCAGTGACACCACAATCTGTGTGTCATCTGCGTACGATGTAAGTTCGAACCCATGGGAGCGGATAACTGGGGCCAGGGTAGAGACGTAGACATTAAACAAGGTAGGGCTAAGTGAGGAACCCTGAGGGACCCCACAAGGTGGTTGAAAGGGTTTCAACTCAAAGTCCCCCAGCGTGACTACCTGGACCCTATTGGTCAGAAACGATCTCAAAATGTCTAAGGCCTTCCCCTTGAACCCCACATTCCTCCAGCCGGTCCACCAAGATGGTATGGTGGACTGTATCAAAGGCCGCAGACAAATCCAGCCTGACCAGAGCCGCACGACCTTCGGAGTCCATCACCTTCCTGACCTCTTCTGTTGTCTTGATCAGGGCAGACTCCGTACTGTGGCCTGGTCTAAACCCATGCTGTGAGATGTCTAGCCCCTGAGTGGTTCCTAGGTGTGCACTGAGCTGGATGTTCATAATCCTTTCTATGATTTTGGCCGGCATTGGATAGTCTTGAGATTGGCCGATAATTGTTGCGGTTCTAGATGTCCAAATTGGGCTTTTTTAATAGCTGCTTGATGGACGCCCGCTTCCAGCTCGATGGGAAGTCCCCCTCTCAAATAACTGATTGGATAATTCTGCTATAACATTGGCTATGGGAGTTACTGCCAACTTTGTAACTGTTACTGGGCATGGGTCATAAGGTGAGCTCGATTTTAAGCTCAGCAAGTGTCTTTTAATCTCGTCCCCTTACACTGGGACGAAGCCCAGCAATTTAGTCCCCTGGATGTCTGCCGTCCGGCTCCTAGATCTGGATGGCTGCAGGCTCTGTGCCACCGGGGCTTCCAGAGATGCAAAAATCTTTTCCACCTTGCTTGAAAAAAACTGGGCTAAATTCTCGCAGAGTTCCTGGCTTGGAGGCGTAGCTACTAGTTTAGGTGTGGCCAGGCTTGCTACTGTGTGAAAGAGTTCATTGGACGAGGTTTTAGCCCCAAGGATGCGATCTGTAAAGTAAGCTTCCATAAGTTGTTTTGTTCTCTCTTTATATTTTCCCTGACTAGCTCTGTATGCCTTCTTTTCAGCTTCGTTATAGTTTTTGCTCCAGACTCGTTCTAGCTTTTTACACTCGCACTTTAGCTCCCTGAGTTCATCTGTGAACCAGGGAGCAGATGGAACCGTGCAGGTGGGAAGCCAGCTTTTTGGTGGAGCCAGTATAGTGCAAGCCTGGTTGATCCAGTTGGCATAAGTGGTGGCGGCTTCCTCTGTTCCTGCATGCAGTGGCACCTTGGAGGTTGCCAGCAGTTCCTCCAAGGCAGTCCCATCTATTTTAGTCCAGGCTCTGCTAACCTTAACTTCCTTCTTATTCCGTCTTGCCCTATATAATGTCCATCCTTGAATACTAAACCATACCACTGCATGGTCTGACCAGGCTACGGGCTCTGTCCCGGAGAATTGCAAGTCTGGGTGACTCGTAAAAATCCTGTCCACGGTATGGCTTGATTTATGAGTAGGCCCAATGACCACCTGCATTAGCCCCAACCCTTCCGTTAGTTCTTTTAGTGCCAATGTATCACTGTCCTGACTAGAATCTAGATGGAAATTAAGATCCCCAAGGACAGTATAGGCCTTTGTGCACAGTGCTTCCTCTAAAAAGTTACCTACTTCCCCTAAAAAACCAATTTTGGTGCCCGGTGGTCTATATATGAGACAGCCGTTAAAGGATTGGTGGTCCGATAGGATTAGATTGAATGCCAGGGCCTCACAAGTATCGGACGCTATGGGGAGGAAGCTGCCTTTAATGGAGGGGTGATATATGACCGCAAGGCCTCCTCCTCTTTTCTTCGGCCTATCTATTATATAACTGAGGTAGTCGGCTGGGAACGCCTATACTAGGTCCGGGCCTGACGCCGCATCCGTCCAGGTTTCAGTAACAAATGCTATTTTAGTTTTGTGATCCTTAATTAGTTCAGCTAGCTCTAAATTATGCTTGACCAATGATCTGGCGTTGATCAACAGGCAGTCAAAATCTATCCTCCTTGTTTCCTCCCTATTCCTCCCTATCGGGACTAAAGCCTTAATTTGACTCATCAGAATGTCCAGGGTATGTTCTTGGCAGACATGACAGACATATGGACCTCCGTGCAGCCTATCGTCCAACCTCAAAGACTTGCAGCCTGTCATTCTTTTCCCCTCATTAAGGCTCAATAGGGTAGTACGCCCAAACACTTTGCATGGCGAACTGCCTGGGGGCTCACAGCCAAAGGGTCGTGGCATTAGGCGTGGGACCGGCGCAGACTGGCTTACCTTTGGCACGCTTTGGCGTGCCGCCGGCATGCCCGCTGCACGGTCGCGCCATCCCTGCTTTCAAGGGTGGTGGTGAAAATGCCTAAAGCGCTGACCTTGGCCCAACCTAAGTTGGCTTATGGTCTGTCTGAACCTTGAAGTGAGTACCAAACAAGTGTGGCCTCAGCTTCTTCAGTGCCCAAACCACTGCAAAGGCCTCCCTCTCAATAGCTGACCAACGTTTCTCTCTAGAAGTCAGCCTTCTGCTAATAAAAGCTACTGGCTGGTCTTGACCATCTTTATTCAATTGTGATTGCACAGCCCCTACCCCCAACTCAGAAGCATCTGTTTGAACAATACATTATTTAGAATAGTCTGGACTTTGCAGAATTGGTGCAGTGCACATGGCCTGCTTCAGGTCATCCAATGCCTTTTGACAGCTAACTGTCCACTGAACTTTCCTAGGCATTTTCTCGGAAGTTAAGTCATTAAAGGGGGGTCACAATTTATTTATTTATTTATTTCAATTTATATAGCGCATTATCACCCAGGGGTCTCTAAGCGCTTGGAATGGAACCATATCCCTTGAAAAATTTCCTGTAATACCCATCCAGGCCCAAAAAAGCTCTGACCTGAGTCTGGGTGGTTGGAGAAGCACAGCCCATTATGCTCTGGATTTTGCTCTGCAATGGTTGAACCTGGCCTCCACCTACAAGGCGGCCCACGTATACAACCTGACTCTGCCCTATCTGGCACTTGGTAGCCTTGATAGTTAGGCCTGCCTTCTGCAGGGCCTCCAAAACATTTTTCAGGTGGATCAGGTGATCTTCCCAGGTGAAGCTAAAGACAGCAATATCATCTATATACGCTGCACAGTAGTCATCCAGGCCTGAGAGAACTTGGTTCACCAACCTTTGAAATGTGGCAGGTGCATTTTTCAGATCAAAGGGCATTACCACAAATTAATAATGTCCACCAGGGGTTGAAAAGGCTGTCTTTGGCTTTGCATCATCAACTAGTCTGATCTGCCAGTAGCCAGCTGTCAGGTCAAATGTGCTCAAAAACTTGGCAGATGCCAATCTGTCAATGAGCTCATCTGCCCTGGGTATTGGATGGGCATCTCTCCTAGTGACAGCATTGAGACCTCTGTAATCTACGCAAAACCTCATCTCGCTCTTACCATCTTTGGTGTGAGGTATAGGCACAAGGACTACTGGACTGGCCCAAGGGCTCTCTGAGGGCTTAATGACTCCCAGCTCCAACATCTTTTGGACCTCTGTCCTGATACAGTCCCTGACATGATCAGGTTGCCTGTAAATATTACTTTTAACAGGCAGACTGTCCCCAGTGTCCACTTCATGAGTGCACCAGGTAGTCTGACTTGGAGTCAGTGAAAACATATGTCTGCATTCCTGCAGAACTGGTCTGCAGTCCCTCTGCTGCTGATCAGTGCGGCTGCCTGCCAAGGCTACACCATCAACTGACCAATCATCAGGGTTCTGAGAGAGCAGGTCTGGGAGAGGGTCACTCTTCTCCTGTCCTTCACCAGTATCCATAAGCAAGCCCATGCCTGCCCTGTCAACTTATGGCTTCAGTCTGTTGACATGAATCACCCTGTGGGGGCTCCTGGGAGTTCCAAGGTCAAACAGATAGGTGACTTCTCCCTTCTGTTCAACAATAGTGTGGGGTCCACTCCATTTGTCTTGGAGAGCTGCTGGGGCCAGTAGCTCCAACACCCACACTTTCTGCCCTGGCTGGTAAACAGCCAGCACAGCCTTTTGGTCATGCCAGGCCTTTTGTGAGTCCACAATGTCTTGCTTGGGAAGTTTGAGAGGTAACTCCAATCCCTCCTTCACCAGACACAGGGGTACTCTTAGAGGATTCCCAAACAAAAGTTCAAAAGGGCTGTAGCCAATCCCCTTCTGTGGGACTTCTCTATAAGCAAACACAAGACAGGGCAGTAGGATGCTCCATCTCCACCTGAGCTTTTCAGGGAGACCCTTAATCATGCCCTTTAAGGTCTTGTTGAACCTTTCAACTAGACCATTGTATTGTGGGTGATTGGGTGTGGTGAACTTATAGTTCACTCCACACTCCTTCCACATTGCAGTCAGGTAACTAGACAAAGTTTGCACCTCTGTCTGATACAGCCTCTTTAGGGAAGCCCACTCTTGAGAAAACCCCCAAAAGGGCTCTTGCCACAACAGGTGCTGTTGTGGTCCTAGGGGGAATAGCTTCTGGGTATATGGAGGCATGATCTTCTACCACCAGAATAAACCTATGCCCAGAGGCTGTTTGGGGATCCATTGGTCCAACAATGTCAATCCCTACACGTTCAAAGGGAACCCCCACCACAGGTAGTGGTATAAGGGGGGCCTTTGTAGTGACACCTGATTTGCCACTGGCTTGGCAGGTGACACAGGAGCGACAAAACTTCTTGCTGTCTTCTGACATGTGAGGCCAGTGAAAGTGAGGGACAAGTCTGTCCCAAGTCTTGTACTGGCCAAGATGTCCTGCAAGGGGAATATCATGGGCTAGTGTTATAAGGAAGCCCCTGAATGCCAAAGGTATGACCAACCTCCTGGAAGCTCCAGGCTTGGGGTCTCTAGCCTCTGAATACAGGAGCCATTCATTCCAATAAACTTTATGGGTTCCACTAGCATTTCCTGCAGCCTCAGCAGCAGCTAGCTGTCGGAGGGGTTCAAGAGAAGGGCAGTCCAACTGCGCCTGCCTCAGATCTGCCCTGGAAGGTCCCCCTGTCCCAAGAAACTCAACCTGATCAGGTTCAAGCTCTTCTAGGACAGTTCCTTCTTCAGGCTCACAATCAGCTTCCTCAGAAGGCTGATCCTCCTCTTGAGGCAAGGGGGAAGGCAAGGCCTTAACTCTACTGCTCCTTGTCCTGGTAGGCTACTGGTCCATTATTCCAGAATCCAGTGCCAGTTCAGTGTTGCAATTTCTGACCTGTGACCTAGTCACAGCAAGCACATGTGCTGAGATGCCTAACATTTCTGCCTGTGTCCTAAACTCCACTTCTGACCAGGCTGAAGTCTCTAGGTCATTGCCAAGCAAACATTCTTCAGGGAGGTCTGAGCTAACAACAACTTTCTTTAGGCCAGTTACCCCTCCCCAGGAGAAATTAACAACTGCCATACTGTGTGTGGTAGTGACATTGCTAGCATTGGTCACTAGGTACTTCTCACCTAGTATGATCTGTCCAGGGTCCACAAAGCCAGGCGTCACCATGGTGACACTGGCACATGTGTCCCTGTAGGCCTGAGCCACTTTATCATTGATTAAAGGAGTTTGTCTTTACTTGCCCAAGTGTTTGGGACTCATAGTAGAGGACATTGCTATGTCCCCATCACAGATCAAAACAGCTTGAGTTGGTATTCTGACTAGGCCAGAATCCATCGCAGTTCCCAGGGTTAACCCTACAACACCCTTCTGTTGAGAACCACCACTTGGAGCTGAACTAGGGGGAACAGTTGCCTTAGGGGCAATGGTGGCTGGAGCTGTCTCCTTCTTGCCACAATCAATGGTCCAGTGAGTATTTACTGTACAAATCTTGCACCAAGGTTTCTTTGGACCTTCTTTCATTATGGATTGTTGGCACCCCCCCCCCCCCCCCACCCCCATTAGAAGCTTTTTGGGGACCTTGAGAAGACTTCTTGTCTTTTGCTTTCTCCCCACCCTTTTGGTCTTGCTTCTTCTGATCACCACCTTGGCTCTGTACCTTCTGCTTCACCCCGGTTCTGACCCATTTGTCTGCCTTCTTACCCAATTCTTGGGGAGAGGTCAAATCAGATTCAACCAAGTGCTGATGCAATAACTGGTTCTGACAATGTAGGAAGGTGGCTACCTGACTATGGTTACCCCAGATGTTTTGCTTTGTGTTTAGCTGGTTTTAGACTTAGTTGGCCTGGTTCCCTGCTAATCAGGGTCCCAGGCTATCTGCTCTCTCTGTAAAATGAATTCCATGTACTCAAGGTGCATAACTAGATTGGCTTGGGTCACCTTATCAGCCCCTGTACAGAGCACTATAGGTGCCCAGGGCATAGGTGCATCCAAGGCCTACCAGGGGCTGCAGCATATCTTTTGCCACCCCTGGCTGGCTATCTAAAATTGACACAACTGGCTGATCACTCAGCTGGGGCAAGGTGGTGTAATCACCCCTTGCTTAGATATAGTATGCCTATATCTAAACCTATCTGGACACATATGTACCTATCAGTCACTCCTATGGAAGGCCTCATCAATCCTGGAGGCAGAGTGCTTGGAAATATGTGAGATGGTGCTCTAGCATGAGCTGAGCCTGTCTGCAGCTGTCGGGACCAATTCCCTAAGCTGTTCCGGGATAATGCCATACCATATACTATTAAGTGCATTATAATCCTCGCGGTTATATGTTAACTTTGGTTTGGCTTTATCCAAACATGTTGTGTAAGGTGGCATACAATTTGGAATACTACCTCCTCGCCAGTCCTGGCAACGGGGGTAGCGGTAGCATTCCACCCCTCTAGAGGGAGACGACATGTTACTTTGCTAAAACGCGGTTGATTTTAAAAGGAGCCTCAGCACCACAAAATGGATGCTTCTGCCACAGACACAAGTCTGACCTCCTGCAGCTGACCGAAACTCAGCCAAGGAGGCCTGGACAAAGGCTTTCCTGTCGCAGGGAGGTGGCACACCACCCCAGACAGGAGATAGTGGATTGTAGCAGGGAGGTTTGAAAGAAACCAGACACTGCCTGGAGCGCACAAGGTTGCCCCTTGCATAATCCGGCCAAACCGGTTCTGGGGCACACCAGCCCCTGTCCCAGCACGGCCTGGATCAAAGGGAAAGGGGTGTATCCACCCCCTTCCTGGGTCCCACCCAGAGGAGGGGACCTAGCAGGTAATCCAGCCCCCTAGGTTGGTATAAGAATGGGAGCAGTGCCAACGCACTCAGATTATCCTGATGAAATATTTGAAACGAAACTCTGGACCCTTCGACATCCTACTCAACGTAGAAGACTGAAGAATCTCCCTTGTGGTCAAGGAGTGACCACCCTGTGCAAACAGGCACCATCCAGCACCTCGACATCTGCTTTGTTGCAGTTCCCGCCAGAACTCGAGCAACAGAGATCGACGAGATCAAGCTTGCCTGCCTTCTTACAGCCCGATCCACAGTCCCTGCCGAGCTGAGACCCGTGGAGGAGACCAGAAGCGTGGGGCACGCCATCTTGAAAAGACCACGAGACGCTGACTGTGAAGCCCATGAGTGACCCTCAAAGCTGTACACCGGGGTTTGAGAAGCCCCAACCCTGAGCCACTTTTGCACCGAAGCTCACCCCTCTACCCTCGACGAGTGCTGCGTGGGGCCCTTCTGCTTTCTTTGGCTCAACGCGTTGCCCGGTCACTTGCCAGCTGGCTTGTGGCCCCTGTGCCGGTGAAAACCTAAAACCGACTTGTGATTCTGGTTTCTCCAGACTTGCACCAGCTCCTCTGAAAAGGAGCACCCGCTCTGACCCTCCTAGTCCGAGTGAGAAGCAATCTTCCAGTCCTGCGTGGATTGCTCTTGCCAAGTGTTGTTTGCTCCGATCTTGAAGCTGACAGCGCCGACGGTGAGAGCCTGCGTGGGACAGCTCGTGAATCGCTCCTGGACGTCGCAGATGCCCCAGAGCCCACGTGGCAGCGGAGAGAAGCTCCTCGACAACCGCCTGATTGCGCCCAACATTGCCTGGTTCCGTCCTGGTTCCACCCTGGTCACTGCTGAGTGACCCAGACTCTGTCCCCTCTGCTTTCAGGTACTTTTCTACTCTGATCCACCCTTGGATCACACCAGACACTTCTCCTTCAAATCGCCTGCAGCATCTTCAGCTTCAAGCACCAAGAACCTGCGTGACGAAACCCGACGCGACTTCGACCCTATGCACCCGCTTCCTGTGGGTGAGGTAACATTGCAACGCCGGTGTTACCACACTGGTACACACCTCTAGGGTCTGTGTCTAAAGTTTTGTCCATCTAGTTTCAGCGGAAGTATCCTTAAACTCTCTTTGTGTAACTTTTACGCACCATTGACTTTGCATTGGTGCATGCGTGTGCTTTAAGCGCTGCACCCGAATCCCGCTGGCTTTTCCCGACTTCAGCATTGCTTGTCCCGACTGCTCCCAGCGATTCCCTAGGCCTAACCACTGTTCGATTGGTATCTCTTATACCACTTTCTTAATATATGGTTTGAGTGGCCACCCGCCCTCATCCATAATTGTGCAACTTTATATGTTATACTGTGCTTTTGATTTAATGCTTGTGCCCCTTTGCTCATAAAGAGTACTGGGGATTATTTTAGAAATAAACACATATATTTTTATAATATATACTTGTGTGGTGTCCTTTTCATTTGGTATTACAGGATTGGGATTGGTAAAACAGCTCGCTTAACACAACCTCTTGAGTTTAGCCTTTCAGGCTGCTTAGTCCATGCTACCCCTAGGATAGCTTGTCTATAAGGTTGACTTACAACCAGACACCATAAGGGATTGTTTGGACTGATACAAGGTGGTTACAGAATTGGAAACATCATATATCAGGCCAACTTCTGGCAGACAATTATTAAGAACCTGTTCTCTCATTATAAGGTTATACAATCCTGTATAGTAACTTACTTTACTGCCCAGTAACCAGCCTCCCAGAGCCTTAGTAGCACAATCTACAAAGTCAGTCCAATCCTGAGTCTGTGCTTTTTGGGTGTCTCTGAACATCAACCTGTACTGCTCAGTGGTTAGGACAAACCCATCTATCAGAGCACTCTTCTGGACATAGTAGTTGTCAGCATCCTCTTCTCTAACCGTAGACGAGCTTGTCTCTCCCTTTGTCTGCAAAGGAGAGCCACAAAATTGCTGCCCACTGACTTTGGGGTACCTGCTGTACTTTGCAGGCCCTCTCCAAAGCAGTGATCCACCTATGGATGTCATCCCCAATCTGATAGGGAGGGACAATTTTGTTCAGGTTTCTGTGGTCATGAGACCTATCCCTAGCACTAGGGATTATGCTGCCACTAATTCTAGCCCGCACAATTTCTTCTCTCTTTCAAGAGCTAGGGTCTCTCTTGAAAGGGCAACTTCTTGCCTCTTGATTCTAAGGTGGACTTCTTTCATCCTATCTTTGTGCTCTCTTCTCTGAGGGGAAGTCATTCTCCTTTGAGCGGAGGCATTGGACCCTACTGATGAGTCAGAATGTTCAGATCCACTTGAAAGTGATCTGTGTCTTCTGGGCTCACCATTAGGCCTTCTTGGAGGTCTGGAGGGAGGCCTTCCTAGGCCATCTCCACCCCCAGATAGTCCGGTGTTCCCCAGGTTAGGTTCATCAACCTCATCCTGGTCTACATCCTCCTCATCATCAGCATCAGCATCCTGGTTGGGTACCCCACTAGGATCTTCTTCTAAAGAAGGCTGCCCCCTCCCTGCTACCATGTGTCTCTGGGTTTGATGCTTTTTCTAAGTCATTTGCCTCTAAAACATTTACTAGGTGCTGGGTGGTTGGACTCTGTCCTTGTCTTAACTTGACAACACACAAGCTTCTCAAATCTTGGAAACTAAAGGTGTCATACTTAGTTGCCTGCACACAGCTGACATCTGGCAGAGAGGCACTACCTCCTGTCCTCAAAGACATGACTAGTGTGGAGTTGTGTGTGCACCTACCTGCACTATTTGTTTTCCTACTAGAACCTCTCTAGGAGTTGTAGTCAGGGTGTGCTAAGCCCTTATCACCTACAACTGCTAAGTTCAGTAGAACGTATGTATTAGAAGACTTGACTCACATGGACCTACAGGTACCTTGATCTGATTTTTCAAATGATATCTCAAGATTATTTGGTAAAACAATGATAATGATAAGAAATAATAATGATAATTACGCACTTATATAGCGCACGACTACCCGGAGGCATCTCGGCGCTTGTACAAATACCGCCGAGGAACCCTTCCTGGCCTTTCCCTGTGAGGAACCCACTCCTGGGCACCCCCAAGGTGAAATCAGGCATCCTCAGCGTTGTGGGGGCCGTTGTGGAGATTAAGCAAGCTATTGCCCTGAGGTGCAGAGTGGGGCTCATGATCAGAATAGGCACCGAGGCGAGAATTATCGAGTTCGCGGACATTGAGCCCAAGACCCGCCGAGGTGGGAATTGAACCCTGGTCCCGGCCAGACTACTGCATCAGGGTCTGCCGCTCTAACCATTGAGCCACACTTCTCTACTAAATGCAAGCTCTTATCCCATCCGCTGCACACCAATGTGAGAAGTTAGCCTGGCATATGATGTCCACTAGTTCTAGAGGAGTGTGGCTCACTGATTAGAGCGGCAGACCCTGATGCAGAGGTCTGGCCCGGGACCAGGGTTCAATTCCCGACGCGGCAGGGTCCTGAGCCCAAAAATGTCCACGGACTCGATAATTCTCGCCTCGGTGCCTATTCTAATCATGGGGTCCCACGCTGCAACTCTGGGCAATAGCTTGCTTAATCTCCACTACGGCGGCCCACCCGCTGCGGGATGCCTGGCTTTCACCTTGGGGATGCCCAGTAGGGGTAATCTCACAGGGAAAAAGCCAGGACGGGTTCCCAAGGCAAGCGCCTTGATGCCTTTGGGTGATACGTGTGCTATATAAGTCGCAATACATTTACATTTAGTGGGCACCTTCCACCAGTCTAATCGACCCTTATTGATGGTGGTTGTAAGGTCAACCTTATAGAAAGCTATCCTAGTGTAGCATGGACCAGCAGTCATCAGGCTAAGACTTCAGAGAGCGTATTAAGCAAGTTGTTTTACCAATCATAATCCCTCGAATACCAAATGAAAGTACACCACACAAGATATATATCAAATATATATGTATTTATTCTAAACACAATCCCTCTACACTCTTTATGAGGTCAGAGGTAAAAGTGCAATACAAGACTCTTAATTGGCATACGATAAGCTGCACAGTATACGTTTTGCCCTAGGGGCCTCACAAACTATATACTAAAATAGTGGTATAAGAACCACGTCTGAGATAGAAAGTAGGCCTAGGGCCTAGGGAATCGCTGGGGCTACTAAGAACAACCAAGGGTTAGGAAGTAGGAGGCCCACGGGAGACGCGTGCAGTATCTAAACACAGCCGCGAGTTACCATTGACTTTCTATGGGAAACGAACAAGTTACAAAGTTACAATTTAAGGACACTTCTAATAGAACTACGATGGAACCCTTTTAGACTTAGACACTAGGAGGGCCAATACCTTAGAGACTGTCAGAGTTCTCGTGTTACCTCACCCACGGAAGCTGAGTGCATAGGTGTCTTTTCGTGTCTGGTTTCGTCGTCGATTTCAATGGAGATCTGCAAAGAAGTGCTGCAGGCGACCTGAGGAAAAGTGTCCGGGTGGATCCAAGGCTGGATCGAAGATCTGAAGAACCTGAAAGCAGAAGGGACAGAGTGTGGGTCACTTGCCAGTGACCTGGATGGGACCAGGATGGAACCAGGAAGGAACCAGGCGGTGTCGGATGATTTCAGGTGAAAAGGTGAAGCTTGTCTCTTCAGCCGCGAGGTCCAAGAGGCGTCGATGACAACCAGGAACTGGATTCGAGCTGACCCACAAAGGATCTAGTTGACTGCGGTGTCGGTATCCGGATTGGACCCAACATGCCTTGGCAAACGCAATCCACGCAAGATGTCGAGATTGTTTTTAGTGCAGACCAGCAAGGTCTGTGGTGCTTCTCCTTTGTAGGGAAGCTGGAGCAAGCCTTGAGCAACCAAGAAAGCAAGTTAGATTTCAAAGTAAGTCTACAGGGGGCTCACTAGCCAACGGACTAGGAACCAGGAAGACGCATCGAGCTGAAATGCAAGAGCGGGCCCCACGGAACACTCGTGGAGTGTGGAGGCCTGAGCTTCGGTGCAAATGATGCTCGGGGAGGGGCTTCTCATACCCCAATGCACAACTGCAAATTACCTCAGGAGTCGATGCAGTTAGCAAAATGCAGGATGTCCAGGAGTTCCGGTCACCAATGTTCCGTTATTTTCCTCTGTGTGCGGCAGAGGAAGGTCTGTGTGCGCTGCAGCTAAGACTATGTGCACCAAGAACCTGACCGCGTGTGTAGACCAGGGCTTCGAATGGGATGAAAATACTTGGTGATCTTTCAAAGGGGCGTAACCGATGCAATTAAAGGTGTCGCTTAAAAGCAATTACGCAAAAAATATGTGCATCGCATAGTGTGCCACCTTACTGATATTTTGCTGCTTTTGTCATTGCATCCAGATATATAATACAAGTAACATTACACCTACAAGAAGCCAAGACTATTGGCTTTGTTAATGGTTGTTTAGAAATAAAAAGCATTTTGGAACCATAGTTAGACCTATACAGTGTCATCATATATTGGAGTCCCAATGTATATACTATCAACTCACGTCTTTCTGAACAGTACCATTGGACCCGTCAGATTGATGGGCCAAAACACTCCAATGAGGTGGTGCTCTGAAATCATTTCAGGGTTAGAAGGGGGAACTGGATTGGACCCTCCCATAAAATAGGAAATGGAGACTGTATTGCCGCCATTTTTCAGCATCCAAATATGGTAAAGGCCCGCCTTTTTACCATTCAGCTCAGCCATCAACACCTTCATGATTTTGAGGAGAAGATTACAGCTGCCCCCTAGGCTTCCCTTACAAACCTCCAGTACCAATCCTTTTATGGAAACAGGGCACCAACAATTCTTCCAACAAAGAAATCAAAGAGAGCTTATCTATACCCTCTTCAAAACGATTTGCTCTTCTCTGGAGCCTCGGTAAACAAGACTGACAGCAGGTGGACACTGGGATCCTTGAGACATCAAGTTGGATGAGGGAGAAAGATACAAGGGGTCGCAGCAGTGTCAGAAACCAAGTGAAAGATGTCTTGCTACGATTATAAACGAGATCTTGGAATGTAGCAGGGATCAAAAATAAAATTGGTAACAAGTAATGGCAAATTTGTATTTACTCCGTGCAGCTGCTGTTTCTACAAGAAATGTGGCACGCACAGCATTTTAATATTGATTGATGTGTCACAATATATTCCCCTGCAAAACCCTCACTCCAAGGGAGGGCAAAAGACAGCTTGGCAAAATTGATATCCATTACTGTCCCAGTGACTGTAAAGAACATCTATACAAAATCCCCATTCTTTCACCCGGCTCTTTTGCAGATGGATATGAAGCAAACATTTGTATTGATAAACTTTTATGATAATGTTTTTAATAGTACAAGGTACAGAGACATGGAAGACTTTGTTGCTGTGCTTGAGAATTCTGTAAAGCATATGAGCCAAATTGTATTTTTGTTTGGATGGGGTATTTTAATATTAATAAATGTCGATTTTCAGGTTTCAACATTTGTGGTTATGCTGATAATTTCGGAACCAATCAGCGGGCCCCGCCCGCTTTTCTGGAAGAATGCTTGCCTTTAGAATACCAGGCGGCGCGGAGTCATCTCAGAGGCACTTTAGAATACCAGACAGCGCCTCAGAATCCCAGGCAGCGCTGTGTCACCTCCGAGGCGCTTTAGAATTCAAGACAGCGCTGTGCCACCTCTGAGGCGCTTTACAATTAAATTTGCAGGTTTCTAACGCGCTAGAATCGACTCCCGAAGGAGTATCTCTGCGCAATAGACCACTGGGGAACCCGTCCTGGCTTACCCTGTGAGATGGTCCCTATTGTACTTTTTTTAAAACTTGTGTGTGAAATTGATTTTAATAATTTGCGCACCTCTCCCTCACCTGCTAGTCTGGTTGGGGCACTTATCCCGAATCCTTAACACCCGTGCAGCCGATCTGAACGCTGCCACGGGGTAGGAAATCGCCATCACCGCCATCAGCGAGCGAGCCTGCTCACAGGCCACGCCCACTTCATCAGGCCACGCCCACTTCTCCGGGCCACGCCCCCTCCGACTACTTAAAGCACTGACTCTCAGCCTTCCCCAGATCCTGTACTCCTGAGGCACAGCCGGGAGCTCTGTTAGAAATTGTACTTTTTTAAAAACTTTTGTGTGAAATTGATTTTAATAATTTGCGCACCTCTCCCTCACCTGCTAGTCTGGTTGGGGCACTTATCCTGAATCCTTAACACCCGTGCAGCCGATCTGAACGCTGCCACAGGGTAGGAAAGCGCCATCACCGCCATCAGCGAGCGAGCCTGCTCACAGGCCACGCCCACTTCATCAGGCCACGCCCCCAACGCCCCTCTTCCTGCATAAAATCATGTGCAGCACTCGGACGCGCAGCGGACGGGCGCAGCGGGCGCGCCGTCAGCGTGCCGAAGGCACGCCAAAGGCAAGCCCGTCTGGGCCCTTCCGGGCCCGGACGGTCCCAGGCCCAGACACTATGCCCCTTTCTCTTAAGAAATGCCCTGCCTATACCCGAGATAGGCTTCTGGCCCTGAACACACAAAAACATCCCTCCTGCAATTACACCCATATGGGCGATAACCCATTTACCGGTTGCAGTCTCTGCAATCCTCCCGGCACAGACTCGGAACGCGGTGGCCTCCAACTAGGCCTACTCAACTGCATGTCGCTTGTTAAACACGCCCACGAAATAAACCTTTTGATCTCAAACCACGCTATGGATATTCGGTTTCTCACTGAAACATGGCTCACTCCCAACAACGGCCCTGACATTGTCAACGCACTCCCTCCGGGCTATCAAATCTGCTCTCTGAATAGACCGCGTGGCAGAGGAGGCGGCCTAGCCATAATATTCAAGGATACCCTCACCTGCAGAATCTCTGATGGCAACATCAAAGACTGTGAAAGCTGCCATTTCTCTATCCAAATCTCACCAGTAACATCTTTGTCTGGACTGCTTGTATATCGCCCCCCCGGCCAACTCGCCGAATTCCCTAGCAAGCTCATCGACCATATCACCCTCGAGTGTACGACCTCCTCTAACTACCTCTTACTAGGGGGCCTCAATCTCCATTTTTTGGACCCAGTCAACACTCAGGCTGCCGAACTTTTACTAGACATCTCCTCCACTGGCCTCTGCTTAAAGAACCCACAGGCCACGCACGACAAAGGACAGTTACTTGATCCCATTTTCACAAACATTCAAGACCTTAATACCCGCGCTCACCTCCCTCTCCCCTGGACCGACCATTTCCTGGTCCCCTTTGAATGGCTCATCAATATTCCCCCACCCCAACCCCCCAAAATCAGAACCCTTATCAGACGCTGGCACAAACTGGTCCCAGATGAATGGGCAGCCAAACTTAGGGAAGATATCCCCCCCCCTCTCAAGATACCATTACTGCCGACACTGAATTCAATACATGGCTCACCCAATCTCTGTATTGCCTCCTCCCGAGATCCAGCACCCTCAAACGTACCAAGAGATTCAACCCCTCCCCCTGGTACACCCCCGAATTGAATCTCTTACAGGAAGGAATGCAAGAGAAATTAACGCACATGGAGTAAAGACAAGACCGCAGACAAGAAAGGCATATTTCGTGCCTTCATAAAAACTTACAAACGGGAGCTCCACAAAACCAAGAGCGCATTCTACGAAGATAGAATTAAAAACTCCTCCTGCTCTGCCCAAGAAACGTTTGCCATTCTTAAAGAACTCCTTCAGGCTCCAGATCCCCCTGCGAAACCCCTGGACCCCAAAGCCGCGGAAAGTAAATGTATTCAACTGGCCACTTTCTTCGACAAGAAAATTCAAAAAGTTCTCGCGTCCCTACCCCCCTTCGACGCCGGCCACACGGACGGGGACCCTTCCAACTCTCCCCACTACCACACTCATTCCATCGATGCCCCCTCACCCCTTATCGACACCTTCGGCCCAGTATCCAAGGAAGAGGTAGCCGCGACGCTGGCCACAATTAAAAGTGGCTCCCCCAGCGACCCTGCTCCGCTTCGCTTCCTGAAAAAAGTGTCCAGCACCATTATCCCTCCTCTCACGTCCCTCATCAATACCTCCCTTACACAGGGAGTAGTCCCTCCCAGCTGGAAAGCGGCGGTGGTCAAAGGTCTTTTGAAAATACCTTCACTGGACCCCCAGGACCTAGCCAACTACAGGCCAATCTCCCTCCTCCCAGGAAACAGTAAAATCACGGAGAAGCTAGTGAATAAAAAACTATCACTATTCCTAGAGAGTAACAACTTACTCAGGAACTCCCAGACAGGTTTCCGCCCAGGCCAGGGCACCGACACCGCCCTCCTGGCGGCAGTGGAGAAGGCCAGAAGCATTCTGGACACAGGAGGATCAGTGGCAGTGATCCTCCTGGACCTCAGTGCGGCCTTCGACACTGTAAACCACCAGACCTTAATCCAACGACTGGGAGACATTGGAGTAAGGGGCACAGCCTTGAAGTGGCTCATGTCTTTCCTAGATGGTCGCTCCTTTCAAGTCTGTGAGAATGACAGCCACTCCCCCTCAATCCCCCTCCGCTGTGGAGTACCGCAGGGCTCATCTCTTAGCCCTACGTTATTCAACGTTTACATGTCTCCGTTGGAGGAATTGGTCACCCCGTTCGGCGTGACGATCAACAATTACGCCGACTATACCCAGCTGGTGGTGACCCTCTCACACCCTCACCAAGACCCCTCCGACCTTCACAGCTGTCTCACCGAAATCCACAGCTGGATGAACACCTCAGCGCTGAAACTGAATGGGTCCAAGACCGAAATCCTGCTGCTCGGACATAAAGGGCCCTCCTTGCCGCCTAACATCTGGCCTGACTGTTTAGGTGACCCCCTGCCCCCAAGGAGGAGGTTAAGAGCCTGGGCGTATGGCTCGAAAAGGATCTGAGCTTCAGAACTCAGGCCAAAAAGACGGCAGGAATATGCTTCGGACTCCTCAGGGCATGCAGGAAGGTCTTCCCCCTGCTCCCTGCCACTTCCCGGAAACTGCTGATCCAGGGCCTCATCCTGGCGAGGCTAGATTACAGCAATGCAATCTACCTGGGTGCCCCGGAAGCAACATTCAATACTCTGCAGAGAATCCAAAACGCCGCGGCCCGACTACTCACTCACACCCCAGCCAGATCCTCGGCAAAGCCATCTCTGAAGCTTCTTCACTGGCTCCCAGTCAGAGAGAGGGTTGCCTTCAAAGCCCTCTGTCTGGCCCATAAACTTCTCCATAACAAAGGCCCACCCATCCTCAATGAATTTATCGTTCCCTACAAAGCGACAAGAGCTCTTCGATCAAGCGGAGAGAACCTCATCACTGTCCCCAGAGTAAAAAAAGCTCAGTCTGGAGGACGCCGCTTCTCGGTTCACACGGCCAAACATTGGAACAGTCTCCCCCGGAGACTAAGAACCGAACCAAACCTCCTTCAGTTCAGGAAGGCACTGAAAACTCTTCTTTTCCCCTGATTTTCGTCCCTTCCGCTGCTGTTCCCTCCTGAATTCAGGTTCAAGCGCTGGGATGCTCAAGGGTTACTACGCGCTCTACAAAAACCTTAAATAAATAAATAAATACTGGGTATCTCCAAGGTGAAACCAGGCATCCCCGGCGTATGTGGGGGGCCGTTGTGGAGATAAGGCAAGCTAATGCCCAGAGTTGCAGAGTGTGATCTCTGGTTAGAGTAGGCACCGAGGTGAGAATTATCGAGTCCGCTGACCCTGGTCCATGACCCTGCCGTGTCGGGAATTGAACCCTGGTCCCGGTCCGTCCTCTGCTCCCGGGTCTGCCGCCTTTAACCAGTGAGCCACACAACTCCACACACAATGCCAGGTGGAGCTATGCCATTTCAGAGGCGTCTCAAAATACTTGGCGGCGTTTTGCCATGTCGAAGCATGTGGCACGCGCCACGGAGGGCCAATCCCGAGAAGGGCAGGAAGATTTAAGAAACCAGTCAAGAGCTGGGTTCAAAGGGAGGGTTTGGTGGCTGTTGCTAGCGTGAGACCTCTTGGAAGTTCAAGAGGTGAACGCGCCTACTGAGGAGATTGGGCCCCTCTTGCTGGTTGAGTCCGGGCCGGGCTAAATCTACCTTTCATCCTCCCCAAGTCGAAAAAAAATCACATTTTTGATTTGAATGTATTTTTAGTCATATTTGTGTAATAAAGATTAGACCTGCCTTATGTGGGCATTATAGTTTTGTACTTGAAAAGAGGTGGTATTACTGTTTTAAAATAAACCCATCGTTTATTAAGTAAGTTTGATACTGGCACATGTAAACTCTGGAAGATAGCCAGTGAGGTTACTGTAGCGCATTGAGGCACACCATACTGTAGTTCTGTAGTGCTTTACACCCCTGTCGAGGTGCTAGAATGCACTGGTGACCTGACTGCACGCTCCTCCGTGGGGGTGGGGCTGTGGATGGAATAGTGCGTGTCTGGCTGGTGACGTAAGTGGGTAGTGCTTGCTGCTCTCTTTTCACTGTGCACTGTTGTGAGTGAGGTGAGACGGAGGGAAAGCAGGACACTTAGGCATTAGTATGCTAGTGCCTAGAGTCTAGGCACTAGATGGAGAAGTGTGATTATAGTGTGGCCTTTGCGGGAAGGACGCAGGATGAAGTACTGGGTTTTTAAGAACCCAGCGGTGCTAGGGAACACACCCTAAGACTTCGAGTCCTTCCTGTTTCAGACTACAAAAACACAGAGTCTTCTTGGAGAAGTCAAAGATCGTATTTATTGGCTGCAGCCAGTAACAGGTATCCTAGAAGTACAACACGGTGTATATTCTCAGGAGACTGCTCAATCTTACAAAGCCAGCCTTCTCTTTTTATACATCAGGCAAACATTCCTTATTTTACAGTTGACCATTCACATATTTCCACTACAAAGAAAAAGCAGAGTCATGATGACAAGCACATATTTCAATTTGTCCAGCCCACAATCAATTACCCGGCAAGGCCCAGTATTTTCATCAGATATCGACGGACCCCCAATAAAAACGGGCACCTCCTCCTCGTAAAGCAAGTCATAAAGAAAGAAACAGGGACAGGTGTGTGTAAGATTAGGCATGGTTTGTGAGCGAAGAAAGGTTTATGATATGTTGTGCCTTGATACTAATCTCATTCGGCCACTGGGAAAGGAACTGGCCGGACAGGTTTGGCTTCAGGCAGTGGAGTCAGCTTGCCTAGGTCACAGAGGAGTCAGCAAAGGTGTACGTGTCCTTCAGACTCGTTTTCGGCCTTAGTCAATTGCCTATGTGAGGGTAATCACAAAATGGCTGCCGTTCACAAAATGGAACCCGAGGGTTCGGGACGGAAACTCTGATTTCAGGATGATTTCGTCACCCGATTATGACGAAAATGCTTATGCATAGTATTCAAATCATTATCGGTCTGCTGACACCAAAATCGTCATGATACGATGATGTTTATAACACGGGTCCAGAATTTTCAGTACCACAAGGAGTGTGTTGTGATAAAGATGTGTGGAGAAGGCGGGCACCTACTGTGTCCAAAGAGGTCTGCACAGAGCGTGGTTACATTATTGTCACCCTTCACGTCACTTCCTTTCTCTTTCGATGTCTCTCTCACGTCTCTCGTGTGCACCAGAACCCTTCCCCGGGTGCGGCCTGGCATAAACATAGCATTTTCTGTCCAGACAGTAACCATTATAGGTGCACAAAGGACAGGGAAAGAAAGTGAGTGAAAAGAGAACGATAAGGGAGAAAGAGAGAGACAAGTATGGTGGGAGGGCAGTGATAAAGAAGAATGGAGAAGGAGAGAATTGAAGAAAGTAGGGGTGGGAAACAAACAGCTAAAGGGGCCCATGTCATCTGCCTTCAGCCCGCACGGGCTTTTAGCCGCTGTCGAAATGGGTTCTCGCAGGTGTAGTTTCACTTTTTAATTTGTTGGTTAGGTTTGTCTCTCCTGCCTCGATAATTCTCATGCGTGCTGTCTTTCCCTGTCACTGTCTGCTTCGAGTTCTCTCTCTCCATCTCGATGCCTCTGTCTCGCAGGCTCGCTCTCTCCCACTGCACCCTCGTACTTTCCCTCCCACCTCAGGCTCCTGTATACACACCTGTCCCTATGAGTTGCAAACGTTTATTGAAGGACTAGTCTTTTAGGGATCATTTCTATAGTGCTTAACCAGGGAAATGCATTACAAAAGTGTCTTGTTTTAGAGCGAGTGGACAGTGTCGCTTTAATGCAGCTGCTGATTTCTATGGGTGACCGTTCATCTCTCCTTTACAGGACAGCTGGAGGAAGGGTCACAAGCAGCCCAGCAACTGAGGGCAATTAAGAAAAGAAAAGCAAAGTCAAACACGACGTGTGCTTTATCACACACTGTATTCCTTTTCTTACAGTGCACAGCTGCGGGGTTGATTGTGACCCTTTGAATTTGTATTCCCGTTAATTGCACGAATACTAATTCAAAGGACCACAATCAGCCCAGCAGCTGTGCCCTGCAAGAATCGGCGTCTCTTGCAACGAGGAAATGGCAGTGTTTCACGCCGTATACATTGTAAAAGAGACGGCGCGAACCGTGTCGCAGGAGTGCGCTCTAAATACAGCACTCTGCGCGCTTAGGGTGACTTCTGTGCGTGCACGCTCACCTGCGTAGCTTGTTGGGAACAGTGCCGGTCCCACGTCTCTCGTGTCCGCCACGGGTCTCAGCTTTGCTGGGAGCGAAGCTCGGGTCAGAGATGTCTGGAAGTCCATGCCCTGGGTTGCAGATCATCAGGGTCCGGCGGGAGCCTCGAAAATGCAGACCAGCAAAGTTGCTGTTGGTGCTTGTTTGAACAGGGTGGCCACTCCTGGACCACAGGGGAGATGTCTTCCGTCTTCCAGTCGAAATGGAATGACGAAGGTCCAGGATATATGTTTCAAAGTTTCATCCAGGGTAATCTAAAGTCCTAGGGACTGGGATCCTATACTTATACTAAGTTTAGGGGTTTGACTAACTTTAAGGTCCCTCCTATGGGTGGACCTGGGGAGGGGGTGGTTACACCGCTTCCCCTTTGTCCAGTTTCGCGCCCCAGCTACCGGTTTGAACTGGAAAATGCATGGAGCACCTTGTGTGCCCCAGGCAGTGTCTGGAAAGCATTCACTGAATGCAGCCCTCCCTGCCCCTATACACGAAAGTCCTGTCTGGGGAGGTGCTAGCACCTCCCTGGGCAGGCAACCTATTTTCCAGACCTCCCATGCCGGAGTTTCATCCAGCAGCAGGAGGGCATACTCATGTCTGTGGCAGCAGCATCCATTTTGTGATGCTGAGGCTCTGTTCAACTTTAACCGGGTATACCAGCAACTACATGTATTCTCCCTCTAGAAGGCAACGGTTCCACCCATTAGAAAAGTCAGGATAGGTTGACGTTCTTTTAAACATCTCGCCCCTAAACTGTGGAACTCCCTTCCCGTTGATCTTCGTCGCACTCCCAATCTGCTTGCCTTTAGAAAGGCTTTGAAAACTTGGCTCTACAATCAGTAACTGTTATGTCTCTGTTTCCTCATTTCCTTTTTCAGCTATGGGTCAGAAAGCGCCGGGACACTCCTAGAAGTAGCCGTGCGCTATATAAGACACCCATTAACATAACATAACATAACAATGCTACCCCCGCCGCCAGGTCTGGCGGGGGGTGGGGGTAGTATTCCAAAGTGTTCGACACCTTACAAGACATGTTTTGATAAAGCCAAACCAAAGTTAGCATTAACTGCGAGGATTATAATGCACTTAAGAGTATATGGTATGGCTATATCATAGAACAGCTATAAGGAGATGCTTCTGAAAGCTGCAGAGGAGCTCAGCTTATGCTCGGGCACCTTTTTATATAAAACCAAGCACTCTGCCTTCAGGATTGTTAAGGTCTGCCATAGGAGTGACTTATAGGTTACTATGTGGCTATATGTTTATTTTATTTATAAAGTTTTATATAGCGCAAATTTGTAGATATAGATATACTATATCTAAGTAAGGGGTGATTACACCACCTTACCCAGGCTGTGTGATCAGACCTGTGGTGTCAGTTTGGAAGGCTAACCAGGGATTGCATAATACATGCTGCAGCCCCTGGTAGGCCTAGGCTGCACCTATGACCTGGGTACCTAGAGTACCCTATACAGGGGCTCACAAGGGTGACCCAGTAACCAATCTGGTATGTACCTAAAGTACATGGTATCAATTTAGAGAGAGAACAGCTGGGCTGTGGTCCTGATTAGCAGGGCCACAGCCAGACTAAAGTCGAAAAACCAGAGAATCACAGCAAAAAGTGGGGGTGACCTTAGCCCAGACTAAAGTCGAAAAACCAGAGAATCACAGCAAAAAGTGGGGGAAGCAGACCCTACTCTCCTACAGGTGCTGGCTATGGTTTAGTGGGCAGTACCTTGCCTCAGATCAGTGCGGGAGTGGGCCATTCCAACAATACACAGAGTACTTTGATATTACAAGCATAAGTAGAATACAGTCTGGATGTGGACATAGCTGTTGGGTGTTTGGTATCGTAGCGCTTTACTGCTCATTGCTGCAAATACCTAATTGTGCTCTGCTCTCATTGATTGTAATTGTAGTAGTGCCTGATTAATAGCATAGCGCTATATTGCATAGCCCACATTGCGTGTATTATCATTTGTGCCTGTTTGATCTGGTAGCGCTATATTGCAAAGTTTGCATTGCTTGTTAATATAATTTGTGTCTGATTGTGCCAGTGCCTCTGCCCACATCATAGCGATATTCCTGCTTGTGCACCAATCTCGTCCTGTTTCGCTTTTGTTTTGCTGCCATTTTGTTGTTGTGCCTCCCAGCCCGTCTCTCCACCCCGCTCCCGCCTCCCAGCTGACCCTCCCTCGCTCCTCCCCCCCACTATCCGCTTATGTCAGAGCAGCTTACGCGCAGCGAACGCGCCCCATGCGCACCAAAGGTGCGCCAAAGGTGCGCCAAAGGTAAGCCCGTCTACGCCCGTCCGCGCCTGGACCGCGCCCGACCCCCTGGTGCCCGCAAACTCCACTCCACCCGCATAACGTACGACACCGCTACCCTCTCAGCACTCAACTCCGGCCGTCTCCCAGACTGCTACCAAGCCGCCCCAGGACACACCCATAGGCCCTTCACCTGCCACTCCTGCAAGTTCGACTGCATCAGGACCCACACCAAATCCACAAACTCCAAACAGAGCTCCGACACTAACCACCTGAAGTGTATCCTGCTCAATACCTGCTCGGTTCACAAACACGCAACTGAACCATGGAACCTACTAGACACCACATCGCCGGACGTCGCCTTTCTTACAGAAACCTGGATGAACGCCTCATCAGCGCCCCACAAAGCCATAGCCATCCCGGACGGCTACAAGATCATCCGAAAGGACCGCATCAACCAAACAGGAGGAGGCATCGCCATCGTCCATAAGAACACCATCCACATCACAACCAGTTCCGATGATAACCTATCAGCCGCCGAACACCTTCACTTCCAGATCCACACCGACCCTAAGACCACACTCAGAGGTACCCTCATTTACAGACCCCCAGGACCCCGCACACAATTCAGCGAAGACATCACTGACTTCATCAGCCCACACGCCCTCCCCTCCGAGGACTACATTCTACTGGGAGACCTCAATTTCCACCTGGAAAAGAACAATGACAGCAACACCACCACCCTTCTGGACAACCTCGCCAATCTCGGACTCAAACAACTTGTAGACACCCCCACCCACTTGCCCGGGCACACGCTCGACCCAATCTTATCCTCCGGCAAGCACATCTCCTTCAATCACGCCACAGGACTCCATTGGACGGATCACAGCTGCGTTCACTTCAACTACGAAAAGACCACGACCCACAACCACCCACAACCAATCCCCCACAGAAACTGGAACAAAATTACCACCGACCAGCTCTTCACATCGCTTTACCAAAACCCTCCTGCCAAATCATTGGACCCAAATCAAGCAGCCGTCAACCTCACACAATGGATCACCCACAGCACCCTTGAAAAACCATCAAATCAAGCAAGGTAGCAAAAAAGCCCCCTGGTTCAATGACGACCTTAAGAAATCCAAGAAGATCTGTCGCACCCTCGAGAAAGCCTGGCGAAAAAACCCAACCACTGACAACTTGGCCACCTTCAGGAACGCCACCTGCAAACACCACCAGCTGATCCGATCCACCAAGAAATCAGCATTCAAGGATCGACTCGACAACAACGCCCACAACAGCAAGGAACTATTCAACATCGTCAAAGAGTTTACCAACCCCACCGCCGGCACCAACGACATCACTCCCTCTCAAGACCTCTGCGACTCTCTAGCTTCGTTCTTCAACAACAAAATCTCTGACATACATAACAGCTTTGGCGACCAGTCCACCCCACCCACCTCCGAACCAAAACCCCCCTCCAACAACCTTTGAGCCTGGAACCCAATCACCACTGAAGGCACCATCCGCTTGATGAACTCCATCCACTCTGGATCGCCAACCGACCCATGTCCCCACCACGTTTTCAACAAAGCAGACTCCATTATCGCACCCCATCTCCGAGATGTCATCAACTGCTCCCTCAACTCCTCTACCTTCCCGGAAAGCTGGAAACATGCCGAACTCAGCGCCCTCCTGAAGAAACCCACAGCAGACCCCTCTGAACTTAAGAACTACCGCCCCATTTCGCTCCTCCCATTCCCTGCCAAAGTCATTGAGAAAACCATCAACAGTCAGCTCGCCGCCTTCCTCGAATCCAACGGCTCCCTTGACCCATCACAGTCCGGCTTCCGAGCCAAACACAGTACCGAGACCGCCCTCATCGCAGCAACAGACGACATTCGAACTCTAATGGACATCGGAGAAACAGCTGCCCTCATCCTACTGGACCTCTCCGCAGCCTTCGACACAGTCTGCCATAGCACCCTTATACAACGCCTCAGCAATGTCGGAATACAAGGAAAAGTATTGAACTGGATCATCTCGTTCCTCGCCGGAAGAACCCAGAGAGTCCGCCTCCCCCCTTTCAAATCGGAGGCCACTGAAGTCATCTGCGGCGTACCACAAGGATCAGCACTCAGTCCCACCCTCTTCAACGTATACATGAGTCCCCTCGCATCCATCGCACGCCAACACAACCTCAACATCATCTCCTACGTTGACGACACCCAGCTGATCCGCTCCCTCACCAAAGACCATAACACCGCCAAAACCAACCTACAGGAAGGGATGAAAGAAGTAGCCGAGTGGATGAAGAACAGCCGTTTAAAACTGAACTCGGACAAAATGGAAGTCTTCATCTTAGGATCATCCCCCTCCGCTTGGGACGACTCTTGGTGGCCACCGGCCCTGGGCAACGCACCAAAACCTACGGACCACGCACGTAACCTGGGCTTCATCCTGGACTCCTCCCTCTCGATGACCAAACAAGTCAACGCCATCTCATCATCATGCTTCAACATCCTACATATGCTCAAAAAAATCTTCCGTTGGATCCCCACCAAAACAAGAAAGACGGTCACCCATGCACTGGTCACAAGCCGACTGGACTACGGAAACATACTTTATGCCGGAACCACAGCCAAATTACAGAAAAAACTCCAAGGCATCCAGAAAGCCTCAGCCATTTCCGGTCACCTGAGAGACCACCACTGGCTCCCCGTCAACAAGAGAATAACGTTCCGTCTCCTCACCCACGCACGCAAAGCCCTCTACGACCTAGGACCCAAATACCTCAACACGCGCCTGACCTTTTACACCCCCACCCGCCAACTACGATCGTCCAATCAAGTCCTCGCCGCGATTCCACGCATCCAAAGATCCACCATGGGGGGAAGATCCTTCTACTTAGCGGCCAAAACCTGGAATTCTCTCCCCACCCACCTTCGCCTTACACAGAACCACCTCTCCTTCAGAAAACAACTAAAAACTTGGATATTCGATAAGTAACGTACCCCCCCACCCCCGGAAGCGCCTTGAGACCCTCTGGGTGAGTAGTGCGCTATACAAATTTTAACTTGACTTGACTAGTCAGGGTAAGGGACTCACTCCTTAGAATAACCCCTGCTCACCCTCTAGGTTGAGTGGCGCGAGCAGTTAAGGCTAATCCTCAGGGCGCTAAGTCAGTTAAGCATTTATGACCACATACAGTAAAATCACAGACCCACCACAAATGGACTCCAGGCATAAGATTTGTATAAAAAATACATGTACTTTATGTAAAAAATATGATACTATGCAGTTTTTATCACAAGACCAATATAACGTTTAGAGAATGAGGCCACAGTACTTGCGTTTGGGGAAAAGATTTCTTTCAAGTTCTTAAGTAGTGCTTAATTCACAAGGCCCACTGGTTTCCAAACACTGTCCCACACTAAGCGAATCCTAATCTCTTGGCACAGTTCGGTGAAGAGGGTGCGCGGTGTAGCGCGCTGGCGTACTCTGTGCGGGGAGAACAGAGAGTCCCTACCGATGCTCACGCGCCTCGCTGTACGGGGCATACGGCGCGGCAGGCTTCTACTGAAGGGTATGAGTCGCAGGGTATGACTCGTTTGTGCTTAAAACCAGTGCGGGGAAAACAAACGTTGTGGACCCCGAGTCCGGTGCGAACTCCAACTGGAGTTTGCAGGGTATAGTACTTTGACTTGGACGTTGTAGATGTGGCGCTCAGGTCCGCACAGCGTACCTGGTGATGACGAGTCGTACTCTTCTAGTACGAGCCTGCGGGTGAGGCGTGGGGGCTTGATGCTTCCGGACAGGCAGGTGCGGCACGGGGCCCTCAGTACGGACCATACTTGGGGCTCGGCAGGGTGCGGGGCGGCCTGTGTAGATGCGGTAGGGCAAAAGCAGGGCGGCCAGGTACATTTCAGGCATACAGGCCATCCGAGGCGGAGAACCACGATCTGATCTTAATTCCGGCGGGAGGGGCGAGGGGGCACACCACGCGCTCCAGTTGCACGGGTGACAGGGGAGCAGGCGGCCCAGCGCAAGCGAGGATAGAGCGGCTCGAACTCGAGCTGCTCTCAGCGGCAAAGGCGGCTAGGCTCCCGAGTGTCACGGCCCTAGGAGGGGGCGAGGGCACCAGAGGTCACAGCTCCGGCGGGAAGGAAGCACACAGCTTAGCAGAAGACGGGTGAGGGCACAATGAGCCCAATGTTCCTGGGGCTCAGGTCAGGTGGCTAGCTCAAGATCAAGGCCTTGGAGATCGTTTCAGGCACAAATATAGCCAAGTCCTTTCTGGTCTTTTCCTCTCCTTCCTCAACAAGGCACCACTGCAGGCCAGTCCTTCAGGTCAGGGACAGTCTTTACTCCTTCAGCTTCTTCTTGGTCCTTCTAGTCGGGCAGAGGTTCTTCGTGGTCAAAACAGGATCTGATTTGTTAGGAGCAGGGCTCCTCTTTTTATACACAGTTTATTTTGTTCTTTCAGGCCAAGGGGGCCTTTGTATAGTCCAATTCAGCTCTGGAGCACTTTGTTTTGCAGACTCTGGTTTCTTCTTTCACAGAGCAGGGCAAAGACATCAGACGCTCTCCAGGAGGTGGAGCCAGCATTTGTCGCTTTCTAATCTAGGACCCCGATCAATACTGTGACCTTATGCCCCTATACGGCTATAATCCATTTATACCCCTATAATGGCATAAACGATCAAGAGCAATATTTCAGAAACTCGTCTCTGGCCTAACACGATCAGAGCCACATTTCAGAATCTCTTCCTCTGCAGCTCATTAGAGCAAATGACACAGCAGAAGCCACTATCTAAGATTCCTGGATTACACTCCGAGTTCTTCAACAAGATAAAACTCAGCAACCTGGGAAAGCCCCGCTTGCTATGTTTTGATTAGTAATAGAACTCTAATGAGCACTGAGAGACGATCACTTCCTAGTGACATCTTTATGGACGGCCTATGTCCAAAAACTTACGTCAAACAAGGCACCTTTCAGGTATAAATATTACCAACGTTGCCTTAAGCAAACGCTGCCTCTACGACATCGATGATAGCGATGGTATGGTGAACATAGGAGCAGAACAGCTGTCCCTTACAGAGCCCAGCAGATGCAAGCTGCCGACGGACTCTGCCCCTCCTCCTCCTCCTTGACGCGCTGAGAGAGACGCTGTCTTTTCTCCTGCCGAGAAAATCCAGCTCCGGCGTTTCCAGCCTACTCTTGCGAGTGACTGGGATATCAAGTCCTGGAAGGAGATACAAGACCTCCAACCTTCTGTTCCAGAGGTATGGTATTGACTAAACCCTTAGAGAGAATTCTTGAAGCAAACCTTGGCAAAACCAACCTAACTAAAACTGCTACTTATTTACTCCCTCCCAAGTATTAGGCTTAGGTCAGGTACACTGGGGTAGGCGTAGTTAGAAGCACCAGTTGAGTACGTTAGCTGAATGTATTTATGAATGTATATATTTTATTCATTTTAAACCATTGTATGGCTAAGAAACCATATCAATGCTTTTACAGTATTATTTCGCAATCCTCATTTTACTGTACGCACTTTTTATAACTAGTCTTGCAATTGTGGCAATTCATTTCTCTTGCACAAGAAGAAAGACTGTTCAATAAATAATACCTTTTATTGAAAACGCCTGTCTCTCTATTCTCTGCATCTTGGTGAAAGTAATCTGCACAACTGACTGAGTAAAATAACTGTCTATTGTTTCACACGACTCTAGAGATTGACTCTTATTCTAAGGAGCAAAGTTGTCATGTTTATGCTGTTGTTGCAAAACTGAATCCCTTCTTGTCTGTACCAGGGAAGCTGATCACTTCCTATTCAGTCAAGAAAGTTTCCAGTGACCTCTGAGCTAGTTGGTAACAAACCCAATTAAGTTTAGCATAGTCAGTAGAGACCTGGAAGACCACCCTTCTACGTCTATACTGCTGTTTATGTTATTCCAATGCGCAGGGCCTATTGGGAAAATAGGAACTACACTACATGGCGCCCAACGTTTGGTAAGGCGATAAAACTAACGCAAGACGTTAGAGTAACTCAGTCGTGCATTTTTCATACAGACCCCGTTCTACCGTAAATACTCAAATAGACGTCTGGAGTGGGTGAAAGGTTAAAATCCGCCCGAACTTAGTAGGAAGAGATTCCTATGTAAAGCTCTGGTTTATTCAACGTTGAAGGATACAGTGTTCCAAAATATTGTGCACCTAATCTTTGTCTCCTTGGAGACCTGCTCTCCAAAAACCTGCATTTCATAAAATGTCAGACTTAGAAAACGGAACCGCTGCACCCGCAGTAAATGCGACTGAGCAGGGTCCCGACGGTGTTAATGAACCGGGTGCGATAATCATCCCGGTCAACATAAGAAAATCTATAACGTTAAAACTTATAGAAAATGGACTGACCACACAAGGTGGCACAGTCATCTTCGTGATAGAGGCACACGAATATCGGCAGACAGAGGTATTCTATTCTTGGATAAAATTTCCAGCAGCAAACGCTGCAACACACGAGTTCCACTATTACAAAATAGGGGATCCACCGGAAGAGTACGCTCCTTTCGAGGAGATTGAAATCCCATTAAAATTCCAAGAGCATTTGCTCTGGTTTAAAGGCACCCTAAAACATAATGATCATATTACCAGGCTCGGTCCACTAGGTAGACCAGGAGCAACGTGGCCGGTTCTAGCCAGCTACACACCACATCCGGACATTGCAAAAATGTGAAAAGAAGAGCTGTTAGTACAGCTAAAAACATTAATTAAAATACATAGACAATTAGTCCAATATGTAATGCGGACTGCTACAGTCCAAACAGCTGTTAATATTCCACAGCTGACCCCTCATCAGGGGAACACAAATAAAATCACACCACAGAACATACAATCATGTCTTGGAAAAACACCCATAAAACGGGAACAAATCCCTTTCTGGTTAGCGCAGAAAATTACTAAAATAGAGGCAGTATTTCTGAATACTACCCCTATTGAAAAACACAGAATCTTGACCATCTGCCTTCCAATGGGGGTCGCACCACACGTGGAGGACTGTGACACTTGGGGTACAGTTTTTGTTTCCATTAACACAAAAACACATGGTGTTCCGTCAATGGCGGTAATACCAGAAGTGCTAAGACAGATTCAAAATGAATACAGTCCAGAACCTGCTTTAACTCTTGGTATGAAATTACTGAAAGACTTCAAGCAGGTCTCGGCTATATTACTAGCCAATATAAAAGGAGAAGCAGCATCTGTGGCGATCCGCCAGAAGTTGAAGGAAACAGATATAACAGATCAACCAATTGAGCTTGCCAGAATTATAGAAAAATGTTATGAAGAACTAGGTAGAGACAGCTTGGGTGGAAAACCAGTAAAGCCCCAACTGCTCGAAAATCCTGAAAAATTATTTATTAAAAATAATTCAAACACTCCTAAAAAGAGCTGGGATGGAAATAAACAATCCACTCCCAAAGAAAAAGTTTTCCAGTCCAGAGGAAGGTCTCCTCGACGGAGGGAAAGATCTCCGACTCGAGAACACCAGTCTCCCCAGAGGGAGCCCTCTGAGAAAAGATATAAGCTTAGAAATAGGGATAATTTGAAGAAGCCTGATAGATATCAAAGTATTGATACACGTCCCTCTCGATCTTTTTCGCAGAAATCGGAAAGAAGAGGACGGTCAGACCCAGGAGAGCACACCAAGTCCAAAGACAAGGAACCTGCTCAAAGTAAAAAATCACAATTTCCAAGAAAGAAGGTAGCCAGTATTAGAGTAATCGAACATGCCGAGAATACTGAGGACACAGTTGAAAATCGGGGAGTGGGCACAGACAATGCTAGACAGTGCAGCAGAAATCACCATAGCTCGCAAGATCCTGATGAGTCATCTGGAGACAGTGGACACAAATGAATACATTCAAGTAGAAACTGCCGATACCAGAGTTTTTTTTTTTTTTTTTTTAATTTTTGGAAAACCTTTATTGGAAGTGATAACAGTTACAATCGATACAAAGCGGAACATCATAATCAGCCATCGGAACAGAGTCAAACAGAGCGAAGCAATTATACCATGGCAGTGCAAAGCTCCGTCCCACATATGCTCGGTTGCAACCCAGGAGAGCAGTGTTGTGGAGAAACAACAGGATTAATGAAGGTTTAATTTTGAAATAAAGTAAAAGGAGCAGGATCTGTGGCAATATAAATAGATCAAAACAAATCAGGGGAAACTCAAGAGGCAGGAGGATCACAGTGCAGGAGAACTGTCAGTGGGAGGCAATGATTACACACGATATCAGGATAGTCAAATGAAAAAACCCCCGCAGCCCTCCCACCAACAAGCTCTCGATCGCCATAACAAAGCAGTCGAAATCCGCCTTAATAATCGAAGTAAGGCAAGTGTACGAAGAACTACCACCACAAAGACCCGAAGAAGGAAGAATAGAATTAGCCAGGAACAGAAGAATAAGAAGGCCATAGAAACAAGGGAAAAAGAAAAACAAAAAAGAAAGACAGCAAAACCCCTCCCCCATCCCCCCACCCTGCACCCCTGAATGTGGCCATGGCCTACCCCCCAGCAGCGTGCCTGTCGCCCATTATGAACCCGAAATATAGACAAGAGAATAAGAGAATTAAGGAGAGAAGAAAGGAAAGGAAAGGCAGTAACCAAAAGCCCACGATAGGGAAGGAAACGTGGGGGAGAATCCCAGTGCGGGAACCCCAACCCCCCCCCCCACCCCCCTTCACCCACCCTAAAAATCAGTCAGAGAGCAAATACACAGTAGTAGGAGCACCTACTTAAACAGAATATATCAATCGCTACGCAGTCCAAGTCCCGCGGGGGGCATGGTGTCCCCGCTGCCGCAGAAATGGCGCTCTAAGCACACTCGGCTCAGACAGGCAATCAGGATCAATGATGCAGGTCCCACCCGCCCCAAAATGCCGGACCAGGGCAAAAATCACACAGTAGAAGAGTCATGTCAGTCCAGGAATAACCAAAACTTTCCCAAAGTCACTTGATACGAGCACTCAGCCACCACCGATCTTGATCCATAAAGCACTCTGTCCCGTATCCGAACCACCATTAGCCATCAGCAAGTCATCCCAGGGAGCAAGTACGCCGTATCGCCGTCAATAAGTCATCTCCGCATTGAGTCGCAGCTCCGCCGTGATAGAAATAGCCATTACCACAATGAAAGTGACGAGCAAATCTGGAGACGGCCACAATGAAGCATTGGTGCAATAACAATCGGGACCAGTTTCCTCCACCACCAGACTGTGAACCCACTACACCGTAGGGAAATTCGGTCACCATCTCCCGGCCTCCAGCACATCCAGCCGCCGCCACATGGTTTAGTCCATCGGATCGCCACTGTGCCATCAAGCGGCGCCACGGCGCGGTACAGGCAGGATTAGAGGTCTTCAGTCTCCTCCTTGTCAAAATGGCGGATTGCCTATTTACCAGCAATGGGCAAAACAGGGTGCTCTTCTCCCCCCCACTGAATATTGTTTGCGGGCCCCCCAAGCCCAGAAAGACACATTAATATCGTGCTCTCACCAGCGCCCATGAGCCGGAGGTAAAACGGCAATTCAAATTGCAGGCATGCAAATTGCTCCAGATGGACAAAGAGCAATTCTCGGAGTCCGGCAGCCGATAAGAATTGCTGGGGGGGAAAGGAGGGTGGGGGGGGGGGGGGGGAGAAGCAAGCAGCCCAGGAGAAGTGTGTATTTCACCTGGAAAAGGCGTCGGCGGTATCGAGGGTCCTCTCAGGCTCTCTGGCGGGAGACCGGCGCTTCACGCGTTGATGCGTCCGCTGTTGTCGTACTGGTGGCCGGGTGTAGCGAGACGCGAGGTCCCGGTCGCCGGCATCGGGCAGGCCGCCCAGCGACGAAGAGCATATCTCCGTCCCCGGAGCCAGGAATTTCGCCGGAGTTGGACGCCTCACCTCGGCGTCCGCTCCGACGCACGGAAGCTCCGCGCTCTCACGGGGCAATCAAGCAGATCGGTGAGGAGAGAAGGTCGGCGGAGCCGGGACTCGGTGCGGCCATCTTGGCCGCCGGCCCGGCTCCGCCCCCACCGATACCAGAGTTAGCGAGCCCCATAAGATATACAAAATAACACTGCGTATAGAGGGTGATAAGACTAGGAAAATAAAGGGTCTGTTTTGGGATAAACTCTCAAAAGGCTATGACATTCTGTTAGCTGAAAAAGATTGGCCCCCAGAGTTTGTCAGGGAGTGCCCTCGTGGCGAAGAAATGATTATGCCTGCCTTCTCGAATCACATCCCGATTCACACTAAATATATATATGCAAGGAAATGGGCAGTAGCCCAGGCACCAGCATTATATAAAAATCATGTAGGATGGGATGAGGACTCTCCTCCTCACAAAATCCAGTTGAAAAGTCAACCGACTGCCCAAAGGCAGTATCCCATTAAGCAAGAAGCTAAAAAACAAGTCAGGGAGATTTTAGATCAACTTGAATACCAGGGGGTGATTGAAACATGCACTTTGACGTAAATAATTAATTTACTCTCTTAATTTCTATGCAGGTAAGTACTTAATCAATCATAACTCAGATTGGATGAAAAAAGACAGAGTCCGTGGTGTTAGAGTTACTAAGGGTTTTATTCCTCATAAAGGAATGGTCATGACAAGGATATCGGATTCTGAACACCACAGGGGTGTCAGAAGGGATAGAGCGCGCCACATTTTATTAACAATACATAGCTTATATACTTAATTCACATCATAAGCAACAGTGCAAGAGGCGTAACAGCTGAGAGAAGACAAGATAACAGTATACACGTGGTACTAGTACGTAATCAAGAGGCGTGAACTAGGCGTGAACTAGAAACGTCACTGATAGGTGACGCAAGTGGGTGGCACCAAGGGGCGGTGCTAACAGAAAAGTTGCAATGTCAGCAGAAATCGGAAGCTTGGGTGCGCGCGCAGCTGCATGACGTGTGAGTTACGTGAAGCAGGAGGGTGCAGGGGACTTGACATTTACACTGACGGAAAGAGACAGAAGTCTGGCATGTCAGATCAACTTGTACTTCTATCATATCTGATATCTGATGTTTAGGAACCATATTATCTGGGCGGAAAGGTCTCTAGGGCAGAAGCTATTCTATGCTAACTGTGGATGCGTGTGTAAGCGCCTAAGTGTCTGCATGAGAAGCGTGAGGGCACGGGGCCTTCCATGGAAGCATGGTAACAGAAGCTATGAATTACTTGCACTGAGACAGGTCGGCCCTTTGGCTCTGCAGCTGGGGAGGATGTTTACTGAAGCTAGTAGGCAGGAATGCATTTTCGAGGAGCGGAACAGATAACTCGAAGGTTATAGTCAGTCTTGGCAGAAAACAGGCTGAGCTGAGCGCGAGGGGCCGCGCTGGAAGTAAGTCAGAGTTCACGGGTACAGAGGTAGCCTGGGCAGAGCCTGTCAGAGTCAAAAGCCAGAAAAGAGGCTCGATGGCAGAAATTCAGGGCCTACTTTGCCAGAGCAGAAAAAACATGTAAAGTACACTACAAAAAGACGGTGGCACAGCATACTTAGGAACGGGCTATATAATCCATTCAGGGTGGATCTGAAAGAGGACAAGTTAACGTTGGACGCAAATGTATTTGCGTCTTCATAGCTGACACAGGAGGGAAGTTACATGCACTTTAAGCTGGTACATGGAGTCGGTGGGGTACGCGCTAGGGAACATAACATGACCAAAAATTTATATTTCCTCATTCCCTCCTTGTTCCCTACGGACCCTTCATGATATATCGATCCTCATGAATCGATCAGTTTGTTCTTGCAACATCATTTGTTCTTCTTTCTTTCGTTTACGTTTTGAGAGAAAACTGGAATGTTCAATACAAGAGGTGGCACACAGTCCACAAATCGCTGGCCCACACTGCAGGCACAGGCAGCAACTGAATACTAGGACTAGGCCAATGCCTAGGAAGGATAGGATCTTCCATCCCCAAGCTGTTAACGTTGTCCAGAACCAACCGGACCAAGTCCAGGTGCCTGGATTCTGATGTATCTGATTTGCAATTTTATGGAGACGTGTAATAGCTTGATATACAGATGGTGCGTTTTGTGGTATGAAAACACAGCAACTTGACCCGATGACCTTACAAGCTCCACCTCTATCTGCCAAGATGACGTCAATAACAAGGCGATTTTGAAGGACAACAACCCGCATGGCGGACTGCTCTTCTGTTAAGTTACCTAAGGCGGAGGCAGTTTCATTCACTACTGCTTCAAGTGTTCTAGTTAATCTGCGTATTAATTTACTATTCTGAACGGGTCCTAAAAAGAAAAAGAATCCTTTATTAAAGTCGGTGTACTGTTCCCATGCCGTTTCTGTGTAGTCGACAAGTGGGATATCTCTTCTGGGTCTATTCTTTACTAGATTGGTATTTCTATGGTAATCAGGGGGAGCTAGGAAAACAGGTGGCAGAAGGAATGCAATGTAACAGGTACCATCCCAATCTGGAGGTAGGCGTATGTATGCGGTATGACCACAAACAAAGTAAGAATGACGAATAGCTTTAAAGGACGATTTTCCATGATCACTGAATTCGACCACAGTAGTGCATTTACTATGACCTAAGTGTACTGAACCTTTCTTCTTGATACATAATTCAAAAGTGACGGGCAATACTGACATAATGGGTAGAACTGGTGCTGCTTCGGATTCAACAGTAAGAATCATAAGGCTAATTGTGTAATTACCTAATCCATACACTTCATTTTCTAGATCAGTTCCTATTCTAGTGGGGAGTCCCTCCTTATCAGGGTAACAGACGTCGAGCAGGACCAAGTTCAGGTTTCCCCAGACCCAGCCCCCATCGAAAACAGCAATGTCAGGATCTACGGAATTAATTATTTTAAACCATGCACCGCAAGAGCCATTGTGAGTGAATGGGTACGGAAAGAGGGGCAGAGCTCCCTTGTAATTCTGGTAGGGAGGGAGTCGGCCACATATCCAGCAATTTGTAGCATTGTTAGTTTGATGAGAATGGTGTAGCATACTAATGAATGTATTGTTGCGCAGCGCAAGTCTGTAAGAAAGCTCGTGTGGAGGTAACTCACTAAAAGTGTGTTCCGCAGATACATTATAGGCAGATTGTTCACGCTTGAAAATAGGGTAGTAGATAGGTAAAACGATGCTGGCAACAATAATTAAAATACTTAGAATAAACATGATTAATAGTGTCACTATACAGTGACTACGAAGTGATTTACAGTATGTACGTTTCTTGGCTTCTCTCTCTCTCTCTCTCTCTATCTCGATCTAGGGGATACATGTCAGGAACTATTTAACCGATTCACCTAGGGGAGGACTTAAACAATTAAACTGTCTGACTTGCTAGATCGGAGTTTCATGCGATACTCTTCTTGAGGAGTTTTTTCTCGTTCAGATTCTGTAAAGTCTTTTGGCTCGACACAGTCTTTGGTGGGGGTGGACGAGTCTCGATCAGGTTTCAGTCCAAAAATTTTTTTCACATGACTCGTATGAACCCACCCCTTTCTCCCCTCGATTTTTACGGCAGTCCTTGTGGTGAGAAGAACGGTCTTCGGGGACTTCCAGCGGGGCTCCAGCGGACTTTTCCTGTCGAAATTGCGCACCAGGACTAGGTCGCCAGGACGGACGTCGTGTGGCTTTACATCAGTGTTGTCAGGGAAGGCTGCGGCAACCTGTGAACGACATGATTGGAGTGCAGACATCAAGGAGGCAAGGTAATCTGTCAACATGTTACAATCAACATCAGTAATCTTTTTCGGAATGGGCGTCCCCCACATATTCGGTGGTCTGCCAAAGACCACCTCGTACGGGGATAGCCCTGATCTCGAATGGGCAACCATTCTCATGTAGAATAGTGCCACTGGCAGGGCGACTATCCAGTCGACCCCTTTCTCCTGACATATTTTGGCAAGGCGTATTTTCAGTGTCTGATTATGCCTTTCTACCAGACCTGCGGCTTCGGGATGTCGGACACAATGGAATTTCCACTGGTATCCCAGCAATAAAGAAACTTCTTTCATTAATGCAGATGAGAATGGCTGACCGTTATCTGAGTACACGACACGAGGCAAGCCGTAACGTGGGAAGAATTCACGAACCAGCTGCTTGGCAGTGGTCGGAGCAGTGTAATCTGGGACTGGGTATGCTTCGGTCCAGCGGGACAGAGCACAGACAACTACGAGAACATATTTAAATCCTCGACAACGGTCCATCTGGATATAATCCATCTGGAGGACTTCAAAAGGGTGATCAGGAGGATGAAATCCACCTTGCTCTACAGGGACGCTTTTACCTGGATTGAACTGACAACAGATCATGCAAGTACGCACTTTCTGTTTCGCTGCTGCTCGTAAGTGTTTATTGTTCCAAAGATTTTGTAAACTGTCTAACATCGCTTTCTCTCCTAGGTGTGCTGGGCTATGCGCTGTATTAATCATGACTTGAACCATAGAGTCAGGGAGAAACCATGTAGATTTTCCCTTCGTCACCCAACCTTGATCTGTTTGGATCCCTCCTTGTTCAATCCATTTCTTTATTTCTTCTGGGGTAGCATGTGTCTGAATGTCGATAACATCTAGTGTGGGATCCCTGACTGTCATGCAGTTTGTCGGTCCTGTTGTCTTTGTCATATCAGTTGTCTGAGTGTGTGTCAGTGCTGTATGTTTTGCTGTCTGGTCTGCCAGGTCGTTACCCTGGGAAACAGAATCTGTGACTTTAGTATGTGCTTTACACTTCATGACGGATATGCCTGAAGGCAGATGTATTGCTTCTAACAGTGCTTGAATGAGGGGACCATGTTGGATTTTGGCACCATGAGAGGTCAGGAAACCTCGTTCTTGCCATAACATGCCGAAGTCGTGTACAACTCCGAACGCATAACGGGAATCAGTGTATATGTTGACATTTCTGTTCTTGGCTAGTATACAGGCTCGGGTCAGAGCAATGAGCTCTGCCGCTTGAGCAGACAGTGTATCAATACGATGTGTTTCTTTAACTTCAGTTTCAGTGGTCACGGCATACGCGGCCACTAATTCTCCTGTACTTGTTCTCATGCATGAACCGTCCACATAAAGTGTCAGGTCAGGATTTGTCAGTGGGACATCTGTTAAGTCTCGTCGGGGCTTGGTTACTGCATTAATGATCTCTATGCAATCATGCGGAGCTGGATCTGTCATAATGGTAGGTAACAGTGTTGCTGGGTTCAATATGCTGCAGCGTCTGATTTCTATGTGTGGCTGGAATAGTGTTAATTCGTAACCTGTCAGTCGTGCTATAGTCAAGTGTTGAGTCTGAGTTCTGTTTAAAAGAACCTCTACAGAGTGTGGTACTTGAACTGTTAACTGATGTCCTAGAACAATTGAATCGCTTTGTCTTATTGCTAACGCTGTTGCTGCTACTGACTTTAAGCATGCAGGGAGAGCCTGAGCTACGGAATCCAATGTACTTGAAAAATAAGCACAAGGCTTATGTGAACCTGCTTGATCTTGAGTGAGGACAGACAATGCTGTACCGTCACGTTCTGTAACAAAAAGTGTAAACTGTTTGCTGTAACATGGTGTCGCTAAAACTGGTGCTTGGCATAATGCTTTCTTTAATTCCTCAAAGGCTTGTGTGTGTTCCTGAGTCCAAGGGAGGGCAATCGAAGTTGCTGCCTCCTGCGTCGTTAACTGGATGAGTGGTTTAGCTAGAAATGCATATTGAGGAATCCATTGTCTGCAGTACGAGGTGAGGCCTATGAAGGCCCGCACTTCCTTTTGTGTCTGGGGTTGTGGCATATTTACAATTAACTGAATGCGATCGGGAGTGAGCTGTCTCCCCACTTTGGACAGCAAGTGACCCAAGTACACAACTTGCTGAACACAGAATTGTAGCTTCGAAGGAGACACCTTGTGTCCCTTGTCTGCCAAAAAATGTAAAACTGTCAATGATGCTTGTTCACATTCGGGCTCACTTCGTGCGGTGATCAGTAGATCATCGACGTATTGCAGTAAAGCGGTGTTAACTGGCATTTGAATACAATCTAGTTGTCTTTTCAGTGCTTGACTATAGATGCTGGGGCTTTCTGTGAATCCTTGAGGTGCGCGGGAAAATTTGAAACTTCGTCCATTTAAACTGAATCCGAAGAGATATTGGCTCTCCGGATCAATAGGTACACTGAAGAAAGCGTTCTTGAGATCAATTACAGTAAAGAACGTTGCTTCTGAATCAATCGCAGTCAATAGGGAAGAGATATCGGGGACCACAGGGTACTGTGGTACAATACATTTATTCAGTTCTCGAAGGTCAATCACCAGCCGATATACTGGCGGCGCATTGGGGTCTGTACGTTTAAGAATTGGAATGATGGGTGAATTACAGATATTGGAGTCGGTCTCTACGACCACTCCCTGGGCAATGAGCTCTTCAATGATTTTCAGTAAAGCCACTACAGCATCGGGTGGTAACTTGTATTGTCTGATTCTGGGTAGAACAACTCCTGTCTTGAGTGTAACACGGTATGGAGTGATATGCATACAACCTACGCCAGCTGGGCCTTTTGCCCATAGGTGATCTGGTACATTTTTCAATCTGACATCAAATTCTCGCAAAACATAATGACCCTTGAAATCCCGTAGAAAGAGTCTAACTCCCTCCGGGGAACAGCATATTATAGCTCCTAGAGCTTTCAGAGTTTTGATTCCTAACAAATTTTCTGGGCATGATTTCGTAAGTAACAAATCTGTAACTCGTGATAATGGACCCACAGCCAAGGGTACTGGCTCCGATACTTCATTTACAATAGGCTGTCCTGAAAAACCAAGGGAAACATTCTGTGAGCCTGAGAGGGGTGCCCCTGGGACTTCATTATGACTGATTGTGGTGCGGCTTGCCCCTGTGTCAATTAAAAACTTTCTGTCTTTTCCCAATACGTGACTGTGTACATAAGGACCTTCTTGATCTACAGGAATTTCAATAAGAGGCAAACCACCTTCCCTCTCTAGGCTGTTTCATGTATATCGGGGGTAATCTGGATATGCAGACTGGGCATACTGGTACATCTGTTGTGAAACTTGCTGAGTCGCGGCAATGGGCTGTGGCTGTTGTACTGCTACTGTCTGCGCTGTGTGGGATGGAGCATGCATAGACTGTGTATTCTGTATTGGCTGTTCGCTCTGTGAGGTCTGTTGATGCCCATGGTCATGTCTAGGTGGATGCGGTCTTTCTTTAGTTTTACCTGTTGCTATGTTATGTTTCAGGACTGGGCATTCGTGTACGTAATGACCTGGCTGTTTACAGTAATTACATGTCCCTTTAACGGGAGCTGTAGTATGACTTGTCTGGGTCCCACCTTTTCTCTGACCGTCGGCTGGGACCGTCTGAGCTACTAACATTTTCATCTTTGTGTCTTTCATACGTTTCTGTTCCTGATCTTGTTCTCCCCTAATTCTGTTCTGGTGATATTGTAGCATCTGTAACATCTGGGATGGCGTATTTGCCTGCCAAGTACTTTCAACTTTGTACACTCTATTTTTAACTAATGGTAGCGAGTTCTCGACTAGTTTTGATACAAAAAGATGTGGATATGACTCGCTGCTTGGTTGTAGGCCACTATTTATAATGAAACATTTCTCGAATCTTGAATAGAAGTCACTAGTATCTTCATCTTGTTTCTGTTTACAGGACGAGATTGCGTCCCAATCTTCCTTTCTAGTTGTCAATAATCTTGGCAAAACCTGTACTATTAAACCGGGTAATGCTTTAGTCTTATCCCCAAGGCCTAACCCTGGGACCCGTTTGCTTTCTTCGTCTTCTATTTCTGCCCATGCAATCTTTGTGTCCCCCACCTCCCATTCTTTTTCCTTTAATTTCTCGTAAATGCCCGTGGGCAACAGCACCTTCAACATTTTCATGATATCATCATACGTGTAATCCCCCATTAATAACATGTCTTTAAGCTCTCTGTGAAAACCTGCAGGGTCTTTATCGTGACACGGAACTAGTTTCTTCATTTCTAACAGTTCTAACTTAGTCAGTGGTGTGTGAACATATACACGTTTCAAGATGTGATCTGCACCCATAACGGGATGTACTTCTCGTAAGGGGTTCTGACTTTCAATGCCACCCCCGCATTGCATGTGGTACGTTTTCCTTTCTGGAGGCGGGGCGGGAACATATTCAGAGCTTATGAAGGTGTTATATTTATGTCGTTGTTCTAGAATTATTTGTATTAATTTGGTACTGAAACCTCTCCATCTATCCATGAGTAGTGCTTCTAATGTTTCGTGTAAGGGACCTGGATCGGAATGATGGTTTCTGTACTTGATGAGGAGGTGCTGAATCATGTATACACCTGCTAATTTCTGCTCGTCTGGGGAGAGGTTCAAGAATGTCTGCGCTAATGTATCATCATTATATATGTCTGGGTTTTCGGCCCATAACACGGCTGACCGAGCGAGTTCCTGTTCATCCATAGAATTGAGTACATGGTACCCCATTCGGTCTCGAAGCCTTTTATCAGTTTCCTGGAACTGATGTTCAGAAGAATTCGGGTTTGTTAAAGCAGAGAGAAAAACTCTCTTGTTTTCCGGACGGATGCCTTTCCTAAGGTAGTTTCCCTTACCTACATATGCTATAGTATCTGTAGTCCTTCCTGGTTCTTCAAGTTCTTCTTCCTCCTCGGAGGAAGCTTTGTCATTCCCTTTCTGGTGTGCCGTTATCACTGCCTTTCTAATTTTCTTGTACATACTGGCTATGCAAGCCCCCTTGTCATGTTTTCCTTCGGCTATATTTTGACCCCACTTGTTTAGTGCATCTAATTCACTTTGGTCTGTCCCAGGCCTGTCTCGTTCTCTTATTAGGCAATTTATGAAGAATCGTAGTATTTGTGCTTGAATGTCAACCTTCTGTTTCTCCATGGCATCCTTGATACTGTCAGGGTCTTTCCCTGTCTGAACAAACTCATATATTCTATCTAGACGGTCCTTCATTCCTACATAGCATAGCAAGATATCAGTAGCAGATCTTAACCGTAGTGATGCCAATATCATTAGATCGTCTTTACCGGGTACTGGATCATATCTACAAACGGAAATGTTTTCCCTGAGTGCGTCAAGGCGGGGAGACTGGAACGTGAGAGGACTCTGCGTTTCCCTGAAATTGAATCTGCGTGTTAATGGCGGGGTCCGAAGACCCGCAGTCGCACCTCCTGAGGCGGAGGCTTGGGCATTATCTGCCTGCGGAGTCTGGATCTGAACTTGAATTTGTCGTTTAGTAGGATCAGGTAGGACTTGCTTCGGTAGGTCAATTTTGGGTGCGGGAAGTGGCGGAGCTGGCGGAACGGGGGAGGTCTGTCGCGGTACCAGCGGGGCATGATCTGGGGGCGGAGTGCCACCCCCGTCCCTGTCAGGAGGCAGGGCACGAACAGGCAGATTGGCGTAAGCTGGTGCTACATCCTCTAAATATGAATTTAGGAATATGTCTTTAGTAGTCTTATGCATTACTTTAGTTGGAACTAATGGTGGCGGTAAGTTTTTCGGTATTTCTGATAGGGCCTCAGGTGTACCCTCGGCCGCGAGGTACATACCGTTTACGAGATTGTTTCGGGCACGGTCTATTTGTTCTGTTTTTACTCGGATCCCTTCAATAACTAATTCGTTTTCTTGGGCTTTTTCTGATTCTTTAAGTCTGTCTTCTCTACGGAGTGCTTTCTCAGCACGCTTATGTGATTCCTTACGCCAAAATTCTATGGCGTCTTTCTGGGATTGTCTAGCTTTCTTTTTCCATAATGCTTCTTCTACCTTCATGATGCACTCGGCATCCCATGTTCCGGTGGTGGGCCATCTGTGTCTTTCGTCTAGATGCTTGGTATAGTCGGCCCATAAGTCTAGATACAATATGGCATCTATGCCATGTTTTTGGTACATAAAGTTACCTGGAGTGTCCCTAGGGGGAATAGGAATTTCTTCCTCCAGTATCCCTTTCCTAGTTCCTATCTGCTTTAATTTGTTGAAAAACGGCATCTTGTTTACTTATTACTAAATACTCAATCCTTACTCCTTAATACTGGTTACAGCTAGTTTATACGAGAAACACAATAATGCACATTAAACGGTCACATTCATACCACGACATTAATCACATAAGAAGACATTTGAAACATAGATGACTACCCCCTATACTGGATGTACTGCTCAACAGTACAGATACACTGGTATAACAGTGCAGAAATAATTCAGAATACTAGATATACTGCTAAACAGTACAGATACACTGCCTAAAAACAGTGCAGACCGGACTTGTGTACCCAAACCCGTCTAGATACGTCCCAGCAATGGTACTCACCGGGAAGCACGGAAACAGAAGGCCTCGGAAAACTTGACTGGACTCGACTCGGTACTTCGGAAAACTTCGGAAAACTTCGGAAACCTGGTGGGCCTCTTGACACCTCGGACCTTGCTTCTTTCGGCTAGGCTCTGGTCGGGATCCTCCGCACTCCTCACCGCCTCGTCTGGGCACTGATCGCAGTCTTCGTCACCTCCTTGGGTCAGAGGGAGATGCAGGAAATCCTGCCGGTACGCGTAGGTTCCGTCTAACTGACGGCAGGGGACAGAGCTTGCAATGCGCCAACCGGCGCGTGAGGTGGGGGAGGGGTCCCTGTTCGGGCGCCAAAATGACGTAAATAATTAATTTACTCTCTTAATTTCTATGCAGGTAAGTACTTAATCAATCATAACTCAGATCGGATGAAAAAAGACAGAGTCCGTGGTGTTAGAGTTTCTAAGGGTTTTATTCCTCATAAAGGAATGGTCATGACAAGGATATCGGATTCTGAACACCACAGGGGTGTCAGAAGGGATAGAGCGCGCCACATTTTATTAACAATACATAGCTTATATACTTAATTCACATCATAAGCAACAGTGCAAGAGGCGTAACAGCTGAGAGAAGACAAGATAACAGTATACACGTGGTACTAGTACGTAATCAAGAGGCGTGAACTAGGCGTGAACTAGAAACGTCACTGATAGGTGACGCAAGTGGGTGGCACCAAGGGGCGGTGCTAACAGAAAAGTTGCAATGTCAGCAGAAATCGGAAGCTTGGGTGCGCGCGCAGCTGCATGACGTGTGAATTACGTGAAGCAGGAGGGTGCAGGGGACTTGACATTTACACTGACGGAAAGAGACAGAAGTCTGGCATGTCAGATCAACTTGTACTTCTATCATATCTGATATCTGATGTTTAGGAACCATATTATCTGGGCGGAAAGGTCTCTAGGGCAGAAGCTATTCTATGCTAACTGTGGATGCGTGTGTAAGCGCCTAAGTGTCTGCATGAGAAGCGTGAGGGCACGGGGCCTTCCATGGAAGCATGGTAACAGAAGCTATGAATTACTTGCACTGAGACAGGTCGGCCCTTTGGCTCTGCAGCTGGGGAGGATGTTTACTGAAGCTAGTAGGCAGGAATGCATTTTCGAGGAGCGGAACAGATAACTCGAAGGTTATAGTCAGTCTTGGCAGAAAACAGGCTGAGCTGAGCGCGAGGGGCCGCGCTGGAAGTAAGTCAGAGTTCACGGGTACAGAGGTAGCCTGGGCAGAGGCTGTCAGAGTCAAAAGCCAGAAAAGAGGCTCGATGGCAGAAATTCAGGGCCTACTTTGCCAGAGCAGAAAAAACATGTAAAGTACACTACAAAAAGACGGTGGCACAGCATACTTAGGAACGGGCTATATAATCCATTCAGGGTGGATCTGAAAGAGGACAAGTTAACGTTGGACGCAAATGTATTTGCGTCTTCATAGCTGACACAGGAGGGAAGTTACATGCACTTTAAGCTGGTACATGGAGTCGGTGGGGTACGCGCTAGGGAACATAACATGACCAAAAATTTATATTTCCTCAACTTCTCAAATGAACAATCCTTTGTTTCCTGTCTCCAAACCGGACGATTCATATCATCTAGTTTTGGATTACAGACACCTTAACGCATGTTGCAAAACATTTGCAGTACAGAATTTGCATAGTGCTGCACTAATGAATAACATAGTTAGGAAAAAATATAAAACTACATTAGACATATCAAATGGTTTCTTTTGTCAAAATATTGCACCAGAAAGCAGATACTTGACCGCTTTCTCAGTAATGGGGTCTCAGAAAAATTTCTGTAGGCTCCCACAGGGATTCAAGAACAGCCCAGGACTATTTTCAGCCAGAGTAACAGAGTTACTACAAATGTATGATGATGAGGCATTACCTTATGTCGATGACATCTATCTAACAGACGACGACTTGGACTCACTTGAAAAGAGTGAACACCATAATACTTGGGTTTGCAGCAGAGGGTTACAAATTCAACTTTAAAAAGTCCCGAATTGCCCATCTGACAGTATTATTTTTAGGATACGAATTATCAAGTGAAGGGAAAAGCCTAGCGGACAACTTCTTAGAGAAGTGCGCTGTGCTCCAAGCACCAAAAACGCTGAAGAACTTACAATCGATTCTAGGTTTTCTGAATTTCGGAAGAACTTACATTCTAAATTATACGGGTTAAACCTCTCTATGAACTAATTAAACCTGATTTTAAACCAATCACTTGGACTCAAAAACACACAGAAATTTTGAGATCACTGCAAACAGATATGTTAGCAAAAACAAAATTAGATACACGTGACAACACACGCAATCTTGTAATCCAAGTCATCCCAGGAAGATGCAGATTCACGTACCTGACCGCTAATGAGGGAGAGAAGGTACCGATAGCTTACAAATCACACTTGTACACACACCCAGAAAAAACATTGAGTCCTGCAGAAAAAACATTGAGTCCTACAGAAAATACTGTGAAAGGAGCAGAAACTGCATTAGCGAATGAACGAGAACTAGCACGTGGCAAAAGGATTAATGTCCTCACAGCAGAATCCGCCTTCAAGGCGCTGTTCAGCCCAGTAAACCTGCCTACAGTGTCACTGGATCCGAAATGGATTCAGTGTGTAAATTCTCTTGGAGCGGAAGATGTGAAATACTATTTCGCCCCACAATTCGAAAAACTGAATGATTTGACTTATGAAGAAGAATATCCTGTGCCAATCGAACTTCTGCCTCTCCCACAGTACGCCTGTATAATCTATACAGACAGATTCGTACAGCATTTCAACGTAGAGAACAAATCCTACGATGCAGCCTGCGCGATTGTTAAAGGTCGCTGGTTGTGCGGTAAATTCAGACCGAAAATAACAAAAACTGAATCAGTGAGAAACTGTTCGGCTCAGAGAGCTGAAATCAGATCTTTAAAGATGAGGCTTGAAAATGCAGAACGCGAATTCCCGACACTAATCGTGTGCGATTCGCATTTTTGCGTCAACTCTTACAATAATAAGTTGCAGAGCTGGATTCAAAATGATTACAAAGATGACAGGTGCCACAATCAAGCATAAAATGCTTTGGAAACATGTAGTTCTTTTACAGAAAGAACTACAAAAGACTCACGTGATACACACTCTGAGTCATCAATGTGATGGCGTTCACGATGCAGGGAATTCATTGGCTAATACAGCCACAGCGGAAGCAACTAAACCGGCGTCCGTAGCCACAAAAAAGCGTTCAGAAAAAATACATAGACGGGGAAACCATGCTGGCAGTAAAAACGTCCGTAAAAGGCGACTGTGCAGCACTACGCGTGAACTATCCACTCAATTATGCATACGTAATTGATGCAAACTCCTTTTGCTCGAATCCCTGGAGTGGGGGCTAGGGTAATTCCAAACACGAACCGGAGAAAATTATTAATAGCAGACGCACAGATGGGTGAAGGTCCGAGACACCAAACAATCAGGGACTCTCTGAAAGAATTGCAGTCAGAGTACTGGTGGCCGAGAATGAGCGTAGCTATTCATGATTTTGCAAAAAAATGTGTAGACTGCAACAGAGATCGCAGTGGAGAACCGGCCAGGGTAGTGTCGGAACCCTAATAGAAAGCATAAGGCGTTCTATACGCATAATCAAAAAAGAGAAATGCGTCCCAATATATGTTATTTAAGACTAAACTCACTTAAAAAATGTGGCCCCAGCGCTCGGCTGACGCCAGAATGGTTATAAAAGATATGCGAGTCTTTATTGGCACATACGCAATCGCCATGTTCCATTCTGACCAGGGTCCTGCTTTCAGCTCTCGAGCTTATAAGGAGGCCATGGCCAGTATGGGCGTTGGGTTGCGATACTCTTGTCCATCACACCCCGAAGGGAACAGTGTAGTGGAAAGAAAAAACCGGGACATAAAGCAATCTATAACAGCAAAGGTATTATGTTCGGGAGATGGGTGGGTCAAACATTTAATAAGTGTCCAGCTCAGTCTTAACAATTTGCCAAGAAATTCTCTAAAAGGTTTCAGCCCATACGAACTATTGTTCGGAACTAGAATGCACATTCAGGACTTAGATAGTCAGGTATCAGTAGTAGAAGATAAGAATAAAGACTTTGACATCAAAGATCGTTTGGCTGTTTTACAGGACTTGAATGAAACAAGAAAATCCTTAAGCAACATAAAGTTAAAGCAACAGCCAGCTACCACTGACGAGGCACCACCAGCCCCAGCAAGACCTGTCTGGATTCCAAAGATTGGGGATCTAGTCAGAGAAAAAATAGCGGTGAAGAAGGAATTTGGGCCTTCTTACAGAAAAGCAGTACCTGTCTTAGCAATCAACGGAACAAGATCAGTAGTACTACCGCCCCTTGCTGGTAAAAAGGAGAACCAAGTTGTATCAATCGACCTGGTAAAACCACAAGCACGTGGCCTATAATCAACAGTAGGCCCAGTGGACTCCCAAGAAACAGAATACCCAAATTTGCAACAATCCAAGAGGTTCAAACTGAAAGACTAATCACATTTGATAAACCTGCAGTGTGCACAGAGATGGACTATGCAATAATGCCATGGAACTCGTGCCACTTGAAACACAGATTGAAACAGTTTGTCAAGAAACACCAGTCTACAATGATGTGGCATCAGAATGTGCTACCGAAAGACAAATTGAGAAAACAATTCCAACCATTGACAGAACTGCCTCTGGCTACTTCATCGATTTCGACACCTTTTCTGAAGATCTAAGCAACCCTGAAGTAACGCCAGAAACAAAGACTTTTAAAGAAAAAGCAACAGAACTCTCATCAACTCAAGGAAATGTACCTTGTTTCTCCATGGTTAGAGTTCTGGTTTGGATTAGGTGTATTTTTACTCCTGCTTTGGCTCATCATGGTACTTTGTTTGGGAAAATTCATTGAGGGAAAATACAGTTCAATGGACACAGCAAGTCAGAACATCAACTTAGTCCTAAAACCACACAAATCATTCCACGTGAAGAAAAGAGAACTATCAACAGTAAATGTCACAGCCATTCCAATACCCGCGGGGTAGTATGGGACAAAACTGACTATGAAGTATATGGTCCGGTCGAAATCCTGAAATATCCTCACCAGTTCAAGGTTTCCTTAAGTGACTTTGTAAAACCAAGTACATTTTCTGATGATTGGGATTTTGAAAGTATTAATAATATGATGTCTGATTTAGTGTTGTCAGCAAGATTTACAGAACATGATTTACAAGGTTCGTCTAGTTATGAACAAATGTATTGCTTCTCACATTATGGAGACCATTACTTACATAAATCTGTTCAACCTAGAAATGTTTTTAAATATAACCAATGGGAACATTGTGCTACTCCACCTAAGAGCAGTTCTAAAACATTCTATGAGAAATTCCAGTACTTCTCAGGGTTTAACACCAGTAATGCAGAAACGTTTTATTATAAACTGTTGGATAAAACAGGGTTGAAAACAATGCTGACAAATACTAAATTGATATATTCAGAAGCATTTTATGAAAAAATGATGACATTTTGTTTTGATTTTTGGAGAAATAACATTGAAACAAAAACCATCTGGGGTACAAAAGATTGGCAGGTACAAGGCCTAGAAGCATTATTTCGAGCCTGCATGATCCCAGAACAAATGTTCTTAAATGACACAATTCAACAAACAACCTGTCTTGGCCTAGCCAAGATTAAAGACCTTAACAAACCGTCTATTCCAAAGCCAATACCTGATAATGCAACAACAGATATTTAATTGACGTAGCTAAAATTTTACATCTAAATAGAACACATCCTGATTAGAAAAAGTGGTTAATCTGGCCTACTGACACAAACAACTGTCAAGATAGATTCCTGAATAAAACACAGGGGTTAACAATGACCAGACCAGACCCTAGATACTCCCAGAGACAACATCCAGGGATAGTAACAACATACATTGTAGGGAAACTGTGCCTTGAATGGCTAGAATCATCCACACTGGCAGAAATTAAGCAACACTTATCTTTACTTAAAGTTGGTGCTGATTTGCGCGATTTCATTCTGAGAGCTCGCAAACAGCGTCAAAAACGTTTCATAGCGACCAGTATATATGCGGCTTACAACGAGGCTTGGAAAGTCACACAAATTGAAACAGCTGAAAAAATACAAGAAATTGATCGTATTTATTTGGAAAAATCACTTTCTGTTGTGGACAATGGGTTAATGACTCTGTCCTCCAGAATATATTCACTGGACAGTATTGTATCATCTGCCATAGATAAAATAGACAAAGACTTGCTAATGTTACAGCATGCCCAGTCGCAATTGCGTTCTATTGTACAGTTAGGCTGGACGCTGCAAAATCTTAGTTCAAGCTACGTGCCATGACGTTTAATCAACACAACGTCATTGTTTTCCATCTTTAACCTTACTGATAAACAAATCAGCTTGGCACAGAAAGGAGCAGACTATATAATCCTGAGCATCGAAAAACTTGAGAGATTACCTTTGACAATGTCAGAAAGTCCTGTCATTGAATGGATAATACACGGGGTTATCACAATTCCGATAACTTTCCGATTTAAAAATTGCCTTGAATACATACCGACTGGCCAGTATGAACATTTGGGTAAAGGGTACATTAAGTCAGCATGGAAATTACCATACACACACACATGCTATACTGATAGCAACAAAAATGTATTCCTTAGTGGTGAAAACTGCAAACATTCACTAAGCGGTATACTTTTATGCCAGGGTATTAATTTACACGGGGCCTGTGAAGGAAATTCAAACAACCTTTCATGCCACCAACATGTCACACTTGCAACGCAGCTAGAGCCTTTCTTTAAACAGCTCTCGAATGGGAGTTACATTCTAATAACGGATCACAGCTGTTGTGGCCTTTTGCCAGGGAAAGCATATCTCGTAAGCGTAACTTTCATGGTCAAATGCTGTATGCAAGCATTGTTTCCAAACGGTCCTGGAGACACGGAGACTCCCGTATGGCCTCGTTTGAATGTCTCTTCTATACGAATTGATACTTTAAGCAGAATGAAGTCTGTGCTTTTGTAGACAACAGTGCCCATCACGTCATCAAAAGAGGCGTATGATCTCCAAGTTGCAAGGACAACATCAGAGATTCATGACCTTTTATCAACAAATTGCCCGTGCATTTCACGGAAATGCTTAGCCAAATTCTTAACATGTCGAGTGCCATAGGCATCCCAGGCATATTTAAGACCATTTTTTCGGGACTGTTAACACCATTCAAAGCAATTCTGGGAATCATTTCCAATGTTGTCCATTCAGTCTTTGGCGGCATACCCCTGATTTTGGGACTTGTAGCAGGCATTTTATTTTTGACCCTCCTGCTCCGATATGGCAAGCCAAAACTCAGACATGACTCCAAGAAGGATGGAAGAAACGATCCTAGCAATACGCTACCGGGACCGAATAACTAGAGTCCTTGGATTGGCCAGGCTGAGAGATCTGAACATGACCTGGTTTCTTTCATTCAGACCTATATGGCAGACCTGCATCTTACCTGTGCTTCGATGTATGCTATGCGGAGATGAGTGCGTGTTGGACACCTGTCTTGCACTTCCATCAGCAGTACCAATGGATATCGATACTTTGCTAAGTCCTGTAACGGCTCACGCATTGTGTTGTCCCCAGCGGCTACCAATCCTGATGACGGCATTCGTTGAGACTCCTGTGCTACGACTAGGTGTTAACAGTGGAGCGAGAAATAAAACCAACATCACCCAGGTACGACCTTCTGTGAGCATTGCTGATCCAGACTTTGATGATAGCAATCATTCTCACACCTGCCAAGTTACAGCATTATCGAACTTGGTCAAACTGTCACCTGATTTTGTAGACCAATTCTTTGAGAGCCTGTCTGATATGATGTTCTCCCCCGAACAGAAACAATAATTTTTGAAAAACACTCTGACACACAACGTTCCCATGAACTCTGAATTCGGCCTTCAGTTTTGATCAACAAAAACTACTGAAAAGCGTTGGAACTCTATTCCCCAGTTCACCAAGAATTTTTTTTTTTAATTGAACATTTTTCAAAATATTTACCTTCTTTTTTGCACAAAAATTCTTTGCTTAAAGTAGACCTATTCATAAAGAACAGAACTTCTATTTTTAGGTACTTCTAGAGACATATTAACTTTACATCAGCCTCTAGCTCATGTTACCGAAAATGCATTTATATGTGATGAAATTATCTCGCATTTCTTTTCTGTATAAAGAGATATTTCATGTGTAATTTTTTCGCAAAATCGTTCACTGATTACATATTCTATAATTTTGAATGATTTATATGCTTAAAGACGTACAATACCAATATTTCCATGTATTTCAAATACGCCATTTCAAATGCAGATATGTATTTTGGGGTGGGTAATGTTACACATGCATCTTATTGCTATAGTTTTTAGTAATATTGATGGACATAAATTCGTGGAGTGGGTGTCGCGTTCTAATCTAGGACCCCGATCAATACTGAGACCTTATGCTCCTATACGGCTATAATCCATTTATAACCCTATAATGGCATAAACGATCAAGAGCAATATTTCAGAAACTCGTCTCTGGCCTAACACGATCAGAGCCACATTTCAAAATATCTTCCTTTGCAGCTCATTAGAGCAAATGACACAGCAGAAGCCACTATCTAAGATTCCTAGATTACACTCCGAGTTCTTCAACAAGATAAAACTCAGCAACCTGGGAAAGCCCCGCTTGCTATGTTTTGATTAGTAATAGAACTCTAATGAGCACTGAGAGACGATCACTTCCTAGTGACATCTTTATTGACGTCTTATGTCCAAAAACGTACGTCAAACAAGGCACCTTTCAGGTATAAATATTACCAACGTTGCCTTAAGCAAACGTTGCCTCTCCGACATCGATGATAGCGATGGTGTGGTGAACATAGGAGCAGAACATCTGTCCCTTACAGAGCCCAGCAGCTGCAAGCTGCCCACGGACGCTGCCCCTCCTCCTCCTCCTTGACGCGCTGAGAGAGACGCTGTCTTTTCTCCTGCCGAGAAAATCCAGCTCCGGCGTTTCCAGCCTACTCTTGGGAGTGACTGGGATATTGAGTCCTGGAAGGAGATACAAGATCTCCAACCTTCTATTCCAGAGGTATGGTGTTGACTAAACCCTTAGAGTGAATTCTTGAAGCAAACCTTGGCAAAACCAACTTAACTAAAACTGCTACTTACTTACTCCCTCCCAAGTATTAGGCTTAGGTCAGGTACACTGGGGTAGGCGTAGTTAGAAGCACCAGTTGATTATGTTAGCTGAATGTATTTATGAATGTATATATTTTATTCATTTTAAACCATTGTATGGCTAAGAAACAATATCAATGCTTTTACAGTATTATTTCGCAATCCTCATTTTACTGTACGCACTTTTTATAATAACTAGTCTTGCAATTGTGGCAATTCATTTCTCTTGCACGAGAAGAAAGACTGTTCAATAAATAATACCTTTTATTGAAAACGCCCATCTCTCTATTCTCTGCATCTTGGTGAAAGTAATCTGCACAACTGACTGAGTAAAAACTGTCTAGTGTTTCACACGACTCTAGAGATTGACTCTTATTCTAAGGAGCAAAGTTGTCATGTTTATGCGGTTGTTGGAAAACTGAATCCCTTCTTGTCTGTACCAGGGAAGCTGATCACTTCCTATTCAGTCAAGAAAGTTTCCAGTGACCTCTGAGCTAGTTGGTAACAAACCCAATTAAGTTTAGCATAGTCAGTAGAGACCTGGAAGACCGCACTTCTACGTCTATACTGCTGTTTATGTTATTCCAATGCGCAGGGCCTATTGGGAAAATAGGAACTACACTACACATTGTGGTGACGAGTACAGTCAGGGGCACTCTGTTGACAGTCTTCCCTCTTCCTGGACCAGGTGCAGGGCAGAGTCATCAGTCGGTCCCCAGGGGGCGGAGGCAGCATTGTGATGGCAGAGCACAGCCCTATTCAGAGTCAATCGACACTCCCCCCCACCCATCCTGGTGTAATCTCTCTATTCACCACCTGTCATCCCCAGCCTGTCCCCTGGAATTCCCCAGCCCTGTCACACACAGAAGCCAGACAGCAGATACACATCAGAGCAGAGGCTGGCTGAAATGGTTAGGCAAGCAAATACTAACTTTCTAAAAGTAGTATTTGCAAACCCAGGATATTAAAATAAACTTTACTAAGAGAAGTATTTTATTATTCTGAGTTCAGGTATACTAAACTTGACTTTCTACCATGGTCTCTGACTCTGTTGGGATTATAGAGTATAATAATTCCAGCAGCCCATTCTGGCCTATGGAGAGTAGATAGCCTTACAATAGTGAAAAACGAAAATGGCTGTAATTCACTATTAGGACATGCCACACACATCCGGGCATGTTCTATCTTATGCTTACAATGCACCCTGCCCTTGGGCCTACCATAGGGGTGGCTAATATGATGTTAAGGGAAGGTTTAGGGACTGGCAAGTAGGTGTACTGGCGCGGTCAGCATGACCGTACTAGACTGTACGCAGGCTCTGCAATGACAGACCTTCGGCACATTTTACCAGGCCGCTTCTGTGGGTGGCACAACCAGTGCTGCAAACCCACCAGCGGCATTTGTATTTACAAGCCCTGGCACTCCTGGTGCACTTTACGGGGGACTGACAGTAAACCAAATGAGCCATTCATGGATATCAATTACATATACACTTTTCATAGGGAGCAATTGCACTGTGGCACTGATTGGCAGTGGCACAGTGCCCTGAGCAGCTAACACCAACAAAACACATGAGGCACATCAGCAAAAAGTGGAAGGGAGACTCACGCCAAGGTGCCAGGTCTAACACCGGGGTTTTGGTTTGCTAGCTGTGACAGGTTCAGTGGGGGGGGGGTGAGTGAGGTTTTGGCTGCCGTGAGTGCCGCTGTCCGGCATGCAGGTGGTCAGGCAGTGAGGAGAGGGAATGCATAGGTTTCGGACGTTGCACCCATTTAGGCGGCGGGGGGCTCGGAGGGAGTCAGGGAGCTGCTGCAGGTTTCTGGAGATGGAGGGTTGCTCGCCTGGTAGATTGTGGACAGTTTGTGGTTTTGGGATAGTGTGGGGCATCATTGGACAGTCATGTGCTTTCAACAGAAGGGTTGCCCCCCCCAGCCCTCCCGCTGAAGGATTGCTGGGGGAGCGGGGATTTGTTGGTGCCGTGGGTCCGGCGAGGTCGCAGCGCGAGTGGGGTGGGAGGGAGAAGGGGCATGCAAGCGGGAGCGGTGGGGGGGCACTGGCTTGGGCGCCTAAGGAAGAGGCAGCGTTTGGTTTAATCACAGGGTGAAAGGAGGGAGGGGGCCGTCCGAGGAAGGGAATTTCTCAGATGAGGAGAGCAGGGAGGGCCGGTCGGGCGAGTTGGGTCGGTGTGGGGTGGGTGGGGGATACAAATATTTCCAATGCAGTTCTGTAGTTGCGAAGTGGAATTGTGGAATAGTTGTTTACCAACTTATGTCTTTCGACTGTGTTGACGATCCCGGTCCTTACATCAGCGGCAGGAACCTCAAGAGAGGACAGAGTCACAGGGGAGTTAAGAGTTGACCGTCTACTGCACGGTGACGGGATAGGCCGTTTTATTATACCACATCTGCTAACGGTATCAGGGGTATTCTGGACTTTGTGCCCTCTCAAACGACCTTTAGTTGTTTGGACACCTCTGGCATTGTCGGTGGTGGAGGGCAAGCCTTGCAGTGCTTGCCACAAGTGGGTTTGCACCATACGTGAAGGGTTGTGTCCTTGCCGCACAGACCTTCGGTGGGCACCTCGTGATCGGGGGAGGCACAGTAATCATGGTTAGGTGGGGGTGAGCACAATCGTGTTGCTTTAACATTTGGTAGGATTGACATTATCAACCCAATGCAGGTGCCCACAAATACCGGAGTTAACAGCGGGGACTCAAGTGCCCTTCAGAGGCATTGGGAGGTTGCAGGATTCAGGCCACACACATGCCACGACCCGCGAGCTTCAGGCGGCATTGTCGATGCGGTCGGATATGCGCAGATGCAGGGAGGCAGCTTGGTGGCGATTTGGACGTAATTCGGGGAGGTTGGTTGTTTTCCGGGCTCAGCACATTGTTGTGTGGCTAACTGTGAAGAGTGGTGGTGCTACATACGTGCCCTCCCCCCCGGCATAGCGATTGCCTGAGTTATATAGCGCTGCGAGGAAAAAGGGGCAGGTTGATGAGCAGTAGCCCCATTCCCTCACCCTTATTCCTGTCTCTCCCTCCTTAGAGCCGCCTTACTCTGCCTCAATAGCAGGGTTTTAGATGGGGTGGGTCCTGCCAGGTCTCAGACCCAGCAGTCAATAAGCACGGCCTCTGGACGGCTCTCAGTGGACGGGCAGATTGATCTGGGAAAATGGGGTGCAGCTTACATCACCTAGTTAGGCAGGATTAATGCCATTAAGACGAATCTGCTCCCCTGCTTACTTTATCTGTTTCAAGGGTTGCCTATCCGAGTGGAGGGTGGTCTATTTAGGGAACTGCGGCATATGCTGACCAAATTCATCTGGCAGGGGAAAAGGGCTTGTCTTCCTTATAAGTTGCTTATCAGACTGCGCAAAGCGGGTGGTCTAGCACTACCGGACTTTCAGTACTATTATCGAGCAGCGCAAATGTGAGTGATTACGGAATGGTCACTGCGGGCTTTTGCATGAGGCAGTTATAGAAGAGTCCAAAAGACTAAGTGGTCTAAAAGTAATAGAACCCGTTGAAGCCACAGTGTGGGTGGTTGGCCCCAATTGTAGTGGCAAAGGAAAGTGACAGGACTGTTTGTTTGTGCATTGATTTAAGAGCTCTCAACAAAGAGGTGGTAGTGGACAAATACCCACTACCCAACATCTCTGAGATGATGGCCAAGGTAGCACGGGGCAAGTTTTTTTCCACCCTGGAACTCTCAACTGCATACTGTCAAGTAAACTTACACCCATATTCCCTAGAACTAACAGCATTCATTAGTCCCTTGGGGGCATACAAGTTCAACGCATGCCATTTGGACTAGTGACATTGACTGCCGTCTTTCAAAGGGCAATGAGGAGCATGCTCCAACGATTCTGCTACCTGGACGACATATTAATCTTTGGGGACAACAGGGAACAAATGACCTCAGATTCACACAAGTATTAAGGAGGTTCAGTGAGCATGGACTAACAGTAAAAAGGGAAAAGTGCAAAATTGGCCCCCAGGAAATAGATTACTTTGGACACAAAATTTCAGTGGAAGGCATTCTACCTAAGGAAGAACTAAAATATTTCATATTGAGTCTATCTACTCCAAAAAATCAAGAGGCGGTTATGTCCTTTTTAGAAATGCTAGAACTTTACAGCAAATTTGTGCAAGATTTTGTAGAATGCACCTATCACATTTGAGGTTTACGAAAGAATGGAGTGCAATTTGTTTGGAGTGAGAGTTGTCAAGCTGAATTTGAGGAAACCAAGACTGCGTTTGCTACTGCCCCATGTTTGAAAGCGTTCATACCTGGCAACAGAGGCGTAATGAAACTAGAGGGGGCCCCTCCATAAAGCACATGGAAGCCCCCCTCCCCCTCCAGCGGCCCGGCCCACAACCTCCCACTTTGCCCCACCACCCAATAATCTGGCATACCTTGATTTGAAACCTCCAACATTTAAATGAAACAGCTCTCTATTGTCTTTCTCAAAGTTCTGAGAAAGAGGGAAACCCTCTTAACATATAAGCTACGACATTTGTACAATGTCAAAATCAGATTATTTACCTGAGGCAGCAATCAGAACAATGCCAAGGAATGATCCATTGTTTCAAGAACTGCCTATGGCTGAAGAACAACTATGAAGGGTCTGAACTAGATAACAACATTAATGGGCAATAACTTGAAACTTTGAAAGACAAACCCAATCCTGCAATTCCATAAAAACTTGACTGACAATATACATGAGAAGTACACAAAATATGACTCAGTATGATGCGAAAGGCAAGAGAAATAGACTGGTGATTTATCTGTATGCAACACACTAGCGACTGTCACGGGTTGTGCATGATAATAACATGAACTGGGGACGCAATTTCAAGTTCTACCATCATGTCTTTATTAGTAAGCATTACAAAACTGGCAGGCAAACCAGGCTGAGGATTAAAACAATTTGGATTCTTCAGAACATTGATGCAGATGTCTGTTTTAATTGATCATTTCTGTAGTGTAAACAATGCTGAATACAAGATTTAAGGCACACATATTACAGACAAGTGCAAGCAACACCATAAATAACACCGCATGTAGAATAAAAACAAACCATATCAGCAAGTACCTAATGACCATCTATACAAACTGTATATTCATGGCTGACCTCCCAAAGGCACTCGATGCCTGCAATTCCCACTCACCCAAGCTAGGTGGCAAATATTGACCAATCTTATGTATGCAGACGACGTAGTTCTGCTTAGTCATACCTCTGTTGGTCTTCAACATCTATTAACGGAAATGCAGAATTACGCCATAGAAAACAACGTCAAAATAAATCAGAGTAAGACTCAGTCAATGACAATAAACAGCAAAAAAAACCTGCAGAGGGACTGGTTTTTGGACGGCACTAAACTTGAACCAGCTCACGAGTACAAGTACCTTGGAGTTATAATCGACAAGGAAGGGTCATTTATGCACCAGAAAGAGGAAATAAGGAAAGGGATGTTAATATATCTATCGATGAAAAACCTTCCAAATAAATTGATGGGGCCGATGCTGAGCCCGCTTCTGAAGGTAATCCAGGCTAAACTACTCCCCTCGATTACCTATGGCAGTGAGGCAATGCGGGGGAGACAAGCCAAGGTTCTGGACAGCACACTGGTCAAAGAATATAGGACCATGTTCTGCCTCCGGCATTATACTTCACATGCTCAAATACGGCTGGAGTTCGGTCTTTTACAACAAGTCTTGGCCAGGCATGGATCTTACATCATCTGCTGGCATAAGATCAGAAGCGCCACTACAAACCTGTTAAATCATCTGCTGTGGCACAACATCCAGCATAGGGAATCCTCCCAAGCAAGAAGCTACCTTCAGCTAGCCCCGGAAACCATCAGCTCAAAGAACTCTGAGACACACAACTCAGCACTCTAACCTTTAAAAAACTGGTTTGGAAATGCATACAACAAATTTCTCTGGTGGATGACAAGGCAAGCTTCTGAAATAGATCATATGCCTGGATGACCTTGAACTCTTACAAATCACTTGCCCCACAAGTATTCTTTAATCAGGGATATCCCACAGCCATAAAAATGAATTTTCTAAGGAATAGACTGGGGATCTTTCCATCTGCCCACCATGTGAAGGAACCAAAATATTACACTAATGGACTATACTCATCAATAGCCATCTACCTTATTTATGAATAATAAGTCAGTCGGCAATGGAGAAGGTTCAATCGTTTATTCTGCAAATACAAGCCCTGCCAGGGGATCCCCAGTCTACACGACCCTCGGAGGTGCGCAGAGGAGACTGACTACATGCAAGTGGTACAAAGCATATATACGTTTCACACATAGCATGATGACACCTTACTAGGAAAGATACAACTTGTCAGTGAGCCAGCAGGAAGACCCATATAAGGCACAATTGATGGGTAGTAGCTAGGCCTAAGCTATTCCGGGGGCAGGTTAGAAAGGTGCCTCCCTTTCTATCTGTGGCTCGGGGAGTGCAAGAACGGGATCTGCTAGAATGTGCGCATCCCACAAGAAGGGCAGGTGTGACCTTGGGTTTCCCTGAGTTACAGACTAGCGAGTGGAGCAGACAGCTAAGTTGTCCATCGTGGTTTCGTGCGTAAAGCGTAATCACGTGATTTCAAGGAAACAGTACTTGACACAGAGAAACGAAACAAGATGGCTCCGGTCACACCAATAGGTTTAAACAGCAAGAAAGTGAATTGTTCCTAACTACAATAATACAATAAGAATAATGCAATGCTAACGTGCGGTTATAAGGTTATATTGTATATATTAGGCCAATAACATATATTTATCGAATTTATATCCCATCACATGGATGAGGCCAACAGTCAAGACACGTGTAGGCTGTGTAATGCCAAGCAAAGAGATATTATAATTTGTTTATGCAAGGAACTGCATCAAGAACAGCTACAGTTCCTAAAAGCACCCCTTAAGCAGAAAGGCACCCGCACCAGGAGGGAAGCAGTGCTGGCCTGCCTAAGCCTGGAGCACACACAAGTGAACTGTAGACTGGTAAAATACCTTAAGCTGGGCGAACAAAAAAAGCCCAAAATACCGAAAATGTTATATATTTAACATAAGGATGAAGCTCTGGTGTTGCATGACAGCCTACAGATGAGAAGGTTTATTTAAACCACACCAAGGACGGACCACTAGCACTTTAGTGAATAAGCTCGTAACAAGGACAAACAATTGAACATGCCCATACGACACTGGTCTATGGGCACGTCCGGCTCGAGCTAAAAATCAATGACAGCACTGCACTTTACCCTGCGAACTAATGACATACATCAATGCAATTACTGTTAAAACTCTGATTTTAAACTGTACAGTATTTTTCTATCCTGGGTTTTAACTGATTTTACTTGAAGATATTTTTCTATAACAGAGCTCAAAAAGCTGGTAATGGTTGATGAAATTATATTGAATATTTGTTTTTACTTTGTTAAAGCTTGTATTGCAATGTTTTTTGGTAACTATGCAAAAGTAAACTTTTGGTAGACAAGATGGCAAAGAGCTCAAGAACTAATCTCGGTAGGCTGGGGATCGAAATATCCCTGTTTTGCCCTCTCCACAACCTTGCTGCCTAATGGCATCGGAACATAGGAACTAAAACTCTATTGATACGTGGCTTCAAACCTTACCCGAGTCGATCGGAAGGAATCTTACTCTTCACGATCAAGACTTCGCTGGTGACGACCCACCACTCGACCAAACTCGCCCACATCACCGTTGCCTCATAGATGCCCCCCCGGGATAACGCCTTGACAGGCATCGGTCCCACAAGAAAAACATCAGGACATCGGCTCCTAGTTCACACGAGGACACCCCAAGGCAAGTAGAGTGCATATATCCAGAAGCAGCACTGCACTATCCAAGATTACAGAGGTAACGACCCATCCGCCCAAAGGAGCTGCCACAACGATGAAGGAAAACGGGTGTTCCGGTGTAAGCACACGTATCAGAATGAGCGCTCAGTGCAGGACCAGGCACTCAGACTCTCCTCCCTCTCAGAGTCTATCGTTGCAGCAGTTTTTAAGGACCCCAAAAGGTGATGACCCGACTGGAGTTCATCCTCCACCTCAGCGCCGGATAGGAGCGAAGATTATAGCAGCTTTTTGACCCCCTGATGATCTCTGTGGCAGGGTCGCAGCTTATGAACTGCAGGTACTTTTCACTCCCTCCCTCATTCCCCCTGCCGCAATCATCACACTAGTCTAGCTGAATCAGTACCAAGCGCTTGCAGCCTTCTTTTTTAATTCGAACAAGCGGCAGCAATCAGCATATTGGGACACATCACACTTGCTTAATTACCAGGTCGCAGAGAACTAGACCGCACACCGTTCAACGATTTTAATGTTATCGGGATTCAAGTAGCCGGCCCTATGGCTTCTTTTTGGTTTTAATCATTAATGTAGACGTTCCCCCTATTTTGCTTCTTTTTTTGAGTTTTTTTCCTGCTCATTCCAGCACTCTATTAATTAACTGCATCGATGGCCCATTAAACATGCAAAGCCTCCATTTTGCTCACACGTTGTAAATTGCAGCAATTTCTCCCCTCAAAATGGCAGGCTTAACTAACTAAATAGAGATTGGTTTTCCTTCTCCACATCAAGCCATGAATAAGACATAAGACTACCGAGCTCTACACATTCCTAAAAAGAAACAAAGGATCAACAACTGCAACCTATGGAAAGAGACAATCAATCAATCAATCAAGGCATTTATATAGCGCACTACTCACCCGGAGGGTCTCAAGGCGCTTGGGGAGGGGGGGTCCGCTACTGCTCGAACAGCCAGGTCTTGAGCTGCTTCTCGAAGGCGAGGTGGTCCTGGGTCAGGCGGAGGTGGGTCGGGAGTGAGTTCCAAGTCTTGGCGGCCAGGTAGGAGAAGGACCTTCCTCCTGTGGTGGCTCTTCGGATGCGGGGGACGGCTGCGAGGCCGTGACCGGTCGATCGAAGCTGGCGTGTGGGAGCGTAGAAGTTGAGGCGGCTGTTGAGGTATCTTGGGCCTTGGTTGTGTAAGGCTTTGTGTGCGTGGGTGAGGAGACGGAAGGTGATTCTCTTGTTGACCGGAAGCCAGTGCAGGTCTCTCAGGTGGCCGGAGATGTGGCTGTGTCGAGGGATGTCGAAGATGAGTCTTGCTGAGGCGTTCTGGATCTGCTGGAGTCTCTTCTGGAGTTTGGCGGTGGTTCCGGTGTAGAGGGAGTTGCCGTAGTCCAGTCGGTTGGTGACGAGGGCCTGGGTGACTGTCTTGCTGGTCTCGGTGGGGATCCACCGGAAGATCTTACGAAGCATGCGCAGGATGTTGAAGCACGACGAGGAGATGGCGTTGACTTGTCTGGTCATGGAGAGAGAGGAGTCCAGGATGAAGCCCAGGTTGCGTGCGTGGTCTGTTGGTTTGGGTGCGCTGCCCAGGGCGGGGGGCCACCAGGAGTCGTCCCAGGCAGAGGGTGAAGATCCCAGGATGAGGACTTCCGTTTCAGGCAGCTGTTCATCATCCACTTGGCTACGTCTGTCATCCCTTCGTGTAGGTTGGCTCTGGCGGTGGCGGAGTCGTTGGTGAGGCAGAGGATCAGCTGGGTGTCGTCGGCGTAGGAGATGATGTTGAGGTTGTGTTGGCGTGCGATGGCTGCGAGGGGGCTCATGTAGACGTTGAAGAGGGTTGGGCTAAGCGAGGAGCCTTGAGGAACGCCGCAGATGACTTCGGTGGCTTCTGATCTGAACGGGGGAGTCGGACTCTGTGTCCTTCCGGCGAGGAAGGAGATGATCCACTCCAGTGCCTTCTCCTGGATTCCGATGTTGCTGAGGCGCTGCACTAGGGTGCGGTGGCAGACAGTGTCGAATGCCACGGAGAGGTCCAGGAGGATGAGGGCCGCTGTTTCTCTGTTGTCGAGCAGGGCTCGGATGTCATCGGTGGCAGCGATGAGGGCAGTCTCGTGCTGTGGTTGGACCGGAAGCCAGACTGCGAGAGATCGAGGGATCCGTTCGTCTCGAGGAAGGCGGCCAGCTGCTTGTTGACGGTCTTTTCGATGACTTTGGCCGGAAACGGGAGGAGCAAGATGGGGCGGTAGTTTTTGAGTTCGGTGGGGTCCGCTGATGGTTTCTTCAGTAGAGCGCTGAGTTCGGCGTGCTTCCAGCTCTCCGGGAAGGTAGCGGTGTCGAAGGAGGTGTTGATGATGTCCCGCAGATGGGGTGCGATGACAGAGTCGGCCTTGTTAAAGACGTGGTGAGGGCAGGGGTCGGTTGGAGATCCGGAGTGGATGGAGTTCATCGTGCAGATGGTGTCTTCGGTGCTGATTGGGGTCCAAGCGCGGAGGGTGGTGGTGGGGGGCGATGGTGCGGTCGTGGCGTGCGTTGGTTGAGTGTTGAAGCTGTTGTGTATGTCCGCGATCTTGTTGTGGAAGTAGGAGGCGAGGGAGTTGCAGAGGTCTTGTGAAGGGGTGATGTCGTTTCCGGCGCTGGGGTTGGAGAGCTCTTTAACGATGTTGAAGAGTTCCTTGCTGTTGTGTGCGTTGTTGTCCAGTCGTTCCTTGAATGCGGTTTTCTTGGTGGCGTGGATCAGTTGGTGGTGTTTTCGGGTGGCGAGCTTGAGGGTGGTCATGTTGTCTGGTGTTGGGTCTCTGCGCCAGGCTTTCTCGAGGGCTCGGCAGTTCTTCTTGGAGCTCTTGAGTTCGTCGGTGAACCATGGGGCTTTCTTGCTGCCGGGTCTGCTAGGCGGGGTCCTCAGAGGGGCAAGGTCGTCTGCGCAGTTGCTGATCCACTTCGTGAGGTTGTTGGCGGCCTGGCTGGGGTTCGTTGTGCTGGTGGGAGGGCTCAGGGAAGCGGCGAGCTGGTCGGCTGTGATCTTGTTCCAGCTTCTGCGTGCAAGCTGTTGCTGGTGGTGGTGGACCATGGTCCTTCTGAAGCTGAAGTGGACGCAGCTGTGGTCCGTCCAGTGGAGTCCGGTGGTGTGGCAGAAGGCGATGTCCTTGCTGGATGAGAAGACGGGGTAGAGTGTGTGTCCGGCATAGTGGGTGGGGGTGGCCACCAGTTGCTTGAGACCGAGGTTGGCGAGGTTGTCCAGCTGGGTGGCGGTGTTGTTCTCCAGGTGGAAGTTGAGGTCCCCGAGGAATAGGTAGTCAGCGGAGGGGAGGGCGTGCGGGCTGACGAAGTCTGCGATGTCTTCGCTGAATTGTGTGCGTGGTCCCGGGGGTCTGTAGATGAGGGTGCCTCTGAGGGTGGTCTTGGGGTCAGTGTGTATCTGGAAGTGCAGGTGTTCGGCGGTTGGGAGGGCGTCGTCGGTGTTGGTCGTGATGCGGATGGTGTTCCTGTGGACGATGGCGATGCCTCCTCCCGTCTGGTTGACGCGGTCCCTCTGGGTGATCTTGTATCTGTCGGGTGCTGAGGAGGCGTTCATCCAGGTTTCCGTGAGGAAGGCGACGTCGGGAGATGTGGTGTCGAGCAGGTTCCAGAGTTCTACGGCGTGTCTGTGGACGGAGCGGGTGTTGAGCAGGATGCACTTCAGGTGGTTGCTGCTGGTGCTCGGCTTGGTGGGTGCTGGTGTAGTGCAGGTCCGGATGCAGGTGAACTTGCAGGAGTGGCAGCAGAAGGGTCCGTGGGTGCGTCTTGGGGTTGCTCGGTAGCAACCCGGGAATCGGCCGACGTTGAGTGCGTTGAGTTCGGTGGCGCTGTAGGTCCGGCGGATGGGCTGGTGTCTGCGGGGTCCAGGGGTCCTGGCACTCGGCGCGGTCCAGGCGCGGACGGGCGCAGACAGGCTTACCTTTGGCACACCTTCGGCGCTCAATCAGTGCTCCCGCTGCGCTTGTCTGCTGCACGGTCGCTCTGGGGGCGTCATAAGTGAGGAGCCAGGAGGGCGGGTCAGCTGGGTGGCGGGAGCGGGGCGACCAATGGGCAGGAGGGGGGCGGAGACGCCGGAGGGCAGTGGTGGGAAAGGAGGACCGAGGGCGGCTCAGCGGTGGCTGGGTCATCCGGCGGCTGGGCAGAAAGCTCACAGGAAGGGGTACAGAAGGCAAAAGGGGAGAGGGGAACACAAAAGTAAAATACACAAGGCGAAAGGCAACAGGAGAAACAGAGGCACAATATAGACGGCGGAGTGGAGAGGGGGAGACAAAGGTTAGGTAAACAAGGCGAGAGGCAACAGGGGAAACACAGGTACAAAACAGACGGTGGAATGCAGGGCGGAATGCAGGGCAGAATGAGGCAGCAGCAGGAAGTGCGCCGCGGTCAGCAGGGCAGAGTACTGGCAGACAGTGGGCAGGAGCAGTGGTGTGGGGGCGACCTCGCCTGGAGCAGGCTCAGCGGTCGCTCCCTATCCCTGCGTTTGGTCCCCTTAAGTGAGGAGCCGGGAGGGCGGGTCAGCTGGGTGGCGGGGCGGCCAATGGGCAGGAGGGGGGCGGAGACGCCGGAGGGCAGTGGCGGGAAAGGAGGACCGAGGGCGGCTCAGCGGTGGCTGGGTCGTCCGGCGGCTGGGCAGGAAGCTCACAGGAAGAGGCACAGAAGGCAAAAGGGGAGAGGGGAACACAAAAGTAAAATACACAGGGCAAAAGGCAACAGGGGAAACAGACGCACAATATAGACGGCGGAGTGCAGAGGGGGAGAGAAAGGTTAGGTAAACAAGGCGAGAGGCAACAGGGGAAACACAGGTACAAAACAGACGACGGAATGCAGGGCAGAAGGAGGCAGCAGCAGGAAGTGCGCAGCAGTCAGCAGGGCAGAGTACTGGCAGACAGCGGGCAGGAGCAGTGGTGTGGGGGCAACCTCGCCTGGAGCAGGCTCAGCGGACTTTACCCAGAGAGGCAATTTCATGGAAAGAGCGATAGGACACCACACTTGAGCCAAACCGTCACTGGTCAAACAAGCAGCCATCTTGGAACAGCTTTTCTATTAAGCCCGACCTATGATGACTACGTCAGCACGGGAGTACCCCACACCAATCAGGATTCCTGGATACTCTTTTTTTCCAACTCTGGGCTCCTCTGCCGCACCTCCACAATAGTCTCGGCTACTTACAGGCCACACCCGCTACCAACCGCCTCTACATAATCCTACATGGAGCGACCTTTTCATCTCTCTCCATTGAAATTGAGAAAGGGGATAACCTTTGTACTAACAAGATAGCAACCATCTTGGAGTGATCTATCATTTGGCACTTCCCTCATTATTCAGCCCAACCACTCACCACTACAGGAGGCCAAGGCGCAACTAACCTCTCCTCCCATCGATTCATATAGAACCCGAACTCAGTCTTTAACTATGCACCCGCCAAACCCCTCCCAGAACTCTAAACTCGTACGCTACAGACCCAACTCCTCGCAAGATCGCAGACATCCATAACAGCTTCAACAACCTGACCACCCGACAGCCACTGAGACCTCTGGATCCATGGCCTCCACCCACATCGATCTCCTGCTCACCTGGACCAACATGAACAACAACAACACCATCCAAATCATGAACACCATCTACTCCGGCTCTCCGTCAGACCAATTCCCACACCACATTTTCAACAAAGCCAGCGCCACCATCGCACCCCATCTCCGTAAGGCCATCAACATCTCCTTTGAGACCGCGACCTTCCCGGAGAGCTGGAAGCACGCCGAGATCAAAGCCTTACTCAAAAAACTCAAGGCTGACCTGAAGGACCTCAGAACTTCCGTCCCATCTCCCTGCTGAGGTATTCGAGAAGACTGTCAACAGACAACTGACCCGCTACCTCCAGGAGAACAGCATCCTAGACACGTACCAGTCTGGGTTCCGCAGCAACCACAGTACTGAAACTGCCCTCATCGCTGCCACCAACGACATCAGGGCCCTGCTGGACAATGGCGAGACCGCTGCCCTCATCCTCCTGGACCTTTCAATCACCCTTGACAAAGTCTGCCACCGCACCCTATGCACCCACCCCCACAATGCAGCGATCTGAGACAAGGCTCTGGAATGGATCACCTCCCTCTCCGGCAGAACCCAGACCATCTGCCTCCCCCCTTTCTGATCCGAAGCCACCAAGATAATCTGCGGCGTACCCCAAGGATCATCCCTCAGCCCGACATTAACATCTACATGGCACCACTCGCTCACGTCGCCGACTGCACAACCTCAACATCATCTCCTACACCAACGACCCCCAGCTGATCCTCTCCCTCACCAAAGACCCCCTCACCGCCAAAACCAACCTCCACGAAGGAATGAAAGCCGTTGCCGAGTGGATGAGGAACAGCCATCTGAAGCTCATCCTCGGCTCCACCTCTTCGGCCTGGGACGACTCCTGGTAGCCGACCACACTGGGAGCAGCACCGACTAAGCATGCAACCTGGGGTTCATCCTCGACTCAAGACTCTCCATGACCAAGCAAGTCAACGCTGTCTTGTTCGCCTGCTTCAACACCCTGCGCATGCCTCGCACGATCTAAAGGTGGATCCCCACCGAAACTAGAAGGACAGTCACCCATGCCCTAGTCAGTAGCAGGTTGGGCTACGAAAACGCCCTCTACGCAGGAGCCTCGGCCAAACTCCTGAAACGACTACAACGCATACAGAATGCCTCTGCACGCCTGATCGTCAACATCCCTCGCCACAGCCACATAACACCCCACCTGAGAGACCTGCACTGGCTTCCCGTCAACAAGAGGATCACCTTCAAGCTCCTCACCCACGCACACAAGGCACTCCACAACACCAGACCAGCATACCTAAACAGACAACTCACCTTCTACACCCCGAACCGCCAGCTCCGCTCCGCCGACCTCTCCCTCACCACCATCCCCTGCATTCAAAGAGCAACCACCTGCGGCACATCATTCTCCCACATTGCCACAAAGACCTGGAACACCCTCCCCATCCTCCTACAGCAGACACAGAATCTACTAACCATCAGGAGGCTACTCAAGACCTGGCTATGCGATCAGTAGCATCACCCCTCCCCTTCTCCCCCCCAGTGCCTTGAGACCATCACAGGTGAGTAGTACACTTTACAAATATTCTGATTGTCCATAAGGTACCCAGAAAATCTGACACGTAATGCTAAAAAGAACCCAAAGCACAGTACCTTAAAACAGCACCTAGAAACACTTATAGTAAACAACTACCACACCGTGACTAATGGCAAAATTAAAACTAACTTCATCTTTTACACAAATCACCTGACTAAGCGGAAAAACACCTTCCTTCTTCACTTTCAAGTCACCAAATCAGTAAATATTCCCTATGGCAAAAAAAATCTCTACAACAGTCCAGTCACCCCTACCATTAAAGGGGAACTCACAATTTCCATCTTCAGAACAGGAAACATTCTCATACAGGCCACTGACCCGCACCTCACCATTTTTGATCAGCACTACCCAACACTTCTCTCCTCTCTAACTCATCAGTACCATCAAACCCAATCCCGCACCACCCAGAAAAGAAATTTGGAACCAGCACAATCCCCCTCCACAGACGACCCATGCTACAACTTATGGACGTCCACCATCACTAAATATAATCTCAATACCCCTATCATCACATTCCGCGACCTAACGCCCTCTATAATGGCTTCAACCGACCCCACCGGGGCCAGCAAATGCACAGTTTATAAACACCACAAGGTTGATCCTGAGCGAGGTCAATCATATTCAAAATGACAGTCCTTCCATTGCGGAACCCACTACAGGCACCCCCCTCAATTTCTTGAGACCCAACTTTACCCTCACAAACGATCCTCAACTCCACAACTGTCCCTACTCCCCCTGCCCAAACCATCTCCATACCAAATGTCAGTGATAATCCCTCGGACAATGACTTCCCTCAAACCACTGCAGACTCTTCCCCCCCCCCCCGACCCTCCACCACATGCCCAACCCACCCCCATCTCTAATCGCTCTGCCAATCCCCTGGACAAGGACTTCTCCCATAGCATTACTTACTCCCCTCCCTTGGACCAAAGACCCACAACACCTCCTCCTAACCTCTGGACCAGAAACAACAACGACCCAACTCCTCATGTCCAATCTCCCTTACTCAATCAACCATTTATAGAGCGCGCTACATACCCGTGAAGGTTTCAAGGTGCTGGGGAGTGGAGGGGGGCCTCTACTGATTGAACAGCCAGGTCTTGAGAAGTCTCCTGAAGGTCAGCAGGTCTTGGGTCTGTCGTAGGCTCAGTGGGAGGGTATTCCAGGTCTTGGCGGCAAGGTGGGAGAAGGATCTCCCGCCAGTGGTTGTTCTTCGGATGCGCGGGACGGTGGGTAGTGCGAGGTTGGCGGAGCGGAGCTGGCAGTTAGGGATGTAGAAGGAAAGTCATCTGTTGAGGTAGGCTGGGCCGGTCTCGTGGAGTGCCTTGTGTGCGTGGAAGAGGAGCTTGAAGGACAGCCTCTTGTTGACGGGCAGCCAGTTCAGGTTTCCCCGGTGGGGGTGATGTGGCCGTGGCGTGGGACATCAAGGATCAGTCGTGCCGAGGCGTTTTGGATGCGTTGCAGTCGTTTGATGAGCTTGGTCTGGGCTCCTGCATAGAGGGCGTTTCCGTAGTTGAGTCTGCTGCTGACGAGGGCCTGGGTGACTGTTCTTGTATCTGTCGGGATCCACCTGTAGATCTTGCGGAGCATGCGGAGGGTGTTGAAGCCGGAGGAGGAGACTGCGTTAACTTGCTTGGTCATGGAGAGCGTTGAGTCGAGGATGATTCCCAGGTTTCAGGTCTGCCTCCAGTGCCGTCGGCCACCAGGAGTCGTCCCAGGATAATGGGTTGGAGCAGAGGATGAGGACCTCCGTTTTATCCGAGTTCAGCTTCAGTCGGCTGATCTTCATCCAGTCGGCGACGGCCTTCATTCCTTCGTGGAGGTTGGCTTCGGCAGTAATAGGGTCCTTGGTGAGGGAGAGGATCAGTTGAGTGTCATCGACGTAGGAGATTATGTTGAGGTCATGCTGTCGGGTGACGTGTGCGAGCAGGGCCATGTAAATGTTGAACAGTGTCGGGCTGAGAGAGGATCCCTGGGGTACACCGCAGATGATCTCGGAGGCTTTTGATCGGAAAGGGGGGAGGCGGACGCTCTGGGCTCTGCCGGAGAGGAAGGAGGTGGTCCATTCCAGGGCTTTGTCTTGGATCCCTACGGCGTGGAGGCGTGCGCATAGTGTGCGGTGGCAGCCGGTGTCAAAGGCGGCGGAGAGGTCCAGGAGGATGTGGGCTGAGGTCTCACGATTGTCCAGCATGGTCCTGATGTAGTCAGTGGCGGCGATGAGGGCGGTTCGGTGCTCCAAATCCCAATGATGCCACTCAATCCCACAACCTTGTACCCTCTCCTTGCTCGGACCCTAGTCATACACCATTCCAGACCAAGGCAATAAGCCCTTTCAGCACACTTACCCAGCTACTGACCCGAAGGGAGCAGAAAATTGACTCCCTAGTAGCACATATCCACACCGACAGCTAGACCTTCCCAACCGGATAAAGCCACCTTCCTCACACAATCCGGGCAACTACACAACTTCCCCCCCCTTACAGCTTCTTCCTTAGGGCCCACCTAGCACCCCATGGCCCACAAACCCTGTGATGAAGCTGGTACATCGACCTAGCCGAGCTCTCCGCCCCACCTCAGAATGAGAAGAAGATATCAACGACTCTTACCTCAAAATTAGCCAGAACTCGGCCCGTTGGCAATTCCAGTTTTTGTGAGCACTAATAGAATCCCTAGACCGGTCCTCTCGCCCAGACCCCCTGCTCAATACACTCCTACTCTGAGGCACCCCTTCCTATATTGTGCATTTTCCTCAATTGTAGATCAGCAGAACAAAACGCCACAGATATTGCTGAAGTTATACTCGCAGAAGAAATAGACATCGCATTCCTCACCGAATCCTGGCTCAATGACCATTCTTCCCCCATCCTAGACCTTCTCACCCCTCCAGGCTACATCACCTGACATGACAGACCAGCCAAAACTGGTGGCAACCTAGCTATCATTCATAAAGAAGGAATACAGTTTACCAGATTAAAATGCACAGAATACCTGACTCTTGAGTACCTAGGTGTTGAACTTACAGTCAAAGGCACCACACCCATCAAATTTCTCACCATCTACCATCCTCCTGGTGAACGTACCCTCTTTGCTGAAGAACTAACCGACCTAATAACTAATTTCTCCCTAACAGACACTGAAGACATATTCCTGGGGAGACTTCAATATCCACTGGAACAACCCAGAAGACACTACAACCCAGAACCTCTCTAACCTGTTTGAAATTACCAACCTCAAACAACTCTGCAATGAACCAACGCACATCAAAGGAGCAACTCTGGATACAATCATCACCAAAAACGAGCTGGTCTCAGATCGATTTCTCCCACTGACTGGTCCGACCACCACCTCATAATGATTAAAATTGACTCACACGTCAGAAACCATCCTATACGACCGGACAACCCTAAGCACTGGACCAGGAACATCAAAAAAGAGTCCCCATAACTGAACTGAAATCCAGGATTCAGGCTCATCTACTACCCCAGCCCTCCAATATGACAGTGGATGACCTCACAACACACTTTAATGCCACAATGACAGAGGTATTAGATTAAGTAGCACCACTCAAACATTTGAGATCTACCAAATCCAAATCTTGGTTCAACGTGGATCTTAATAACGAAAGAAGACAACTCAGACAATCAGAAAGGACTTGGAGAGTTAACCCTTCGAGTCTTAACCTAGTGCAACTTAGATCAACCCGGTTGGCATAGAAAAAAAAAACACATTTTTAGAGGAAAGGCCATTTTCTTACGGAGCCAACAAGACCAGGCGAAGAACAGACCTAGAGAACTCTTCAACATTGTCAAAGGTCAAACAAACGGCACACCCCCACAAGAAATAAAAGACACCCTAGACTGATGCGAAGAAATCGCCAGCTTCTTCACAGATAAAGTCTCAAAAATTGAGCAATCCTTCATCCAAACCTCAAACCCTCCAACCCTCCCTCCCTCACAACTTGCCCCACTTTAGCCACCCTTGACCAAGCAGAGCGTAACCATACCATAGGCAACCAGGCACGCTTCCAACTGAAAAACAAGCAGTGGCATAGCCAATAGGTCTCACGTTTGGGACCTTATGTGTTTAGCCAGAACTTTTGGCTTTGTTGTAGAGCATTGTGGCTGCTGTGCCTTATGTTGAACAGTTATAATAAAAAGTGTTAAGCATTGTTGTTACCTTTATACAAACGAAGACGACATTATATACAACTGAACAACCGGATTAAAAAAAGATTTTAACATAAATGACTTCTACTTTTTTTGTACTTGCACTGCTGGCAACTTCTTTCTGCCTGTTCTCATGCTTGTTTGTTGTTGGACTTGGCCCTTCTGGCAGGTTCACCCCTAAACTTTTTGCTTTGATATGTGACTTGTTGTTGGTTGTTTTTGGCTTCTGCGCACTTTCACTGTGTCCCAGTGTAAAGTGCGTGCGCACTCTGAGTGCATGTGGTGAGATTGGCCTGCCCTCCCATAGGAATGCATGGGGAATGTGTGTGTCCATGTTAGTTCCTGATGTGTGGGGAGTTCAGGGTAGAGTTTGGTATGTTCGAACTCGTGAGATTAAATGCTGCACGATGATGTGTGAGGCGTTAATGTGTCTAGTGTGGAAGTGCCACTTCTAGAAGTTAGCATGTCTTTATTAATAAATGTGAATTGGCTGTCTGGCTTGTGATTGGCTGGTGTGCCTGGCTTCAGGAGTCAGGATAGGTCTGCCCCGGTGGTGAGTGGAGAGATCTGCATATTGATGGCAGGGAGGAGTGCACCTGGGACCTGAATAGGGCTGGGCTTTCCCTACACAATGCTGGCTCCGCCCCCTGTGGTGCGACTGATGACCCTAGCCTGGCCAGTGAGAGGGGCTGAGCACAACAGAGTGCTCCAAAACCAGCTGCGTCTGGTTTTTCCCTTAACCCTGCAGCCTAGACAAAGGATTTATGTGTATAAAAAGGGGCTGCGACCCCTTGCAAAATGTTCTACTGATCCTAGCTTGAGGGGTGCCTGCTGCTGCTGGGCGCCAGGAGGAACGCCACTGGGGACTGCCTCCCGGCCCTGGAGGGCCCTGTGAGCTGGCCCCTGGGCCCAGCCTTTGCGCCCCCCTGCACTCTGACAGACTTTGCCTGGACTTAGCCACCTCTAGTGCCTTGGGAGCACTAGGCTTTATTGTAAATAGCGCTGGGTTTGTAATTTAGAGGAGCGCTATTACTGCCTATCCCAGAGGGCTCTTCACTTTTATTTAAAAAGAGCACTGGGGCCACAGCGCAAAGCTGCAGCGTGTGGAAACCCCCTCCCCCCTCCCACGCTGCCCCGGTAAATTGCAGCGTTTCTGCAGCCTTGGCTGATTGTGTATGTAAATCGCGGGTGCCTAACCCGTGACTTTGCCCCCATTTCCGCATTAACTTTCACGGGTGCCCACCCCATTTCATATCTGGAAGAAGAGGGAGCCTACCCCTCTTCTACCTCAAGAAATTCACCGCGGCGGCTCGTGGAGCGCGAGAGACCGGAAGTCAGGCATCCTTTCGCCTGGCGGGACTTCCAGTTTGCTGGAGGAAGTCTTGCGCCCGGGTGAGGAGAATGGAGGCAGACGGGTGCCCACCCCGCCTGCATGACTGGTGCTGAGTGCAGCCAGAGCCCCAGAGAGGAGCAAGTGCGGTCCGGAGAGAAGAGCAGCCCGGTGGGTGTCACAGCCTGGGGGAGCTCTGGCTGATTCGAAGTGCCGGAGAGAGGCACAGTGTCCTGCTGTGTGTCGAGCGGCCCCATCTAGTCAGCGTGCTGCTCCACCAGGACGCACCTTTGCCTCACGAGTCCCCTGAGCGGGACTCCAACGAATGGGAGCATTCTGTGTCAAAATAGAGCCCACGAGACTCCCAGCAGCTGCATAGTTTCGAGCCTGCAGGCTCCAATGTTTCGGGGGTATTTTGGGAGGTAGAGCGGCCCCGGCTGGCAGTGGGCCGCTCCCCCCAGTTGGCAGCAGTGTCATTGCGAGCCCACGAGGCTCGAGGGGGCATTTTCTTTCGAGCCCACGAGGCTCCAACGTATGGCTGCATTGTGGTAATCAGAGCCTGCGAGGCTCCCACGTGATTTGGGGCACATTTCTATATTCAGAGCCCCAGAAGAGAGCCAGGAGGCACACTGGTGCCAGGCTCAGTTCCTACAGCTGTCCAGCACTTTGTGGACAGCTGCTTCGTTTAGGCCTTGCACATTCTTCTTTGGCTGCCTGCGCAACCAGCCCAGACATTCTGGACATTGGGCCTGTGAGCCCCTGAGAGGCCAGGTTGGCCTGGGATCAGTTATGTGATTTTTGTCACAAATGTGATGACCTACCTAATGTGATTTGTGCAGAATATGCAATGCCTTTTTGCCTATACCCCTAAATGTATTTTTATGCTTAGGAGGGCGTTTGCCTGGTATAGGTGATGCTAGTGAATTCATGGTTCCCTGCGTGATATTTGCCTAAGGTGTTTAGTATTGCGTAGTGTGTTCCTACCTTCTACCAGTGGTTACTGGTTGTGTGCTACATTTGCTATTCAGGGCTACAATTATTCTATGTTATAAGTGCTATTTTTACCAAGTGCTAGTTCTACTACGTGCTTATTCCTGACCGTGGTCCATGTGGCCCTGTCCTGTGTATATAATCCCCTGTAAATTCCGTCCGTGCCAGTGGCACAATGTAAATTGTGTGTTTATTATCTAATGTGTTTGGTATAATACAAAGGCTATTTTTATATATAACCTTGTGTGGAGTTTCCTTTGTGGTGGGCCTTGGGTGTTGTTGCTGGGTGCGCACCCAAATGCTTCACACATCGCCTCCGGGATAAGCCGGACTGCTCGTGCCAAGCTACCAAGGGGGTGAGCAGGGGTTATCTTGGCGGGTGACTTCCTTGCCCTGACTAGAGTGGTGGTCTCTGCCTAACTTTGGCGCAAGCCTCAGCCAACCAGAAATCGTCATTTCTAACATTTGTTATAATTGTTTTTGTTATGGGGGAGCGGAAGGTCAATAACAGGGGAGTGGAGGTTGGAAAACTGTAATATAATTAGAACACAAGCAGCAAACAGACACTAGGGGAGAAATAGATGCCAGATTCCAAGAGCAGACTGACGCGATGCTTAGGTGGTGCACTGATACAAAATGGTGGTGGTGAATGATGTTTGGTGCTCAGGTGGTGACACTACATAGTATGGATTGAAGGTATGTTGTAGCTTGTGGAGTTGAAATATGTTGTTTGGTGTGTCATTATGCGGTGTGTTTTGGAAATGTGTGGAGTTGATTTGTGTGGCCTGCAACTGTGGTGTTGAGTGAAATTATGCTTAGTGAAATTGGTATGTGGCACTGAATGGTATTATGTGGAGTAAGTAAGTAAGTAAGTGGGTAACTCGCTCTCTTTCCGGCTACCTGGAACAAATTGGGTGGTTCGATGAGGACCAGTTTGGCTTCCGACCTGGTCATGGGACAGAGACCGCACTTGTGACCGTGCTGGACAACCTGCGTTCGCGTGTCGACAGTGGTCGGGCAGCCTTTTTGGTGCTGCTCGACATGTCGGCCGCGTTCGACACGGTCTGCCATCGGACCCTGGTTCGGAGGCTTGAAGAGTGCAGGATCTGCGAGGGAGCCAGAGACTGGCTGATTTCATATCTTGAGGGCAGGCAACAGCTGGTGTCACTTCCACCTTTCAGCTCGGAGCCAAGGAAAATTGGACAGGGGGTGCCACAGGGCTCGGCCATCAGCCCGATATTGTTCAATCTGTACCTTCGTCCACTTATCCAGCTAATAAAATCTTTTGGGGTCTCGGCATTTAATTATGCCGATGACACTCAGCTGGTGTTTTCCTTAGAAGGGAATAATGCGATTTCACTGAGCACCTTCCATCGCTGTATGGCAGCTACGGCGGACTGGCTTCGAGCAAACTCTCTGCAATTTAATAGCGCGAAGACAGAGGTGCTCCACTGTTCCACTGATCGGATCCCGCGGCCTCTACCCACTGATTTCTGGCCCAGCACCTTTTCTGAACCAGTGTTGGCATCGGAGTCAGCTCGCAATTTAGGGGTCATGTTTGGCCCTAACTTACAATTAGACCTACATGTCAATAAAACCACGGGAACATGTATGATGCTGCTCCGTATGCTACGCAGAGTTCTGCCTTTGCTCCCCCCCCAGGCCAGACCGGAAATAGTCCGCGGGACTATTCTAAGCCGGCTGGATTACTGTAATGGTCTTCTCCTGGGGGCCCCAAAAAACTTGATAGGGAAGCTGCAGAGGGTGCAGAATATGGCTGCTAAACTGGCCCTCTCGCGACCCAGATCCAGCTCTTCTACTCTTGCGCTCCGCGATCTACACTGGCTTCCGGTAGATCTACGGGTCCAATTTAAAGCGGCCTGTTTGGTGTTTAGAGCGGTACACCTCCTAGGCCCTATCCCACTACAAAACATGTTTGCATGGTATTCTGCCCCACGTCTTTTGCGGTCGTCTTCGGCTCACCTTTTGGTGGTGCCTAGGTTTCAAAGAGTGAGGATGGGTGGCCGCTCATTCAGAGTGGCGGCAGCCAAATTGTGGAATTCTCTCCCTCTCACTCTTAGGAGCCACCAGGACTATCTTCCATTCCGGAAGGCTTTAAAGACCTATCTATTTCCCAAGTAAATGGTTGTGCGTCTGCGCTGTTTGTGTGGGGGTTTTCTGATCAAAGCGCCAGGATGCCCTCTGGGTGACAGGTATGCGCTCTATAAGTATGCTAAATAAATAAAAATAAATAAATAAATAAATATCTATGTTGCATTGAGTAGAGTAATTATGTGGGATGTAATTATGTGGCACTGAGTGGTAATATGTGGAGTGTATTTATTTTACATTGAGTAGAGTAATTATGTGGCTTGTAATTATGTGGTACTGAGTGGTATTATGTGGAGTGTATTTGTTGCATTGAGTAGAGTGTAATTGTGACATGTGATTATGTGGAGTGTGTGTTGCATTGGGTGCAGTGTAATGCACTCTTGAGCACAAGGCACATCCTGAGTCTAGCGCCGCATCTAACACTTACGTGGGTGATTAAAATCTAGGCGCTGCAACACTCATCTTGCCACAGCCGGTCCTGAACACTTTCGTGGGAGCTTATAACTCCAGGCTGCTACAATCTTGACTTCCTGCCACAGTGTGTCCAGCTGTCTCTTGACCCTAAGCCCACCAGCTTCAATCGACACTCACCCTGGTGGGACTTCCAGTCCCAGGGTGCACGTGACGTTCTCCCGCCTTCTGCATCGCGTCCCCGCTGCCACAGGTGAGGGCGAGGTGGTACCAGCGCGCTACAAAGTGCAGCCTTACCCCCCTCGGTGCGGGATGTGCCCGGGCCATGGGTGGGCCCGTTCGCGCCCGGATCGGGCCAGGCCCCTCCTCTAAACCTGCAAACTCAAGGGACGCGCTCTTAACGGAACCCCATGGGTGAGGGCAACACTCATCTATATAGTCACCAGGATCTGCTTGAGTCGTTAGGGGAGCGGTGTCCTGAGGTCGGGATCCTAAGTCCTAGCAGCAGTTGCTCCGCGCTACCTTTGATCCAGAACAGCACAATAGAAGGCAGTACTCGAGGGATTTGTCGCCCGAACGGATCTCAGTGCGAAGACGGTCAGTCCTGGAATCCACTTGACATTTTTGAGTTAGCGATAGGGCCTAGGTGTGTTTGACGATCTGGTTATTCCTGGACTTGCTGGCCATATCGATTTAACAAACTCATAAACGTGAGGACGATATCGTTGGTGTATCTAGAACCTACTTTATTTTTTGCATATATGTACCTTAGTGCTCTTGTTGTGTTTGATTGCCCAGATGAACTGTTAGTTGAAATACCAATCATTTACAGTATAAGTTTATAATATAGACCTGAGGAATATTTCATCATTGCAGCTTGTATTGACTCATGCAACTCCCTTTTATCCTTTACTGTATATAGTTTTATATTGCACTAGTCACCTTATTCTCTCTAGCGATTTTGCACAGTACAAGGGAACTGATTATTGAAGTTGGATATTCTGTTAAAAATGAGTAGGCGGAAATTAATTCCAGCGAAAAGCGTGGTATGAACTTTAGACGCCTTCTTAACGAGGGCTGAATCTGTTCTTAATAATGAAATTTTACTACCAGAATGCAGGCTATCATTGGAGCGCCTTACTTCGCATGGCAGGCTCTTATTTCTGCTTTTCCCGAAGCTCTGCCAACCCTAAACCAGGATATGCCGCTAGACCGGTTGAGTCAATCTTTAGTTGGTGATCCTGTATTTCAGTTTCCTCTATGTCCATGGAGCAGGAACCCAGCCCAGTTAAACCTAAACTGAGAACTAGAGGACAGAAAGCAAAAATGAAAACTAACCGCCCGAATAATTCACCTGCTGTAGTGAGGAAGACTCGGGGAGCCTTGAAGCTAAAAAAAAAAAAAATGGTGACAAGCACAACAAGGAGAACTGAGGATGTTGCCCCCTCTGCTGGTGTTAGTAGTGAGGTTGATGCTTCTATTCAGAATCAGAACAGGGCAGAGTCACCACCCGACAGCAGACTGGAGGGAGATTTTTGGGGTAGGCTATTAACTACGATGACTACGCGAAGAGACACCATAATGCAGAAAATAAGTTCTGTTGAAGATAGGCTGTCTAAATGAGAGAAGCTGATGGTATATGCCCCCCAGAGGAATAAACAGCAACTTGTAATAAGCCTAACGTCCCTGCAACTATAAAGGTGGAAGAGCTGAGCGAGACAGAGAAGGGGGAGCCTCCAGTGTCAGGCAATCTTACATCAGTAGGGCACCCGATAAGAACTGCCCGACAAGTCCAAGGACGGCGAGTATAGATCCTGCAGTTCGCAGTCAGCAGTCCTCTACAGCAACAGGGCCCCCTACCCTGCAGAGATAAGAGACAAGAAGATAAGACTTAGGTGACAACCCTTCCTACCATTGATCTTCCGATGGAATCCACTCCGCATGTAGAGATCTTGGGGAGAGTTCCTGCTCTCCTATTAGGGAAGAGCGAAGAATATGATCAGCTCCTCAATAAAATAAACCACTGGTTCACACAACACTACCGTTGGCCCGCATATACTTAACAATATACTTATGGCTCGTAGAGTTAACTGGATCGGGGCTCACGTTAACAAGGGACAGATGACTGTATTATCACACATTTTTATAACCCCTACATTGCTGGTCGGATACTTTCTAGGAATTACAGTCTTACCGCCTAAAGGGCTCTGCCATTAAGATACTACCCTTGGGCTATTTTTACCGGCCGTTTAACATTAGGGACAGGACAGCAGATGGCATGGGGGAACCATCAGTCGGGAGTGGCCAATTAAGATCATATCCTAGCCATCACTCTATTCCCCCAGTTCAACCATTGTTAATTGGGGATAGGCTGTTTGTGCACGACCATAGATTGGTGCTAAACAGATTTGATACCCTGACTGGTATGGAAGAATGTCATTGACTGCGGGCCCTGAATTTGCAGGGTCTGAGCAGGCTGCACTGTCCCAGGATCTCAGGGAGGCAGCAGAAAGGTCTTCAAGGCCGTCTTCTAATAACTTTTTATCCTGGAATATAGCCGGGTTAGCAGCTAAGTTACAGGATCCTAGATGGGTAGCTTATGTTAAACAATTTTTGGTAATAAGCCTAAGGAAACTTGGTCGATAGATTGCGACCTTTTCCTGGAAGGCTACAAAGCCTATTTGGTCCCAGCTAGACCATCTTTGAGTGGGAGACCCAAGGGTGGTTGTCACGTATATTTCTGTGGCAATTAACTGCAAATTACAGGTAATGCCCATCATACACCCAGGTATCCTGGCGATAATAGCCCACAAGGGGGGCAGGGGCGGTACCAAAGGGGGGGGGGGATCATGAGCTGGGGAATTGGTAACTTTTAGAATTCATTTTCTTCCCAGTCTGAGTCCAGTAACTTAATTGCCCTGGGAGAGGCTATAAAACAATCCATGAGTCAAAGCCTACACAGCCTCCTGGTAGCTGGTGATTTTAATATACACCCCTGTGGTGAGCCACTTACGGCTTGCATTTCTGAATTAGGCTTCCCGCTTATGAACGGTTTCCATTTCGAACATTCTGTTTTAGGAGGGCAGTTAAACGCCATGATTAACGGATTAGATCTGGTGGCTACGATGTCTTTACACGACCCACACACTAACTTTCACGTGCCCACATTTAAAGGACACGGTAATGGGGTGTTTTATGGACTTTATTTTAATTTCGTCCTCTCTACAATCTTTAGTGAACAACTTATAGAGAGTGAATTTATGGACCATAATCCCCTAACGCTCCGTCAGGTCCACTGGCAGAAAAGGGTGGAGATGTATTAAATCAGGGCCTATTGTGGCCAAATGACGGTAGGCACAGATTAAAATGGTCTCAAGTAACCACAGAAATATTTTAGGACAAATTTAAAATAGCATGTGTCGATGAACTGTCTCGGTTTAATGGAGCGGTCCTCGCCAACAGATCTCAGATGCTTAGAAGTCTATTTCAAACAAGGTGCCTGTGCTTTTATCTGCCCCAGCAAGAGCACAAGGTCCCAGATGGTTCGACTCCCACTGCTCTAAAGCAGCAAAGAGGCGGAGGGAAGCCTTGTCAATTGAACCCAGAATCCAATCTGCAGTTATAAATTGTCGCAGGGAATATAAAGCGGCCCTTTCTTTACGAAAGGGACCACTAAAGGATGAAGCATGGAGGGAGCTGCTGGAATCCAGCAGCCTCAGAAATAGCTTTTGGAGCATTGTGAATAGACACCTGTTTACTCAGGAAGGGGAGGCCTTGTTAGCGCTGCTCTGCTGACATTAATAGCGCTTGACCGTGCCTGCATTAACTTATTTAATTTCATTATTTCAAAGTGCCTGTATTGTTTGCCTGCACTGTTTCATCGACTTTGAGTGCCTGTGCTCGCTCGCATTGCCGATCGTTTTTGTTTACTTGTTACTTGCTGCTGTGACCCATTGCTTGTGTGCTCCGCTCCTCAGGCGCCTCGCTGACCACCGCGTTACATTTAATCAATTTCCCCCAACCCGGTCGGCGCTTCTGTTCCAGCCGCCATTATTGTGGTTGTGCCCGGAGCCCGCCCCCTCCACCACGCACGCGCCTCCCAGCTGCTCCTCCCTCGCCCCTCCCCCCTCCCCACCCACTTATGACAGATGCTTTTGCGCGCAGCGTTCACGCGCAGCAGTCACACCCCATGCGCGCCGAAGGTGCGCCAAAGGTTAGCCCGTATAAGCCCGTCCGCGCCTGGACCGCGCCCAGCGCCGGTCCCCCTGGTCCCCACAGCACCCAACCCACTAGAATCACATATGATGCCGCAATTCTCCTCGCCCTCAACCCCAGACGCACTCCACAATGCTACAAAGCCATCCCAGGACGTACCCATGGCCCATTCGCCTGCCTCTCCTGCAAGTTCAACTGCTTCCGGACCCTCACCAAACCCACTTCCTCCATACACAGCACCGACTAACCACCTGAAGTGCATCCTGCTTAACACCCACTCGGTCCACAAACACGCAACTGAACTCTGGGACCTACTCGACACTGCATCACCGGACATCGCCTTCCTTACAGAAACATGGATGAACACATCAGCACCCAACATCGCCATAGCCTTACCGGACGCTTACAAGATTATCCGAAAAGACCGCACCAATCAATCAGGAGGGGGCATCGCCATCATCCATAGGAACAACATCAAAATCGCGACCAGCTCCGACGATTATCTTACAACCGCCGAACATCTCCACTTTCAGATCCACACCGACCCTAGGTCCACACTTAAAGGCACCCTCATTTACAGGCCTCCAGGTACCCGCACTCAATTCAGCGACAACTTCACGGACTTCACCAGCCCACACGCCTTCGCCTCCGAGAACTACATTCTATTAGGAGCCCTCAACTTCCACCTTGAAAACAAACACGACAGCAACACCTCCACCATCCTGGAAAACCTGGCCAACCTCGGACTCAAACAACTTGTTGACACCCCCACGCATATAGCTGGACTCACGCTCGACCCTATCTTCACCTCCAGCAAGCACATCTCCTTCGTCCGCACCACAGCTCTCCACTGGACGGACCACAGCTGTGTTCACTTCAACTACAAAACCACCTTGACCCACAACCGCCCACATCCTATTCCGCGGAGAAACTGGAACAAAATCACCTCCTACCAACTCCTCACATCACTTAACCAAAACCCTCCCACCCTCTCACTGGACCCAAACCAAGCAGCCACCAATCTCAAGCAATGGATCACCCATAGTGCTGACGAATTAGCACCCCTGAAAAAGCACCAAATCAAATCAACCAACAAAAAGGCTCCCTGGTTCAATGATGACCTTAAAAATTCCAAGAAGCTATGCCGCACCCTGGAGAAAAAAACCCCACCACCGACAACATGGCCACCCTTAAGGCAGCCACCCACAAACACCACCAACTGATTCGATCCGCCAAGAAATCAGCATTCAAGGAGCGTCTCGACAACAACACTCACAACAGCAAGGAACTTTTCAACATCGTCAAAGAATTCACCAACCCCACCGCAGCATCTAATGACATCACTCCATCCCAAGACCTCTGCGATGAAATATCCGCCTTCTTCTACAACAAAATTGCCGACATCCACAACAGCTTCGAGAATACTCCCAGCGATCAACCATCCTCACCCCCCTCAGATCCTACCCCGCCAACCAACAACCTTAACGCCTGGAACCCAATCACCACGGAAGACACCATCCGCCTAATGAACTCAATCCACTCTGGCTCGCCAACCGACCCCTGCCCCCACCACATCTTCAACAAAGCTGACTCCATCATCGCACCCCATCTCCGTGATGTCACCAACTGCTCGTTCAACTCTGCCACCTTCCCAGATAGCTGGAAACACGCCGAACTCAGCGCCCTTTTGAAGAAACCCACAGCAGGCCCCTCTGAACTTAAAAACTACCGACCCATATCCCTCCTCCCATTCCCGGCCAAATCCATTGAGAAAGCAGTCAACAGCCAGCTCTCCGCCTTCCTTGAATCCAACAACTCCCTCGACCCCTCCCAGTCCGGATTTCGAGCCAAACACAGCACCGAAACCGCCCTCATTGCAGCAACAGACGACATCCGAACACTACTGGATAACGGGGAAACAGCGGCCCTCATTCTACTAGACCTCTCCGCCGCTTTCGACACAGTCTGCCACAGCACCCTCATACAACGCCTCCACAACATCGGCATACAAGGAAAAGCCTTGGACTGGATCACCTCGCTCCTAACTGGGAGAACTCAGAGAGTCCGACTTCCCCCATTCAACTCAGAGGCCACTGAAGTCATCTGTGGAGTTCCACAAGGATCATCTCTCAGTCCCACCCTCTTCAACATTTACATGAGCCCACTCGCATCCATCGCGCGCCAACACAACCTCAACATCATCTCTTATGCCGACGACACCCAATTAATCCTTTCCCTCACCAAAGACCCCAACACCGCCAAATCCAATCTTCACGAAGGCATGAAAGAAGTAGCCGAATGGATGAAACACAGTCGCCTAAAACTCAACTCAGACAAAACAGAGGTGCTCATCCTGGGATCTTCCTCCCTCTGCCTGGGACGACTCTTGGTGGCCCTCCACTTTGGGCACGGCACCCACACCCACAGACCATGCACGTAACCTTGGCTTCATCCTAGACTCCTCTCTCTCGATGTTTAAACAAGTCAATGCAGTCTCTTCCTCCTGCTTCAACGTACTTCGCATTCTCAAAAAGATCTTCCGCTGGATCCCCCTCGAGACAAGAAAGACTGTCACCCACGCACTGGTCACTAGTCGACTGGATTATGGTAACACACTATACGCCGGAATCACAGCAAAATTACAGAAAAAAACTCCAACGCATCCAAAACGCATCAGCGAGACTCATATTGGACATCCCTCGCCAAGATCACATCACCGGACACCTAAAAGACCTCCACTGGCTTCCCGTCAACAAAAGAATTACATTCCATCTTCTCACCCACGCACACAAGGCCATCTACAATCTTGGACCCGAATGCCTTCTACAAACCCACCCGCCAACTAAGATCGTCCAATCAAGCCCTCGCCGCAGTCCCGCGCATCCGAAAATCCACCATGGGAGGAAGATCCTTCTCCTTCCTGGCAGCCAAGACCTGGAACTCACTTCCCACTCACCTCTGCCTTACCCAAAACCACATCTCATTCAGAAAAGAACTTAAAACCTGGCTATTCGACAAATAATGAACCCCTTCCCAAGCGCCTTGAGAACCTCTGGGTGAGTAGTGCGCTATACAAATGCCCGAACTTGAACTTGAGTGGGTACTACACTTTGAGACCATGTTTGATTATCTGCATGGGCATAGTGACAGGGAGCCTTATGATACTCAGAAGGTTGTAATTAAAATTTGAGAGGGGTGAAATCATGGGTGGTATAACAGGTTTAATTGTTGGAAAAGCACCTGGCCCTGATGGGATCCCTCCAGATCTATAAGTCTGATCCCCCTTCTGGGCCCCGATACTGGAGTCTGTATTCAATGCGGCAGCACAGTATGGTTGTCCTCAGTCGTGGGCAACATCTACTATAGTTCTTTTTCAAAAATACGACATAATTAGTACCCACTGTTATAGGCCCATCTCACTAATAGACTCGGTGGTAAAGGTGGTAGGTAGGGTCCTTCTTGAGAGATCATCCTGGGCGGGAGGATGACAATTCTGTTGGAAGTCCAGTATGGTTTTCAAAGGGGACGGTCTACTGTAGCTCAAGGTCTTAATTTATTTCTGATTTTGAGCAAGTATACGGTTGCATGACCTGGAACCATTCACCTTGCCTTCATGGATTGGTCATCGACATTTGATTGGGTCAATAGGAATAGGCTCTGGCAGTCCATGAGGGCAATGGGAGTGTAGGCCAGTGTTAATTTTCTGGAGGACATGCTCAAGTCCACTAAAGCCAATGTCAGGTTCTCACAGACCTGAGTGTTACGAGGGATTTGAATATTAAAAAGGGAGTCCGGCAAGTGGGGTGTTCGGGCAAGAAGAACTTCCAATTTAGAGTGGGAGATTCTAAGAATCCCCCTACAAATGTGTTTTCCTACTTAGGGGTCCTCTTTGATAAGCTTATCTGGGGCCCTTTACTGCAGAAAACAAAAGGGGACCTGGTTAGGGCAAATTCAGCAATCTTCAATTTTGCATCCAAATTAGGGAAGAAGCCTACAGGAGCTATGCTACAAGTGTACCAGGCGTAAAGCTTGGCCATAGCTTTGTATGGTAGCGAAATACGGAGATATTATGCTGGTCATACCCTCCAGGTATAGGAAAACAACTTTCTGAAATGCTTATTATGTGTCCCACGGGGTACATCCTATTTAGTGGTCCATGAAGCGTTGGGGTCCCTTATGTAGACGATGTACTCTTTGCCACCCTTGACCTGTTGCTAAAAGGTTGTTTGAATACAGACCTCCCTCTCACCCACCTGATCATAAGAGATTGCATGGCTCTTGAGAACTCGGCTCACATTCCGTGGCTGAGCTATGTGAAGAAAAGCTTTGGAAGGCTAGGTCGGGGGGGACCTATTTACCAATCCCGAATGCATTATTAAGAGGGATGTGGAGGTAATCAAGATAGCCTTTGTCAGAAAGGACCATGGAAAGGGATGCCAAGGAGATACAGAAACCTAGCGTGCGGACAACCATTATGCTTAAAACAACCCCTAGGGCAGAGCCATACCTCATGGGGTCTTTGTCCTCACATAAAATGTGTTTATTAACTAGGTTTCAGCTGATCCTCTCTCACCTTCAGCTTGCCAGACCCAAATGTTTTTACTAGAGGCAAAGAGGCAGCTCCCTGCAGCTGCGACGGACAGTCTCTGCAGGATATGCTGCATTTTATGTTCTTATGGTAAATTTGATGATTTCCCTCGTAAACGCTATTTGGTTCCTACTTTAAAAAGAATCAATTTTAGACAGGTTCGTCCCGCATTGGTGTATTTGCAATTATTGAAAGAGGAAAGTTTAATTTTTTATAGTGGGTTTTTTAAAAGCTATTGTTAACTCCAGGAACTACATGGATCAGTAATGAGTGTTTTCCTCAGGTTTTAAATTTATTAATTTTCTATTGCCGTTTGGTTGTCATCATAATATAAGTACTGTCATTTAAACTGTTTATGTTGCGCTACTTTTATGGTTTTAACAAACCGAATAACGTTTTTTTAACTGAACTGAGTGCAGTGAAATTATGTAGCATATAATTATGTGCACTGAGTGGTATTGTGCGGAGTGTATGTTTTATTGAGTCAAGTGTAATTAAGTGGCATGTAATTGTGGCGCTAAGTGCTATTTGGAGTGTATGTTGCATTGAGTGCAGTGTAATTATGTAGCATACAATAACGTGGTAATTATTGTGATACCCCAAAGCGCGCTCCATCAATGCATGCACCAAGGATCTGGGGACAACACCCTTAATTCTGCTCGAGTTTAGCATAGTGTTGAACACGTCACCTTCAAAAATGACTACATCACAACACAGTAACAATAGACATCTGCTCCTTGAAGCCAGACACCCCTCCTTTGCCTGTGTATAGTGCTCGGCTGCCTTTAGGGTAGTTTTGCGATCTAAAGATACCACATATGTACATAAATATTGTACCAAAGCCATGAGGGAGGTTGAGTGCTAGGTATGTTATACACATGTGCACTGAGTGCATTTCACTTGTGCAAGCATTGTGCGCAGCCTCTCGTCGGGAGGATGCGGTGACTAAGTCACTGTTGCAGACTTTATTTCATTTACTAAAAGGACTACCTGTTCCTACAGAATACCATCCCTGGTGTGGGACTCCTTCTGCGGCACAGAAGGACTGAATCGATTCATTTGACTCGATTTACAGTGAATTCAAACCAAATGCATCTAATTAGTAAATGTGTGAACTTGAGAGAGAGGGGGGCTTAGTTCAAATAAAGGACAAGAGATGGGAAGAGATAATAGAAGATTTTAAGGAACACAGAATAGCAGGTTTAAGGAACAGGGTGGAAGAAAGGGTGAAAGCAGGATAAGAAAGGTCACCCCCGAGCATCAGTTTCAGGCAAAAACTCAGAACTTTTGGAAGCTGCAGCGTCCCGCGAGTGGTGCGCACGCTCTCGTGTGAAATCTGACACAAATAGATGGCACTATGTGCACCGCTGCTCGTAACCGCAAGCCCTAGGCCTCTTCATAAGCATGTGAAAAGTCCAGAGCGATGTCAAGAGGTTGTTTTGCTCTAGGCTCGATCTAATAGTGCTAATTGGTCGAACTTCGAACTCATGTCGGAAATTTAAGTCTTCAAAATAGTTGCAAGCTTAAAGCCTACTTCCCACACTACGGACCCCCCTCCCATCCACACTAGCAAAAAAACTCAACCACATGATTACCCCTTTCTGGACAAAAATCATCAACTCCTCTCCCACTTCAGGTCGTGTCCCAGACTCCCATCAGCTAGGACAAATCACACCTATACTCCAGAAACCAGCGGCTGACGCCAACGAGCTCAACAACCTCAGACATTTTTCCAACTTTCCGTTCCTAGCTAAAACATTGGAGAAGTGCGTTCTCCAACAACTTAAACGTATGGATTACTTCAACCTCCTCAACACCTTTCATTCGGGTTTCAGGAAAGGTTGTAGCACCGGAACAGCGATGCACAATATTGCAGATGACATCCACAGAGCCTCAAATGAAGGTGAAGCCTACCTCCTCATCCTTGACTTATCAGCAGCATTTGACACAATCAACCACCGAGCTCTACTTGAGACTCTAAGAGGCGCTAGCATTAATGGCAGGGTATTAGAATGGTTCACTTCCTTCTTGCAGCACCGTCCGCACCAGATTAAAATCAACTCCTGCCACACCTTACCAACATGAGTCAAACTTTTAGTCCCGCAAGGATCGATCCTCTCACCATCCCTCTTCAATATCTTTATTGCACCTCTTGCAATTATTCTGAAACAATCAGGGGATCAATACCACGTATATGCAGATGACACACAAATCTACTACAAAATCCATCACCCAGTGACGTCTGACACCTAAATGTCACCCTAACCCAGATGCAAACACAGCTTCATGTAAACTACTTGAAACTGAACCCAGACAAAACAGAACTAATACTTTTCTCTTTCTGAAAAGCAGCCACCGACCATTTCAAGACTGGCTCAAGGAGCTGGATGCTCTAAACTGCTCCCTCGTCCTATCCGACTCGGTAAAGTCACTTGGCATTACCCTGGATAAGAACTTGTCAACGAAGGACCACAACGGGAACTCTGCAAAAAGTGCGCTTTACCTTTCATATCTCAAGACAATCTTCTAATCATTAGTCTTTTCTAAACTGGACTATGGGAACGCTGTTAGAGGGAGATTTATTACAGGGCAAAAGGGCAAGGGGCTGAACTGCAGCTAGGGACAAAAGGGGTACCTTAATTTGTACCGGGGTGTGCAGGAACGCTTGCTCTAAAAATAGAGAAAACAGATGTGAAACATGGAAACTGAAGCTGAAAGTTTAACAGATTTATTTAGAAGATGCAACTTCAAGAAACTTCAATATAAAGGCATAAAAATCACATTAGTTCTGAATCCAGGGCTCCGCATTCTCAGGTAGCCACTTGGATCAAATTGCATTTACTGAATAGTTGCTTTTGAACAGTTAGAGAGTCTAAACCTTAAAGACTTAGACACATTTATAAGTTGAGGTAAAATACATTCAATAAGAAAAGCACATTTCATCTGGGAATACTCACATCTGCCTATAAGTGAGAAATCCTGAAAATACAATATAAACACTTCTAAATGTAACAAAGGGAATAAGCAAGGTTACAGAGAACATAGCAAGCATAACAATTCATATTGCAGAGTATAAAATAGAGCAGCACATTTAAAATACATGAACAAAGGATGTCAAAATAGCCCTTGGGAAAAACTCACGGTCTGACATTTATGTACAGACGGGGAGAAGTTCAAAGATGTGTTTGTGGATCTCCTTTTTATATTCTTTAAGGCGGTGAGAAGTCTATGGTAATGTCATCTCACGCCACCCCATGCCACTTCTCCTACCTGCGTCACTTATGGGATTGTGCTTCTTACTTTTTCCATACATCTGTACAGCCCTTCCTGTAACTTTGGCACGTAAGCTGGGCTAAAGGTTATGCCTCTTAGACTGGAAGTCTGTCGTAAATTTGCATCGGACAGCAGAAAAATGTGTTATTGGGTAAAGGGATGTTATTTATATGTATATACCAAACTGTACGTCCTGTTGCCACATCCATCACTCCAGCTTGACGTAGCTGCGGGGGGAAGTTCCCCTTTTCTCGCACAGTCTTAGGATGTGGTCCATTGTATGTCGAAAGAACAGGGGGGGGGGGATGTTTAACTTTAACGTTCGTGAACTTAGCACATGAGTAGGGTGGGGGCTCAAACAGGAGCGAGCAGCCTCACAGACAGTGGAGCTGAATAAAATCTTGATCAGACATGCCTTTAGTTTGCTAAACAGAAAGACTGCAGTACTCTGGCCAATCTAACCAAGGCCTACATTTTAAACAGAAGGGTCTACACAGGGGTTTATGCTGGCTAAGTGATAACAATGTCTCAGGATATCATGTGGCAAAATCAGTCCCTCACATTTCCCCCTTTTCACTTTTTGAACCGCATATTTAGCTGGCGCCGGGGGCAGTGGCCAAGGGGAGTCATGAAGAAACGGCTCTTCGGGGCTTTTGTTCAGGGCAGCTCCTAAGTCTTCAAGCAGTCCCCCCGATTAGTCACACATTGTCTCATAAGGATGTACCAAGTCTCTAAACAAGGGGAGTGGGGGCCACTATGCACCTGGGCTTGGTAGTGACTATCAAGAGGAACCTGCAATGTGCGAGAGTCAGGGATGGGGAGTTCTACTATATTTAACATTGCTAATTCTTCCCCATCCCATGCGTATTCCTGTGTATACTCCTGAGTCTGCATAATTCATCCCAACTACCTTAGCGCTGAATCTCTTAATACAGTACAGTATTATCTGTGTCCCGAAACACAACAGCAACACACAAAAGATAGGCATAATACATTTTTGTACAGCAGACAGCCATGAAGGCATCCAGTCCAAGTTGAACCAATTAGGTAAAGCGTCTGCTTCTGCACCTCCCTCCTCATGCATCTGTCTTCCCAGATTGTCCAAGTCTTCAATGGCCTTTGTAAGTGTTCCATTGTCCGCATCATTGGCCAAAACGAAAGTACAGCAGAACCTTCCCACTTTGGCGCATACACCACCATTCATCGCAGTTAACTGATCTAGAACATATCTGTGCTCCAGAACCATAAGTCGCAAAGGTCGTAGTTCTTTCATGAAGTTGAACCCATAACAGGTGTTGTTGATGAGCTGCATTAGCTCATACCTAGTGACTTTAAGCCAGCGAGCATTGGCTTTGGTCTAGAACAGGGGGATAACGCCCCCGAAGAAAAGTTCAGCATCGTTGAAAAGGCGGAATTCTTGTGGAATCTCTTGAAATGGGCCATCTGAGAAATAATTCTTGACTTCCCTTTTTCGGTGGAGTAGCAGGGTGACATCACCTGTCATTGGGTGGGTATGAATGTGGGAAAGGTTCGCTGCTGGAACAACCAGATGCAATTCATGCATGTGACGATGGAACAGAGTCCTTGCCAGTGGGGAGGCAGCTGCAGGTAGATGTGCTCCCCACAGGCCCAATAGATGTCATGAGGCTGGAGGTGCCGTACTGAGGGTCCGAATTAAAAAGTGTTGCTGCAATTCGTGTTTCGACCCACAGGAACTGTTCCGTTACCTAGGAAGCAAAGGAGAGGAGACTTTAGCTTGTAAGCTCTTTTTGGTTTGTATGTTGTACCCTCATTGAAAGTGTACTTTCTAGTTTCCTGTGCCCATATCTCCGCACACTCCCTCCCAACATCCTCATTGACATAATGTTTGCGCTCTTGTCCTACAATTGGGCTCCTAAGGAGGCTGCCTTACATATCAAGTCATGTGGGCCATTCCACTTGCTGTTGAAATAAATATTAGCCTTCAGGCGCAGAGTTGGTCTCCACTGACAAGGGCATGTGTCATGGGTATGGTTGGCTCGTTGATTGGAAGGTGAGTGGCATTTTGATGGGGGCATTGGGAAGGTGAAGTAACCTAGTATCGTAAAGATATTCCCAAAATTGCATTATGTTGGCAGGCACTTTCATATCAAGGTAAACCTCCATTCCCCTACCGTAAATGTAATATACTTGTCATCCCACTCTGTGGCGTTTACAAATGCCTCATTTATCTCGGCTGACTGGAGCTGTATCTGACCATATATGCGGCAAAGAAACAGGTGTAGGAGACATTGGGCGGTGGGTGGCGGAACTTCTTTGGGAAAGATCAATTTATCTGCGCCTACAGCATGAGGAATGTGTGAACACACAAAGCAGGACTTATTTGTGACCTTTCTTCCAACCTCCCTCATGTCTCTGTACCACATGTTGTCTAGTAGTGCGTTGTAAACCCCATTATCGTCTGCCGGCTTACTAGGACGCAGGGAGTGGAAATCAGGCATAGAGTGCTGGTCAAAAGTGTAAACTACTGTTTTGGAGATTACTGACCCAGTCTGAAATTTGCATAGCCTGTTCTTCCTTACGTTGGGTACGCAATGTATCTGACTGGCACTCACTTGCGACCCATTTTATTTCTGATACTTAGTTTATTTTGTCGGGAATGTTTAGGGGTACCTAGCACAGGGGGATTCAAGGTGAGATAGAGTATCAGGTCCCATTCTGTGGGGTCGGCATGGGGTATGGAAGGTGTCAAGGTGGGCGGCATATGGGTGTCATAGCTACTGCTGGTGCTTATGCCAGTTTGCTTGTTACCAGGAAGTGTCTTGAACATTGGGTGCCCTGTGGTGGTGGTAGTTCTAATATTGCTAGCAACACCTCTCTCTGCACTCACTGCAAACCATTGGAATACAGCTATTGAAGCAACAAACATAACACAGAAAATAATGGTGACTGTACATATCTTTCAGTGACATCTTGGTACGAGGGGTGGGTCTGTTACTGTGTCTCAGTCCATAGACCACCATACGATCTCCATGCTCATGTTCTTGGATAGTCCGTGGAAATAAGATGCCCTCCTCTTGGTCAATATTCAGATCTCTGATGGTGCCGGGTGGACCCTCACGTGGCTTTGATGTATCCATTCCTATTTGGCTACTCAGACAGCTGTGGGTGAAGACTCAATGATTTGAAAGTGTCCGTTGAATTTGGGGTCTTTCCACTTCTGGACTTTTTCCTTTACAAAGATGTGTGTCCCAAGGCAGATAGCCGGAAGTTAATCAGAAATGGGACCCTTGTTCTTGGTCTTTGATATCTGAATGGAAAGGAACTTTGAAGCATGCATTAGGGCACATAAATAATTAAACAATTCAACTTTTAAAATCTCTGAAAACTTTTCAGTGTACTTTAGGTCTGGTGGAGAGAACAACCACACTCATTGATCTGTCAGTGACAAGCTGGTGAGGTGTGAGGTGATCAGAGCTGGGAGTGTTTTGAGTGTAAACAGAGTGATGGTAAGGCAATAGTGTAATTTCTTTTCAATTGGGCACTTATCTTACCGATCTTGGTTTTGAGCAGACCGTGAGGCACTCACAAATACCATTGCTTTGGGGGTGATCGGAGTAAAACATAAGTTGCCGTCAGCCTAACATTGTGGCAATTGTGTCAAAAATGGCATTTGAAAAATGGCTGCCATGGTCACTGCGAATGGCATCCGGTAATCCCCAGCGACATATGACCTCACGAAGCAGGAAGGTAGCTCCGGCCTTTGGGTCACAATGGACACATGGTCCAGCTTCAATCCACTGTGAGAAAGGACACACCACTATGAGGTATTGGTAGTTCTGGAACCTGTCAATCAGGTCTACATAGTCAATGTGGAGCTCTCTAAAAGGTCCCTTGGGCCTTGGTGTTGTTGCGACTGTTTTCATAGCTTGATTAGGGGAATACTGTTGACAAATGAGGCATTGATGAACAAAGAGTTGTATCCGCTCATATGCATTGGGGATGAACCACTCGGTCTGCAAAGTGGTGGACATGATATCACGAGGAACATGTGTAGGAAGGTGTAACTGAGTGAGTGCTATTTGCAATAGTGCCTGTGGCAGGATAGGCTTTCCTGTCATGGTCTGTCTGTAAATGAAATCTGAAGCATCCTGCTGTACTCCTCTTCTTCCACAGCTCTTTCGTCAGGTGGGGCACTATCATGTATCTCTCGGAGGTGCAGTTGTGCAATGAGATAATATTGCTGTGTATCATTGATGGTGTATGGAAGTGTTGGGTCAGGGGTATCTGAGTGGCGACTCACTTGTGTCATCAACTGTAGTTTGTGTACCTTCCTGCACTGCCGAGGGTGCATCTTGGGCAAGCAGAATGGGGGCACAGACATTTTGTGCTGAGGATAGAGATGTACAGGTCGGGCCCTCTTGCTGCTGCTTTTCAGCTCAATCTGCCATGGCATTTCTGCTGGACACGAAATTTTGGCCATTTGTGTGTGCAGCACATTTTACTACAGCTACTTCCGCTGGCAATGTCACTGAATCTATTAGTTCAAGTAACTGTTTGTGCATCACAAGTGTGCCGTCTGTTTTGAGAAATCCATACCTTTTTCATCTCAAGATGCTGGAATGTGTTGGTGACATATGCAGAATCAGAGTACACAGCAATTCTTACATAAGCTCCATGTTTGAGGGCTGCAATCAGTGCCACCGACTCTGCTACTTGTGCGGAGTAATGTGATTGCAATGCTATCTGCTGTACAATGTCTAGAGAGTCAGGGGTTATTCTGCTGTGCTCCGACTACTGCAGCCCCTGTGTATCTTATCCCCGTCTCATGATCAATGGTAGAGGAACCATCAACAAAGTAGACTGTACTGTCTGTAAGGGGAACCTTTGGATGAGGATTGCTGTCATGACCTGTCCATTACAGCGAGTGAACAAATAGAATTATTTTGTGTAGTCAGGAGAGCCTAACACTGGTGCAGTTGTAATCTCATCTTTCAATTTTTACAAAGGGTGATGTCATTTCAGGTGTCCAGTCAATCTTGTTGTGCCTGTCTTTAGCCATTCTGACAGCTTTCCGGAGTGGTGCAGTGAAATTAGAATAATCAAAGACCCACTGTTTGACGTAGTTCACTAGTCCTAGGAACTTTTGAATGTCTTTGACTGAGGTTCTGGAGTGTTCCTTATTACCTCTACTCTCCCTGGGGTAACTTCTTCCTGATGCTGAAATCATCTGATGTAGGTGCTGCACTTCTTGACAGTATTGCAGTTTGTCTACTTTGTATCCTCTTTGTGCTAGTGTTGTAAGCCGAGCAATTGTATCCTGTCGGCACTCTTGCTCTGTGGTGCTACAGAGGAGTAAGGTCATTGACATATTGTAGCAGACTGCTGTTACATTGGAAATTAACAAATCATCTTTGACAACTGTTGATCACACTGGGGACTCACAGTAGTGTTGAGGTAATCTTTGATCTGTGAACTGCATATTTCTGAATGAAAATAGGAATAAATACTGGCTGTCAGCGTGCAATGGGACACTGAAGAGGGCATTCTTCAGGCCTACGATCGAGAAATACTGTATATCTTGAGGAATTTGTTTGACAGCCATCATTCTGGTCGGTGGTGTATCAGGAATGGAGAAAGTCATTGTGCCGTTCTCACGGAAATGTTCTCATATTTAATTTGGCCATGAGATCACGTCCCAAGAGATTTACTGGGGACTGTGTTGTGTAAAGTAGACGCTGCTGAAAACATTTACCTCCTATTTCTATTGGTACTGGCTCGGTGAAAGGGACCCTTGTTATTGCCCCAGAGAAATCCTGTGTGTTTGTGCTCTGGTTTGAGATGGGCAGTGCCACCTCCCTGATACAGGAGAATGTAGCTCCTGTGTCAATCAAGAAACTATACGTGTTAATCGTGACATGTACAACTGGGTCCTCCCTAATATTTGTGAAACACGACAACGCGGGACACACTAGAGTGGTCTGTCCTAACTTGAATATCCTCCAGCCTGGTACTGCTGGATGGTGCCCTCTGAAAACGGATTGATGGAGGGCAGTACTGTAGCTCCATGTGGTACAAGGGCTTGAGTCTGGGGTACCATTTGGCACATAGGTATTTGTTGCTGAGGTAGCTGTGGCTGTATTTGTTGTGCTGTTACCTGTGTGTTAACTCCTAGTTCATTTAAGGCACTTTGTGAAAAATTAGTGTCAGCAGTCACTTGACTCACTGGTGTAGCTACCATAACTGCTTCAAGAGCCTCTTTCGTTTTTGCTGTACTAATTTAGCAGATGCGTTTTCAATTGAAAATTGCCTTGTTTGTGAGATTAGAGATCCGATGTCTGGGACATCAGAAAGCTGGCGCAGTTCATTCCATAGCGCTGATCTTATTTTATTGAAAGGATCACCATCTAATTCTGTATTAGTGTTGGAAAGTCTTGTGTCGATGTGTGTAAACATCCTCTGCATCCTCTCCAATCAGGGAGGTGTACAGACTTTTCACATCCCAAATAGCCAATGGCACCTGTAGTGTGCTCTTCAAAGGCTCGTATCCACTTTCCCGCACCCTCTGAGAGGTGGGAGATCCTCCTTCAAATGTTCTTTGTCCATAAGGGACAAAGTCATAGATGGGGGTTCATTTACATTTTTGAACAGCAAGGGCAGCTAGTGGGTTAGCTCTGTAGGTCTTGTGTGACCGTACCTGCGTGCGTATTCTGACAGACCCTCAGGCCTTGGCGCATGTACTCCGTTCCAATCGTTATCTCCTGCAAGATACATTCCTCAGCAGTGGCCATTTCTTCTGCCTCAAAAGATCATTATCGGGGCCAGACATTCATTTGAGGTGCATTAGCTTCTGTCCAGCCTGCAAAGTTATCTGAGAATGGATTGACATAGTACTACTTGGAGAAGGGTCCGATTAGCTCATTTGGCGTCAGACCATTGGTCAATGGCAGTCTTGGCCTGTTAAGGGCCATGCAGTGCAGTCCTCTAGATCTGGTGGTGCGCAGGCGTGCTGTACCCGATACATCATATTCCTGTGGGATGTCATCAGGCCGCTCATCGTTACCCAACACTAATATTTTCTATCTCTGTTCTTTCCCGCCTTCTCCATCTATTTTCTGCCCGTTCAAGCACGTTTGGCAGGTACAAATTATCTAGGTCTAGCGGAGGTGTTTCTGGCCTGCGTGGTGTAACTACTGGAAGTGATGCCTGAGATACAGGCGTAGGTGGTGCTGTCACCTGAGGGTTATAATTAATGACTGTAGGCAGAGCTTGGGGTACACTTAAGTTGGCTGTAAGAGAAGCTGCTGTGTTGCTCTGTGGTGTGGCTACACTTTGGGCCTCCTGATGTAAGTCTATCCATGGCCCTTGCTGTGGCACGATGGTTGAGACGCCACCACTACGTGACCCTGCTAGGCTTGCAGCACCTGCTAATTCATGGAGTGTTGGGTGTTTCTTTTTACTAAATTGGCCCAAGCCACCCATCAATTCCGTCATTCTATCCTCTACCCTGCCTACTTGTAATGGCAGTCGCTGGATTGTTGCTGTATTGCCAGTGAGATTTCTTGTGTACTGTTCTTGTGACATGTCCCCTGCTTCTCTACCCGTTCTTTGGTACGAGTCGTGCTCTGTCCTCCTCCTCCTGCTAATATGTCCCTCAGGGGGATACTGCTCGATGTCCCCATTTTCTTCATTTAACCGTAGCAGGTGCACTTCCTCTCGCTTGGGACCAGTGTTAAGGGGTTGCCATCCTTTATAGTGTGTGTGTGTATTGTAATGCTGCTGGCTAGGGGACCGGAATGGACCATAATGTCTAGGTCTCGCCCCCCCCCCCCGAGGGATTATGATCCTCAGTGAGGGATCTGGGGGCTGGGTGGTTAGGTCTGGGGAGTAGCATGTGGGAACTGTGCTGTGAACCGTTAGAGACCCCATTGCTCCATCGGTCCTGTTCCTGCAGAGTTGGATGCAGATGTCATCTCTATTGTAAATAGCGTGTCAATCTGACCTGGCATTCCTGATGTTGCACCCTGCATCACTGGGCTTTGGGAGCTTAGGGATAGCAGGCCCGGTGTACTCTGGTCTGTCTCGTGAATCATCTGAGATGTCTGGGGCAGAGAGATAGTCATGGCCTATGGCTGCCTAGGCAATTGATAAGAGACCAGTTCTGGGTACATACCACCTGCGTCATAGGCTGGTGGAGGTGTGGTGGGTGCTGGGGCTGGTGTGTCACTGCCCTTAAAGATGCTCCACATAGCAAGGGTGTGGTTTCGTTTTTTGAGTTTGCTACCAGAGTACTTTCCTTCCAGGAATGTAGCAGTGCAATCTAGCACCTTTTTATCAAATGTCCCTTCTTTTGGCCAGGGGTGTAGCATATTTTGTGTGAGCTCGTGCAGCTCGCTACAATGTTTTATGATACTCTTTTCCGGAGCTGTGAAATTTTATCACGTGTTTCAGTGGTGTTGCCATTATTCCGCAGTGTTGTGTGTAGAAAGGGGCAAGGGTGTAACTCTACTGTGTGTTATGGTCAGCCTCACCTGCTGCAGGTCTGTTTTGTCAATTCCCAGGGCTGAGATTAGTGTCAAGATGACCGTACACGTTAGTGGTGAGACCTGAAAAGAGGATGGCGTATCCTCAGAAAGGGCAACACAGCAGTTCTCCATGTGTACCGTATTCTGTAGTCGTGGGTATTGTGTGGGCTGTCTACTCATCCCCTAGAGTTATCTTTGAGGTGGCAATGGGTGGCAGTGAATTTGACAACACTATTCTCCTTTTAACTGGCGGTTTTGTAAATATGCCCACAATAATGGATAGTGCGTTGTGGAAGGGTGTCTTTGTAACCGCTCTAGGATACTTGGTGAGGGCTGCAGCTGCTCATGCAGTAGCTGGGCGTGATGTTCACAGACCAGGGGCCAGTTAGGGCCGTGGAGTGCCTGCAGAAATAATGTGCGATGTCCACAGCCTAGTGGGGGTGTGAGTATCTTGTGAATCTCCCTGCTTCTCCTGGCAGTTAATGCTTGAAGGAGATGTCAGTGAGTGCTGATGGGTGAGATCAGGGCTCTCGCTACTTACTACACTTCCCACTGAGTATTGATTCTGTAGAGGACTCTTCAGTAGTATGTGATGTTGATGGGGACACCAGTGGCAGTTGCAATGGAGTATCATGAGTGTCCCCCACAGGGGGGGGGGAGCTCAGTGAATACTGTGGCCCCTCAAGTGTAGGGTGTGGTTTCGGGGTAGCGGGTTTACAGGCTGACACTGGGAGGCACCGTTGCACCAGATGCAGTGTAGATAATCTTACCCCAGTGCCCCGTGTGAGTGTGACTCCCTACAAGTTCTACGCTTTAGATATCAAGGCACTTTGGCGTTTGTCAATTTGTCAGAGTTTGTGCGCTAGTATTGTGTACTGCTATTCTGTTGTCTAATATGTGCAGAACTACTTCCAGTGGTTGCTGCCCACTGTGGCTCATCTGTGTCTCCTAGCGAAGAGGGAATATATATATATATATATATATATATATATATATATATATATATATACATACATATACACATATAGCTGCCCTTATGTGTCAGTTAAGAAGGTAGGGTAGTCCAGTACAAGCTCATCCCCGGATGACTCTTTAATGACTAAATAAAATGCCTCTTTAATCTCTTGTTTATCTGGGTCGTTATAAACACCTTCTGGAGAGAGGTCAGGGAATTGTAGGGTACTAGGTTGTTTGCCCAAGCAAGCAACGAGGACCTTGAGTTGCGGGCCCAAGAGGTGATCACTACAGTGGGTATCTCTATTCCTGGTGTTACCATAGAAACCTGCATGTGTATGGTGTGTGCAGTCTTATAAGTTCTGTAGCTATGTATTCTATTTGGGTGAAAATGGCCCAGTCAATGTTCTCTGGCTTTTTCCTAGCAAAGTCTGCAGTGCTGATGGGGGGGGCAATCCTGAATGACAAATATGCACCCAGGAAAGTAGCAGCATTAAAATAGTATATCTGTGACAATTGTGGCACTCTAGATGCTGTAAGTGAAGAGATTGTTAGCTAATCAGTGGCAGTTCAATACACATGGATACAAAAATGCATTTGAAACCAGTATTGGATCTCACTAATACACCAGTCTTCTGCATTTGGCAGTGGTCTTCAATAATGTTCACAAAATATTTTGCAGCAGCATCCTACGTAGCGGGCCCTTACCCTTGAATGATAGGATTGGTATGGGGCCAGTCACACAAATATTTGTTTACAATCAATATGCATGTGCTTATAATCAAACAATAAAACAATCAATGTGCACCTACATATTATGGTCTCACTAAAGTCAGCCTCTGTACCAGCCAGTGACTTCCAATACAATGACCATGAAAAAACAATAATCACAAAAAAGTTCTGCTGCTATACCCAATAAAAACCCTTTATATATACGCACACCACTAGACAATAAGCAATAACATGTCCTGAAATTACCTAATCATTAGTGAGCATTTTGTACATGTGTTTCAAAAAAGAAAGCAATGCAAACAGTGCACACAAAAAAGAAAATGCAAAAGGTACTTTTAACTGGCGAAAATACAATATTTACTCTAAAAAAAAAAAACGTAATTATCCCGGGGAACCACTTAAATTGTCTACACAGGCAACATCCAAAATTCCGTTAGCTACGCGGTTCTCAGATTTAGCCTCTTCTATATTGACTATTGAAATAGGAGGTTCTTTTATCTCAGAGAAGCCACACAAGTCACCAGATAAGCATTGAAAGATGCAAGGCGCAGTCTTTCCTTCCCTGTCTCTTTACATCAGACAGAGGTTCTCCCTTGTTTAAAAGAAGTGCAGCAATTGATAAGCATTGAAAGATCCTAGACCCAATCTTTCCTTCCCTGTCAATCTATTCTGAACAGAGGATCTCCTTTGATAAGTATTGAAAAGATGCCAGATCCAGTCTTATCCTTCCCTGTCACTATTCTGGACAGAGGCTCTGATAAATATTGAAAAGATACTAAATTCAGTCTTTTCCTTCCCCATCACTCTAATCTGGACAGAGGACCTGCTTTTAAAAAAGCAAAAAAGGAGCGCTGTAAGATGCCAGACGCAGTCTTTCCTTCTTTGTATTTACAAGAGACACGGTAATAACATGTGTCTATTTCTAGCAAGATAAGCACGTAAATCACGTCAAGTTTCTAACTTCACTTTCTGGCTCAGAATTCCACTTCGCACACAATTTTCCCTCAGTTTGAGAATATTTATAGCGAGACCATTAGACAGTAACAAGCCGATAACCTGGAAGTGATACAGCTGTGTCACAAACACAAACGCCTCTCTACCGTAACCAAGAAAAGACAATCGCACCAGGCAGTCCAGTTATAAACTTACCCGTGCGTTGTGCTCCTCTTATGGCTCAGTCAGAAAGGAGGGCACGATTGTTTAGCAGCCTGCATTTCCTCCCGGTCCAGCTGTTTCCTGTGTTGGTACTGCTACCCGAGCCTGCGACACCAAATGTTAGAGGGAGATTTATTACGGGAAAAAGGGCAGGGAGCTGAACTGCAGAACTCAGAGAGCCTGCAGAGAGTGACAGAGGGAGTGAGCTAGGGACAATAGGGGTACCTTAAATTGTACCGGGTGTGCAGGAACGCTTGCTCTAAAAATAGAGAAAACATGTGAGCCATGGAAACTGAGGCTGAAAGTTTAACAGATTTATTAAGAAGATGAAACTTCAAGAAACTTCAATATAAAAGCATAAAAATCTCATTAGTTCTGAATCCAGGGCTCCGCATTCTCAGGTAGCCACTTGGATCAAATTGCATTTACTGAATAGTTGATTTGAACAGTTAGAGAGTCTAAACCTTAAAGACACATTTATAAGTGGAGGTAAAATACATTCAATAAGCAAAGCACATTTCATCTGGGAACACTCACATCTGCCTATAAGTGAGAAATACTAACTAAATACAATATAAACACTTTTACACGTAATAAAGGGAAAAAGCAAGGTAACAGAACATAGCAAGCATAACATTTCATATTGCGGAGTATAATAAAGAGCAGCACATTTAAAATAAATGAACAAAGGCTGTCAAAATGAGGAGAAGTTCAAAGATGTGTTTGTGGACCTCCTTTTTATATTCTTTAAGGCGGTGAGAAGTCTATGGTAATGTCATCTCAGGCCACCCCATGCCACTTCTACCTGCGTCACTTATGGGATTGTGCTTCTTACTTTTTCCATACATCTGTGCAGCCCTTCCTGTAACTGGCACGTAAGCTGGGCTAAAGGTCATGCCTCTTAGACTGGAAGTCTGTCGTAAATTTGCATCGGACAGCAGAAAAATGTGTTATTGGGTAAAGGGATATTATTCATATGTATATACCAAACTGTACGTCCTATTGCCACATCCATCACTCCAGCTTGACGTAGCTGCGGGGGGGGGGGGCTGGGGGAGGGGAGTTCCCCTTTTCTCATGCACAGTCTTAGGATGTGGTCCATTGTACGTCGAAACAACAGGGGGGGGGGGGGGATGTTGAACTTTAACGTTTGTGAACTTAGCACACGAGTAGGGTGGGGGCTCAAACAGGAGCGAGCAGCCTCACAGACAGTGGAGCTGAATAAAATCTTGATCAGACATGCCTTTAGTTTGCTAAACAGGAAGATGGCAGTACTCTGGCCAATCTAACCAAGGCCTACATTTTTAACAGAAGGGTCTACACAGGGATTCATGCTGGCTAAGTGATAACAATGTCTCAGGATATCATTTTGCAAAATCAGTCCCTCTCTCAACGCCATCCTAACAGGGTCTCCAAAAGCTCACCTAGCCTCACTAAGGTCAGTCCTCAACATGGCAGCTCGCCTCATAACTGATGTTAAAAGATTTGAACACATCTTACCAACCCTCATCTGGCTTACCATAGAGGGTAGATGTATTTACAAACTGGCCTGCATCACTCACAAGGCCTTTCACGCCCAATCCCCCCCAACTACCTAAACGGCAAACCAGGAAAATCCAGAACTCTGAGAAGCACCAACTCACTTCTCATCCCTCCAAAACTACCCCCCCCCCCCATACTCGGACCTTAAAGGATGGTGATTACCTGATGGTGCAAACTACCTGCGTCTCTCTTCCCTCACTGGATACATAAGTATTTTGTCTTTGCTTTTATCTTTAGGCACCCTCATGTGCTGCAATGTTAAACAATTTTTCTTTTCCTTTTTGTATGTAAAGTGCTTTGATACCCACGGGCAGTGGCGGCTGGTGAAGTTTGATAGTGGTGTGGCTGAACTTGGGTTAGTCATTTCCCCCCTGACCCCATAGGACAGAGCACCCAAGCCCTTTTGCTACCGTCAGACAAGAGAGAATGAGCAGGACAGCACAGATGCCGTGCACAAATACAGAGACAAAACGGGTGGTAGGGTATGCACACTATCCTCGCAGGGGGAACAGCAGACCCCCCCAAACAGTCTGTTTCTCATGCATTTCTTCAGTGCCTTCTGTGAGCCCTAGCTTTCCTCCCCACACACAATTCCTTAATAACCTCAGATACTCCAAGGCCCAAACCCCTGGGCCTTCTCCTTGAACACAGGGAGCCTGAATAGCCTGCCTTGGGTTCCATCCTTGGGGGGGCTCAGTCCTGGGACCAGTGGAGACTGAGCTAAAGGGTTTGTTTACTGGGGAGGGTGGGCCTCTTTAACGATACAAGATGTACAGGGGGAGCTGGGGTGCTGTGAGGACAGGATAAGTGCATGGGAGCATGAGGCACTGTGAAGGCAGGCTGTATGTTGGTAGGGTGGGGAACGGGAGGTGTGCACAAGAGGGTGTGGCAGTGTGAGGGCACAGGAAGTGCAGAATGGAAGGGCCACAGTCAGCACACAAAATGCAGGGGACGAGGAAGAAGGGCATCATGAGCAGAGCGGCTTTAACACATCTGCAAAACGAAGAATTACCTGGGCCTCCACCTTCCAAGCAGCCCATGGTGAAGTGATCAGAACAAGCCCGCTATAACAATGGAGTTCATAAAAAAGATTTTAAGTGTGACAGATGGACATGCAGAAGTCACTGAATCCTAGCATGTTCACCCCCACCTGCTCACACGTTACCCTTGTGTTAGGAGGCAGCTGAATTAAATTAAACTAATCATTTTTCTATCTGAAGTTTCTGCCCTTACTTCCAGTCATCTCTGCTCACCCTCTTGATTTCTTGCTCTCTCTCAACCTTTTGCTACATCTGCATGTACCTGCCCCCTCTCGCTCGCCCTACCTCAGCTAGATCTAATTCAACTCCCTCTCAAAACACCTTTCTGTACCCGTTCTCTATACCACCCCAAGCCTACCACTACCTCCCTACCCGCTGCAGAGTGTAATGCAAACCCTGTCTGAAAGATGAGGAGAATTGTAAACCAGGACTCATTGCACGCACACTCAAAAGGCATTGTTACTACTGGCCGCGAGTGGGGATACTAGAATTAATACACAAATCGGTTATCTCATTCAAATGAGAACCTTTCAGCTCTGTTGTCCTTTGTGGTTGAATGATGGAAAAACAAGTAAAGAAACATGGTAAGAAGAGTGCATTACATTTGCCCTGACCAATCTGTAGAGAAATGTAACAGGAGGAAGAGAAATTGTGACATGGAGGATTAAAAATTTGTTTTGCGACATGGCAAGCCTCACAGGAAGATAAGCAGACAGGGAACACCATACGTAGACTAATTTGAAGAGATGTTCCTGACTTTGAGGCACAGATAAACAGATTTCATGCGACTGTATGGCAAGAGCCAGTGGAAAATACTAAGAGCCACAGATCATGTACTGTTCTCTCAAGTTGAACATTCACCTATAAGACCATCAAGGCCCCTCTTGTTCTGCAGACAGCACTGGATAGTGTTCTGGATGGCGGCGTGTAGAACTTGCGGAGTCCATAGGCTAAACTGAACAATTAGTTCAGAAAAGACCTGAAAACAGAACCTTCAAGCTCACTTCTAATTAAACTTTTCTGGGCTTCTCCTGATCAGGTCGTGAATAAAGAATATCAGAAGGGGTTCAGCACTTCAACCGAATGAACTCAAACTAGCTGAAATTCTCCTCTGGGAAGGTTCTGTGAATGGCATTTCGGACTTGGCACCCTTCTTTGGTGAAACAATACTGAATCCTGCTACTGCGGACTGTGCTCTGCTGCAAAATCGTAAGACATATGCGTCTTTGATGAGGAGTATAATAGGATTCCCTATTGCACACTTCTGAGGCAGCAAACAGCAGGCTGCCTCATGAACAAGAGGTAATGGCCCCGTTGGAGATAGAATAGAAGAAGCCCAACACACTATACACATAGCTTCAAACCCACACAATGCTTATAGGTTAGAAAATCTACTACTGAAAACAGCAAAATGACACTACAGTGGTTATTCTCTAGTAGCCCTGGGCTATATACCAGTTCTGTGCCAATGTATGGGATGTTTTACAATAGCAATTCAGCCGCACGTGCTCCTCATTTTATTTTTTAAAGTATTGCTTTCAATTAAACTGAAAGTAATATACTTGCTATCAGAGCGTGACACCAAACTGTAGCAGTGCTCGGTGAAGGGGAACTTAGGCAGAGGAGGCAGGGTGCTGTCTACAGAAAAGGACTAGGGCTGCAGTGGGGGTGTTAGAAGTAAGCTAAACACCAGGAGAGCTCCTTCGCGCTCTAGCAAGAGAGTGAAAGAGAGAGATTGAGAATCAATGAAGGGCATTGCTGAACATGCGGACTCCCAGAGTGCTAAATCTAAATCAACAATGACAAGGAAAAAAATACAGCAAAAACATCTTCCCTGACTTCAGCAGTGAAAGGATACAACTCATCTAATCGGAATATTGTGAGACCGAAATGCTCCTAGGTGGGACAAGCAAGAAAAGAGGATAGTCATGAAAATCAAGAGGAGACTGTAGTAATTAGGTCCATAGACAGTTGATTTAGTTAGATGGTTTATTGTAAGATAAGTAGATATGATGGTATAAACCAATAGGACCCCAACAGGAACATCCTGCAAGATGCTCAGCCCCAAGCCAACTGCCAGCCTAAGCCCACAGACTGCTAACATTCCACAGAGCATCATCAGAGTATCATGGCTAGAACATTCCATAGTGAAAGGGGATGGGGCAAGGATACTACATTATCCTCTCCCTTTACAACCGAACACAGAAAAGTTAAAGGGAAAAAGGAAGAACAGAGATATAATACAAGTGCGAAGAAATCTGTAACCCAGGGATGAAATAACATAACATCGCGAGAGGGAAAACAGAAATACAGAAGCTGATAAAGAGGAAAGAAGGAAAGTGAACAGATAGAATAAACCTCACCATCCTCCTCCTCCTCTAATAGTGAACAATCTTAAAGTATGTAAATTCCTGAGCTCAAATGAAACAACCAACATCTCATTAAAAAAAACTGAGAAGAGCTCACTAAACCTCAAGAAAGTACTTCAGACAAAGCAAAAAAATGCCAAACTTTGTATAAAGGACACAATAGGACTACAACCCACGTGTAATAGAAATAAACCAAAAGAATGAGATTTCAAAAGTAAACCGTCTAATAGAATTGAAACAGTGAATAAGATAAAGGGAATAAGACCCATATCTTGCACTAAAAACAAAACATGGGACCAGACATGTTAAACAGGAAATAACCAAACCAAAGACTCGGGTAATGGGACTAGAAACCCACACCGAAGTGCTTCTCTCATGAGAAGACCGACGTAGCCAAGAAAAACGCCACCCCTGTGTAAAGGGACACTAATGGGACTCAAACCCTAGTGTAGCATACCCCTGTCAGAAGGGACACTAATGGGACTCAAACCCTAGTGTAACATACCCCTGTCAGAAGGGACACTAATGGGACTCAAACCCTAGTGTAACATACCCCTGTCAGAAGGGACACTAATGGGACTCAAACCCTAGTGTAACATACCCCTGTCAGAAGGGACACTAATGGGACTCAAACCCTAGTGTAACGTTACTTAGGTGGGACTAACACCCCCTAACAAAAACACGAAGGTGGGACTAAAACCCCCTCTTATATAAAACTAGAGTGAGCCAGGGTAATGGGACCTAAAACACCTCTGAACACCTCTCAAAATAGGATATGGGACTGCCTAAAAAGGATAGAAAATCCAAAACCCACTCCTAAGGAAAAATGGGACCACAACCCACTCCTACACAAAGTGCGTGCCAACACAAAAAGGAAATGGGACTACAACCCACTCCTACACAACGTGCGTGTAATCACAAAAAAAACTGCATATAATCCCAAAATGCATGTCATTACAAAGAGAACTGCATATAGCCCCAAAATGCATATAAGCTCAAAACAATTTCACAAAATACCACAACATAATACTTCTCAATTATAAGATGGCCAGCAAAATATAAAGGAGTAAGTTTATGCTCCGGTGAGCGATCTCTCACCCGAGGTCTCAAAAACAAAACGTCGATTTCAAGTAGGTAGAAGCTGCAATTTCTCCGAATTAAACTGAAAGTCTTCTTCTTTTTAAAAAAAAACACACTGCCAGACAGCCTCATGTCTTTCACTTCCCTTGATAAAGTCTTTAACATCCCTTGTTGAAGGATTATGTCAGAAATGACGTGCCTCTCCTTGAAGGGTAGTTGCCATGGTGATAATGGACAGTGAATGCAGCACACAAAATGGTGTCACGTATCTCACGTTGCACCGAGTGGCTCTCCGCACAGCGCTGCTCCAAAACGTGAAGAAGAAGGATTGTCATGGCGTCACAAAGTGCACAGGAGCCCAGGTAAGCTTTGCGTGTAGCTCGCGCACAATAACAAGATTTAAAATGACAGTTAATGTCTCGTGTGCATGGCGCAGATTAAAATGGTGTTACGAATGAAAAAAAACGTTGACAGTGTAGAATAAACATCTCTATTTCCTCGAGTGTCAAAATCCAGTTCTTCTTCTGGAGGCAGATCAAGTTCAAAGCACACGTTTACGGTGTAAAATAAACATTTCTTTTTCTTGAGTGCCAATAAACATTTCCTTTTTCTCGAGAGTCAAAACAAATACTTTTTCTCTAGTCAGATCGAGGCACAGTTTCACACACCATTAATGCGCCAAAAATGTTTGACTGAAAAGGTTTACACATTTATTATTCGTTTCTCTGCCAATTCAAAGTTGGTCGTTAAGAGATAAAAACAGAGCTTCTGACAGATTCAAGATGTAAACAGTGGCATGAACTAACTCGAGATGTAAACATCGCTTCCGCTTGGTGAAAGCTGGAGATTAATGTCTTTTAAGGCATTTAAATGGAAAGATGAACTTCGACATGACAAAGTTAAGCTTGCGCTCGTAGACGACCAAGAAAAATGAAAAAAAAATAATTGTTTGTAGCAGTGTACTATATGCTTTAACCGGCACAATATTTTAAAATGTCACAGGCAGGTCGCACTGAACTTTAAAGAGCCAAAACAAGGGAAAGAAAATAACGTCATGCTTACTTCAGATGGAAATGATGACCATATGTACAAGGAAACCACTCACAGCACGTTTTGGCAGAGGCTGTCCGATGTGATGGACACTGATGGGGTCCTTTTTTCTTACTGCGCTGATGTTTCTTTAGTGGCTCCTTACTCTGAAGGTGGTATCTTTCTTGGTGTATCTCTTGTCTTGTAATGTATCTTTTGGCTCTTGTTCCAATAGAGTTGATCTTCTTGTTGGCGCTAGTCATTTTCTCTTTAGTGAAGGAAGAATTTCTTGACTTATTTCTTTTGAAGACAACTTGTGGGTAATTTACTTTTGAAATTCGCTTCGCTGCTTTGCCCATTGCGTGGGAAGGTCACCTCGTCGCCATCAATATTGTAGTAATTAGGCCCATAGACAGTTGATTTAGTTAGATGGTTTATTGTAAGATAAGTAGATATGATGGTATAAACCAATAGGACCTCAACAGGAACATCCTGCAAGATGCTCAGCCCCAAGCCAACTGCCAGCCTAAGCCCACAGACTGCTAACATTCCACAGAGCATCATCAGAGTATCATGGCTAGAACATTCCATAGTGAAAGGGGATGGGGCAAGGATACTACAGAGACTACCGAGACGGACAACAAAGCCATTCAATTATGACCGGGGAGCCAAAACATGCATACTCCAAGTATATGTTTTGTGTTAGAAACACTAGGTCTGCCTGCAGACAACTTAAGTGGTCTATAACCAACAACGAAAAAAGGAGAACTTGGAAAGACACAATAAAAGTATAAGACATGGAAAAAACAGTTTTATATAAAGATGCAACGCAAAAGCATAAGCCGGCTTCCTAGCAAAATCTGACATGAAAATGCAATTAAGACAATAGAGACTAATTGGCTGTAAGAGGTGGGGAGCGTTTAGCTATGTACACAAAGCTTAGCAGCCCCAATTGGAACATGGACCATTATATCTATGACTACATATGCAAAGGCGTTGCGCTGGCAGTTTCAGATACCATTTAAATAACTGAAGTGATACAAAACGCCATTTTTATTAGTCTCTTGTCGGATGGGTCAACTGATCAAGGAATATTGCTACAAGAACTGATTTGTGTGCGATGCAAAACCTACCACACATGGGAGACCGTGTAAACATGAAACGCTGCAGCGCACGAGGAGTCCAAGGTGCTTTACTAATCCTTTGCAACATGTGGGATTATCAGTGGAGATACCTGGTTAGACATGTTTTGCTCTGAATAAAGATGGCAGAGTTGCGAACTTGGCAGCACATCAGAAAGTGGTAAGCAGCTACCTGATAACGCGTCTGCTTACTAGGCATGGGGCAACCACGGCTACATTGCAGCAGTGCACTATGTAGTTTGTAAAGTAGAACTTGCTGTGTGCGATGCAAAAAAAAGGAAAAACATCTATTTAGACAGTTTGGAAGAAGTACTTACATGATGCGTTAACCTGCATTATTATTCACCTAAGCAAGGGAGGAATCTTCAGGAAATAGACAATCTTGAAGAGCAGTTAAAGCAATTGGCGGATCGTATCTAACAATTAGCATGTCAGCACGCTGCACTGGTAGATCTCAAGACAAACTGGGAGGCTTTAGTATTCTAACTAGAGCGCCATTGTGCTTGTGAAGGGTACTACTATTTCACCAAGGCAGCTGTTTGACGGATATTTATTGTTCCGGAGGGGAGCCGTCTGCCAATTGCTGAATGTCCGGCCAGACAGGTAGGATGGAAGCCCCCGGGCGGCCTCATAGTTTGCCCTATTTGTGGAGCTGGAGGGCTTGTGCCGGATCCGCTACCTGCCCCAGCGCCACCTGCGGCTGTACTTCCAGGCGCAGTGGACAGATGCCGCCGACACCCTCACCCAGGAGCGCGTCCACCGGGCGCAGGGCCAGACCTCCAGCCGGGTAGGGCTCTACCTGCGCATCAGCCTGGACCCCCAGGATGCACAGGCCCTGCAGACCAGCCGGGCCCCGCTGGAAGCCCACTGGGCGGAGTGAGCTACGCCCTCCATGAAGAACTGGTGGCCCTGCTGGGCACCCAGGGCGGGCTGAGCTACGCCCTCCACGAGGAGCTGGCGGCGCTGCTGAGCACCCAGGGCTTCTTCAGCCACACCCTCTTCGTGGAGCTGGAGGGGCTGAGCCGGGGCCACTACCTGCCCCAGCTCCACCTGCAGCTGTACTTCCAGGTGCAGCTGACGGACGCTCCCGGCACCCTCACCCAGGAGCGTGTCCACCTTTTGCTGGGCCAGACCTCCAGCCGGGTAGGGCTCTACCTTCACATCAGCCTAGACCCCCAGGACGCACAGGCCCTGCAGACCAGCCGGGCCCTGCTGGGCACCCAGGGCGGGCTGAGCTACGCTCTCCACGAAAGGCTGGTGTGAACTGTCTGACTGCTTCTCGGACCCTGCCTTTGCTCCTCTGCCTGACCCTGCTTCTCAGACCCTGCCTCTGCTCCTCTGCCTGACCCTGCTTCTCGGAGCCTGCCTCTGCTTGTGCTCCAGCACCCCCTGCCAGATGGCCGCAGCCGTGCCCCCCGCCGTGCGGGTATTCCTCTGTAAAACCCTGGAGGAGGCCTGCGCCACACTGCAGAGGAGCTGCATGAGGCAGTCTGCTGCCTGCCCGCCCGCCCGCCCCTGCCAGCCCCACCAGGTGGCCCCGATGCTGCTTGTCAAGGCCTGAGACTGCGGCCTGCTGCCCCCCGCTGCCCTGCAGGCCCTGGCCGTGAGGCTGCTCCAGTGCCCCACCACAATCCTCCAGCTCTCTCCCCTGGCTGAGCTCCAATCCTACTCTTCCTTCTCCGGTCAACCCCCTTTTCAATGCCCCACCACAATCCTCCAGCTCTCTCCCCTGGCTGCTCTCCAATGCTGCTCTCTTCCTTCTCGTGGACCTGGCCCTGGGTGAGGTCAGGAGCAGGGTAGGGCTCTACTTGACCAGGCTCCTGAACCCCCCGGTCGTGCAGGCCCTGCAGGCCAGCAGAGCCCCACAGGAGGCCATCTCGAGGTCCTATCAAACCAGCGCCCCCGCAGAAGTGACCACCGGGCAGCGGGCCGATCCTGCCTGCTGGTGGTGATCCAGAGCCAGGAGGAGCTACAGGGAGTCCGCATGCTGCTGTCACTCTACAGCAGCCTGGGCTCCAGCAGGGAGCTCTACGAGAAGGCCTGGGGGCTGCCCCCGGGAGGTGAGGGCCTCCATTGTGGGCGTCCAACCAAACTGGTGACTTTGAAATGTGACTGAGCAGCACTACACTTTGTATATATGTAAATAAATGTTTTCACTGCAGCCAGAGTCTGTGGCACTGTTCGCAGCGGCGGGCGATCTAGTTCCAATCCTATAGACTCCTTTTGCCCGTCCCTCTTTCCAAAGTCCCGCCACAATCCTCCAGCTCTCTGCCCTGGCTGCGCTCCAATCCTGTCTCCCCTGTCTCCCTGTCTCCCCAGTCTCTTAATCGGGGTATCATGAGACATCCATCAGGCTACTGAAACCAAATTGTCCCAGACCATCACCTTGAACTTGAATTTGTTAGGATTCAGAGCACTGCGACCTGAATTTTCCCAAGGACTAGAGAATGTCCAAGTGCCCTAAGCAGAGATCAGACGGACATACTGCAAAGAACTATCGGAACCAGTTTAGCAAAGGGATCGAAAGCTGTAGAGCACAAACACCTTAACTCCGAATATACAAGTTGAAATGTGGTGGAAATGCACACCATTCATGGAAGCAAAGGAAAAGCAACGCTTGCATCGAATGGGAGAATACAGCTACACAAACCAGAGCGAAAACATGCACAAAGAGTACCTTGTTATTCCAATGCACAGGGACAAAAAGAAGACGTAAAAAGATTGCAGAAGTGATGCCTTGGAGCAGACATAAGGAAAAGCCCAGCGCCATGCCTCCCGCACACACTGTGCAGGGGACCAGCACCCCCCCACCCCCAACCGGAAGTGAGTATCCCGGCAGTTCTGTGTGTGTTAGCGGGGATGGCGGGGAGCGGCAAGCGCCGCGAACCACGACAGCACTCCTCTGCCAAGGATGCCCAGGAACCCTGATCATGCCGTGGGATCAGGCGACGGTACATAGGGACCAGCACCTCCCCACCCCCCTACCACCACCACACACACCAGACACCCCAACACCTAAAACCAGGACATCATCAACAGAGAAGATGCAGAACCCCTGGGAACCATGTCTATTCCAACAAGCAGACAACCCTCCAGCACTAGAGATAGAGCCCCAAATCAGGTCGCCCCGAAGTATATGGGTCAAGCACATAGCAACACGGATGCCCCCGCAAGAACCAAGCCGGTCCTATACCTAACATAGCCCACAGCATTATAAGCTCGGACATGCCACGCTCGCTGCCAGGGAACCCCTGTGCCCCTAAAGGTAGGGGCAACCACCGCCCGGCCCTCCCACAAAAAAACCCGAGCATCGAATGATAGTACGAAAGCACGAGACATGAGTGGCAAAGCACCCCCACCGTGCACTTCAAAAGCAAGGCGCCCCACACTAACCTGGGACCAAAAGGCTCTCACTGGGACAGAGTGCCCCCAGCACAGAGCAGCTCGACCATCGCACAAGAGCGGCAGTTAAATGTAGTTCACTCAGACTGCACAGTAATAAGCACTTGGCGCTCTCACGTGAAACAAAACTTCCATGGGCCATGTCCATACCCACTCCTGTAGCAGTTCAAAGCAAATAAGCAATGTACTGAAGAGGTCTGCCACAAACCGCTGGCTAATAGAGGACTTACGTTCACTTCTGAGGGTCCCAACTAGTTACATACTATAACAGGCTTTTGACATCTCACATGCCACTCAGATATGCATGATAGTTAAGTGCATCCTAGCACATCTCTGAAACTTGCGTTCCACCAGTTTCTGCCTTCTCAGGGACATACATAACCTTTAAAAACATTTTTACCACAAAGCGTAAAACAAAATATCGTCTTTCCAACCAAACACATCGGACCTTGCTGCCTGCACTTGGACCTTGCTGCCTGTGTTTGGACCCTGCTGCCTGCTCTCGGACCCTGCTGCCTGCTCTCGGACCCTGCTGCCCCCCACCGGGCCCTCCAGGAGGCCCCCGCTAGTGCTCCAGGCCTGTGACTGCGGCCTGCTGCCCCCAGCCATGCTGCAGGCCCTGGCGCACCGCCTGCTGAAGGCACTGGACCAGGGCCATTTCCAGCTGGTGCTGGCCCACCTCCAGCAGGCCTGCTGCGTGAACGGCAGCTCCAGGCCCTGTTGGCCACCCTGGGAGGGCTGAGCTTCTGCTAGGATCCCCTGGATTCCTGCTGGATAGGCTCCAAAGGGTCCAATCAGCAGCTGCTAAACTGGCCTTGTCCTGATGAAGACCCGAGACGGTTGCAAATAAATTGGCACCATACCGCTGGGTCGAAACGTCGACGCTAATCCATCAATTGGTCCTCACTACGTCTCAACAGAAAAAATATGATTTGCAATACTGTTTGAGTGAATTGAAGTTATTGTTGGACCAGTGTATCTAAATTGTCACGAAACTGTATCACCATAATAGTCACCACAAGTCACAGATCACAATTATTCACTGCTGCACTTATTTATTTCACGTTCGCATTGTATATGGACAACCGTCTTTTTTAAAATACTAAAAGAAAACAAGTGTTTCGCAAAGTGATTGAATAATTACAACTTTGTGAACCAGAAAAATATTGTTTGGTGTGTGCTTTTTGCATTTTCCTTTCAATGTTTTTTCATGAAAACATGCATATGAGTAAACCTATGTCATAAGTAATTGTTGAATCAAAAGAAATTGTATACAATCCGACAGAACCATTTTTTGTGTACTACGTAATACCCAGGTTCTGAGGGTCACTGGGTAACCCCATTATAACTAATGGCCCGGCCGAGATTAGGCAGATTACTGAACTTCTCCCATTCAGGAGAAGGATTAAAACCTGGTTATTTCCCACGTTAACCGCCTGATAATTCACACTCCTGTGATCGCTTCCATTTTCATCTGATCTAGTCAGTGCCAGGATGCCTGCAATGGTGATAGTGCGCTTAATAAACTCCTAAAATAAATACTAAATAGGAGCTGCCGCAGTCCGCACGCTGCTGGAGGGCCACAGCAGCTGGGGCTCCACCAGGGAGCTCTACCAGCAGGCATGGGGGCTGCCCGCCCGGGAGGTGAGGGCCTCCATCGTGGCCATCCACCTACACTAATGACTTTGAATGGGGACGGAGGCGCACTGCACTCTGTGCCTGGCTGTATATATGTAACTAAATGAGTGTTGACTGCACCTCGAGTCCATGGTAGTCTGTTCACAGCGGCGGGCGGGTGAGCGGATGCTCTAGTTCCAATCCTAAAGACTACTCCTCGTGCCTCTGTCCTTTCCATTCCACCACAATCCTGCTGTCTTCCTCCTCCTTAAGCCCGTCCGTCCTTTCTATTCCACTACCATCCTCCAATCCTGCTCTGCCTCCTCCTTGTGCCTCTCCGTCCTTTCTATTCCACCACAATCCTCCAATCCTGTTCTCTTACTCCTCCTTGTCCTCTTTTCTACCATCCTCCAATCCTCTCTCCTCCTTGTGCCTCTGTCCTCTCTTTTCCATCATCCTCCAATCCTGCTTTCTTTCCTCCTTGTGCCTGTCCTCTCTTCCTCCACCATCCTCCAATCCTGCTTTCTCTCCTCCTTGTGCCTCTGTCCTCTCTTCCTCCACCATCCTCCAATCCTGCTCTCTACCTCCTCCTTGTGCCTCTCCGTCCTTTCTACTCGCGCTTTGCATCGCGCTATGCGCCTTAATTACCGCGCTCCTATTTTTAAAGCTACCTTTATGACTATTTGTGTTAATTTTAGTTGTATTTGCCCCTGATCTTAACATGACTCTTTGTACCCCCTGCACAATAATCGGTCACTTCACCGCTGTTTTGGCAGGTCCGGTTTCTGGGGTGGGATTGGCTTTGGGTGCCATCTTGGAGTGGTGTTCACTCTCGGTGGGTGTTGACGAGTGGTCTAGCGCTCCGGCTGAGTGGAGGGACGCCTATTTAAAGCTCACTTCAACGCGCGGCGGTTACGTGCAGCGGGCGAGCCTTCGCTGCGCCTGAGTCGTGCCAGAGTCCTGCCCGTCTGCGCCCGTCCGCTTTAAGGAGGCGCGGGCCGCGGCAGAACTCTGGAACTGGACATCATGACGTTGCCTCTGAGAACTTACAGTAGGGCCGATTTACTGGCCCTCCGGGATCGATGTACTCGCTGCGCGTTTGCCTGTGGTCCCTCTTTGTGGCCCATATTATTGTAGGTGTGGTGCCTGGTCATTGGAACCCCCGTCTCTGATCCGCTCCTTGGGGCTTTCAATTCCTGTCACAAAAAGGTGGGCAGAACGGACTTGAGTATCTGGAGCTTAAACGCCCGATCAGTGGTAAAGCACCATCAGGAGGTTTACGATCTTCTCATTGATGGCTCCCCTGATGTGCTTTTCCTGACTGAGACTTGGCTCCAGGACTCTGACTCCTCGATAATTAATCTAGCCTTTCCCCCAGATTATGCTGTTTTTGCCTTAAATCGGACGACTAGAGGTGGAGGCATCGCGATGGCTACCAAACGGTGTTATCCTTGCGAGTGGAAAGCCGCTGAACTTTTGGGGTGTGAGGGTGCCTTATTTAAAATAGCGTTCAGTCACCAGTTTACCTTTTCTGGTTTATTAATTTACCGCCCTACGGGTTGCGACTCTGTCTTTAGGGCTGCTCTTCCTGAGTATATTAGTACAGAGGCACTAGGATGCGCCAATTTTAATGTTATGGAGATCTTAATCTCCATTTGGACTGCCCCTCTTTACCCTCCACCAGGAGCTTTTTGGCGGATCTTGAGGCTCTACAACTCTCGCAGATGATTACTTTCCCCACACATAGAGGTGGTCATACTCTTGACCCTTTCTTTACAAACCTAGAAGGATTCAGAGTTCTTGGCTCCTCTCAGTTGGTCTGGACAGACCACATGCTGGTGAAAACGGCATGTTCTTTGTCTGATTCTCCTTTTCTATCACAGGACAGACTTGTTCTTAAACGTCACTGGAACAAATTAAGACTGGAGGATTTTTACCATCTGCTCGAGGAGGCACCTTTAGGCCCGCTCACCGAGGTTGATCGTGGATACGACGCCTTTTGTGAGTGGATATTTCGTGCCCTCGACTGATTCCTATGTGTTGGTCCAAGTGTCGTCGGAAGGAGCCGAGTCCTTGGTACGACAGTACCTTGGCATCTCTTAAGAGGGCTTGTAGACAGGCCGAAAGATTATGGAAGAAGTCGTATGACCCAGATTTGAAGATCTGTTATCTGTCCAAGGTTAAGATCTACCACAGGGCAGTGTGTCAAACTCGCGCTTCTTTTTATGCCCAACAGTTTCAGAACCTTGCTAACCCATCAAAACTTATTTTTAAAGTACTAAAGGACCTGATGGCGAAGAGCAACTGTGGTGGAAATATGCTCGGACACCCATTGTGAGGGTTTGGCCTCCTTTTTCTATGAAAAAGTCCAAGCCATCTATCGCACGTTTCAAATGGGCTCCCTGACGCTAGAGCAGAGTGGTTGCACCTTAGGTGAGGGGGAGTGTCTTTCTATCTTACCCCCCTTATCTATGGAGGTGTTGGACTCTCTCAGCGTCAAAATCAAGTCTGGATCTCCGGCAGATCCGCTGAAACCGGCCCAACTTAAGACCCTGGCGCCGGTCTGCCGCACCCCGGTGCTGTCTTTGATCAACCTGTCCCTCTCTTCTGGGGTGGTCCCAGTTAGATGGAAGCAGGCAGTAGTCACGTCAATCCTGAAGAAGGCGACCCTCGACCCCCTTATACCTGAAAACTACCGCCCTATCTCCCTTGGGTCACGAAAATAGCGGAGGCCCATGTGAATGCCACTCTTTCAGACCATCTTGGTAGATTTAACATTCTTGATCCCCCTCAGAACGGGTTCCGTGCGGGTCACAGCACGGAGACGGCTCTTCTCTCTATAGTCGAGCATTTGCATTCCATGCTGGACTCAGGTCGGACAGCGGCACTATTGTTATTAGATCTCAGTGCCGCCTTCGACACGGTCTCGCACGGGATTCTGCTTCGGCACCTTGAGGAGGTGGGCGTCTCTGGCTCCGCCTTGCGCTGGTTTAGATCCTTCCTTACGGATAGGACATTCCAGGTGGCGATCCCGCCCGGTAAGTCATCATCTTACCCGTTATACCAGGGAGTCCCACAGGGGTCATCACTGAGTCCCACCCTTTTTAATCTGTATGTGAGACCATTGGCTGCGGTCGTTAAGCAGTGGGGCCTGACTATGGTCTCTTACGCAGATGACACGCAGCTGGCGGTCACACTGAGCGGGGACTCCGGTCTGGAGGCTCCCAGGTTCTGTGAGGGTCTGCGGGAAGTGGCTAACTGGATGAATTCCAACTGTCTCCAGTTAAACACCAAGAAGACGGAGATTATGGTGGTTCGTAAACAGGTGGCTTTGTGGGGCGATAAATGGTGGCCTTCAGATTTGGGTGTGACTCCCCACCCAGCGTCAGATATAAAAAACCTAGGGGTGTGGCTTGATCCCTCTGAGTTTCACCTGTCATACCAAGAAGGTGGCAGCGTCTTGCTATGGCATCAGAGGACTTCGACCCATCCTCAAATTCTTTGATGCACCCACAAGACAACTGGTGGTCCAAGCATCAGTGTTGTCCAGGCTGGACTATGCCAGCTCACTTCTGGCGGGGGTTAACCAGTCAGACCTCTCTTGTCTGCAGCGGGTTCAAAACGGCGCGGCCCGACTGGTGACAGGTCTTCCTAGGCGGTGCCCGGTGTCCAACACCCTGCGCTCTCTCCACTGGCTCCCTGTTCAGCAGAGGATTAGATTCAAGGTTCTTTGCCTTGCATTTAAAATCCTCAAGGGTACCTCCCTACAAATCTTGAAGAAACTGCTGACTCCCTATGTCCCCTCCCGCACTCTTAGATCGTTAGGCCAGAACTTAGCAGTGGTCCCGCGTTTTAAGCTGAGCAGAGTTGGTGGCCGCTCCTTCAGAGTTCTGGCGGCGAGCTGGTGGAATTCTCTTCCTCCGCAAATCTGGGCCATCGATGAGCTCCTTCAGTTTAGACGGGCCATCAAGACCTTTTTATTGGTCTAGTCCCTTCTGCTTGCTCTTAATGCTGTGTTGTGTTTACCTTTTCAAAGCGCCAGGACGCCCCTTTGCTGGGGCAGCTGTGCGCGATACAAATAAAAACACCACAACATATTCCACCACCAACCTCCAATCCTGCTCTCTTCCTCTTCCTTGTGACCGTCTGTTCTTTCTATTCCACCACAATCCTCCAATCCTGCTCTCTTCCTCCTCCTTGTGCCCGTCTGTTCTTTCTATTCCACCACAATCCTCCAATCCGGCTCTTTTCCTCCTTGTGCCCGTTCGTCCTTTCTATTCCACCACAATCCTCCAATCCTGCTCTCCTTCCCCAGTCAACCCTCTTTTCTCTTCCAACACAATCCTCCAGTTCTCCCCTGGCTGCACTCCAATGCTGCTCTCTTCCTTCTCCTGTCAGGGTTCAAAGGGTCAGTCTCTCCCACACAACCGAGGTCAAGGGTCAGTCTCAAAGGGTCAGTCTCTCCCACAAAGCAGAGGTCTGAGGTCAGGGTTCAGAGGTCTGAGGTCAGGGTTCAAAGGTTCAGTCTCTCCCACACAACCGAGGTCAAGGGTCAGTCTCAAAGGGTCAGTCTCTCCCACAAAGCAGAGGTCTGAGGTCAGGGTTCAAAGGGTCAGTCTCTCCCACACAGCAGATGTCTGAGGTCAGGGTTCAAAGGGTCAGTCTCTCCCACACAGCAGAGGTCTGAGGTCTGGGTTCAAGGGTCAGATTATCTTCCCTGCCTGGTTCTGAGCGCAAAGCTTGAGTGAAAGTGTCCAGTGTCCCGTCCCAGCTCTGGACTGCTGGACCAGAGGCCTTAATGAAAGGGCCCAGGGCCCTCCTATTCAAACAAATATTAAAGATTCAATGGAGGCACTGGTGGAGGGGGGGTGGGGGGACACAGTGTCCATTTATAGCTCAATCCTGGCTCCCCACCACTCCCTGTAAAGTGAACAGACTGTTCCTCGAGCTCAGTGACCCTCAGACACAAACCAACAGCCCCTGCCCCCCCCCTCCCAGGGGGGGAGAGGGGGGGGGGCAAAAGTACCCACCCGAGCAGAAGAAATACATTTGTTTCAGTGAGCACACCCCGCCGTAGGCCAATGAACACCGGCTCGGCTTCTTTGAACTATAAATATATTTGCACCACCACCTCTTCATATGCCCCCCCCCACTCTTCATATGCCCCCCGCTCACCTCTTCTGGTGACCGCCGTCTGCGGGAGGCTCCACGGAGATCACACACCGGGGCGGTCTCTTTGGTTCGGAGGGGGTGGGGGGAGGTCTCTTTGGTCCAGAGAAAAAGGGGGGGGCTCTTTGGTCCGGAGAAAGGGGGGGGCTCTTTGGTCCGGAGAAAGGGGGGGGCTCTTTGGTCCGGAGAAAGGGGGGGGCTCTTTGGTCCGGAGAAAGGGGGGGGCTCTTTGGTCCGGAGAAAGGGGGGGGCTCTTTGGTCCGGAGAAAGGGGGGGCTCTTTGGTCCGGAGAAGGGGGGGGCTCTTTGGTCCGGAGAAAGGGGGGGGGGCTCTTTGGTCCGGAGAAAGGGGGGGGGCTCTTTGGTCCGGAGAAAGGGGGGGGGGCTCTTTGGTCCGGAGAAAGGGGGGGGGGCTCTTTGGTCCGGAGAGAGAGGGGGGGGGGCTCTTTGGTCCGGAGAAAGGGGGGGGGCTCTTTGGTCCGGAGAAAGGGCGGGGGGCTCTTTGGTCCGGAGAAAGGGGGGGGGGGCTCTTTGGTCCGGAGAAAGGGGGGGGGCTCTTTGGTCCGGAGAAAGGGGGGGGGGGCTCTTTGGTCCGGAGAAAGGGGGGGGGCTCTTTGGTCCGGAGAAAGGGGGGGGGGCTCTTTGGTCCGGAGGAAAGGGGGGGGGGCTCTTTGGTCCGGAGAAAGGGGGGGGGGGCCTCTTTGGTCCGGAGAAAGGGGGGGGGCTCTTTGGTCCGGAGAAAGGGGGGGGCTCTTTGGTCCGGAGAAGGGGGGGGGCTCTTTGGTCCGGAGAAGGGGGGGGCTCTTTGGTCCGGAGAAAGGGGGGGGCTCTTTGGTCTGGAGAGGGGGTGGGGGCTCTTTGGTCTGGAGAGGGTGGTGGGGGGGGGTCTCTTTGGTCCAGAGAGGGGGGTCTGACCCTGGGGCCAGGAGGTGTCTCTGGTCCAGAGGGGGGGGGGGGGGGGGTCTCTGGGGCCCTCAGACGTCTCTGGGGGCTGCCGAGGAGGTCCCTGTTGCTCCCTCACGGGTGGCGCTGGTCCTAGGGGGGGGGGGTCCACGGGTGCTGTGCGCACTAGCAATCCCCTCCCCCCCCCCCCCCACCCCCCCCCCCCCCCCCCCCGAGCGCAGCTCTGGCTGCAGGCGAGAGGCCTGGAGGGAGCAACCCCCACCGCCGGTATGAGCCTTTAGAGGTGCCTAAAGGCCCGGCGCAGCTGAACCAGATTCACTCCGCCTCGGACTGTGCGGATTGAGCCTGACCCTCTGCAGAGTGACCCAGCTCTCGCCGACCCTCCGCAGAGTGACCCTGCTCTCGCCGACACTCCGCAGAGTGACCCTGCTCTCGCCGACCCTCTGCAGAGTGACCCTGCTCTCGCCGACCCTGCTGCTCCTGCTCCTCATCAACTCTAAGCCACTAAGCCAGAGATGGCCGCAGCGTCGACCCCCGGGGCCATGAGGGGCTTCATGCTGGACCTGGAGGAGGCCTGCTGCCGGGTGCTTCACCACCTCCGAGAGGACGCATCTGAGCCAGGAGGGTGAGGAGGCTCTGCGCCACACCGTGGCCCAGCTCCTGGAGGCAGTCCTTGGTCTGCCTGCCCCCTGCCAGCCCCAGCACGTGGCCCCGCTGCTGGTGGACGCCTCCAGCTGCGATCAGCTGCCCTCTGCCGCCCAGCAGGCCCGGGAGCACCACAGCGTCCACCTGGCACTGGGCGAGGGCAGGAGCCAAGAGGGGCTGTACATTACCATCTGCCCGACCCCCTAGGATGCGGAGGCCCTGCAGGCCGGCCGGGCCCCGGTCAGGGCTCTCCTGGAGGCCGAGCTGGCCAGTGCCCCCAGAGGGGTCACCACCGGGCCGGAGGGGCGCACCTGCCTGCTCCTGGTGGTCCACTGCCAGGAGGTGCCCCCCGCAGGTGCGCACAGAACTGGCAAAGCACAGCAGCTGGGCCACCACCCTAGAACTGTATGAGCAGGCCTGGGGGCTGCCCCCCCCCCCCGAGAGGACCTGCATGGTGGCCATCAGGCCAGATTGGTAACTGACCTCTTCGAGGCGCCCTCCGTGTATATATGTAAATAAATAATGTGTGTTCACTGCACATCGAGTCTGTGGCAGTTTTTCCATAATGCACCCTGGTTGATTTCATGCATTGTGGGGTGTGTGGGTGGGGTCTGGTCTGTGGTAGTACATAGAGCAATGTTGGACCAGTGCCTTTCCATTCCCTCAACCCCCAGACTCCACGCTCGGCTGCAGCGCTCTCCAGTAATGAAGGTGTCCTACAGCACTTAAAAAAACACTCCGAGAATACATTCAAATGTATGACCCCCAGCACCCTTTCTAGCTGTGCTCTGACAGGCTTCTTTAAAGGATCCCCGTCAGCCCTCTTTTCTCTTCCTGCCACAATCCTCCAGTTCTTCCCTGGCTGCGCTCCAATGCTGCGCTCCAATGCTGTTCTCTTCCTTCTCCTGTCAGCCCTCTTTTCTCTTCCCACCACATACCCCTTTCCGTATA